>NC_141685.1:1865900051-1867100051 GCF_964263255.1 Lissotriton vulgaris | reverse complement strand
CATACGCCTTAATAAAACGTCCCCCATCAACTCCTTTCACCACCACAACTGACTAAAAAAAAGAAATGCCAGCCAATTTTCCTGAAATTGTTGTATGAGATAAACCCAAATTGATCAAATACAAAACCACCCTTAACATAACCTTTTTGATACCCTCTGTAGAAAGAGCAATTTTGTGTAACTTAACATAACTTAAAAACTCTGTCCAGGCCTGATCATATCTGCGTCTAGTAGAAGGGGCTATAGATTTTTCCACCAGATCAACTATTCTCATTCCCCCAGCGCCCAGATGTCTTTCGGGATCGAGGTTTTGCAGCTGTCCACCACCGGCACCAAACTGCGGAATTTCTGCCAATTGAATCGAGACAGAGCATCCACAATTTAATTATTAACACCTGGAATGTGTCTTGCTCTAAACACAATGTTTAATCTAAGACTCTGCAGCATAAAAAAACGCAATAGGTGTAATACACGCACATCCTTTACCTTCTGCTTGTTAATCAGCTCAACAACGGCCATATTGTCATTGTGAAAAAGAACACACCTGTCCTTAAACACCTCCCCTCAAACTAACACAGCCACAATGAGAGGAAACAATTTAAGCAAGGCCATGCCTAGGCCTTGTTTTAGCCAATGTGGAGGCCATTTTTCCGCGCACCAACGACCCTCTCAAAAAATGCCAAAGCCATGTGCTCCAGAAGCATCTGATAACATTTGAAAATGCCAGATGGTATCATCCTCAACAAAATATAGAGAGACTCCATTAAAATCCTTCAAAAATTGCAGCCAAATTAATAAATCTTTCTTAATCTGCTTGGTGAGACTAATCATGTCATGAGGAAGAAATGCCCCAGACATCGTCATCCCCAAATGCCTACAAAAGGTCCTTCCAGCACACACAATGTGGCAAGCGAAATTCAAGTCATCCAATAAACGCTGAACCTGCCTGAGCTTAATTTTGTCCTTGTCGATGATCTCCAATAAAAAGGACCTAATCTCACTCACCTTAGCAGCTGGCAACCTAGCCATCATGAGTTCCGTATCAATTTCAATACCTAAGAATGTAAGTTTGGTGTCTGGACCCTTAGCTTTCCCAGGAGCCAGCGGAACGCCAAACTCCTCAGCCAAATCCTCGAAAAAGTGTAGGGATCTTTGGCACTGATCTGACTGGGCCTCGCCAATAAACAAGAAATCATCTAAATAGTGACATACTTGTTTGTGACCACCTTTTTCTGAGAAACACCACTGAAGAAAAGTACTGAAGATTTCAAACAGTGAACATGACACTGAACAACCCATTGGGAGGACTGTGTCTATGTAAAAAGAATCATTGAAAAACATGCCCAACAGCTCAAAGTCCGACGGGTGAATCAGCAGTAAACGAAAAGCTGACTGGATATCACATTTAGCCAGTTCCGCACCACACCCAGCTATGCGTACAATCCTCAATGCACCATCAACCGATGTATATGTTACATTAGAGTCTGTCGGGGAAATGAAGTCATTAACAGACTGGCCCTCCGGCCACGATAAATGATGAATTATCTAAATTGACCTGCCAATTTTTTTGGAACCAATCCCAACGGGGATATCATCAAATTCTTCAAAGGACAGTGATTAAAGGGGCCTGCTATCCTGCCCTCCTCTAACTCCAAATCCAGTTTCTTCTCAACCACTTGAGGCAATTCCTTAGCCAATTTTAAATTGTCAGACCATCTGTTGTAACGTGGACCCTGGTAACCTATCTTAAAACCCTCCTTAAAACCCCAAAAGAGTTTTGAAGGGGATTCCACATCAGGATACCCTTCCAACCACTGTGTCATGACCGATAGCTCAATTGGCCTATGAGCCCTTTGGAATGAACTTCGGAAATGCTCCCCTACCTCTTGGTGATTTATTTTGCTTCCCAAACCTCTGGTTGGCAAAACACTGTATGATGGCATGGTTCCCACCGCACTGCGAACATTCGTGCTTAAACCTGCTAAATTGCTGGATGCATGAACCTCGATTAAAGTTCCAGCAGGCTCCTGTAACTGGCAGTTGTCCTCTAAAAATTCCCACCCAACCAAATTCGGCGGGGCGATGCAGAAAGGGCCGATAAGTCATTGGGAGCCCGCTTGCAGTATGAGTTGTCACGGGCGGTTGAGTCGAGGACATCCACTGGAGCCACAGTTCCTAATCAACCTCCCCCCAAGGCTTATCATTAAAAAGACTTACTCTAGCCCTGAACTCTTAGTCATAGTTGAGCCATGAGAACCCCCTGAAATGTAATTGAGCTTTGCGTATAATAACCATGTACTTAAACAAGGCCACAGCCCTGTCCTGATGTTTTTCACAATAGACGTTTTCATAAATTAAAAATGCCAATTTTCGATATTCTTAGAAACCCTGGGACGCCTCGAAAGCTCCCACTCCTCCTCTTTGGACCCCTCCTTCGCTTGAATGTCCATATGACGGAGCTTGAATACGTCAACAAACTCGTGATCCCAGATTCTCCTCTTTGTTTTCTCAGCCAAATGTGTCCCCAGGGGCATGGATAGACCCATGTAAGGTAATTTCCTATGTATGAGGTGATGCCCTGATGAGGATTTTGACCCATCCAAAACCTGTTTATCAGTAATTGTCACATTATTTGATTCCACAGCACCTGAACCCACTCTCACCTGTACTGCAGACTTTTCCCCCATCTCACCCACCCCCAACCCCAAAACTTCATTCACTGAGTCATCACCCACCAACATCGCCCATTCACTGAGTTATCGCCCACCACTACTGAACATCACCCTGTTTTGCCCGTCAAAGGTTGCGGCCACGAAGACCACCACTGAGGCCTACCTGATGTCAACTGAGTAGACTGCTTCTGGCTTTCCTTTGGATCATCCTGCCGTTGCTGACCATTAAGCCGTTCCTGCTCTGCTGTCTTGTCCGCTAGTGACCTCTGTAAACTACTACCAACAAAAGTTGACCCCAACCCCTTTTGTGACACCACTTGTTCTTGACCCATAACTCTAGAATCCAAATTCACATTATCGAAAAGAACACCTTCATTTATATTTTCAGCCACCAGCCCATGACCAGCATATTCAAAAGGTATATCCAAATCTGTATTACTACCACTTGGCATTTCCCCGTCTCCCACCCCACCATCATAACAATCCTATTGGTCACACCAAAATCTGCATTTGATCCGCTCTGTGTAACAACCCCCTTACTAAAATCTGCACCCTGCTTCGCCGTCTTGAACTTGGAAGCACCCGCCGCCAACTGCTTGACTTTTTGTGATGAAGACTTCCAGCCGCTCGTGCCAGAAGACGGTACCGACTTACCACCAATCCGGACTTGCGTTGAACTGCCCGCTGCAGGAGATGAAGGAGTGGCATTATCCACCCAAACCCATTGCCCTCGACGTGGCCCTAAGGCAGAGTCAAAAGAAATCTGTGAGAAACAGGGAGGAGAACGAGATTCTGGAAAAATGGCTTCCAAACTTGAAGAATAACTAGCAGGTTCTAAACGTGAAGAAGGGTATGCATTGTGAGACAGTAAATCAACGTCATCCAAATCCTGATCCTCCTCACCCACTGCTGACTCTGTTAAATCAAAAGATGAGGTGGTCATATTTTCTTGTGATTATAAATTGACATTTTTCCCAGACGGGCCCCCAGGGAACGGAGACAAAAACACCTCGGGAACAGCTCCTTCCCCTAGCGGACCCAGTACCTGAGCACTGTTATCGTTTGGATATTGGAAAAAACAGCTGACAAAAGTTGCGCCCCATTACAGTCTTCACCACTGACATCTGGAATTATCCACCAATACAGCAGATCGTCCCTCTATAGGCACAGGAGGCGCAATATTAATAGAAGACATTCCTTCAAAATTAGTATTATGTTTAAGCACCTTGTCACTGCTGTTGATAGAGTGCGCAGGTCGCCCGACTCTTTATCCTACCAGATTTCACGCACTTGGGCCCATGACGTGTCATTGACAGTATTTTAGTGAATCGGGCGATTTTACACGACACCATCAGCAATTCTATGTGTTTTCCTTAACACTATTACAAAGATACCTGACTTACCACAGGTACCTACTTCCCTGATGGATCAGGAGCTAGCAGTGGACAAGAGATAAGAAGATACATAATACTTTACACATTTAATAATACTTTTATACCTTTATAATGACCACAGACACCTGAAGGGTTCTAAAGATTTTTATATAGTAAGTTTAAATCAGACTGACATGAGTATAAAACTAATACAGATTAGAATATCAATAATCAGGATTATAACTACGATGAAACTGTGAATGAGGGCAAGCACCATTGAGTGCGAGTGATAAACTACAGGGTAAGGGTAACAGGGAACATGCTATTCAGTTTTCAGACTTATACTAAGGTAGGTGAGTTTCAAACACATTAGTCAGTGATTTTCTAAAGTCCTACAAGTGATTCAAAACTGATCTTAGTCTAACTGCTAATTCAAACCTAGATTCTAAACACCAGTAAAATTAGATCACACTAATTAAGTAAAACAGTTTAATATGCCCTACAGGTAGGGGGGAAAAATGGAACATAGCTACTAAACAGTTCACATGTAAGTCTTTGGAGATGACAGAGAGAATACCATGGGCAAGGATGCTTTATTAAAAGGAAAGAAGGAAGGAGAATAGATAGACGAACACCCACAAATTTATATTTACCTAAGACAGGAAATGAGGACTAACCCTGGCCACGGGGATATATGATGTTACAACGCAGACTTTTACTCCGCATACCGTTACAACGCGGTTTTTACAACGCGGATACTGTAACAACGCATGTATTTACAACGCATTTTTTTACAACGCAGGTACCTTTACAACGCAGACCATTACAACGTAAGTATTGGTAAGTATATGTTAATATTAATAATATAATAGTAACTTAATTTTAAAAATATAATTTAATGTAATTTTAAATAATTTAATTTCCGTTAATTATTTTAAATTTAAATTAATATTACTTTATTTTTACCATGTACCCCTGTACCCCAGAAACTGAAAACTGACCCTAAACCCCAAAAATAAATTAAAGTAATTTTATGAAATATAATTTAAATTAATTAATGAAAATAAAAAAATATATAACTTTATTTTTACCCTGTACCCCTGTACCCCAAAAACTCTAAACTGACCCTCAACCCCAAAAATAATGCAATGTAATTTAATTTAATTTATTTACTATTAAATAATTTAATTTAAAATTAAATTTAATTTATTTTTACCCTGTACCCCAAAAACTGAAAACTGACCCTGAACCCTAAAAATACCCCTTTACCCAAAAACTAAAAACTGACCCTGAACCCTAAAAATACCCCTTTACCCAAAAACTGAAAACTGACCCTGAACCCTAAAAATACCCCTTTACCCAAAAACTAAAAACTGACCCTGAACCCTAAAAATACCCCTTTACCCAAAAACTAAAAACTGACCCTGAACCCTAAAAATACCCATTTACCCAAAAACTAAAAACTGACCCTGAACCCTAAAAATACCCCTTTACCCAAAAACCGAAAACTGACCCTGAACCCTAAAAATACCCCTTTACCCAAAAACTGAAAACTGACCCTGAACCCTAAAAATACCCCTTTACCCAAAAACTGAAAACTGACCCTGAACCCTAAAAATACCCCTTTACCCAAAAACTGAAAACTGACCCTGAACCCTAAAAATACCCCTTTACCCAAAAACTGAAAACTGACCCTGAACCCTAAAAATACCCCTTCACCCAAAAACTAAACACTGACCCTGAACCCTAAAAATACCCCTTTACCCAAAAACTGAAAACTGACCCTGAACACTAAAAATACCCCTTTACCCTAAAACCCAAAACTGACCCTAACCCCTAAAAATACCCCTTTACCCCAAACATATAACATTTAAAAAATAACTATATACTTACCAATACTTACGTTGTAATGGTATGCGTTGTAAAGGTACCTGCGTTGTAAAAAAATGCGTTGTAAAAACATGAGTTGTAACAGTATCCGCGTTGTAATGGATGCGTTGTAACAGTAGTGCGTTGTAAAAAATGCGTTGTAACAGGTGCACACCGCTCACGGACAATCAGGACAGGATACCCCTCAGGATTTGGGTCAGGACTGGGCTCACCAAAGGGCACGACCAACACCTGCAACTTCGGATGCAACGCCTGCGCTACTCCCTCTCTGCATGGAATCCGCCAGTAACCCCGATTGGGTTCTCGAATCTCCCAGCAAAGTGCTTCGCCAGCACTTAAGACTATTCCATCCCTTGGAGTTTGTGGAAATTACGGACAGAGTGCTCCGCAGCTCTCTGTATCAATCCCCTATAGAGTTCGTAGGGTCGGTGACAGGTCAGCTACTCGGACAAGTCGGACAATTTTTCTAGCTAAAACTAGGCTAGTTATACCCTTTTTGGGTCCTAGACCACCCACAAATGTTGCAAGTGACAGGATCTCCAACTTAGGATTGGTCAGGAGAGGTGGTTAGGTCATTGTCACCACCTAATATTCGGTGTTCCCATGATGAATATTTAATTTTCCGTACCAACCCCTTACATTCCAGCTCTCATGGCATACGTGTGGAAAAGACAATGGAGCACACAAACATTATCGTACAACTAGATACATTTTAGGTACAAGTCGAAGTCTTCTCCCAGGCTAAAGAGCAGGTTCCCAGGAGCATCTCAGCTTCGGCAGCCAGCTGGCTGAGTTCCACTGTTGCAAGACTTCGTTTCTCATGTCACGCGGTGAGTCCCTGTCAGACTTCTAAGATGGAGAGGCTCCCCACTCCCAGGCCCACAGATACGCGGTACATGAAAAGTAAGCGAAAACAAATTAGAAACACAGAAAAAATGAATACACTGTACACCATGATTAGCTACACTGCACCCCTTACTTTATAATATCTATAGCTTTAGGGTTTTTTAGGCAGAAATAGACAGCTAGACAAAAGCAGCAGTAGCAAGCGGAGAGCATGTTAGAGACAAAGCGGCCACATTAGCAGTAATGCGCATGAGCAAAAAATCCCTCCAGAACTGCGAGTGCGTCACATCACATGAGTATGACCGACGCATGTGCAGACTGGATTTCTGCGAAGCAGCGATTCTGTATTATGCAAGCCTCATTACGATTAATAGACACATAGGAAAGCATCTCTGGGACACCCGCGTGTAGTGTGAAAGTGCAATATTAAGGACAAAACAGATTGGTTAATGACGTTATGAGTTATGTGAGGTTCTTGAATGTGAGCAAGTCGCTTTACGTGCGAATCCTTGCTCCATCAATCCCCTCTTTGATGATATTTACTATCATCACTATTAATGGAAACAGATGCCAACTTCTTTTCTCACATTTCACTCATCTCAATCTCTATGAATTTGTTGTTAAGCCTCTTCTCAGCATCCTTATTAGGATGGAAATTCTTTGCTTTTTTGTATATCTGGTTTCTTAGCTCTTCTAATTCGAGTTCATCAACATTCCGTTTCACTCCTCTCTTATTTACTGTATACTTCTTTTTGTATTTTTGACATTTGCAGCAAATTATAATGATCAACACAACCAAACTTATTCCAGCTATTGGCATCAGTATTTTCCCAACAAGACTCCTACCTATGGAAAACCAACTACCTACAGAAGAGAGACCATCAGTTAGTCTCTTCCAGGCACTATCAAACTCCAGTGGTTTGAGTTCTTTTTCCAAATTAGTTATGTTTCTCACATATTTCTTTATTTCTACACTCTTATCAGGAATGTGAGTGCAACAATGTTGCGCCTTCAGCATCCTGCAGACTCTGCCCTTTTTTGACAATAAGGTATCAAGAGCAAGTCGATTCTGTAAAACCATTGATCTGATCGCAACCATTTCAGTATTGACCAGCAGGAATCCAGCAGCAGTGTCAGCTGATAGCCGATCCACTACTGTAGACAATTTGCAAATACGGTGAGTATTCAGAACCACTCCCACTCCAGGTATCAGTGCACTAAATATATCACCTATACTTTCTCCTACACTTTCTCGTCTACTTCGCACTAAACCATTAGTATTTTCATTGCTTCCAGCGGCGTTATTCACATGGTATATTTTCGGTAAGACAATGCCAAAATAGCAGCTTCCATACCAGTGATCCGGAAATTTGAAATAGGTCTTGTTTCCGCATATATAATAAATTCCGGGAAACACAGGCTCTGACCCATTTCTGAAACCCCAACCTCCAATTACCTTGTAATTATGTTCGCATTCACTGGAACTGATGAATACATTGTTATAATAACTAGTCTTTTCTCTATGAAGACAGAGTTTCCCTTTTCGTTCGAAGTCCAGCAACAGTGCAGGATTAGCTTCACCATTTGTGGTGCTTTCCATGTTTTCAGCCCATTTAGGAGTTTTCTGTCTCTTATCATTTGCCTTTCTCTGGAAACTCTCCCTTCTCTTTTCTGCCATTTTCAAAAACATTTTCTCTTGCTCATGTAATGAACAAGTTAAATTATCTCTGCGTGCTTCATTTAAATCTATGTCACCTATAGTCAGGAAGTATTCTCCCATGTAACAAGTCACTTCGCTTCTAACATGTACAATGTTCAGGTTTCCCCGAATAGGAAGTTCAGAAAAGATTACGTCAGTGTTTGAGTAGTAGTACTGTAAGGTACTTCTGTAAAATAAGCTTGCTAATATCCTACAGGAAATTCCATAGGTCAGGGGTAGATGGTGATAGGTCACACCTTCAGCTACAGAAGTAGGTAGCTTCATGCATCAGCTTCAGTCGCTTCTTCTCCGGTTACCCTCTTGGTATCGCTGGCATGGATCCACTTTGGCACACCTGCGCACTTCACTGCAGTTGGAGTCACAAGGATCACTTGCCTCGGTTTTCCCCACTTTGGTGCAAGGCAACTCTTCCGGGTGTGTTTCTTCAACACAACCCAATCACCAGGTTTCAGTTTATGAGCTGGAGTTGTAGGCCAGGCGACGGCGTCCTCCCCAATCTGGTGAGAGATAGAACGCACATGGTCACCCAGCTGCCTGCAGTATTCTAGTACCAAATCATTAGAAATACTTAGCAGTTTGTGTCCAGGTACACATGCCTGTTGCATCACTCTTCCCATTAGTATCTCTTGGGGGCTCAGGCCTGTCTTTCGGTTTGGAATGCTTCTCAATCCCATCAGGACAAGGGGCAAGGCTTCTATCCAGTTCAATCTTGTAAAGTTACACATTTTTGCCAATCTTGATTTTATAGTGCCATTCACCTGTTCGACTACTCCAGAAGCCTCTCGATGATATGCACAGTGCAGTTTTGGCTCAATCTTGAATGCTTTATAGAGTGCTTGCTGCTAAGATTTCGTTGGCAAAATGCCCACCTCTGTCTGTTTCAATTGTTTCTGGAAAATCATACCTAGGTATTAGCTCCCTAAGTAACAATTTGGCTACAGTAATAGCATCATTTTTCTTTGCTGGGTAGGCCTCCACCCACCTTGAGAATAGGCAGACTATAACTAGGACATACCTATATCCTTTGCACATGGGCAACTGAATAAAGTCAGCCTGTAGTCTGATGAAGGGACCTTCTGCCTTTCCAATCGTACTCTGGTCCACTACTGTTCTTTTCCCTGGGTTAAATTGCTGACAAACCAAGCACCTCTGGCAAAGTGTCTCTGCAATGTTTCTGAACTTCAAATTGTAAAACACTTCTTGGAACATACGACACATCGCATCCCTACCTACGTGTGTGTCTCCATGTATCAATCTGGCAATTGGAGCAACCATGCTGTCTGGTAATACAGGCATACCCTCCTTATTAACCATAACACCATCCCTGTCCCTGGGTTGACATCCATCTGCCTCCCATCTCTCCTTTTCCTCCTCCTCTGCTGCTTGCTGCAACTCTTTCAGTTCCCTCCAAGTAGATACATTCTCAAACACCATAAGTTGGCAGTTGTTTCCGCCTCCCCATAATTTGATTTTTAGGGACATTTTGTATCGGGCACAATATTGGGCAATTTGGTCAGCATATCGATTTCCGGCTGTCACATCGTCGTTGCCAGATTTGTGAGCAGCACATTTAACCACCGCCAATTCTTTGGGTAACTGGATTGCTTCCAGTAGGTTTTGTACCACTTTTCCATTTCTGATAGGGGTACCTGAGGAAGTCATGAATTCTCTTTGCAACCATAGCTGGCCGAAGTCATGCACAACCCCGTAGCCATATTGACTGTCAGTGTATATGGTTACTCTCTTATTTTTCCCTTGTTTGCAAGCTCTGGCCAATGCAATTAATTTAACTACTTGGGCAGATTTTATTTCACTTAAGTAGGATACCTCTACGGTCGTTTCCAGCGTGACTACGGCATAGGCAGCACTCAACCCTCCATCCTCATGTCTCAAGCAGGAGCCATCCACAAACATCATAAGGTCTTCTACAGGTAAGGCTGTTTCTTTTATATCAGGACGTGGTTTGGTGCTAAACTCAGTTAAGTCAATGCAGTTATGCTCAATTTCACCCTCCACTTCTGCATTTTGGGTGATGGGTAACAAGGTTGCAGGATTTAGAATATTACATCGGGAAATTATCACATTTTCTGCACCTATAAGAATTCTCTCATACTTAGTCAGCCGACTAGGTGTGAGGTACTGGGTCTTTGTTCGGGTCAGCAGAATCACAACTGAATGTGGAACATATACTGTTACAGGATGTC
Organism: Lissotriton vulgaris; assembly: GCF_964263255.1. Taxonomy (NCBI): domain Eukaryota; kingdom Metazoa; phylum Chordata; class Amphibia; order Caudata; family Salamandridae; genus Lissotriton; species Lissotriton vulgaris. Next base: position 1,867,089,346 of record NC_141685.1, on the reverse strand, counting down.
CCATCACAATATTTTCACTTTGTTCTAGACTAGTGCATGTTGCAGCTACTGCTTTCAGGCATCCAGGTAATCCAGCAGCCACTGGATCTAGAGCAGCCGAAAAGTAGGCCACTGGACGTCTGGTCAAACCATGCTCTTGAGTTAGGACTGAGAGGGCACAATTGTCTCGTGTATCAGAAAACAACTCAAAATTCTTAGAATAGTCTGGCATTCCCAATGCAGGAGCTAAACACAGACAGTTCCGCAATTTTTTCCAGGCTGTCATGCTTTCGTCATCCCATGTAACTGGATATTGTACTCCTTTCTTGGTCATTTTTATCAATGGTTTGACTAAAACAGCAAATCCCACAATCCACTGTCTGCAGTATCCTACAACTCCTAGGAACATTCTGACTTCTTTCTGAGTCCTAGGTAACTCCATATCTCGAATTATTCTAATTCTTTCTGAAGTGACCCTTCGGATACCCTTTTCTATCTAGTGCCCCAGATATTTCACTGAGTTTTTGCAAAATTGCAATTTGTCAGGTGATACTTTGTGTCCTCTTTTGCCTAGATGATTCAATAAGGCAATGGTATCAGTAACACAGTCGTTCCGACTTTTAGACGCCACCAGAAGGTCGTCTATGTACTAGACCAAAACTGATTCTTTTGGCAGAATTAGTGATTCAAGGCATCTTTTTAGAATCTGATTGAATATCGAAGGACTCTCTGTGTACCCCTGGGGGACACGATTCCAAACGTAGACATGACTGTCGAACTCAAAAGAGAAAAGAAATTTGCTGTCTGGATGCAATGGGATAGAAAAGAATGCGTGACACAAGTCAATAACGGTAAACCATTCCGCATTCCATGGGATCTGGTACAAGATCACTGCAGGGTTTGGCACAATAGGACAGCAAGGTACAACAATCTGGTTTACCTTTCCCAGGTCCTGCACTACCCTGTACTTTCCGCTAGGCTTTTAAATTCCAATTATGGGTGAATTACAAGGACTGCTCATTACTTCCTGTATTATGTTTGCCTCTAGCAACCTTTTTACTTCAATTGCAACTCCAGTTTTCACTTCTGCACTCATTTTATACTGTCTGGTTTTCGGGTAAATAGCATTTGTTTTAATGGCTTTTTAACTGGGTCTACATTTGCCATTAATCCTACATCTTTCCCAGTGAAATCCGATACATCGGGTATCACCTTTTGTTGGAGCTCTTCAGGTAAGTCCTGTATTGTCAGTGTCTTAATTTCCGTATCAGGTCTTAGTAACATCAGTTTGTACAATCCATATTCATCTGGGGTCTGAATTTCGATGCCTTTTGGTGTGCAAAAGATGGTGCAGTTCATTTTGCACAACAAATCACGTCCTAGTAGATTCACTGGACTAGAGTCACAGACAACAAATCTGTGCATTTCTTTGAAGTTCCCTATAGAAATCTCCATTGGTTCAGTTACTGGAGTGCTGATTATTTGATTTGACACACCCACTACTTGGATGGCTTCTCCCGAGAGGGGTAGGTTTGGAACGTCCACTGTTCTCACAGTAGAACGGGTAGCACCAGTGTCCAACAGAAAGGTGATGTCATTCCCTTCAACCTTTCCTTCAATGTATGGCCCTGTCTGGTCTCTCGGTAAGGAGGCGCCAAGCACGCACTCCTCGTCCTCCCCCCTCAGGCCCCGTCAGTATGGTTCATCACAGAGGAATGTATCATTTAACAGGAATTGCGAAGTTGCTGAATTTCTCTCATCCCCTCCTTCCCATACCTTGACCCCCTCATTCTGCTGAGTCTGATTCTTATAATTAGGTCTAGGAGCTCGGGGCAATGGATGCTGTTTTACCTGTTGCTGGTTCTTTCGTGGCCCCTCTTTCTGCACCTGTGGATTTAAACCATTTATGGGGGCATTACCAGCCTGCAAATGTGGACACTCGTCTCTCCAGTGCCCTATCTGACCGCACCCGTGACAGGGGAACTTCTTTTTGGCTTCTTCTTTACTCATTTTTACTCGGGGCTTCCCTCCTCCCCCAGAAGTAGTGTTTTGAGCATTATTATTCATCTTACTTAACTGTTTCTCTTGTTGTTCAGCCAATTTTACTTGTGCCCACATAACCTTCTCTTTTAGGGCTTTCCTTTTGTTCTCCAACTCATCCTCACAGTACTTTGCGTACTTGAGGACCTCATCTATGGGTTTGCCCTGCCAACAGATTTTATTATCTCTGATCCACTGGGATATTTCAGGTCTCAAACCCAACACAAATCGATAAACGAAATGGGTCATATCCTTCATTTCAATATTATCGATTCCACTGTAGGTCTTGAATACCTGTAGTAATCGTTCATAATAGGAGTGCACTGTTTCATCACGGTTTTGGGTAGTCCTATCTATTCAGGTCCAATCGGTTTCCTTTGCTGGCACTTCCTCCTTTAGGTATTGTATGACTTTATCATACTTTCTCATTACATCAGGTGAAGGAGCTGTGGTTCTGGAGTCTCTCTCATATTCTTCATTGGGCCAATCAACAGCAATCTTGCATTCTGTCCACAAGTCTATAGGAACTACAATGTCAAAGAACCCATCCAGGTCCTTCAGGAGACACTTTTGAACCTTTACGAACCTTTCAACCTGCCGATACCACTCTACGGGTTTCTCTCGTAATTTTGGGAAGTCATTGGTAAAAGACACAATATCCTGTCGGGACCACGGGACATGTACATATTTCCCACCCGGTACTTCTCTCATAGGATACAGGTTTTCTGCCTTGCCCACTTCTTTTAGAACATATTCTGAAGTTTTTGGTTTGGCCTTACTGTCTTCCTTTTTCTTTGCCCACCTGGCTTTCCATTTGTCTAGATCTCCCCATTTCTGCAGTATGTTCAGCAATTCTTTTATCTGTATCTTCTTCCCTGACACATTCATGTTTTCTAAATCTTTGTCGGAAAATTCGGCTCTGTAGGGTTTCTGTAATACCTTGGATCGACTAACATCTATTCTCATATCCGTGGCTGTGTCCATTAATTTTTCATGGAACACTTTGGTGTTCCGGGTAAGGCTTTTGCTGATAAACAGCAACTCCTCCTCACTAAAAGTATTCAATCTGTCTAATCCCACATTCCAGCCTTTAGTTCCTCCATTTCTATTCTTAGTTTGTAGATATCTAAAGGTTTGGGCTGGGGAGTTTCTTTTTCTATTTTTAGGGTCCATCAATCCAGTTCCTCCGGAGTCACTACTGTGGCACTCCGAGTCCCTGAAGCTGTTTCAATTAGGACTTCCTTTGCCTTGGTCTGATGTCCTGACCGCGGTACACTGGTTCCGGGTTCCCTTATGGGCAGATCCATTAGGGAAATCACAGACTCACATTCACTTGCCTGATCATCAACTATGAGCGGTTCTTTTCATGGTGGGGCTATAATTGGTGTAATAACTGGAGTACTTGGACTAGCCTGTCTATCTCCATAAAGAGGAACAACAGGACCAATAGTCACTGGGATTGTTAGGGCGTCAGGACTGGGATTTATCTGAGTTATGGTCTGAATTAGTTCATTTCGCTGTTTAATCAGTGCTTCTCTTTCTCGTTCATGCAAAACCCTTTCCATAGAGTTGTCATGCATTACTTGGGGTACTAAAGGAGGGTATATACTCGGGGCAGTTGTGATTGCTAACCCTGGTCTGTCCTCACCAAAAGGTCGGTAATTTGGGACCGCTGTGCCAGGTCTGCAAAATCTGTCACTATCACTGGGTTTGCTACCAGTACCAACTACATCTGTCTCACTATGCCCTCCTACTTCTAGGATGTTGGAAAAACAGATTCTTTGAGCTTGAGGGTCCATACTCTTCAGCATAAGGAGGTGGATTTTTCATTAACAAATCCTCCAGGTATTCATCCTCCGAATCCCCCATAGCCATTAGATGTCGAGTTTTCTCCGCCCTTTTTCCTCTCCCTTGTTCAGTTACCCCAAACATTGGAAACAGTCCCTCAACCATCATATTCTTTCTCCATTGTTTCATCTTTTTCTCTTTTGTTTCCCGCTGCAACTTTGGATACCATTTGCTCACTCCCTTATCCATTCGGGGTCTGTCTCACGCTAGAGCCTCAATCTCCCATTCCTCTAAAGCTTCATATTGCGTTAATCTGGGTCGGGGGTCTAATTCATTCATTCGGGTCCTCAAGTTAAACAGGATTCTACCATTAAAGGTACCATCGAGGGGAAATGCTAGGACTCCGTCATCTTCAGTATACTTTACCCAATTTTTTAACCATACACAGGTATGATACCCTTTGTCAAAAATCATAAATGAGGTGGGCGTATTAGGTGGTGGAATAATCATGCCCTCCCTAGTTCTAATGGGCTTGTCTTTCTTGAAATAATTCTTGATCTTTTCAGCAATGGTCAATTTTCTCTTTCCTCCGTACATATTGTAAGGTCTACCTCTTAGCATCTGCTCCTTATAAAAACCTAGATTTTTCGGATCAGGTAAAAATTCAGGATACCACATACACCTTTCCAAACTATCTTCAAGCTCGGATTGATTAATTTTGTTTACTAAGGTGCTTACAATGCTAGTGCGTCTTTTAATTCACAGGAACCAATCAACACAGAGGTTGCAAACACTCTCGACCAATGGGTGCGCGGCCCCTTCGTGAGACGCGGTCTCACTCTTCGGCGCTCACCCCTCCCTTACAATTCTAGCTTCGCTACACACCCGCGGGCTCAACCAATACCAGCGCGGCATGTAGTGACGTCAGTGCAGCCTTGCGACCGATTCCCTCCTTCACAAGGTAACGGAAACTTTGAATTTTTCTTAAAGTGCAAGTGCTCAGTTTAGTTAACAATGTATAACATTCGCCACTGTGCTTGAGGGTTTTAAAAAGAAAAAGGGTTTTTCTCTTACTGCAAGTAAACCAATTCTGTCTACTTTTCAGTCACTACGGATAGATCTCTTCTGCCTATCCTCTCACACAAGCATTAGAGAACCTGCTACTCCTTTGACTCATCCACTTCTTTCCGGGATATATACTAAGCCAAACTTTCACCAGCGGACTCCTCTGCTGTCACTCAAGCTCCGAAGAACCTATTACTCCTTCCGCATGCGACCCTTACTAGGTGATATCACAACGGGAGTTTCAACAGGGTACTTGTAGCTATCATTTATTCAATAATTCATTCAAGAAAATCCTAATTAGCGCTTCCAGTTCTGCCTAACCATGCACTAATCTCCCTCCTAGCCAGTGACCTCACAGCCAAGTGGATTCTACTCACCACTTGCTATATTATTTCCCCGGGGATTCCCACAACAAAAAACAATCACGAACAATTATGTATTACATGCAATAATATAGCAGCATTTCATGAAAATATAATTTCAAACCTTTTATAACATTTAAATGCAATAACAAAACTTATTTTAGCAGCAATAAATTTTAGCAGCACATTTTTATTTTTTACCGTTCCTAAAACTATCTTATCTACCTATCTTAACTAGTCCTAACCATCTATCTGCTACCAGAAAATTACTGATAGAGCGCGCAGGTCGCCCGACTCTTTATCTTACCAGATTTCACGCACTTGGGCCCATGACGTGTCTATGACAGCATTTTAGTGAATCGGGCGAATTTACACAACAACATCAGCAATTCTATGTGTTTTCCTTAACACTATTACAAAGATAACTGACTTACCACAGGTACCTACTTCCCTGATGGATCAGGAGCTAGCAGTGGACAAGAGATAAGAAGATACTTAATACTTTATACATTTAATAATACTTTTATACCTTTATAATGACCCCAGACACCTGAAGGGTTTTAAAGATTTTTATATAGTAAGTTTAAATCAGAATGGCATGAGTATAAAACTAATACAGATTAGAATATCAATAATCAGGATTATAACTACGATGAAACTGTGAATGAGGGCAAGCACCATTGAGTGCGAGTGGTAAACTACAGGGTAAGGGTAACAGGGAACATGCTATTCAGTTTTCAGACTTATACTAAGGTAGGTGAGTTTCAAACACATTAGTCAGTGATTTTCTAAAGTCCTACAAGTGATTCAAAACTGATCTTAGTCTGATATTGTATCACATGTTTTTTTCGTAGTAGGGAGAGTGTGCCACGTGTTTATCTTGTTCAAAATGTACATATATGGTACCTTAAGCTCCAAAATTCCATTATGAAATACATGTTTTGGAATTAAAATGTAAGTAAAATTGATTCCGAAATAGAATGAAAGAAGCACGCTAATTATACAAACCTACTTTTAACGCACAGGAAATATGCTCTTCCTGAAGAATAACAGACAGTCCATGTCAACAGTTTTTGCGTTTCAGGAAGTGCCAATGATTAAGCAAAGATTTAGGGAAAACAATTAGCATTGCCATGGCTCAGCATTCTGAGGTTATGATAGACTGCTGCTCGGTTTTGTTTGCTCTCGTTTAACTGATAAAGAAAGGAAGCGGTTTCCTTTAAAGTGCTGCCTCATCTCTTCTTCAACTGAAATTTAGCTAGACTTAGGAAGTACACTAAAGAACCACTTCTTCTTTCTCTCAGCTGCCTTAAAATACATTGTATTGTGCGCAAAGACATGCCAAGCGTTGCTCACCAAACACATGTGCAGCTGTGTGCTTCTTCACCATACTTTCCAGTGAGCAGACTCTGTCCGGGCCATAGGGAGTATGAGTGGTCGCCATCTTGTAGAGGTGATAACACTGATTAAGATCCAATCAGTGCAGGTATGTACCTAGACTGCAAACCATTCTTTTGGGGTCTAAATTCAGCGTAGGAAATTTGCCAAATTTAAACGTGTAGAATCAAGACAAATTCCTTCATTGTCTATTCCAAGACATCGCATAATAGTGTTGTGAAATATTCGGACTTTAATGTTGCTGGTTCACACAGTCGTATTTTTTTCACAAATATGCACATTTCGACAAATATAAATAGGCATGTGTTGGTAATGGTTTATACTGTTCCTTTAAATTGATGGCTTTATGTTCATCACACTTTGCGTACTTTATTTGAAAGGGCTTAATTTGTGACTTGCTAGGCATTACTATGTCGAGTTATATACGGAACAATTTATTGTTAATACGTGCAATCCAAATCAAATTAATAGTTATTCACGTGTGTGTTGCGCAATTAACTGTTAGTGTATGTCATGCATAGGAAGGAAAATTGATTTTGTTTTCATAGCTGAAATATTTTCGTACAGTCTGATGTGCACCTCAACGAACAATTTAGCATTGACATTTCCAACATGCAAACTTTTTTAGGGACACTACATAGGGAAACTAGAATGTAGTAAAGAAAAACTGCGGCGTGAAAACCAATCTGAGTGCAAATCCTATTTCTCACAAACAAGAGTTTCAGTTTGTGCCTGATATGGAATTACACTGCGTCTGCAAATTGCAAACACCATGGATTGTAACCTGCATGTTCCCTCGACTGCTAAATCCTAACGAAAATCTTGTCGGCTACTATCACAAAAAAAACTTGTAGCTCCCACAGTGGAGAGCAAATCTGCAAATTATGCAGTTGGTAGTATCCAAATTCTGTGCAATCTGTATTTACCGAGGGCGCAGTTATCATCTAAGATATCAGTATAACTGGCCTGACATTTTACTGTAGGTCTCATAGGCACAGAGAATGACAGAGAAACTGTTCTCACCCCTCTCAATGTGCCTGTTGAGTGTCTGCTTTGCAAATTCATAAACTTACAACTAAACAAGCTATTGCAACATTTTCTTCATGTTTTGCGGGGTTGAGCCTCATTTTTACGACTGAAGTCACCACAATTATTTTTTAAATTGCTTATCATTTCCTGATCAGCATAATGCATCTCTCTTTTTGAAAATGTGTTGAAATTTTGCACGTTTTGCACGTTAAATGTAAAACTGAAAAATTCCACATCTCAGTATCTTAGCAAAGCATGACTTATTCAACGGGGCTTATAACTCTTTCTTATGGTTTGCAAATGATATAAAGCAAGTTATCTCAAAACTAAAATGAAAATGCATGTTTATATCCCCATTTTGACCGTTGTGCTGTTATCAACATAGTGAATTTCTGTAATTCATAGAAACCTGGAAACAAAGTTAGCTTTGTTAACTATGTGTTGGAAAGAATGAAGTTGAGTCATCTGTAATGGTGAAACTTCTTACCGATAAAAAGAAATATTTGAAATACATGACAGAATAGTGTAACTTAGTAATGAGCTGGATCAAGACGTTTTATGTTGCCTGCATGCCCATTGGCTACTTTTTCTTGATTATTTTGGTTTCTGAGATGCATGTTCCCATGGGAAGGATACGGATGGCTGTTTTTGATGTTCTTGGCAGGCGCCTGGGCAGTATGATGAGAGGGGACTACTACAAGCATTGAACTACCAGGTTTCACCTTCATTTTTTTCTCCTTACACCTTCCCTCTCCTCCATGCTATATATTTGACAGGTTCTGTTTTAGCATGGGAAGCTGATGGAAGAGCCAAGGGTGCAGGTTCAGCACCCAGCTTGGTGGAATCCCTGGTACCATCTCTCAGTTGGGTGACTGGGGGTTGAATATATCTATTTTATCCCTAAGTTTCGCCAATGGGTTGGTTGGACGGGTTTTGATGTTTTAGTGTGGTGCAGAGCTTTCAAGATATGGGACAGCAATGGACTTTTAAACATAGATGTATTTTCACCTTTTACCAGTTTTTCAACAACATCTGACACCTTAGAAAAACTATCTTCAGATTCAGAGTATCTCAATACTCATCTATATTCATTTACTTCTCGGAAATAGCATAAAATGTTGCGGTATAAGAAGCTGTCTTAGACTATTATTCTGAAAAAGTTTACTGCTCGATAGTGAAAGACGGCCTTGCAAAAATGTTGTGCTCGTCTTGAATTCACAGTCCTATGTATTTCTTTGCCCACTTTTCACCTTCTTCCAATTTTGAATGCCTGGAGGGTTCCTTTGATCTGCTTCAAGACGTACTTCCTCTTGGAATCCCGCAGGTGTTGACAGCAATGAGGGTGAACATAGCTTACTGAGTGGTTTGATTATAAATGAAGCAACGGGTGTTTAGGCAATAATGGAAATAAATATGTTTAATACGTTCAGGGTCCACGCCCATCTATCTTCATGAATCTGTGTTCTATTGGTGCAGCCGAAGGGCGTTTTCACTTGATTTATGATAATTGCACTTGGCTGTCTTTCACATGCGACATAGTTTGTGTATGTTCGAGAGAGGTTAATCAAGACATAGGCCCTTATATGGAGATTTAGGGACTGAATAATCACCCAAACAAAAAAAAAGCAGATATCCTGTTCACCCATTCACAAGTTAGATAGGCAAAACTGCATTAGTAATATGGCAGACAGGGCATCCACCATGTTTGTGACAGCGTATCCCATCTGCTGAACTCTATAGTGGCCAGAACTAATTGTCGAGACTTCAGTGCTGAGTCCCAGCAGACTCAATTAATAGTCAGTCGGAAAAAGGCGCAGACTGAAATAACACATTTGCTGCACATTTATTTGGTTCAAAGTATCAGTATCTAGGTGGTAGCCTGAAGTCATTATTGGCAGATCATTAATTCCAATGTGTCTGGAAAAAAGGTACGGGGTCCATCAGAAAAATGAGCTCAACTGGAGCCCTTTGCTCAGTGTTATTCCACCTGGATATTTTGTCTGCTTTAAGAATGCACATTCTCTGGTAAAAGAATACAGAAAAATATATGGAAATAGGTACATTAAGTATGATTATCAAAAATGTCTGGTACCACCTAGTAACAGTTTCTGGTGGGGGGGGGGGGGCTGATAACAGGTTTTTTTTTATCAGAGTGGGCCACTCTTAAGTAGGATCTTTGTGTCAAATATTTCTATGATGGTACCTTTATAGGTGTCAAGCCCATCTCCAATGGAGCAACTGGCCTAGCCCAGTAATGCAGGGTTGTTAGAAAGTCAAACATTTTGGCCAGTTCACCAAGTTCTTTGGTGCTGAATGGAACTGGTAATAACTGACTCTGACTGTGTCCTGGGCTCTGCTAGTCAGGCCCAGGGCCAGTGCTATGTTAAACAGAAACACATACATTGAGGTACACTTATAATTGGCATGACCTACCCTATAAGTCCTTAGTAGAGAATAGGCCCAGGGCATGAACATTACTTATCTAAGTTATGTAATAGGGCATGGCAGTTAAGAGGCCAACACCTTTGTTGCACTTGCATGTGTACACTGCAGATTTTTAGGTCATTTTAAAAGCATCCCTGTGTTGCAGCATTGCTTTTAAAAGTACAATTAATTGCAAACTCGACTTTTGTGTTATGGGCACCTTTAAAGTGGCAATCTACCGTATTTGTACATTGTGGATTATCCATAGGTCTCCCTTAGGTGTTACAGCAGTGGAGTGGTCATGTACCTATAACAGGGTCCCTATCAAAGAAGTTTTATAAACCCTGGGAAGTGAAAGCTGCCCATTTTATTTTTCTCCATTGCAGGAAATTCATTACACATTCAAAATTGGTGCTGTGGGCTCTGAAATAAAAAGCAACATAGTTTTTGCATATTAGGAACCACCCAGGTCTCCCCTAAGTTTTCCAGGGGTGGGGGTGTAATTACGAACAGGGGATTTATAAAAGAGTTTTTATAAACCTTGGTGAGGAAGAAATTGAACATTTCATTTTTCCCCCTTGAAAGTAGTTGGCCTCATAGGTGAACATGGCAATATGTTACAGATGTATATCTATTGCTGGGAGACTGTAAAAGAAGTAGCATTCAAAGACTGAATAGAATGGTATTGATAAATCCAGTAACTTGGTATTTTTGCATTTATCATAACTTGTATAAACAAGCATTTACAATGCAATAGGTCTCGGGTTAATTAAGTTTGAGCTATTGGCATTGCTAAATATTGCAACACCAACTGCAACAAAAGTCTATAAATTGTAGGCCAAAAAAATGTGTATTTATTTTTGTAGCAATGGTGGCATGCTGCGCTTTAGATGAATGTGTTTAAAAGTAAAGTGCGCCATACTGCGATTGCTACAATAGTTAATTATGGATGCATTAAGAATTGATGTGTGCACTGATGGCTGGTGATGTGTGTGCCTGTAGAAATTGTGCACTGATGGCTGGTGGTGTGTGTGCCTGGTGGAAGTGTAAACTGCCGGCTGGTGGTGTGTGTGTCTGGTGAAAGCGTGCACTGCCGGCTGGTGGTGTGTGTCTGGTGAAAGCATGCCCTGACGTCTGGTGGTGTGTGCCTGGTGGAAGCGTGCACTGACGGCTGGTGGTGTTTGGGCCTGGTAAAAGCGTGCACCGACGGCTGGTGGTGTTTGTGCCCGGTTAAAGCGTGCACTGACAACTGATGGTGTCTGCGCCTGGTGAAAGTGTGCACTGACGGTGTGGTTGTGTGTGTGGTTGTGTGTACTTTTATTTACTTAAATAGCTATCTTGAAAAACAAGATGCTCCTTAAAACAGCATACATGAAATACAAGGGTGCTTAACTTGGCAAAACCAACAAGCATGGGAAGTGAGGACAGCGCACATATAAGAAATCAATCCACTCACAGAACCATAGTCTGCAAACTCCTGAAGATGCATTTGACTGTGTGACCATAAGGTACAAGACTGTTCGATTACAGAATGTTACAAAATTATTATTTGACTCGGAAGTCACCGAGCCCGCTTTATTTACCACCATATATTATTGAAGTTGGCTACGATATGGTGCGCGCCTCATACCACGTCACTGTCACACCGCTTTCCGCAGACGCAAACATACACAATATGAAAACAAGTCACATGAAACATACCTACATATTAGTGACCTCATTTTTTTTTCCTGCACTTTTTACGGCTCATCCACAATGTTCCAACGAAGACATATATAACATTTTAGTGGGGTTGAAACATAGATGAATCTCAGTTTTTGGTGTGGATTAAAATACTTATTGTAGAGTGCACGATGTTTAACCCTGAAAAATTTGCCCTGACTAAAATCAAATACCCCAGACAATAAATGTTTCAATGAGGGTTGTTCTATTTCACTTCCAATCACTCTTTTCGCAACTCATGTTCAATGCACTGTTTCACATTTTGGAGCATCTTTCCATGACTTAGATATCATTTTCTTCAGTAATGGCATTCGAACACATGATTGTGAGTTTCAATATGTTCTTTTGAATAGGTTTCGTTTTGGGAATATATTCATGAATTTCCCTTGCAAGATGGAAGTATTGTATTGAATGATTGCAAAGGAACTGTTGTTTTGTTTTTATTTTTTCGTTGTGGTTGGCAGCAGAGATGATATAATGGGAACTATTGTTTGATGATGGTGCAGGGTAGCCGCAGTAGGGGCTGGGCAGGTATAGTGGGTATTAATACGACAATGAAGGGCAGGGCTACAATGGTGGTTGGCAGGCAATGCGAGTGATCCCGAGAAAAAGTCTCACCTCTTAGACACAAGTGCTCCCTATGTATACTGGTGAGTTGCAGGCTGGTTGGTAATTGGCAAGGTTGGTATCATAAATGACAACTGCAGTAGTAAGGCTGGCACTGTGGGGACGTGGATGGCACGCCGCAGATCCAGCCTTCTCTGCCACCACCAACATTGTGCCCTCAGAGCCCTTGCAAGCCTTCATTATCAGTTTCCTTCTTTCCAGATCTCGCCTCACCTGCTACGATATGTTTCACAGTTGGCACACTAGATAGACAGCATGTTGGTCAATGCGGCTTCGAGGCGCTGGGTGGCTCATGATGATTTCAGCTAGGGGAGTTGCAGCGTTGTTGAAAAGTGCAAAGCGCTGCTTATTCTCACTGATTTGAGCAGTTATCACAAATCAGCGCGAAAGCAGTATGCGGCCCAGGCAAGCTGTTTATTTATAGTAAAGTTTGAGGAATTTAGCAATGAGTCAGAGGCAAAGAACAGGAGATGCAAATACATTTTTGCAAGGCATAACCTCTCTCACAATTTCTATGAAGGGGTCTGAGAGGCCCAGGCACAATTAGAACAAGCGATCGCAAAAGCGATCCTATTGTAAAAAAAAAAGTGCCACTTCAAGCGATCGCAATCCTATTGTAAAAAAAAAAAACGCCAGCGAGTGGTGCGCGCCCGCACGCCACTGCAAAGCATATGTCTTCAAATTATCGCGGCAGCGCCTGCCCGCGATAATTGAAGACATATGGCCTTCGGTGCGCGTAACAGACACCAATAGGCCATGGGGGGAGCTACGCGACCGCCCATGGCCTATTGCTTGTTCTGTTAAAAAACTACACGCACGCAAAGGCCAATGAAAATGGACCGTAGAAAATTAACACGCACGAGCGATGTCATTGTGTACGTCCATTTTCAAAACCCCGAGAAAAGGACTCTGGCTGCGCCAACTCTGCTGCTCAGTGTACGCTAGGCCGAGACCTAAAAAGAAGTTATAAGACTTTCATTTCTGTAAGCCAAAATACAGCCTCTAGCACTATTCCCTGATTGGTCAGCCCTGAGGGGATTAGCCAGGCTGCCTTGATTACGTGATTCATGGCCTGGCCAGGCCGAAGCTATCTATTGGAGAGAGCTCCGTGGGGCACATGAATTTAAGAGCAGGGGGTTGGGACATTAAGCATCAGCTTTAAAGGAAGAACAGGCCAAGCAAGCCTGTCAGCCAGGTCCACCCCCTCTACCTGCTAGATGGGAGGCTTAAGGAAGAAATTCACAGATGTGAATGAAGAGAGTTTATGGGAATAAATCATACTCTGAATTTGATTTAGTTAGCTCTTGCTGCTCTGCTGAAATTTCAGCCATGCTGGATTTTGAGAGAATAGTTTGTTCTGGTACAAGACTATGCCACACTTTGGAGGAAGTTGTCATCCTTTAGGTAATGCCCTACACCTCATTGAAACGGGGGGCAACCCTGCTTGTCATCAGATAACATTGTTTTAATAGTTGAGAGGTACAGATTAAGCCTGGGTGGTGAACTCTACTCAGTTCAAGGAGTTTGCTGGGTTTTTTGCAAACCACATTCCACAGAGATTGTGAGGTTCCCAAAAATTCAACTCTGTGGAGCGGAGTTCTTCCTCGCTCCCGCTCACCAATGGTAAGTTGGTGAATGCGAGTGATGAAAATCCAACGCTAGACCACTTCCTTACCTGTGACATTTCTCAATGTGTTGGTCGCAGATGGTCGCTACCGTTCTCATTGAGAAACATTCCGTTCGCGTTGAGGAAGTTGACACTCGAGTAGATCTTCTCCTTGAGTGGCAGAAAGAATCAGTGCCCTCTCGCACTGTGCAAGATGCCATTTGCACTGATTTTACAGTGCGGGACAAACACTTGGCACTGAAAATCAGTGCGATCAGCGCAAGGTAACCCACTCCTTCGCTACCGTATCTCCACATAGCTTGGCGGAGTTTTGTCAGCCAACTCCGCCCAGGCTTATTGGAAAGCCTCTCAGTTCTGCTGCCAGAAACTACAAGAAGATGGAGGATTGTCCTACTGGAATACTGATCTGCACCCAAGGGCCTGCCTGTTGAGGACTGTACCTGCTGTACTATCCTGGACTACAGCTATGAAGACTTTGCCTTGATTCAAGAAGGAGTAAGGAGTGAAATTCCTGTAGCTTCAGGTTAAAAGAGCTTAACTGACCTTTGTCCAGCCAGAGTCTTGGAGTACGTCCGATGGAGTTTTAAGGGGTTGACCAAGTGGATTGTGGAAAGTGAAGTTCAGGGCTGCCAAAGACAAGTAGGAGAATCCAGACCCTTGGATATGAGTTTTGGATGCTTGGCACCCACTAGAAGACCTTCTGGAAGGACCTCCCGAAATTAGGGAAACTTTTTTTAGAAAAAGCTCCAAAAGGGGACTGACTCAACCGTGAGGTCCAAGCAGGCCACCTTCAAACGTGACAAAACCCGGATTCCATGTTCGTTTGACTTAAGAGCTCCGGAGGCCTGACTTCCAGACTTTGACAGGAAACTCCCTCAAAGTCAAGCGTACGAGCCCTCACCAAATCCAGAGTGGAGGAGAGCAGCGAGAGTCCTCGGCACAAAAGCTCCAGAAAAGTTTCTAGGTCCAAAGGTAAAATTTTGTCCAAGGCCTACCACATGGGGTATCCAAACAGCGCTCTATCACGGTCAGCCTCAAATTTCGACTTTGTCCCTAGCAATCTCGACCAGATGTCCAGAAGTGACGCTATTGTAAGCACTAGAAAGTGTTTGTTCCTTAACAGTTCATATCTCCAAGTTCCCTACTTTCAATGCTTAATGGTTTTGGTGTCATTGTAAAGATAAAAATATTTCCTCTTTTCATAACTTAGTGTTAAATTTGTATTGGGATTTGTGTCTTACTTATTGACTGTATTGGTGTTTTTAAATGCTTTACATGACTGTTTCCTAAATTAAGCCGTATTGCTTGGTGTAAGCTACCAAGGGTTGAGCACAGGACTATTTAATAGAGACCCTATTTAGGACCCAGTACCGTGTTGCTGGCATTGCTGCTGGTATTAAGTGTCTACCTACCACTCCCTATATATAACCCACCGCCCAGCATGGGTAGATCATCTTTTACAAGAAATCTTTCTACCATCAAACAGGATAGTCATGTGATTGCTAGCAGAGATGTAGCTTCCTAAAGAAGGATATTTCAATTTGCTCCAATGATGTGTCACTACTGTTCTAAATTAATGATCTGCGCTTTACTATCAATCTTCTCTAAAAAACACATTCAGTTTCATCCTTTGGGTGATTTATGTAGCTTTCAGAAGGGAAGAAAACACTCAATAGCCCCCCACGAGACCTAGGCTATCTCCTAAAAACCTTGCCCCTTCATATCTTCAAACCCATGCAGGGATTTAACAGAACCGGGATTTCACGTTTTGTAGGTGTAACAAACTCATAGAGAGCATCGACGTTTTGGTGGCAACCAGGCTGCAGCTGCTTACTGGGCGGTTGAGATTTGCCTTTCTAATCATACAAGTGGGAACAAAGATTTCTGTAGATGTTTTTAAACATAACATTTCTCACCTCTATTCTCTGAACCAATGAGGATGCATATCCCTTACAGTCTATTAAATCAGCATTTTTGTCTTTGTTCATGTTTGCTTTGTATCTAATATCAACGTAGTTTCCTGTACATGTTTTTTATTTATTTTATTGTTTAGAAGGTTCAATTCCTTTATGCCTGCAATTACTCTTTCTTTTACTTTGAGTCATATTTTACACTTGAATGTGATGCTTTCATGACATTCTTTGAATCATAACCCCACAAGAATGAAAATTCTTCATGCATCATGTTATTGTAGGAAACTCATAATTTCGGCCCTGTTCACCCACATTTCTGACTGATGCTGGTGGTTACTGACTCTGAAAGTGCCCTTGGTTCTGCTAACCAGGCTCAAGGGCAGTGCTCTGTTCTCTAAAGGCATATAGTAATTCGTATATGTCTAATTGGCAAAGACAACCTACCTGTGACTCCCTATTATATGGTGGTGCATGTAGGTTTTAGTGACCTTCGTAGACTTAATGCACATAGGGGTGTACTGCTGTGATGTCTAATGTCATTTTAAATCCAAACCCGCCTTGCAGGATGGTTTTAAAATACAAATAATTCTATATTCAAATTTGTAAATAGAAGTACTTCCAGAGTCCAAAACTACCTTTCTATTACTTAAAAGTCACCCTTAAGGTCTGCCCTATATGCCCCAAGTGTGGGGTGCCTAGTTTTAAAAATCAGGTACAATATAAAATATGTGCTATATACCCTGGTAAGGTAAACAAGCCAAATTAGCTGTTCCCCTATTGCAGTGCAGATAGCTTCATTGACTAACATGGGGAAGGTTTTATTAAACTTTATAAAATCTATCTTTTCTTTGGAGTTAGCTAACAATATCATTCAACATATTAAAATAATGGTCACATTAAATCCAACAACTTGCCATGGTTAGATACAATGTAACCATTACAAGCACGTTATTTTACTATACTGATGTTAGGAAAAGCAGCCCTGTATGTAGCAGACTTTAACAGCCTGAGCCAAGTTGCTCCCTGAGTAGGCATAGCTAGGGCTTAAGCAATACAACCATTTGGTAAGAGGAGATTTGCTTCCTGGAGAAACCAGTTTCTGAACCCTCGGCCAGAGCTAGTGGATCCTTAAATTTCCCACAGGACCCATTCACAAGGAAGATCTTTGGGAAAGGAAAATTGTTCGAAATCAAGAGACAAGATGCCATCGTCGACTCGCAAATTGGCCTGACCACAACGATTTGTCCCACTGCAAGCTCCGGAGCTACTCATAGTCAACATCAAGGATAAAAACTTCCAGAAGCTCACAAAGGCAAGGCGCTGCAGCAGGCCACCGCCATCGAATTGAACTTGGGATCCGAGAAGCCCCCGGACCGGCTTAAGAGCCTGTCAAGACTAAGTCCAAAAGTAAACTTTTGATCAGGGACTTAGCCTTCAGTCGTCTAGACTCTAGACTGAGACAGTCACATATAGGGAGCTGAGGTGCGCCCTGAATATACTGATGGCTCATCACCAGGCTGATGGGCCTTCGTGAGCTAGAGTGGTGGGTGGAGTTTGCAATCACACCTGAAGAGGGCTATGCCTGTCCTCACACAGTCTCCACCCCTTGTAATGTGTCGGCAGCCTGGGCAGGGACTTTCTATTGAAATTCACCTGCTTCAAAGGCTGAAGGGGGTAAAAGTACTGGGCCTGTGATCATATATACATTCTGCCAGGAAGAAGAGCTGGATAGCTGTCAGGAAGGACTGCCACTGTGCTGTTTTCTTTGCTGTGTTGGCCTGCTGCTAGCTTCTTCTGGCCAGCGAGTGAAAGGACTGGACTTTCCTTTCTACATCCTGCTTCCAAGGTTCTTCACGGGCTTGAGTTGAGCTTGCCTCCAGTTAACCAGTCTCAGTGACATCAAGACTTCGCCTGCAACCAGGGCCTGTCTGCTGAGATGCCCTCCTTGCCAAGTGGTGTCAATTCCAGTTCCTGGGCCCTTGGAGTGAGTTTGGAGTGTTACTAAAAAGAAACAAAGGTATCGACATGGATCGACTCAGAACCAGCGTCTGTCTGAAACTCTGATGCCATGTTGCTGCCTGCACAAAACTATGGTCCCACTCAAAGCACTGACCGTGGCTTGCACCACAGGCTCCGACGACAATGCAGCTCCTCCAAGGCTCACCACTACACGAGTCTCAAGCACCGCACAATCAAAGTCCTAGCACACTGCTCCAACTCTAATGCCTGTTGCAAGGTGCGACATTGACATCACATAAAAAGTATCCTCATGTCTTGACTCTCGACACCTCATCGACACTGCATCAGATCCAAGGTTCCGCTGTGGCAACCGGAGCATAATCTCCCCTGCAGGAGTAATGAACCAACACGTCACCTCCCTTGCCTGGCAGTAAGGAACTGATGTCACACCAACCTCCTTGATATCTCACTTCCTCTGTGTTTTGCATCACCTTTATTTTTCACAATGTCTCCAAGATACTGGACTGGGGGTGTGCCCGGCTCCACAACTGACCCTTTCTACATCGAGGTCGGACTGACTTTGTAGAGTCATTGACCATGACCAAATAGCCCTGTTTGCCACTATTCATTTTTATTTCTAAGAGCCATACTTGATTTAATCTTTAAAAAGTGATATCTTGATTTGTGTATGTTGGATGTTTGTCTTTTTGGTCTTGTTTGATTCAGAAAAATATTTCCTATTTTGTAAACATATGTGGAGTCCATTTCTAGTGGTTTCATTTTGTTACTTTGTTTGAGTGTGTACAAACACTTTACACATTGCCTCTGGGATAAGCCTGACTGCTCTGGCCAAGTTACCAAGGGGGTGAGCCCAGATTATCTTTGGTGTGTAACTTACTTGCCTTGACTGGAGTAGTGGCTCCTTCCTGGCTTAGGTGCATACCCTAGCCAACCAGAAACCCCATTTATAACAATGTACCTCTTGCAGAGATATTACATGTACCATGCAGCCAAAGAACTAGAACAGTAACTGAAACATTCCCGGGAAGAATTCAACACGATGAGTATAAAATGGCATCAGAGAGTGTGTTGCAGCACGCAGAACATCAATGCATAATCAATGAGTACACAGGTTTCTATTAATGCCAAAAGCAGAATTGCATTGAGGTATGAGATGTAGCAGGTAGCACATCAACTTGCACATGGATACATGAAAGTGCCCAAAGAATATCTAGTGATACACAGCATCAAACAGGCCTCCCTGTTTGATGCTGTGTATCACCAGATGTGAGAGACGCAGGGCTCGCAACAGATGGCGATGTGCAAGGTAAATAAAAACATAGAGGGCCCTATTATGATATCAGTCAGAAAGCCTCCTACCACAGGTCGTCGACTTTCCAACCGACATCCAAGGTTTACAGTCTGACCACCTTATTACAATGAAAGCGTTTGGAGTGTAAACCAGCGGGTCTGACTGACTGGCTTACGATGAGCTCAAAGAGCCAAACGGCCAGTCGGAACCGCAACGCCCTCAAGGACGGCATTTCCGCTTTTGAGATTACAATGTTGGCTTCAGATAGCCTTTCCATGCTGGCCTTTCCGACATGGAAAGGTTGTCCGACAGTGACTTTAGGGGACTCCTTGGCACCGCGGACTATGGTGGCGGGTCTATCCCTGCACCCTGTGAGGTGCTTGTCACAGGGTGCAGGGATTTACACAAACTCCTATTGCTCTATGAGAGCTTGTGCTTTCCGACCGCGGCACAAGCTCCCATAGAAATATGGGAGTCTACAACTGCACCATGTGCGATTGCATCGTAATATTGTGGTCAGGGCCACCAACACCAGGTCGGTTAGTCCTGATTCCGCGGCAATGTCAGTCAGAGGTAACTCCAACTGACATCATAATGAGGCCCAGATTATTTTGTGGCAGCAGGGCCATAATTACGTTTTCTAAGACATGCTTGCAAACTCCTGTAATCCCGCTGTCTCAAGGTGAAATCCGCCTTCACGGAAATTGGAAAACTGCAGAATCAGTAGGAATCGCATTTCATTATGCGATTCCTACATGATTACCGTTTTGCGAGTCCTTAATAGCGAATCGCTATGATTCGCTATTAGGGGCTCGCAAAACGGCCCATTGATGAATCAGGCGGCCTATCCCCTTTTGTACAAAACGGTATAAATAATAATAGACAACCGTATTTAGAGCAATAAGTCTCCCAAGTAAATTCATACATCTCATTTTGAATAAAAAAAACAAAATAAAATCAAATTGAGACCACCTTCTTCAAGAGCTTTTTAGATGTTAGTCATCAGTGATATCATATTCACCGATGTAGGAAAGTTGTGGTTGAGGTTCTCCAAAATGTTTTGAAAAAGACTCTGGATTCCAGAATGGTGCAGCTCACTTCCCTTTGATCTTTTGGTATTTACTAGAAACCTTAATTGATTCCCCCCTCCCCTTCTGATTTAAGTTCACTAAACTATTTAGTGCCTGTAGCATATTCTCAATCACATGACTGGGTGTAGTTCAGTTACGGCCCATGGAGGGAGTTCCGTGGGGTGGAAAGTCAGGGCAGGGGAGGGGCAGGGTTGGGGGTAGAAAACAACAGAATATGGATGATTGGAGGTAAGTAAACAATTAAATAAATTAAACAAATTTCGTTGTTCGCCCTACATCGTAAAATGTGATGCAGCGCACGCTACAAATTTGTTTTATTTATTTAATTGTTTACTTTCCTCCAATCATCCACATTCCGGTGTTTACTACCCCCCACTCTGCCCCTCCCCCACCCCGCCTTTCCGCCCCACGGAACTTCCTCCACGGGCCGCAACTAGTGTAGTTGGAAGTTGGACTTTGTTTATTCCTCTCAGAAAGGCACACATTAGAGAGATTAGGCATGCCTAGATGGACCATCAACTGGCAGGTTGCGGGGTGGAGCTGTGCACAGTCCCATCTGTAAACAAATAGCCTGTTCTCTTTCTTGACACAAAGGACTTGTCAACTCTGCATTGTACATATGGGCAACTTGGAGCCAGGGCATGGTAGACAGTAAAATGCAAGCACTTCAAAGGGAAGTCTCTAGAAAATTCTACTTTAAAGATGGCTCCTAGTATGAAAAGCTGACCCTAAGCACCACTCTTCGTTCCACTTTTGGCCCCTTCAGGAGGACTCTCCGAGGACTGCCTGCTGCTGTGGCTTACTGTGTACGCTACATGATTACTTTGTTGCAACTCGAAGGACTGCCCTACTGTCTGGAGACTGTCTTGAATGCTCCGGTGCATACCCTGCAGCTTGAATCGTGCTTCTACACTTGAATCCAGGACTACCAGAGTAATACAAAGGACTAGTTTGCTGGCCTCCTGATCAGAACCTCAGGGATAGAAAAAGTCTAACCATCTTAAACCCGCACCTGGGCCCAGCCCAAGTGCGTCCCAACTCCCCCAAGTGGTTCCCGTCTAGTCCTGAACCTTTTGTAGTGGTGCTAAGATAGGAAAAATCTAAAACTTGGTACGTAGAACATTTTTGGCAAAAAAAAGCTCTGAGACTCATGGGAAGTCCACGACCAACCTGCTTGTCTATCCCCACAAGGTGCATCTCTGGTCAGCCTGACTTTCACAGCAGCTCCCGCTACGTTCTAGAACTCTCATCGGCTACAGACTCCAGGTTCATCCGGTTGGAAATGTTTGACTTCCAAGAAAAGAGATAAGGGGTATATTTAGAAGCCCTCACCACCACTGGAGCGTCGCTTTTTTTGTCGCTCCGCTGGCATAGCACCATTTTTCATATTTAGAAGGTGGTCCTTAGCCACTTTGTGTGGCTTAACGCCACCTTGTAAATAAACCCCTTCCTCTGAGGCAAAGAGTTGTGCAATGGGTGTTGCTGTGGGTGTTCCACCTAAAAATCCATTGCTTTTTGACACTGTCCCAAATTTACAAAGCTGAGGCAGCACCAAAAACTAACACCATGAATCACTGGTTTTTGGAATCGCGTTTATCTTGAACTTTCTATGCGTGCTGCATTCTGCAGCACACATGTACAGTGCAAATTGCCATTATTGATTGTTCATGTGCAGGAATACGGTCCCTTCCTGCACGTAAACAGTCTCCCCTACAGTGCAGGCACCCTTGCAACATGGTGTCAGAGTGCCTGCTCCAGTGCAGTGGTAGCAAATTTTGGCACAGCTCTGCACTCCTACATTTTATTGTAAATATGCCTTTATTTCTGAATATACAAATGTTCACCACAACTTTGCCCAGCTGCTCTCGATGACAATACTCCCTCTTCAGACACCAACTGTAGTCTTGCCCCTTTAAAATGTACTTTCTCAGAACAATTTTCTGACAAATTCCAAGTCTGAAGGTAATTGTTGACTGGACCCAATACACTATTTTTATTGGACCTGCACTCCATCATGGATGGTCTTATTTTTGACCTAACCTTGTCTCATGCAACTAGATGTCCACTGTTGACACTTTGATCTTCTAGAGACTAGCTTTTATCTTAGACTTTCAAAATGTATAACTCCGGTTCTAAAGACCGGATTTCATTTTTGTATTTTTGATGTCAAATATTTTTTCAAATTGACTTTATTTTTCTTACATTAGTGTGGATTGTTTCTTGTGTTGTGTTTTTACATAATTACTGTTTGAGTGCTGCATAAATGCTTTACACATTCCCTCTAAGTTAAGCCTGACTGCTTTTGTGTCAAGCTATCAGAGGGTTTAACGCAAGTTAATTTATGACTTTTGTGATTCACCCTGACGGGGGATTGTGACTGTTGCTTGAATATGGGTCACCCCCTTTCTACAAATAACCCGTTTTCTCATGGCAACTTATCATGCATTGTTTATTTCTTCACATATTAGATATGTGGCATTAAGCTATGTGCAAGGGAGGGTTGCCCTGTGCCAAACTCCCATAGGTGCTAAGCCTCCCTCGCTACCCAGGGCCTGCTCCCATCTCCACATTGGCATCCAACTGTCTCTGTACTTGGGCTTCGATCATGTGCAGCAGCGGCCCTCCTCCCAACCTCTCATGGGTGCCCTACACCTCACAGGTGCCCAGATAGGCTGCTGTGTACTGCCTTCATCCATGTGCAGTGGTGGGTCCGCTTTGCACCCAAGCCAAGTGGCCAATTCCCACTGCACACAGCCTGTGGCCTGAACAATGGCAGTTGCCCGCAAGGTCTGCTCCATGATTATCTATTAGTAGCTTTGATGGGGCAGTATTTTTATAAGACATATTTAGAACATGATATTCACGTCAGATAATATTTTGTCTTTGATATTCTTGTACCACTCAAAAGTGAAACATGTCCTTGGGGCAAATTCGTGTTTCAGAGAGTGGGGCTCCTGTGACAGGTTGCATAATTTGGTTATGACCTTGTTCTCTGTTTTGAACATGTAGTCTGTGCTTTGACCTCTGCCCAAATGAACATGAATATTTGGACACGTGTTGACTATAAAACATCCTCGGTAAACCACTGTCAGCGCAATATCGATTTCTACAAATTTTCTAGAAAAAAAAGATGATTTTTTTTATTCTCGGCCCTGATCAGATCTTACCGTTAACCCAATTATGACATATGGTAAACAGTTCAATGATATTGGTACAACATTTATGAATTAAGCAGACAAGTTTCCGGATCTTTCCTGTCATACGTCTCTCGCATAACACTAGACTATTATTGCTATTTTGTCAACTACTAATATACCATGACACTGATAGAGCAAACAGCTAATAAACCGAGGAAAAGGTTAGATGCACTAAACAAAACAGTGCAAAGCAGTGCAGCAACCAAAATTAATGTGGTCAGTTGCGCTGGACAAGAGAGCATCACAGAGCCATATTCATTAAGGGGCAGATTTACAAGTGCCTTGCGACACATTTACGCCGCCGTTGCGTCACTTCTGTGATGCAGCGGCGGCGTAAACTATGCGCCACGTTGCACCTTATTTACAACGTGACACATCTAGGGTGATGCGTCATGTTGTAAAGCCCTGCACCACATGAAACCTGTGTCAGGTTTCATGTGGGCGTTCCGGCACATGGTGGGCGTTCCGTCGCAGGAACGCCTAGTAAAAGTGACACCGTGAAAGTCACTTTTACGGCCATGCTGTGTCAAGACCTTGCGCCTGCTTGAAGCAGGCGTAAGGAGTGATACAGCATGTTAGGCATAGGGTGCCCCTGAGCCTTGCTGGAGCCGCGTCGCGCTTGCGAGGGGACTCCAGCAATGCGCCACATTTCTGCCCATCCGTGCGCCGCATCAGTGGTGGTGCACGGGTGGTTTTGCGTGTCGCAAGTGGTCTGGTGCATCCCTGCAGATTTGCAGAGATGCGCTAGACCTTGTAAATCTGCCCCTAAGTGTATTGTGGAGCTGCTCTCGGTCCATGCGCGGAAGAACAACCAGGCTGCCTATGCCCCAAGCACATATCGTGCACAATAGTGCATATATGTATGCGCTGTTTTATTTAGTAAGGAATCGGATACCCTTTGAGTACAAACTCCTATGTTTAGACCCGTTTTTTTATCAGTTCGTACCTTGAATGTGCTCCGTAAACAGCAGCCAACAATGATTGACATTTGTTGTGCCCTTGTACCGAGCTAACTTGTGATGACCTTGTGGCAGGCTGGCTGCTGTCTGCTGCAGTGTAAAGCCCGATGCAGTCATGCTGCCAGCCAGTAGACTGCCAGTGGCTGCTGGATGCACTGCAGGACA
Organism: Lissotriton vulgaris; assembly: GCF_964263255.1. Classification (NCBI taxonomy): domain Eukaryota; kingdom Metazoa; phylum Chordata; class Amphibia; order Caudata; family Salamandridae; genus Lissotriton; species Lissotriton vulgaris. The sequence goes on along the minus strand of NC_141685.1, from coordinate 1,867,064,689 downwards.
CACAATTCTACCTCGTTTGGGTAGTCAGAGATATAAAAGTCTGAAGACAGAGCAACAACTCGTTGACAGAGCAACTGGTAACCTCGCCCAAAATCGTAATTTCATTTTCAGTTGATGTCTCAAATGCAGCCACAATAACCATAAAGGAAGAATTGGTAACAATTTATTGAACTGAAACTTTTTTTACTTAACTGAACGGAATGTATTGCACTTAAGAAATAGATTGCGGCTAAGTTATGTTTCAAGAACTGAAACTGTGCTCGATTCCAGGATGCTTAAGCAACCCTTTGAGCAATCATTATTACACAGTATTGCTCACTTATAGATGAACCTATACAGACTCAGCACCCTGCAGTCTAATAGTGTCTGATCGGAATGCGTTTATAGTATCCACTTCTATCTAGTACTCTACATTTTAACAACCCTTTCTTCTACACTTTTCCCATGTCTCGACTTTCTAAATATTACTTGTTTATATTTAATGCTACCAAATGTATCCACCTCATGAGGATGAAATGCCAAATCGGTCAGGGTAATTCACACCCGTGACCTGCAGGTGAAACGGATGTCATGATGAATTGCTCATATCACTGAGTCATCTTGCTGGCATGCCACTCTGCACCTATGCAGACATTTCAATGCATGCTGCACAAACTCGTTGCTATAAATGGGTAAAGGCAACATGTACTTTACAGCAAGCCACTCTATGTAAGAACAGAACTGGTTGGGCAGCAATCCCCGATATGATCCATCAGGATGTCTCTAAAAAGTGCTTCCTAAGTTTATTTGTGAAAATACATTTTCTTAACCAAATTCAGTGTGTATGCATGTTTCTTTCAGGCTGTTATTGCCATATTAGATTCACTGTCCAGAAAAAGAATACATTAATCGGTTGTAACTCCAAATTCAGGAGTACAGGAATTCCATCTATTTTTATTTACAGAATGCAATTACAATCAATTTTTCAATTCCTGATTTCTTACACGGGTGACTGATTTAAAAAAAACATTCGTGGCAATGCATTTTATGCTTTAACATTGCAAATATTTCCTTTCCTCATTGCCCTCGAATTCACTCCTAAACACATTTCCCTGCCGTTTTCAGAACTTTTCATGTCCTCATCCATACAATAGCATTACTGAAGCTATGAGTTGTGATTGCTAAAGATTTAGGTTAACTTACAAAGTACATTAATACATATCACATCTGAAACATTTTAACGAGTAAACACAATAGTGGCGTCATGTAGTTATTAGACTACTATACAAATGTGCGTTAGTGAACACCTTTTAATCTGCACATAACATCAAATGACAATCATGTACAGTATTTTGAGGGACATCATTAATGGCACTGGTAATAATAAATGAAACAAGCACTGGTCAATGCATTCATTTTCGCTTATGTTATTAATAATAGTTAGTTTTTTGTTATAAGTTTTAGTTTGGTGAATAGATGTGTAATATAAATTATTAAAACAGAGGTAAATTCACAAAATGAATCTTCCCAAAAACGTGATATTTATTTGAAAGGCGTCGTAGAATTACTTTAATGCCCTCCAAGTGACCATAATATGCAGAAAGTCAACATGTTTAAAATACGAGCTGCTGGACCAACAATAATTTACAAAATGCGTGGTAAAGAACAAGATAAGCACTTTAAAGGCATCAGAAGAAAATATTTGTAAATAACAAAATAAATATTCCCAAAAATGCATGCCCCTGCCATGAGAGTATTTCACTAAATGTCTGTTCCCAAAAACGCAAACACTATTTGAAAGAAGTCTTTGGCACTAATTTAATAATCTCACAAAATTAATGTTCCTAAAAATGATATAAATTTTGAAAGACATCATAGGCACAAATGTACTAAGTAAAAGAAATGTGCAAAGTTAAAGCAAAAAAGATGCAAGCAGGAAACACACATAAAATCAATCAATCAATCATCTGCATTTGTACAGCGCTACTCACCCGGAGGGTCTCAAGGTTCTGTTGGGGAGGGGTCCGCTTACTGCTCGAAGAGCCAAGTCTTGAGGAGCTTCCTGAAGGAGAGATGATCCTGGGTCAGCCGGAGGTGAGTCGGGAGGGAGTTCCATGTCTTGGCTTCCAGGTAGGAGAAGAATCTTCCCCCGGCGGTGGCTTTGCGGATGCGTGGTATGGCCGCGAGGGCGAGGCTGGCCGATTGTAGCTGGCGGGTGAGCGCGTAGAAGGTCAGACGGTTGTTGAGGTACTTGGGGCCCAGGTCGTGGAGGGCCTTGTGTGCGTGGGTGAGGAGTCTGAACGTGATCCTCTTGCTGACGGGGTGCCAGTGCAGGTCTCTCAGGTGGCTGGAGATGTGGCTGTGTCGGGGGATGTCCAGGATGAGTCGTGCGGAGGAGTTCTGGATGCGCTGGAGTCTTTTCTGAAGTTTGGCTGTGGTTCCGGCGTAGAGGGTGTTTCCGTAGTCTAGCCGGCTGGTGACGAGTGCCTGGGTGATCGTCTTCCTGGTTTCGGTGGGGATCCATCGGAAGATCTTGCGGAGCATGCGCAGGGTGTTGAAGCATGATGAGGAGACGGCGTTGACTTGTCTGGTCATCGAGAGGGAGGAGTCCAGGATGAAGCCCAGGTTGCGTGCGTGGTCCGTTGGTGTGGGAGTGGTGCCTAGGGCTGGGGGCCACCAGGAGTCGTCCCAGGTGGAGGGCGATGATCCCAGGATGAGGATTTCCGTCTTGTTCGCGTTCAGTTTCAGGCGGCTGTTCTTCATCCATTCGGCCATGTGTGTGCCAAATGTGTGCTTCTGCCATGACAATATTTGACAAAAGAAATGTTCCCCAAAACAAGTTTATTATTTGAAAGTCGTCAGAGGCACAAAAGAAATAAATGGAAGAAAGGGCCAAAGTTACATAAAAAACGTGCAGGCAGCAAACAGGCATAAACTGCATGCTGGTGCCACAGCAATATTTCACAGAATGTGTGGTACATTGAACAAGCTATTTAATACATTTAAAAAAAAGTTAATCGACAGTCAGCAACACGCATAAAATGCCACGAAAATATTTAACTGATTTCGTGTAAATTTACAAAATGAAAGTTCCCAAAACCATGAGAATTATTTGAAAGGCGTCGGTCGCCTGATTATAATACATTAAAGAAAGGTGCAAAGTTGAAACAAAAAATATGCAGACGGCAAACACAGATGCAATGTGTGCTGCTGCCACGATGATTTTTCACGGAATGACTGTGCAGTACAACGAAGAAGCTAATTAAGGCAAGACATCAATAGTAAAAAAAAAATCCAAAACTAAATTAACATTCAGCAACACGCATAAGACAAAAATCTTCCACCGATTGCATGGTCGCCAAAGCGGGATAGTATTTCAAACAGGGCACGAGTCGGGGTACCACGCGGGTGGACGGCATTCCCCCACTAATTTTCGAGGGTTTTCAAGGGTGGACGCCGTCCACCCTGCTCAATCAAAACGCCGTCCACCATTTCAAAATCGGAAGTTTCTCGGACCGCCGCAGGACACCACGCCGGTCAACGCAAGCAGCAGGTTTGTAAATGTAAAAACACCCCGCAACACTTGAACATTTTAATTTGTAAATATCAATGTGTGTAATTGGTAAGAAGATGCATTGAGTTCGATGCCCTGTAGTGAGCAAACGGTGGGCGTGTAATTAAAAAGAAGAAACGCCCTTTCTGGAAAACATGAAAATCCAAGCGTGCAAGCAGCTAGCGCTTCCCGGATGGCACGTACCTCCCTCCTGGAGCCGGCGCGAGGCGAGCAGTTTACCTGCTCGATGTTCTTCCAGAAGTCGGAGGTGTGAGTGGCATTGTCCGGCTGGTCCCAGAGGGTGTAGTTCAGGAATCCCGGCTCCGAGGCGTTGTTGCTGTTGCCCATCTCACCCCCTGCCCCAGTGACGCCCAGATAGGCAGGCGGCAGCGGGCATCAGTGGCCATGCAGGGGCCCAGGCAGCTCCATTGGCACAGGAGGCAGCAGACGTCTGAGGAGTGAGCGCGAGACCCAGCACCGCCGCCATGAAGGGTGAAGGGCGCTTCAAACTAAGAATGTGTCGTGTATTGTCGGTAGAAATCTGGATTTGCTTCCGTGTAACGAGAAAAGCAGCTGGTTCCTAGATAATTAAACGTGTGTTCTGGGGTGTATACAATCAGCCCAATAGGCAAATTATGTGCCGACTGACCAAACAAAACTCTTTACTAGGGGCCTGTACAGTACACACTGTTCACGATGCTTTTGCTGAAACTGAACCGTACTCGTGAAAAACAAACAGCTCCCATTGCCAGGGTACCCAATAGACGCTGAGATCTTCAACTAATGGATGGACGCCGCCCCCCTGCGCAAAAGCGCTACACCAACTATTAAACACATACCTATTTTAACAGGTTTTTTCCTTTTCGTGACGTCACTTCCGGTCGTGATGTCACTTCCTGTCTGTGAGCGTCCCCCCACTTCTTTATTTAGGACTTGTGCCCTGATTTCAAAGGCATAAATGCATGGTCTAAAATATGACACAATCAGTTTGAAGATGTCGGAGAACAAAATGTAACAAGCTGATTTAAAATGCGTGCAGACAGGACTAGAGAAACCATAAAACACAAGCAAGCTTTAAATGCATGCAGTGCAGCCTTAACGAAAAAAAGAAAAAAAAGTGCCGGCTGCCAAACTGGTGGATGGGAATGAGTACTTCGGCCGCGGCCTCCGGAAACTGATAAGAGAAGCACATAAGGTAGAATAGGCTACAACCAATAAAAGGGAGGACAAGTAAAGTGGCAAGCACAGCAACCAATAAGAAGAGAAGGTCGGATGTAGGTACATTTTAAGATATATTAAATACAAAAGATTTCACAAGCACATCTCAAGCAAAAGCTACAAATTATGAATAGATGTACATCCTTACATATTTTCACGTTAGGGCTCTGGATATTACTTACATGGTCACAATGGCTGAATGAAAAGATATAGACAGTTTCACTTAATTTTACACGAGAATCAAAAGAGAGCTCACAAATAATTTTGCAGTTTATTTCTGTTTTATTTGGTAGTTCAAACAGTGATATGAATTTCCTTATGTGCGCCAGTGCATGTTTGGCCCAGGGTGGGGTACACATTCACATCCCCCCACCACCTAAATGTGGTGGAGAAGCAGATCTTCATCACTGCACATCAGCTCGCTCCCTAGCAAGTACATACTTTTATGGTTTTGCTGAGTGATGCATTTAAATATTTAATTTTTATTACACTTTTTATTAGGTGACAATAAGTGCAAGACAGATTGTCACTGAAAAACAACAAAATGTATTAATAAAAGGTAACAGGCAGGCACTTGAAGGGGACAGTTTGGAGGTTGGTGTCTAAAGGGGCAAAACGTGGCACAGCAGGGATCGAACAGAAGCTGCCAAGTTGCCCCTTGAAGTCCCTCATTGCAGTGGGAACAGTCTTCAAATTGAAGATTTATCAAAGTCAATTAATTTTCAATAAATATTACCTTGACTCAACTTGGGCAACTTGGCCTTAGCAACAAGACTGCACTCATTGAGTTTCTGCCCGTAACAAATAAAACAATCAACAAAATAATTAAAGAAATAAACAATGTAAATATCAAAACCAAATAAAAAAATAGATAATTATGAAAACAATTAAATCAATGGAGAATATTTGGATTTAAAGCTTAGAAAAGAAGTTAAAAAACCGCACTGAAAAGAAATACAGAAGATTTGATTGAAAGTCAAAAGATAACAGATAGAGAGGAAGTCAAATCAGGATATAGGCACCTCATGTGGAAAACTAATAAAAGCAAATGGTTGGATTGAAGAGTGTAATTGGACCTTGTAAATCTCTGCACCTATGCACTTAGAAATTTTAATATCAGCGAACCACCAAGTGGGACAAACCTTGAGTTTCAAGAATCAAGAGTAAACCAAGTTACACACTACTTGCATTAAGTTGCTTTGTTCAAACACCCCTGGTGGTGGGTGTCTTATCAGGTTATCAGTGCACCTCTTTAGATACTTTGCGTTTAACGTACACAGTGAGAATAGTCATTAACAGAAGGTGCGGACGTTTTCTCTCTTTGAGAAACACTACCACCAATATTGCTGTACAAACCTTGAGTTTGTTAAAAGGTAGGGATTCAGAATGACTGGTCTCCAGGTGGAAACTGGTGCTTTCAACTAGAACTCAAGACAGAAAAAAATGGCCTGCAGAAAAGCAGAAATGTGGCGCTACAACTCTTATGTGAAAATTCTAAACATAGCTCAGCTATTGCATTGCAAAACAGGTCTAAATACTGGTAGATCATAACTGTGAGCAGTCAATCAATCAATCGATCAGGGGTTGGTAAAGCACAACTGCTCACACTCGAAGGTCTCAAGGCGGTGTGGGTTTGTGGCTCAGTTGAGTGTTGGGGACACCCAGAGCGCTAGGTCTTGAGGTCCTTTCGTGAACTGGGGCAGTGTGGGGTATTGGGGGAGGTGGAGGAGGAGGTCATTCCAGACCTTGTCTGCGAAGTAAGAGAAGGACTTCCTTCCCGTTCTGGTCTTGTAGATGCGTTGAATTGGGGACAGAGAGAGGTCGGCTGATCGGAGGTATCTTTTGGGTGTGTGGAAGGTGAAGCGGTTGTTCAGGTATTGTGGTCTGGTATTATGAAGGGCCTTGTATGCGTGTGTGAGGAGTTTGAAGGCTATTCTTCTTTATACTGGAAGCCAGTGAAGGTCGCTGAGGTGTTAAGTGATTTGGCTGCAGTGGGGGATGTTGAGGATCAATCTGGCTGCGTCATTCTGGGCGGTCCCGAGTCTGCAGGAGTTTTGTTAGAAATTCGGTTTCTGGTTGGCTAGGGCATATGCCAAAGTCAGGCAGAAACCACCACTCTAGTCAGGGTAAGGGAGTTACATGCTGAAGATAACCTCTGCACCCACCTTCCCCCGCGTTAGCTTGGCAGAGCACTCACGCTTATCCCAGAGGTGATGTGTAAAGCATTTGCAGCAGCAGCATTTGCAGCAGCAACACACTAGGCACACCACAAAAGAAACTCCACACAAGGTTATGTAAAAATTATCCATTAAAACACAATAGAACACAATCACATATAGCACCGTGCCACTAGGCACTCATCACAACTTTACAGGAATTACATAAATCACTGGGCCAATCAGGCCACTGTCACTATCATTACAATTAGGGACCAGTAGCTACTGGTAGGATCACCTTTCAGCATAACGAATTATGCACAAACTACATTAGCAGCAGAACACCGTCGCAAACACTGGCCCCAGTACGGCCAAAAAATCATAAGCAGGGTTATGGGATACACATTAGCCACTGTGTACTATAGTGATTACTAGTCAGTTGCCCACAGGACAATGACACCTCCATTGTCCGATTTTCCGAGCTACTGCTCACTACCCTGATCCCCTCATGGTAGGCTTCTGGGCCTTCTGCCCTCCTTCACCCAGCATTGCGGTAATGCTTGTAGGCACTTTGGCACTCGCCCGCCTATCCCTGGGAATGCAGAAATCCTGTGGAGATACTTTCTCCGGTGGGATCCGGGGGTGTCAGTCGAAGTATCGCCCATCCCAATTCCAAGATCCGGTGTTCCCAGTAGTGTGGAGGCATGGGGGGACACACACAGTACACTTTGGCGTGGCAACCTCCCTCGGCCACCCCGCTAACACACACATGGTAGGCAGCAACCCACGATGTACCGGACAGCTGCTGATAAGCCAGACAGACCCAGGCCGGGTCAGGTATCAGGCATCCAGCCTGCTGACAGTGTGGCCCACAACAGGAATCCTGCGGGTGGCCCGCACCTCACTGGGGAACAACACCTCCTCAGTGGCCAACCAGGCGGGTCACAATTCCGGCTTGGGCCCTCCTGCCGGCCCCACCCACAACCAGTCCAAGGGAACGCAGGGGCCCTGCACTTCCTCACGGGAGATCCAACCATGGTCAGGCGTCCTCTGCCTGACTTCCTGCACTCTGGGAATCATGGTGCAATATCTTTGTCGATTTCGCAGCTCTGGTCATGGCGCCCGCTACCTGCACAGCTGTAACCCCCTCCTTGGGCTCAGGGAGATTAAGCTGGGAGTGTCCAACACACGCCTCTGGTGCATGGTCACCGCACTTACAGATCAGTATAGAAGAACAACCCCTCACAGGGGGAGAAAAGGAAGCGCAGTTCTGACTCAGCGCTGCATCAATTTCCTCTAAGGCCAGCCACACAGCCCTAGTAAATTCCAGGTTAGTCCCCAGTGGCAGTTCCTCCTGGCATTCTGAAGTTCAAGTAGTTCAACAGACCTGTGGTCACAGCCCCAAAACTTAAAGTATCATAAGTCTTTGTTCTCCCCCTGGCCCAGGCTCTGAGCCCAGTCCAAGCCAGTTCTGGGGGGCCCAATGCAAGTGCAGAACAACCTCCATTGTCAGTGTATGCCCTGGCCCCAGTCACACTAAAGGGGGTGGAGACATCATTGTGGAAGGCAGGTACAGCCCTATTCAGGTGCAGGTACTACTACTCCCACCACTCCAAATGCAGAACAGGCCTATTCAGCCTAGCATTGATTTATCCAGACTCTCTGGAGTCACTGCACATCCCCAGCCCCTGTCAGTCTAAAGCCAGACAGACAATACCCATCCTAGCAGAGGACCAAAGACACATAGCACACAGAAATGTCCACTTCTTTTTTTTTTCTCTGATTTTCTTTTTTTGTTGTTTTTTTATTGAGAGTTCATAGAATTAACAGCATACAATAATATCCTATATAAATACATATTTCAAAATATCGAAAAAGGAATTGATTTTAGTATAGAGTACAAAGTATTACAGTATTATAAATATACATTTCAAAATACTCAGTAGTGCAATCATGATATTTCCATAATACAGAAAAATGTCCACTTCTAAAAGCGGCATTTCTAAAATAGTAATAATAAATCCACTAACACAAGTAAGCAGCATTTATCACCACTATTCCAAACATACCAAACTTGATCATGTCATCATGACCCCTCTCATGTCAGGAATTACTGCTGAAACACATATCAGGGAATCCCCAATGCATCCTGATGAGAGGGTAGCCTCACAGCAGTGAGAAACCAAATAGGATGTTTCTAACTACCAGGACATGCCACACAGTTAAGGCAAATGTCCTACCTTTTACCTACACTGCACCCTGCCCATATGGCTAGCTAGGGCCTAACATTGGGGTGACTGATATATAGTAAAAGAAGAGCCACAGACGTTTACGTGGACCTTGTAAATCTCTGCACATTTGCACTTAGAAATGTTAATATCAGCGAACCACCAAGTGGGACAAACCTTGAGTTTGTTAAAAGGTAGGGATTCAGAATGACTGGTCACCAGGTGGAAACTGGTGCTTTCAACTAGAACTCAAGACAGAAAAATATGGCCTGCAGAAAAGCAGAAATGTGGCGCTACAACTCTTAAGTGAACATTTTAAACATAGCTCAGCTTTTGCAATGCAAAACAGGTCTAAATACTGGTAGATCCTACCTGTGAGCAGTCAATTAATCAATCGATCAGGGGTTGGTAAAGCACAACTGCTCACACTCGAAAGTCTCAAGGCGGTGTGGGTTTGTGGCTCAGTTGAGTGTTGGGTTCACCCGGACCGCTAGGTCTTGAGGTCCTTTCGTGAACTGGGGCAGTGTGGGGTATTGGGGAGGTGGAGGAGGAGGTCATTCCAGGCCTTGTCTGCGAAGTAAGAGAAGGATTTCCTTCCCGTTCTGGTCTTGTAGATGCGTGGAATTGGGAACAGAGATAGGTCGGCTGATCGGAGGTATCTTTTGGGTGTGTGGAAGGTGAAGCGGTTCTTCAGGTATTGTGGTCTGGTATTATGAAGGGCCTTGTATGCGTGTGTGAGGAGTTTGAAGGCTATTCTTCTTTATACTGGAAGCCAGTGAAGGTCGCTGAGGTGTTGAGTGATTTGGCTGCACTGGGGGATGTTGAGGATTAATCTGGCTGCGTCATTCCGGGCGGTCAGGAGTCTGCAGGAGTTTTGTTAGAAATTCGGTTTCTGGTTGGCTAGGGCATATGCCAAAGTCAGGCAGAAATCACCACTCTAGTCAGGGTAAGGGATTTACATGCTGAAGATAACCTCTGCACCCACCTTCCCCCGCGGTAGCTTGGCAGAGCACTCACGCTTATCCCAGAGGTGATGTGTAAAGCATTTGCAGCAGCAGCATTTGCAGCAGCAACACACTAGGCACACCACAAAAGAAACTCCCCACAAGGTTACGTAAAAATTATCCATTAAAACACAATAGAACACAATCACATATAGCACCGTGCCACTAGGCACTCATCACAACTTTACAGGAATTACATAAATCACTGGGCCAATCAGGCCACTGTCACTATCATTACAATTAGGGACCAGTAGCTACTGGTAGGATCACCTTTCAGCATAACGAATTATGCACAAACTACATTAGCAGCAGAACACCGTCGCAAACACTGGCCCCAGTACGGCCAATAAATCATAAGCAGGGTTATGGGATACACATTAGCCACTGTGTACTATAGTGATTACTAGTCAGTTGCCCACAGGACAATGACACCTCCATTGTCCGATTTTCCGAGCTACTGCTCACTACCCTGATCCCCTCATGGTAGGCTTCTGGGCCTTCTGCCCTCCTTCACCCAGCATTGCGGTAATGCTTGTAGGCACTTTGGCACTCGCCCGCCTATCCCTGGGAATGCAGAAATCCTGTGGAGATACTTTCTCCGGTGGGACCCGGGGGTCTCAGTCGAAGTATCGCCCATCCCAATTCCAAGATCCGGTGTTCCCAGTAGTGTGGAGGTATGGGGGGACACACACAGTACACTTTGGCGTGGCAACCTCCCTCGGCCACCCCGCTAACACACACATGGTAGGCAGCAACCCACGATGTACCGGACAGATGCTGATAAGCCAGACAGACCCAGGCCGGGTCAGGTATCAGGCATCCAGCCTGCTGACAGTGCGGCCCACAACAGGAATCCTGCGGGTGGCCCGCACCTCACTGGGGAACAACACCTCCTCGGTGGCCAACCAGGCGGGTCACAATTTCCGGCTTGGGCCCTCCTGCCGGCCCCACCCACAACCAGTCCAAGGGAACGCAGGGGCCCTGCAATTCCTCACGGGAGATCCAACCATGGTCAGGCGTCCTCTGCCTGACTTCCTGCACTCTGGGAATCATGGTGCAATATCTCTGTCGATTTCGCAGCTCTGGTCATGGCGCCCGCTACCTGCACAGCTGTAACCCTCTCCTTGGGCTCAGGGAGATGAAGCTGGGAGTGTCCAACACACGCCTCTGGTGCATGGTCACCGCACTTACAGTTCAGTATAGAAGAACAACCCCTCACAGGGGGAGAAAAGGAAGCGCAGTTCTGACTCAGCGCTGCATCGATTTCCTCTAAGGCCAGCCACACAGCCCTAGTAAATTCCAGGTTAGTCCCCAGTGGCAGTTCCTCCTGGCATTCTGAAGTTCAAGTAGTTCAACAGACCTGTGGTCACAGCCCCAATACTTAAAGTATCATAAGTCTTTGTTCTCCCCCTGGCCCAGGCTCTGAGTCCAGTCCAAGCCAGTTCTGGGGGGCACAATGCAAGTGCAGAGCAACCTCCATTGTCAGTGTATGCCCTGGCCCCAGTCACACTAAAGGGGGTGGAGACATCATTGTGGAAGGCAGGTACAGCCCTATTCAGGTGCAGGTACTACTCCTTCCACCACTCCAAATGCAGAACAGGCCTATTCAGACTAGCGTTGATTTATCCAGACTCTCTGGAGTCACTGCACATCCCCAGCCCCTGTCACTCTAAAGCCAGACAGACAATACCCATCCTAGCAGAGGACCAAAATAATAGCACACAGAAATGTCCACTTCTTTTTTTTTTCTCTGATTTTCTTTTTTTGTTGTTTTTTTTATTGAGAGTTCATAGAATTAAGAGCATACAATAATATCATATATAAATACATATTTCAAAATATCGAAAAAGGAAGGAATTGATTTTAGTATAGAGTACAAAGTATTACAGTATTATAAATATACATTTCAAAATACTCAGTAGTGCAATCATGATATTTCCATAATACAGAAAAATGTCCACTTCTAAAAGCGGCATTTCTAAAATAGTAATAATAAATCCACTAACACAAGTAAGCAGCATTTTTCACCACTATTCCAAACATACCAAACTTGATCATGTCATGACCCCTCTCATGTCAGGAATTACTGCTGAAGCAGATATCAGGGAATCTCCATTGCATCCTGATGAGAGGGTAGCCTCACAGCAGTGAGAAACCAAATAGGATGTTTCTAACTACCAGGACATGCCACACAGTTAAGGCAAATGTCCTACCTTTTACCTACACTGCACCCTGCCCATATGGCTAGCTAGGGCCTAACATAGGGGTGACTGATATATAGTAAAAGAAGAGTCACAGACGTTTACGTGTACCTTGTAAATCTCTGCACCTTTGCACTTAGAAATTTTAATATCAGCGAACCACCAAGAGGGACAAACCTTGAGTTTGTTAACCCCTTCCATGCTGGGCCGAATTTGCTCGTGTGCTAGGCTTTTAAAGAATCAATGGCTTTATGACGGCCCCCAGCCGTCATGAGCACACGAGCACCGTAATGCATGACGGATGGGGGCCGTCATCAGCATGGAAGGGGTTAAAAGGTAGGGATTCAGAATGACTGGTCACCAGGTGGAAACTGGTGCTTTCAACTAGAACTCAAGACAGAAAAAATTGGCCTGCAGAAAAGCAGAAATGTGGCGCTACAACTCTTATGTGAACATTCTAAACATAGCTCAGCTTTTGCAATGCAAAACAGGTCTAAATACTGGTAGATCATACCTGTGAGCAGTCAATCAATCAATCGATCAGGGGTTGGTAAAGCACAACTGCTCACACTCGAAAGTCTCAAGGCGGTGTGGGTTTGTGGCTCAGCTGAGTGTTGGGGTCACCCGGACCGCTTGGTCTTGAGGTCCTTTCATGAACTGGGGCAGTGTGGGGTATTGGGGAGGTGGAGGAGGAGGTCATTCCAGACCTTGTCTGCGAAGTAAGAGAAGGATTTCCTCCCCGTTCTGGACTTGTAGATGCGTGGAATTGGGGACAGAGAGAGGTCGGCTGATCAGAGGTATCTTTTGGGTGTGTGGAAGGTGAAGCGGTTGTTCAGGTATTGTGGTCTGGCATTATGAAGGGCCTTGTATGCGTGTGTGAGGAGTTTGAAGGCTATTCTTCTTTATACTGGAAGCCAGTGAAGGTCACTTAGGTGTTGAGTGATTTGGCTGCAGTGGGGGATGTTGAGGATCAATCTCGCTGCGTCATTCTGGGCGGTCAGGAGTCTGCAGGAGTTTTGTTAGAAATTTGGTTTCTGGTTGGCTAGGGCATATGCCAAAGTCAGGCAGAAATCACCACTCTAGTCAGGGTAAGGGATTTACATGCTGAAGATAACCTCTGCACCCACCTTCCCCCGCGTTAGCTTGGCAGAGCACTCACGCTTATCCCAGAGGTGATGTGTAAAGCATTTGCAGCAGCAGCATTTGCAGCAGCAACACACTAGGCACACCACAAAAGAAACTCCACACAAGGTTATGTAAAAATTATCCATTAAAACACAATAGAAGGGGGCGTGGCCAAGATAGCGGGCTGAGAGGATGCTCTTGCCGTGAGCTCCCGAGCCCCTGGAAACCGTCAGGAAGCAGCTACGCAAGCCCGGGGATCAGGTAGGCCGCGAGGCCTGAGCTGTTGGGCCCGGCCCGAGCCCCGCCCTGCGCCCCTGCCGAGTGACTCCGGACTACAGAATGCTCAGAAACCTCCCCGCTGCCTACGGGGCCTGACCCTTCCCCGGTCCCTGCCACTGGGAAATCTACTTGGTCGGCCTTGGGACAAGTTGTGATTGAGCGGGCCTGGACCCCGGATCGTGGGTGGAAGGGAACCCCCACCCCTCACCTTCCCCACGTGGAACTTTGGCTGGCTCGTGTGGACGACAGATAACTGCAGAGAGCCCCAGGAGAAGTGGCTGTCCACGGACGCGGCCCTGACGGGGTCGGAGACCGTGGTGCTGGGCGACGACCGGAGGGGGAGCCGTCCGGTGGCGCCTCTCTCTGTAGCGGAGGGTCTCGGCCTCGACTCCGGCCGAAGTGGGACTCCACACGTATAGCTCAGTAGACGAGACTGCGCCGTAATAACGCTGCCCCCGAGGACGAGGCAGATTGCCATATTGGACGAGGGCGAATCGCTCACACCGGACCCGTGGAGCAACCATCGCGCCCAGCACTTGGAAGCGCCCAGCAGAGCTCCAGTCTGCATCGGCGCTCCGGAGTCCGGAGACCCCACGAGCTGTGAGGATTGCCGCCCTGTGAAAGATTGCTGTACGGGCCCTGGCCCTTTCCTCGCCATAACGTGTGGGCCTTCGTGATACCCCACCCCCACGATGTCGAATGCCAGAGGATCGAAGAAAGGAGACCGAACCTTACCCGACATGCTGGGCAGAGGCACCCCGAGACAGAACAGGAACCAGCCAGCCCCGAACCCCCCATCCAGCTCACGGGGTTCGGAAGGCGGGGAACCTCCGGTAACTAGATCCTTTCTGGAGTCGCTGTTCAGCTCTTTGAGGGAGGATTTTCAGGCCTTAAAACAGGAGGTGGCCGGGGAGGTCCGAGAAGTTCGAAGAGAGGTGGACTCCCTGGGAAAGAGGGTGAACACGGTAGAGGCGGCTGGCCACTCCAGGGATGAAGAAATCATGCCCCTACAGCAGGAGGTCCTGAGACTGAGAGATCAACAGATCGACCTACAGGCCCATGCCGAGGACCTTGAAAACAGGTCTAGACGCAACAACATCCGGGTCCGAGGCATTCCATCCAGTGAAGAAGGGAAAGATGTGGCTGCATACCTGGGAGCCCTTTTCCGTGAAATCCTGGGAGAATCCGAAGACTTCCTGGTCCGAATTGATAGAGCGCACAGAGTGGGCCGACCCCAGAGGGCCTCGGCGCCTCATCCAGACATTTTAGCCTTCCTGCCGGACTTCCCTCTGAAAGAGCGGATTCTCCGTGAGGCCAGGCGACAGCAGCCTTTACGTTTCCATGACCACCAAGTGGCTCTGTACCAGGACTTGTCCGCAATAACGCTGCAGAAACGGAAGGCCTTTAAAATTGCCACGGATTTTTTGAGGGAGCATGACACACAGTACTCTTGGGGTCATCCCTTTCGACTCATCTTCCGCTGGAATGGGGCTCTTCACCAGCTCCGATCCCTCCAGGATGTTTGCGGAGTGCTGGGAATCACTGCGACGGACACGGACACTCCAGCGCCTCATCGTAGGCGGAGCACACGGGACGGCTGCCAGCTAGCCGGAGGACGGGGCTCCCCGCCGCCGCCCACGAGGCCGGACTCACCTACAATCCGGGAGGAAATGACCAGCGCCATACAAGAGGCTTCCAGGACCGTGGCAGCTGGTGATGTGGCCTTGACGGCTTGAACATACTCCGGGGGGGAGATTGCAGTAGCCTTATCTTCATTGCAGGTGCGGGGGATCCGGGGGTGGGGGGTGGCGGGAGCGCTGGTGGTTGTTGCCGGACGTCCACTTGACTAACTTTCCACGGCCTTGTCCGTTGAGGACCAGACT
This sequence comes from Lissotriton vulgaris, assembly GCF_964263255.1. Taxonomy (NCBI): domain Eukaryota; kingdom Metazoa; phylum Chordata; class Amphibia; order Caudata; family Salamandridae; genus Lissotriton; species Lissotriton vulgaris. Next base: position 1,867,049,063 of record NC_141685.1, on the reverse strand, counting down.
GGGACAATGAAGTACTATGCATGGTTGGGGATGGAGGGGGTGGGTGGGGGAGTTGAATGGGGTAGTTTGAGGTTTGGGGAGTTCACTGGACAGTGGGGAGGATGGGGTGGCGTTGGGCTCCAGGGAGGGAGTTTTCACAGTTGGGGGGGGAATACGGGGACTGTACTGTGCTATGATGTCATTTACTTTCATTGCGTGCTGCGGCTGCGTTCTGTTGCCTTTGACCTTCGCTATGCGGGCCGAGCCCGACTTGCTGAGCGCTGCTGGTACTCTCCTCACTGATGAGCCTTAAAGTTGTCACCCTAAACGTGAAATGGCTGAATAATCCGATCAAACGAAGGGCTGTACTGTCCCTACTTGATGGCACACAGGCAGACATTTGTCTGCTGCAGGAAACCCACCTCTTAGCTAAGGACTGCCACAGACTACGGTCCCCAAAATTCCCCACACAGCTCTTCTCTTCCTGCACTTCCAAAACAGCAGGGGTGGCGATCATGGTATCTAAACGGTTCAAGGGGGAGATACTACACAAGGTAGCGGAACAAAAGGGGAGGCTTCTAGCTTACAGAGTCAAGGTGGGAGGTCTGGTGTTCACGGTAGGCTCGATATATAGCCCCAACGACCATCAGGAACAGTTTTTGAACATTGCACTGGAGGAAGTGACAACCACCCCTGACAGACACATTGTTATTGGAGGGGACCTGAATATGGTCTTTGACACGTCCCTGGACAGGTCAGCGCAAAGACGCCTACAATCAGGGGAGCTCTCACACTCGATTAGGTCCCGCCTGGAAGAACTGGACCTGCATGATGTATTGCGCCGCCTCCACCCCACGACTCGTACCTATTCCTACTACTCCCACGCCCACAAATCCTATGCGAGACTGGACCATCTCTTGGTGACGGGTCCAATTTTCGAGCTGGCCTCGGCCGCTGATATAGGGGTCCTGTCCCTCTCTGACCATTCCCCGGTGGAGGGCACTTTCCAACTACCTCCTGTGTCTCCCTCACGTGGGGTCTGGCGTCTCAGGGACACTCTGCTGCACAAACAATCGGTAGTGAAACATATCTGCGAATCAATTGACGAATACAAGCCTCACAATGATAACGATGACACCACCCGCGCGACACAATGGGCCGCCTTAAAGGCGGTGCTCCGCGGCGAGTTTATTGCAGTCTCCTCGGCAGAGAATAGAGACCGACAGCTTAAAAAAGACGAACTCACACGCAAGGTGAGGGAGCTGGAACAGGTACATCAGCGGACAGGAGCCCCTTGTGTCTGGAGGCAACTTAAAGCCGCCAGGAAGCTCCTGTCTGCGCTCGACATGGATAGGGCGGAGTACGCAGTACTACGCCTGAAACACAAATACTACTCTGGCGGAGACAGATGTGGTCGGCTCCTTGCGAATAAGCTTCGCATACAACATCAGCAACACCGGGTGAAGGAACTGTCGGTTCCCGACGGAGGTACAGTCACGGAGGATGGCCAGATTGCGGAAGGCTTTCGTAGATACTATGCCGATCTCTACACGGGTGTCCCCCCCTCAACGCAAGTCGAAATGGACTATCTGGAGTCGGTAACTCTCCCCTCCCTCACGCCGGACCAGGCCCAGCATCTTGAGCGGGAGATTCGGATTGAGGAGGTGATCACGGCCATTTCCCGGCTCAAGCACGGGAAGGCTCCGGGACCCGATGGCTTCATACCTCTCTTCTACAAAACATTCTGCCAAGACCTGGCGCCACTGCTGACGCGCCTGTTTAACTCGTTCTCTGAACCGGGTGCCATACCTCCGGAGTTCCTCCAGGCGACAGTGTCAGTGATCCCTAAACCGGGCAAGGACCGGACCGAATGCGGCTCCTACCGCCTGTTCTCGCTCCTGAACGTGGATCTGAAGATATACACCAGTATCCTTGCGGCGCGTCTGGCACTCCACCTACCGGGTATGGTTGACCCGGACCAGGCCGGGTTTGTCCCAGGCAGGCAGACAGTTGATAATACTAAACGGGTGACCCACATACTGGAGAAGGCCTCCCGGATTCCCGGGGAACGCATGCTCCTCTCTATAGACGCGGAGAAAGCGTTTGATAGAGTGCACTGGCCTTACCTAGAGAAACTGTTGTGTAAACTGGGCATAGGAGAGAAGTTTCGGCACCTGATTTTCAACTGCTATAGATTCCCGTCAGCAGTGGTGAGAGTAAACGGTTGCAGCTCCCAGAAGTTAGCGATAAAGAGGGGCACCAGGCAGGGATGCCCATTGTCGCCGCTGCTCTTTGCCCTTTATATGGAGCCGTTCGCTCAGAGTATTCGCCAGAACCCTGATGTGACAGGTGTCCGTATGGGTGAGTTTGTCCACACCCTTAGTCTCTACGCGGATGATGTGATCTTGACGCTCGATGACCCTAGGAGGTCGCTGCCTGCTTGTATTGAGGAGCTGGAAACTTTCACGACTGTGGCGGGATTTAAGGTGAACTTTGGGAAATCGGCAGCCCTCGAAATCTCGTTATCTGCCACCACTAGAGATGACCTGCAGAGGCTCTTCCCTCTGAGCTGGTCTAAGGACCGAGTGCCCTACCTGGGAATTCTCCTAGCGCCCTCTCTTCCTGCCATGGTCACGGCCAATTACACGGCCTTAAGCAAGAAAATTAAGGAAGAATTGGCCCGGTGGGAGAAAGGCACATTGTCTTTGCTGGGCAGAATAGCCGCGGTGAAAATGACCCTTCTGCCGCAAGTCTTGTATCTCTTTCGAGCCCTTCCGTTACAACCCCCTAAGGGGTGGCTCAAGCAAACCCAGTCTGATATCGCACGCTTTGTGTGGCAGGGACGTAAACCTAGGCTCAAAAGAACCTTATCCACGCTGGCGCCTGAGTCCGGGGGGCTTGGCATACCAGACTTGCATAAATATTTCCAGGCTGCACAACTACGTTACCTAGTGGAGTGGGACTCGATGGAAATCTGATAAACACTGGTTGTTTCAGGACCAAGCGGTGGCGGGCAGAACGCTGCAGGAAGTGCCCTTCTTACGCAGAGCCCACCGACCTCCCAACCTCTATGCGTCTTTCGTTACAAGGGTTCCGCTCCAAGTGTGGGATGCCGTGGCTTCCAAACATGAACTTACCACCTTTCCTTCTCCGTTTACGCCGATACCCGGAAACCCGGACTTCAGCCCTGGTATGGAGCCTGGAGCCTTCGCGCTCTGGCGTGCGGCCCGGTGCTCTGCCCTATTTCATATGTACGGCCCGGAGGGTTACGTTTCCTTCCAGGACCTTCGACGGGACTTCGACCTGCCCGAGACGGAACGCATGAGATACATGCAGGCCCGTCACTGGGCGCTCCAGCCGCAGATACGCGCCTTGGCGGACCGGAAGTTCACGCCTTATGAGAGATGGCTAGTTACACGCTCCTCAGACGCCAAGCTTATCTCAGACCCCTATAAACTCTTGCAGCCCCCCCCTTTTCATATATACAATCCCGGACGAGAACGCTGGGAACGAGAGCTGGGACGAACGCTAAGCCACACTGACTGGGACCACATCTCTTACCGGGCACGACACTCTCCTTATCACTCAGGGCTCACTGAGACATTCACCAAACTATCCACTTACTGGTATCGCACCCCCGAGAAACTGCATGAAATGAACCATACCATTCCACAGACCTGTTGGCGAGACTGTGGACAGACTGGCACACTCACTCATATAATGTGGGAATGCCCCCTACTGAACCCCTACTGGGAAGAGGTATTGAATGAGATAGACCGGTGCTTTGACATTGAATTGCCCCGCTTCCCTGCCTATGTTCTGCTAGGTTTGCCAAATGGCTTGATGTACCGCCTGAGATCTAAGAAGGGTAGGCAGATAGCGATTGCCTTGGGCTCGGCGATTCAGAATATACTCATTCACTGGCGCACTACCACGCTCCCTACTGTTGTTGGTTGGCTACATATACTGTGGCATGTCCTAGGCATGGAGAAGATGTCCCTGGTGGTGGCGGGAGAGGTGGACACATTTGAAGAGCTGTGGCGGCCATTTCATACATTGTTACAGTCAGAATTTAAGATAATTACCTGTCCTAGATACCTCAGACTGCTTCGGCTGACGTCCCAGTCAGTCCCGTCCACCTGAACTGCCTGAGATGATAGCTGGAGGGGAAGAATGGATGACTATGCTGCCATGGTGGGGAGAGGAGAGATTGTTAGCACAGTACAGAGGGTGGGGGGAGGGACTCGGGAGGGACGGGGGGGGCAGTTGGTTGGGAGGGTGTTGTTTTTTCTTTTCTTTTGGTTTTAGCCCACCCGCAGGAGCACTTGCCATAAGGAATTGAAGCGTGGTGTGCCCAACACACTGTACGAGCGGATAGCACATCTGTAATGAACTGTTTGCACTATTTCCGGTGGGGCATCTGTTGTTATTTGTTTGTACTGTTTCCCTTTTTCTTTCATTGCTGCAATAAAATACTTTAAACCTAAAACACAATAGAACACAATCACATATAGCACCGTGCCACTAGGCACTCATCACAACTTTACAGGAATTACATAAATCACTGGGCCAATCAGGCCACTGTCACTATCATTACAATTAGGGACCAGTAGCTACAGGTAGGATCACCTTTCAGCATAACGAATTATGCACAAACTACATTGGCAGCAGAACAACGTCGCAAACACTGGCCCCAGTACGGCCAATAAATCATAAGCAGGGTTATGGGATACACATTATCCACTGTGTACTATAGTGATTACTAGTCAGTTGACCACAGGACAATGACACCTCCATTGTCCGATTTTCCGAGCTACTGCTCACTACCCTGATCCCCTCATGGTAGGCTTCTGGTCCTTCTGCCCTCCTTCACCCAGCATGGCGGTAATGCTTGTAGGCACTTTGGCACTCGCCCGCCTATCCCTGGGAATGCAGAAATCCTGTGGAGATACTTTCTCCGGTGGGACCCGGGGGTCTCAGTCGGAGTATCGCCCATCCCAATTCCAAGATCCGGTGTTCCCAGTAGTGTGGAGGTATGGGGGGGGACACACAGTACACTTTGGCGTGGCAACCTCCCTCGGCCACCCCGCTAACACACACATGGTAGGCAGCAACCCACGATGTACCGGACAGCTGCTGATAAGCCAGACAGACCCAGGCCGGGTCAGGTATCAGGCATCCAGCCTGCTGACAGTGCGGCCCACAACAGGAATCCTGTGGGTGGCCCGCACCTCACTGGGGAACAACACCTCCTCGGTGGCCAACCAGGCGGGTCAGAATTTCCGGCTTGGGCCCTCCTGCCGGCCCCACCCACAACCAGTCCAAGGGAACGCAGGGGCCCTGCACTTCCTCACGGGAGATCCAACCATGGTCAGGCGTCCTCTGCCTGACTTCCTGCACTCTGGGAATCATGGTGCAATATCTCTGTCGATTTCGCAGCTCTGGTCATGTCGCCCGCTACCTGCACAGCTGTAACCCCCTCCTTGAGCTCAGGGAGATGAAGCTGGGAGTGTCCAACACACGCTTCTGGTGCATGGTCACTGCACTTACAGTTCAGTATAGAAGAACAACCCCTCACAGGGGGAGAAAAGGAAGCACAGTTCTGACTCAGCGCTGTATCAATTTCCTCTAAGGCCAGCCACACAGCCCTAGTAAATTCCAGGTTAGTCCCCAGTGGCAGTTCCCCCTGGCATTCTGCAGTCCACGTAGTGTGTATTCCCAAGTACAAGTAGTTCAACAGACCTGTGGTCACAGCCCCAATACTTAAAGTACCATAAGTCTTTGTTCTCCCCCTGGCCCAGGCTCTGAGCCCAGTCCAAGCCAGTTCTGGGGGGCACAATGCAAGTGCAGAACAACCTCCATTGTCAGTGTATGCCCTGGCCCCAGTCACACTAAAGGGGGTGGAGACATCATTGTGGAAGGCAGGTACAGCCCTATTCAGGTGCAGGTACTACTCCTCCCACCACTCCAAATGCAGAACAGGCCTATTCAGCCTAGCGTTGATTCATCCAGACTCTCTGGAGTCACTGCACATCCCCAGCCCCTGTCACTCTAAAGCCAGACAGACAATACCCATCCTAGCAGAGGACCAAAGACACATAGCACACAGAAATGTCCACTTCTTTTTTTTTCTCTCTGATTTTCTTTTTTTGTTGTTTTTTATTGAGAGGTCATAGAATTAACAACATACAATAATATCATATATAAATACATATTTCAAAATATCAAAAAAGGAAGGAATTGGTTTTAGTATAGAGTACAAAGTATTACAGTATTATAAATATACATTTCAAAATACTCAGTAGTGCAATCATGATATTTCCATAATACAGAAAAATGTCCACTTCTAAAAGCGACATTTCTAAAATAGTAATAATAAATCCACTAACACAAGTAAGCAGCATTTATCCCCACTATTCCAAACATACCAAACTTGATCATGTCATGACCCCTCTCATGTCAGGAATTACTGCTGAAGCAGATATCAGGGAATCCCCAATGCATCCTGATGAGAGGGTAGCCTCACAGCAGTGAGAAACCAAATAGGATGTTTCTAACTACCATGACATGCCACACAGTTAAGGCAAATGTCCTACCTTTTACCTACACTGCACCCTGCCCATATGACAAGCTAGGGCCTAACATAGGGGTGACTGATATATAGTAAAAGGAGAGTCACAGATGTGGGAACCACTTTATGTGCTGCGTCACAGTGGCAGTAAATTGTGCGCACAGGCCGTGCAGTGGCAGAGGCCTGAGACTGGTTTGAAAGGCTACTTTGGTGGGTGGCCCAAGCAGCGCTGCAAGCCCACCTGTCGCATTTCATTTACTGGGTATATGGGATACCATTGTACAGGAACTGCTGGGTAAATCAAATATGCCAAGCAGGTGTAGACCAATCTTACCAAGTTTACTATAGAGAGCACATCCACTTTAGTACTGAACAGCAGTGATAAAGTGCCCAGAGTCGTAAAACCACCAACAACAGGTCAGATGAAATGCAGGATGAAGGCAAAAAGTTCAGGGATGTCCCTGCAAAAAGGGCCAAGTCCAACAAGTTACTTGTTGTTTCCAGAGCAGAGTGCATTGTCGTAGTCCATTCTGCTACTGATGAGAATGTGTGTGACAGTTTTTCTAGATTCAAAGGGGATCCACCTTAACGTCTTTCGAAGCAGGCGGAGGGTGTTGAAGAAGGTCGATGATAGGGTGTTGATCTGGCGATTCATTGTGAGTGATGAGTCTAGTATGATTCTGAATTTCCTTGCGCGTTCATCCGGGGTGGGGTAACTACTGAGAGTGGTGGGAGTTGAGTTTCAGGCAGCTGTTCTTCATTCAAGTGGTGGCGGCTTCAGTCCCTTCTTGGAAGTTGTGTTTGGTGATGTTGGGTTCATTGGTGTTGGAGAGGATAAGCTGGGTGTCGTTGTTGTAAGAGACAATGTTGCGCCCGTGGTTCCTGACAAAAGTTGTGAGGGGGGCCCTGAAGATGTTCATGAGGGTAGGGCTGAGGAAGGAGACCTTGGGCACTCGACATTTGGTCTCTGTGAGTTCTGAGAGGTAGGGCAGGAGTCTGACTCGCTGAATTCTGCAGATGAGGAATATTCAAATCTAGTCGAGGGCCTTGCCACGGTAGCAATAGTGCAGTGGGAGAAGGTGTCGAGAGCAGCAGAAAGGTCCAGGAGAATGAGAGCTGCTGTTTCACCCTGGTCGAGGAGGAAGTAGATGTCATCGGTGGCAGTGAGAAGGGTGGTCTTGTGCTGTGGTTTCTGCGGAATCCAAATTGGGGGAGGTCCAGGACGTTGTTAGCTTTGATGAAGTTTTCTATTTGGGTGTTGACAGCCTCTTCGATTACTTTTGATACAATAGAAAGCATAGAGATGGCCCTGAAGTTTTTGAGGTACGTCTGGTATGCAGAGGGTTTCTTTGAGAGGGTGTTTACCTCGGCATGATTCCAGTCATCGTGGAAGGAGGTGGTTTCGAAGGAGCAATTGAACATCTGGCGTAGTTCAGATATGATGACCGAGGCGGCTCTGTGGAAGATGTGGAGTGGACAGGGGTCTGAGCGTGCCCTAAAGTGGATGCTTTTCATGGTTTTCAAAGTGTCTTCTGTTGTGAGAGGGGTTCAGTTGAGCAGGGTCTGTTGGGTGGCGTCGCTTACAGGGAGAGGAGGAGCGGTGCGGAGGTCTTGTTTTTTGAAGTTGTCAAAGATCATCTTAATCTAAAGATGGAAAAAGATATTGATTCTGTTGCAGAGGTCTAGGGAGGGTGGAAAATCTGTTGTTTCTCTGCGAGGTTTGGTGAATTCCTTGATGATGGAGTCGAGTTCCTTGGTTTTGTGAGCATTCGTGAGGATTCTGTCTTGGAAGGATTTCTTCCTTGTGGATTTCATGAGGTGGTGGTGTGCGGTGGTGGCTGCTCTATAGGAGGCGCATGTTTCTGGGTTTTTGTTGTTCCTCCATGTCTATTCGAGACATTGGCGGGAGAGTTTGGATTCTTGGAGTACAGGGGTGAACCAGCTTGCTTTCTTGATGTGTCTTCTTGTGGCTTTTTTGAGGGGGGTGAGTGTGTCGGCGTAGTTTGTGATCGAGCGGTAGAGGTTGCATGCTGCAGTGTTAGTGTCTGACAAAGTTGGGGTTAGAGTGCTGATGAGAGCAGAGGTGAGATGGTCTTCTGTGACTTTGTTCCAGCTTCTACGGAGGAGGTGGTTGGCGTGCTTGTGTACAGTGTTTTTTTTTAAGAAGTGGATGTAGTGGTGATTTGTCCAGAGGAGTTCCGTGGTGTGGCTGTAGGAGATGCTGTTTTCTTCCGCGAAGATGGGGTCAAGTATGTGTCCCGCTGTGTGCCTGGGTGCAGTGAACAGTTGCTTCATACCTATGTTGCTGAAGTTTTCTAGGAGGGAGGCGGTGTTGCTGTGATCGTGGTTGTCCAGGTGGAAGTTTGTCTCCGAATAGGATGTAGTCTGCGAAGGCAAGGGCATGGGGTGTGATGAGGTCAGTGATGGCGTTGGTGAAGGGGCCAGGTGGACTGTAGATGAGAGTTCAGTGGAGAGTCTTTTGAGAGTTAGTCTGGATCTGGAAGTGGTGGTGCTTCATGAGTTTTATTGTGTCATCCGGGGTGGTGGTCGCCATGCGGAGGATGCTTTTGTGAATGATGGCGATGCCTTCTCCTGTGCGTATGGGGAAGTCCTTGTACAGGATCTTGTATCCATCTGGATGGCGATGGCAATGTCGGGTGTAGAGTTGGCGTTGGACCAGGTTTCTGTGAGGATGGCGACGTGGGGTGAGTAGGTGTTGAGGAGGACTCAGATGCACAAATGCACAAACAAATTCACTCTACACCATAACCACTCTCTCCTTTGCAATATATTTTGTGACAACCTAGGGCAATTCTTTTTTAAAGAAAATAAAACATTTTCAGTCCATTTCAATCTCAAAAAGTTGGCAAATTGTTAACACATGAGTATGATAATGCACCACTCAGTGCAACAAGTAAGAGGCTGTTGTGATTGGCTTCCTCCTATAATGTTGTTTGCACACTCAACCTCACAAACATCAGCAGGCCTCTGTCACTGTGCATCACCTCACTCCTGAGCAACCCAAAATGATTTATAGAAAACCAAAGCAAGATGCTTATTTTGCCTTTATTATTGAACACTGAAGTCTTACATGTTGAAGAACCAGGTTTTAAACCCAGCGGCGCCAGGGGCACGCCCAAAGTCTTCGGATTCACCTGTCTTGGTATACAGATACACGGAATACTTCTGGGTGGCGTCAAAGACCAAATTTATTAGCTGCAGCGAGTAGCAGAAGTCCTAGAAATACAACACGGTGTACAACTCAGGAGACTGTTCAATTTTGTAAGGCGAAACATCCCTTTTTATACCCAATATTCACATTACGAATGCACAACCACTGCGCAAAATTGCAGCCAATAAGATACATTTTCAAACAAAGTATCACATAGCAAAAACCTCAATTTACATTGCCCCAACGCACAAGTTAATTATTAGGAATGTCCCAAATCCAATCTCCACAAGCCGGACAAACCCACAATTGAAAGCACAATGCATGTAATGAAAAAGCATAGAAAAGAAACAATGACAGATAACGAGCAAGATAAAGCATGTGTAAAGAACCTAAAAGTTAACGATGTCCTGAACATTTATTGGCAATCTCAGACAACGATCAACCAAGGAAATTGGCTTAGCGAGGTCGGTTTCAAGTGAATCGGTCAATTTCTTACAGTTCACCTTAGAGTCAAGAAGAGGCCTAGTTAATAAGTGCATGAACAACGAAGCCCATGCAACTTTGTTCGTTCGGTTACTTCCACGGGCCCACGGGCCTACGTGATGGAAACACAAAATGGAGGCACGGACAAAATGGAACCTATATTTGAGACAAAATCTCTAAATACGTAATGAACTCGCTAGTTAACATGACGAATTCACTCCATATTACCCGTACTTACTGAATACGGTACAACATCACCGAAATCATGACGGAACCATAACCTCATGAGACAAGACAGAATTTTACAGAACCTCAGTATGCTTTCAAGGTTAAAATAGGTATATGCTGGTAATCTCTTCTCTTTGTGTCACCCATGAAAAAGTGCCATGACCTCGTGATCTATGAAAGTTTAGACTGAAAAGAGACATTTTTGTACATAATAAGTAACTTGTCATTGTAAATTCAGTTCAAACTTTTGGTAAGTCCGTTGAGCAGTTGTGCTGTCAGCTATTGGATAAAGCAGACATCGTTTTTACAAACTAATGTGGCCTATCTGTCTGGAGTCTTTGGATTCCTCCAAGATGATATAAGGTGACAGTTGCCATGTCAAAGCTATATATCCTAATAGACTACAACGAAGTTATAATGTATTGAAGAAAGAAGCAAAGGTAGAGCTGGCAAAAAAAACAAAAAACAAATGTACAACATCTTTACTGTGAAATTATGCACAGAAAAAAGATCAATGCAGTCTCCAAAATGAGTAAACCTGTGCATAGTGGAACAAGTAACAAACGGCAGCAAATCAAATACCTTATGACAATTTAGACACCACAAAAACGAAATGAATGACAATAAGTTAAGTAGTTTACTTGATACCTGACTGGATAAAGTGAAAGATTACGTTATTCAGTTGAAGGAATTAGGTCAAATTGTATCTGATTCAACAGAAACATAATAATGCAAATCTAACTCCAAAAGTACTGCAGTAACTCCCTGGATATATGAATCATGTATTGTCAATGCCCTAAGTTCAAAGGGGGGATACGGGTGTATTCAACATGCCATATGTAGGAAATAAATAGTTCATGCTTTAAGAAGAGGTTGAGGATTCACCAGTAGAAGAGATCAAAATAATGGCATACTGAACAGTGGAGATTTGCAGTATGAATGGGCCGAATAGGCTGGAAAACATTAAGGCTAAAACTTCAGCGTCATGCTATAATTTTCATGTAACACAAGCCACTATAGTTCCTACCACTTTCACTGCGTAGAGCTTTATGGACAATTGGAGCAGAGTTAGAAAAAGGAGCGAGCTCCCTTTATGACATTTCACACAATTGAAGTTTTGTTCCCTCCTTGATTTCTTCTCGGGCAGATTCCTTGTACACCCCTATCCTTTTGGGCAATCTTTGGCTTCCTGTTACCTACAATATGAACTTGCAATATGGAGGCATTGTCTCCTAGTATGTCCTGCCACTACTCACAGACACATCTCCAAAGGTGTGGGTAAACTACCCTGTGCTTCTGTTTGCTTACCTTTTCATTATTATACATAGACCCTACTTAAGTTCTTTATTTTTGTATCCTTCCTTTAAGTGGAGTTTCATGCGGTAGTCTTCTCTTAACATCTCCTCTACCTAGGGGCAAACCCAGCATTCATTCTGTGTCAAGCTCACCAGAAAAAGTGTTTGTACTCTCTCCCCTATTTTTTTCTCCTTCAGTGGTCATTCCAGTATCTGTAACTGTGACCAAAGGCTAGTTGACCTCAGCACTGGAATGGGGTGGACTAGCTTTGAATTCCTTCTGCTACTCTTACATGATGAATATAAATCTGGGCACCATCCAAAATCCAGATGGAAGTGACATCCTGGGATGTATGTAATATTATTTATTTATTTATTATTATTTATCCATTCACACAGCACATGTTTACACCACCGGTGTGTCCCCGCGCTAAAAGCAGACACTCTGAAAGGAATCGAAGAGCATTCCAGCCAAACATCCTCGGCCAGTTGTTTCACAAAATGATGGAGTCAGAAGCCTTAGGCGAATATTTCCTCATTTTGACACAATGCATTGTTGTGCAAAGGGAGACATTAAAAACAATGCCTTATCTAGATAATGTCAAGATATGGTGCAACATTTTTCTCCTCTCCGTGCTGGTTCACTTTAGGCTGCCATACACATGCACCAATGCACATATTGTCTCAAAGTGCAAGGGTGTGTTTGTTCTGTCAAACATAGTTTTTTTTACTGGAAGGGACCCTTCCAGTACAATGAATATTCTTGAATACTTTCCCACTGCTGGAGCGGGAACTAGTTACAATTAAAATCTCTGCTTACGAGCATCAGAACCAATCCCGGCTGTCTCTGGGTAGATAGAACTTTGGCGTTGAGTGAGATTAAGCAGGAGCTTTACATCACATGAAAATTTTAAACACAATTTACTAATCTAATTTTTGTCAAGAATGCAAGTTTGTTATAAGTTTAAGGGTTATATTTTTGAAATTTCTGGTAAGCCATCTTTATTCAAAGTCACAAGTTAATTCATAATTCATATGAATCTCCATCATCAAATATGGACAGAAGTCAATAATCAATATTAATAAATCAAATAATTATTAAAAAATGGATTAAGCAGATTTCATAAAGGAAAGAATCGCTATTCTAGGAATGAGTAGAAAAGGTGTAAGACAGAACCCATTCCAGAATTCTAGTCTGAATGAGTGAGAGTACAGCATAATGCTTCAACATTAAAATCAGCACCATAAATCAGGAATCAATTAAATCAAAACTTCTCATAACGAGGGGTTCAAGAATCTCAATAGAGTCTCAAGCAGCTTGGACTAGGGTAAACAGTGGTAGTCCCAGGGGTAGTGTGTAAGAGAGTGGTAACCTACTCTAGGAGCATGCGCTATGATAGACAAATGACAACGTTGTTAAAATCTTCATGTTGCTTTTCTCTCTTCTGTTGACCAATTAGCTTCTAAGTTTCACATGAGTCATTCTCCCACTCAAGTCTACTTTTCCACTTATAAACTACATTTCTAACCTTCTAATATGGCAGGTTTATTCATTAGATAACAATGGCCTAGGTACAAGTTGAAACATCTGCACAACAAAAAGAAAACATTTTGGACATTTTGTATAGCAACCATTCATTGGAACAAAATTCAATTATAAAGGTCAAGATCAAGTTCAATGCTCAGTTTGCAGCTTCTTAGCTCTTGTTAACTTTAATATGGCAGTGTCTCAGCATATTAGGCTGTTAGACCTTGCACCATTGGCGTGGGTTTCCCCTACAGGTTTTGCCTTTGCCTCCTGTGTTGTTGCTATGTGTTGGACTCCGTTTTGCTTGTCTAGATGCTTTGAGCACTTTGCCACTACTGTTCAGTGCCAAAGTACAAGTGCTCCCAGTCTAAAATGTTGTTATGGATTAGTTATTCCATGATTGGCATATTTGATTTACTTCTCAGATCCTAGTACAGTGCACTGTGTGTGCCCATGGCCTGTAAATCAAATGCTGCTAGTGGGCTGCAGCGCTGATTGTGCCACACAGAGAAGCAGCCTGTAAAAGGTGACTCTGGCCTGCCTTTGCAGAGCCTGTGTGCAGTCTAGTGTTGTCATGTCGACTTAGCAAGTGCACCCACTTGCCAAGCCCTAACCTTCCCTTTTCTTACATGTCATTCACCCCTAAGGTAGGCTCCTGGGGCCCCTGTGGGCAGGGTACAGTGTATGTGAAAGGTAGGGCATGCCCTGGTGTGTGTGGCATGTCCTAATAGTGAATTACTGCCAATTTCGTTTTTCACTATTGCAAGGCTACCTGTTCCCATAAGACAGAAAAGGGAGTTTGTTTATAACACCTTATAAACATAACTGGACTTGGGAAAAAAAGGTAGGAAAATAAAGTTTAGTATGCCTAAACTCCGAATGTTAAGATGCATCTTTTAGTGAGCTTGATTTTTACATTCTGTATTTGAAAATACCACTTTTCTGAAGTAGGTATTTTCTTGCCTAACCATCCAGTATGTCTCTGCTAGGTTTGTGTATTGCATCTCTGGTTTTGAATTGCAGGAGCTGGAGAGGGGTAGTGGATCCAGACGTCTGATGAGTCTGGGCTGGGCTGAATAGACCTGGGCTGCATTTAGAGTAGTGGGAGGATATTACCTTTCACCTGCATGGGCCTGGTCTGCCTTCAACAATGCTGTCTCAACCTCCTGCAAGGAAGTTGCACCAATAAAGACAGAACTGGTTTTGGCTGGGTACAGACACTCTCTGCCTTCAGAGAACAAAGAATTTTGTTGTATAAAAAGAGGGGCACAGACCGCAGACTTTTATATCAATTCTGGGAAATCACGGGGAACCTTTGCCAAGGAGAAGAGCCGGCGAAGCTGCCGAGTAATACTTCCCCTGTGCTGTTTGAATAGGCTGGAACACATTAAGGCTAAAATTTCTGCGTCATGCTATAATTTCATGTAACACAAGCCACCATAGTTCCTACCACTTCCACTGCATAGTACTTCATTGACAATTGGAGCAGAGTTAGAATAAGAATCGAATTCCCATCTAGGGTGATGTCTGGCTGTGTTCTCTTGTTTTCCTTTACACCCATTACGACATTCCACATGATTTAAGTTTGTTCCCTCTTTGGTTTCTCCTCGGGCAGGTTCCTTGTATACTCCTATCCCTTTGGGCAGTCTTTGGCTTTCTGTTACCTACAATATGGACTTGCAAGAGGGAGGCATTGTCTCCTAGTATGTCCTGCACTACTCACAGACACATCTCCAAAAGTGTGGGTAAACTGCCCTGTGCATTTCTTTGCTTACCTTTTCACTATAATACATAGACCCTGCTTAAGTTCTTTATTTTTGTATCCTTCCTTAAAGTGGAGTTTCATGCTGTAGTATTCTTCTAACATCTCCTCTCCCTAGGCGCAAATCCAGCATTCATTCTGTGTCAAGCTCACCAAAAACTGTGTGTGTTCTCTCTCCCCTAATTGCTTCGACTTCAGTGGTCATTCCAGTATCTGCAACTGTGACTAAGCATGGGCGGAAAATCCGTTTCGCTCGCGGATTTTGCGGATTTTCAGTAAATTCGCAATCCGCGAGATTCGCGAATCTCCCGCAAAATCCGCAAATCCGCGAGCAGCGGATTTCATGGCTTGCTCGCACTGTTCGCGTGAGTTCGCGGCTTCCCAGTACATCTTCGCGCCCCGCGAATAAGCGCAAAATTGCAGAAATACGATCTTAGCAAAACTGAAACTACTTACCAGGTTCAAAAGTTCAGGCTCATCATTAGTAGCCATTTCCTGTAGTGCTTCCTGAGGGGCCCCTCCAGAGTTCAGTTGCCAGTTGCAACTATTATGTGACCCTGCTCTGAACCTCAGAATAGTTACACATATGCCACAAAGGTCCTGAATTACAGCTAAGGGAGGCAAGCAGGAGCCAGGCTGGAGGTTCAAATCCATTAATCAGCCCCTAATTCATTATTGTCAGTTGGGGCAGGGCAGGTGTTGTAACTAATTTTGCAACAATGAAAGCACTTAGCAAGTGCAAAAGATCACTAATCAGGAAGCACTAAGGAAGCAGGTGCCAGCTAAAAAAATATTCTGTGACACATTAATCAGCCCCAAATTAATTCAGGTCACTTGAGGCAGGGAAGGTGTGCTTGCGTTGCCACAATAATGTACACTGACTGGACAACCAGAGGGTGCTGTGATGAAACAGAGGGTGGCATGGGTGGGCCAGAGGGTGGCATGAGTAGTCAGAGAGTGGCAGTGGTGACAGAGAGTGGCAGTGATGAAGAAGAGTGTCCCAAACAGGCTGGACACGTAGAAACAACAAGTTCGCGAAACTTGCGACCCGACAGGTAAGTTCGCGTTTTGCGAAATTGTACAAAACCCTCGCGAACTGGCAGAAACCCGCGCGAACACAAAAAAAAATCTGCAAATTCGCGAGAATTCGCGGATTTTGCAGATTGCGAGTTCGCAAATCCGCAAAATTCGCGAACGCGAGATTCGCAAAATTCGCCCATGCTTAACTGTGACCAAAGGCTAGTTTGATGCAGCACTGAAATGAGGTGGACTAGCTTTGAATTCCTTCTGCTACTCTTACATGATGAATATAAAACTCGGCACCATCTAAAATCCAGATGGAAGTGACATCCTGGGATGTATGTAATATTATTAATTTATTATTATTTATCCATTTACACAGCCCATGGTTACACCACCGGTGTGTCCCCATGCTAAAAGCAGACACTCTGAAAGGAATCGAAGAGCAATAATAACATGGAGCCCACTTTATTCCAGCCAAAGATCTTCGGCCAGTTGTTTCACAAAAATATAGAGTCAGAAGCCTTAGGAGGACATTTACTCACTTTTCACACAATGCATTGTGTGCAAAGGGAGAAAGAAAAAACAATGCCTTATCTAGATAATGTCAAGATATGGTGCAACATTTTTCTCCCATCAGTGCTGGTTCACTTTAGGCTGCCATGCACCAATGCACAAACTGTTTCAAAGTTCAAGGGTATGGGTGTTCTGTCAAACACAGTGTTTTATTACTGGAAGGGACCCTTCCAGTACAATGAATATTCTTTAATACTTGTCCCACTGCTGGAGCGGGAATTAGTTACAATTAAAATCTTTGCTTACCTATCATCAGAATCAATCCCTGCTGTCTCTGGGTAGATAGACCTTTGGCATTGAGTGAGATTAAGCAGGAGCTTAACATCACATGAAATTTTAAACACAATTTACTAATCTAATTTTCGTCAAGAATTTGTTATAAGTAAAAGGGTTATATTTTTGAAATTTCTAATAAATCATGTTTATTCAAAGTCACAAGTTAATTCATATTAATCTCAATCATCAAATATGGACAGAAGTCAATAATCAATATTAGTAAATCAAATAATTATAAACAATGGATTAAGTTCATTCCATAAAGGAAAGATTCACTATGCTAGGAATGAGTAGAAAAGGTGTCAGACACAACCCATCTAGAATTCTAGTCTGAAAGAGTGAGAGTACAGCATAAAGCTTCAACATTAAAATCAGCTCCATAAATCAGGAATCAATCAAATCAAAACTTCTCATAAAGAGGGGTTCAAGAAACTCAACAGAGTCTCAAGCAGCATGGACTAGGGTAAAGAGTGGTAATCTCACGGGTAGTGTGTAAGAGAGGGGTAACCTAATCTAGGAGCATGCACTATTTAGACAAATGACAATATTGTTAAAATCTTCATGTTGCTATTCTCTCTTCTGTTGACCAATTAGCTTCTAAGTTTTACATGAGTCATTCTCCCACTCAGGTCTAATTTTCCACTTATAAACTACATTTCTAACCTAATTTGGCAGGTTTATTTCATTAGATAACAATGGCCTATGTACAAGTTGAAACATCTGCATAACAAAAAGAAAACATTTTGTACATTTTGCATAGCAACGATTCATTGGTACACAATTCAATTATAAAGGTCAGGATTAAGCTTAATGCTCAGTTTGCAGCTGTTTAGCTCTTGTTAACTTTAATATGGCAGTGTCTCATCATATTAGGCTGTTAGACCTGACACCATTGTCATGGGCCTCCCCTGCAGGTTTTGCCTTTGCCTCCTGTGTTGTTGCTCTGTGTTGAACTCCATTTTGCTGGTCTAGATGCTTTGGGCATTTTGCCACTACTGTTCAGTGCCAAAGTACAAGTGTTCCCTGTCTAAAATGTTGTTATGAGTTAGTGATTCCATGATTGACATATTTGATTTCCTTCTCAGACCCTAGTACAGTGCACTGTGTGTGCCCAGGGCCTGTAATTCAAATGCTGCGAGTGGACTGCAGCACTAATTGCGCCACCCACAGAAGCAGCCTGTAAAAGGTGACTTTGGCCTGCCTTTGCAGAGCCTGTGTGCAGTCTAGTGTTGCCATGTCGACTTAGCAAGTGCACCCACTTGCCAGGCCCTAACCTTCCCTTTTTCCCTGGTGTATGTGGCATGTCCTGATAGTGAATTACTGCCAATTTCGTTTTTCACTATTGCAAGGTTACCTGTTCCCTTAGGACAGAATGGGGAGTTTGTTTATAACACCTTATAAATATAACTGGCCCTGGGAAAAAAGGTAGGAAAATAAAGTTTAGTATGGCTGAACTCAGAATGTTAAGACCTATCTGTTAGTGAGCTTGATTTTTACATTCTGTGTTTGAAAATACCACTTTTATAAAGTGGGTATTTTCTTGCCTAACAATTCAGTATGTCTGTGCTAGGTTTGTGTATTGCATGTCTGGTCTTTGGATGGCAGGGGCTCGAGAAGGGCAGCGGCTCCTGAAGTCTGATAAGTCAGGGCTGGCCTGAATAGACCTGGGCTACATTTAGAGTAGGTGGAGGAGATTACCTTTCACCTGCATGTGCCTGGTCTGCCTTCAACAATATTGTTTCAACCTCCTGCAAGGAAGCTGCACCAATGTAGACAGAACTGGTTTTGGCTGGATACAGACACTCTCTGCCTTCAGAGAACAAAGGAGTTCGGTGTATAAAAAGAGGGGCACAGACTCCAGACTTTTAGATCAAGTCTGGGAAAACAAGGTTAACCTTTGCCAAGGAGAAGAGCCGGAAGCTAACGAAGAATACTGCCCGTGTTTTGTTTGCTGTCTGGGGTTGGCCTGCAGTGGCTACTTGCAACCAAGGAAAGGAGAAAAGGACTTTCGCTGTTTGCTTTGTCACCTGCTTGAGGGAAAGATGTCCAAGGGCTCGAAATTGAGCTTGCCACCTGTTTTGAAGTCTCAGGGGAACAAAGACTTTGTTTTCTTTTGTCTCTCTGAATCTGCTGTTTCAGCTGCCACAGAAGGAAATTGCAACCCCAACGAGCGATGCCGTAACCTGCACCGAAGTTGTGGGCACTGCTCATAAAGGGCACGATGCACCTCCCGACTTACACCGTAGGCCTGATGCCTGCTGACGCCGTGCCACACCAACTCCGAAGCTGTCCTTGAGGCTGTGCATTCACCGTAGCTGAGGACACACTTGCGACGTCCACAAAGCCATGTCCGACTCACACGGTAGCCCTAACTTAACTAACGTCTGTGCTTCATCAACGCGGAGCCAATACTCAACGCGAGTGACTCCTGAATCCATTGACACTGCGCCATTGTAGGGAACCAATGCCTCACCGCCACAGTGAGGTCAGCTCCCCATCACAGTAAGGAACCAATGTCTCACATCCCCTGCACCGCAGTAAGGAACCGAGGCTTCACCTCCCCTGGGGTCTTAAGGAACCGACGCTGCTCGGTGCCAATGAAGCATCACCTCCCCAAAGCGGTGCACCATCTTTGCTTTCATCAATTCCAAGGTACTGTTCTTTGGGGATCTGCTTGGCTCTGTACCCGACTCCGCGCACTTCGCGTTCAGCGCCGTTCTTTGGGATTTTTATCTGCCACAACGTCAAAATAACTCCAGGGGGAGTTATTTGTTGCTACATACTTTAATTGAATGAATAACCTATTTCTGAGGATATATTGATACCTGTATTATGATTTTTTGTTGTTTAGTCTTGTTTTGGTTTAGATAAAGATTACTTATTTTTCTAAACTGATGTGGGGTTCATTTGTAGTGTTTTCACTGTATTACTGTATGTGTTCACAAATGCTTTACACACTGCCTCTGAGATAAGCCTGTCTGCTCGTGCCAAGCTACCCAGGGGGTAAGCAGGGGTTATTTTAGAAGTATATCCCCTTACCCTGACTAGAAGCAAGGGCCCGTATTTGGACAAAGGTACCTACCTCTGCCAACAAGAGACCCCCATTTCTAACATAGGCCAAGCACATTTAAGTGTGATTGCCTAGTGCAAACTTTCACATTAAATTGAGGCTTAATGTCTCATTAGCTTTGCACATTACTTGACATGCTTTTCTCTGTAATTTTAAAAGACTTCTTCACCACAGATGCAAAGTTGGAAAAATTAGGAATCTTTTAAATTTGCTCCATCCTTGGCTTGAGAGTTGTAGTTTATTTGTGTAAGTCCCTGTCAGAAAAGGTTGGTACATAGGGATTGACATCACAACCCATGGGTGGTTGCCTGGGAGCACGCATGTACCACTGATGGAACACCTCTTTAATGCAAAGTAGGGCCTAGAATTACTTTACACAACTTTCCAATGTAAATCATTATTTGCATTGGGAACTAAATCAAAACACAGCCCTTTGTGTTGGGTTCGCATCACTTCTGGGATATAAATCCGGCTCAAAGCGTTAGTAACTTTCCTGCTCGGAGGCCAATACCCAAACCTTTGGAACTCTCAGCGCACGATTACTTATGCTTCCGAATAGTTCCAATGATGCAATTGTTCTGGTGGATGCAATTAAGGCCCCAACTTTGCTATGATAGCAACCAAGAAATGGCAAAGACTGCATGAATCTCACCCAGTTTTACTTTTAATAACTCTCAGAATCTCCTGTTGAGCATTTCACTTGGGCATTCACAGCACTCTGAAGCGATTTGATTTAAGAAGAGGGCTTGTTGTGTGTTCTAGGGCTACTGAATAAATAATGGCAATAAGTGAAATCTTAATGTTAAAACAAGCAGACATGGTAAAATCATGAAGAAATTAAAAAAAAACAAGTAATATTTACTCATGCATCGAGTGCATGAAGAAGATCGAGTGTTTTCTGAAAGAACGTACAACTTGCAGTATTTAGGCTTTAACTGCAAGGTTGCCTTGAGAGAACAAGTGCTAACACGGTCCGTTGAATACATTGGCAAATACTTTGCTAAACTGAGAGCAATCATATGTTAAGTATTGATGAAAACCCATATACTAGACATTCTGGAAGAGGGTATGGACCTGCTCAAGCATTCACTGAATGCTCATCGAATGCTCCCTACTTAGGAGCCCCCCTCCCACCCCCCACCAAGAGCGGTCTCATCAGCTTGTTTCATTCCTGTGGCCCCGATTGAGACTGTGATGGTACTCCATATGAAAAATGCACAAATGTCCCACAAGCACTAATAGAAAACCACCAGCACTTCATGGACCATTTTAATTTTGGCAAACTACACACATCTATTATTTCACGGTTTGTTATCTAGAATATTAAAAGCATTGTTGAGTGGTCTGCCAGGTTGATATGGCATGGCATGGCATGCCAGACATCATACACTTTTTTGCTAAAGGTGCTCTTACTATATCAGTGGGAGCACTTGCTGCAAACGAATATCCAGTAGAACCATAATGGAATATTACTTAGAGGATCACTGCAGGT
Source organism: Lissotriton vulgaris (assembly GCF_964263255.1). Taxonomy (NCBI): domain Eukaryota; kingdom Metazoa; phylum Chordata; class Amphibia; order Caudata; family Salamandridae; genus Lissotriton; species Lissotriton vulgaris. The sequence continues at coordinate 1,867,027,611 of NC_141685.1, read as the reverse complement.
GGCTGAGGAGCTGCCTTCACCAATCCCACCTAATGGCTGCCAGCTTATGTAGCACTATATGAACCATTCAATAGTAACTAAAAAATGAAACACCTTGCGCCTCTAGTTTATTATAAATCACGTTGTGCAATTGAAATTTTGTTTCTATAAAAATCTTACTGCTGGAGCACAGGAATAAGACCAACAAAACAAAATGAGTGGCTATTGTTGTAGAAATCACAAAAAGGGCTACTGTTCCTGGAGAAGGATAAAATATATATAGGCAGGTTGTGTGAGACTAGAGCAAGGGCACAGGGGAAGTCAACAAAACTGTCTCATGTTGCCCTCACACATCCCCAAGGGGATGTCATGTCTGCTCCTCGTTGGGCCCGAACTGCAATGCCCAATGGGTCCCCCGAAAGGTCACTTTTAATAGTATTTTTTTGTAGATGGCTACTTTTACATATTGATGGAGTCTTTAAATTGTTTGCAAAAATTAGTTACAACAACTTGTAAAGATAGCTACATGGTCATCCATGTGAACGCATGTACACAGATGACTATCATTTTTTTATCTTTTTGTGACCAAGATTTACAAAACATATTTTTTAAACGCAAAGCCATTTGGCCAGTAGCCATCTTCCCACTTTTTGGGTTTGCCAGTGCTTGTTTTATCCTGTGATTTGGTAAAGGAGTCTGGTCATCATATTGATACACCACCTAATGTTTTGCAGCATCACAGAGTGACAATGGCAGATTGCTAAGTAACATACAATCAGCTAATTCTTAACATAGGTGCGACTGATACAGATGACTCATTTCCAAGTTCATATTAGTCACCTCTTCACTGAATGAGGCATTTATGATTTTTGCTACCTAATATGGTTTAGTTATAGCTCATAAATATTGATCCACTTTCTGTTTATTGAATACAAATACTCAGTTAAAAATATAAAAACATACATTTATGTACTCATGTGTCACATTAAACTAAAGATGTTGGAGTTGTCATTTTCAATTGAATAATTGATGTCATTGTTTGCATGCTGCATGAAGATATAACTGAGTAACCAGATCAAGGTGTTTCATAAATATTCATATAAACAATAAATTAATCTGGCTACATTTGCCTGTGTGACATATTCTACTGAAACCATAATTGAAACGAAAATCACCAAATCTTCCAGAACTAAGATTACAGGACTATTTTCAGTCCTGCTGAAAATGTGTTCAGTCAAACACTTCCAGATATGTTTCCAACAACTCAGTCCATCATTTATAATTTATTGCTGGGCAAACGTAATTCATCATGAACAAATGAGGCAGTGACAACCTTTACATGGCAAGATTTTGATAAATTATAACTTAAAAATCAGAAGTTAATAGAGGTTTGATAATAAGAGGTTTTGAATTTCAGCTCCACCAAAGATGGTCCTTGTTCAAGGCATATGTTGGCGAAAACCTTTAGTTTCATTTGGAGTGTAGAGGGAACTGAAACTCCTCCAATTTCTTAAGGCAAATCTAAGTACAGAGTAAACTCTAGGTTGAATTTCTTCCATTATATGGATAATAGTGTGGATCGTTCCCCTACAGCAATGCTTTTTATTGTCAGGAAACCTGTCATGACACGAAGGCCTCTTTGATTTGCAAAGATTTGGATGCCATGAGTTTGAATTTGGCAATGTAGTTGCGGCCTTCCATCTTCCTAAGGTTTTAAATTGAGTGCCTGCAAATTGGTTAAAAGTAACAGCTGCTGTTTACAGCACCTAGAACCGTATTATATAAAAATCAAGTGATTCTTCTTCCTTGTCTTCCTTGTCTTCTTCATCATCCTCTTCTTCTTATGATTATGATTATTATTTTTATAATGAAGCACTGCAGAAGAGGCAAGCCTAGAGTGCAGGGAGACTTTGGGTGCATGGGACTGTAGCTCTTACCAGAAAATCTACTCGAGATAATCTGTTAAAATAACTAGAATCAATAAACAAATAGCACTTTGCTATTTTTACCAAATTAAATGTACTGCGCCCTAAAGCTCCCCCCCCCCCCCCGACAAGATTTACAGAGTGAAGAACATCCTAGTTAATGTACTAATCACAGGAGCTGGATTGAACATTTTTGATAATCACACTAAAACTAAATAAGGGGCCGCAATATTAATTTATAGAAACTAGCTTACATAATTTGAGCACCCTTCATCTCTGACTCAACCTTGCTCCATCACATCGTTGAGCTCTACAACTCAACACACCATAGAAGCTCCGATGGGTAAGTCAATCACCCACAACGCTAAAGCGCTACTTTCACAGACCGACACAAATTGCAATACGCTTCTTCCAACAGAGTACTCCACCGTGCTGTTGCTGTGGTAATGCACTGCGGCATCTCATAATGGGATGTGAAGCACTGGCAAAATGCATTTACACTTACATGCAAATCCACTTACGTGCAAATCAATTTTAAGGGGCAGATTTATGTCGGACTTGCGGCACTTTTGCGCCGCCGTAGAGTCACTTCTGTGACGCAGCAGCGGCGTAAACACTGCGCCACGTTGCGACATACTTACATCGTGACACTTCTATGGAGATGCGTCACGGTGTAATGCCCTGCGCCAGATGAAACCTGCGTCAGGTTTCATGTGGGCGTTTCCACACAGGGGGGGCGTTCCGTCGCAGGAACGCCCCTGAAAAGTGACTTAGTGAAATCTACAAGATTTCACTGAGTCACTTTCCCAACACTGATGCGTCAAAACCCTGCGCCTGCTTGAAGCAGGCGTAAGGTTTGACGCACCACGTTAGAGATAGGGCAAGTTGGAATAGTGCTGGAGTTGCGTGCCGCACGCAACACAACTTCAGCATTGCGCCAACTTTACACCCTAGATGCAACACGCATCTGTTTATTCCTGCGCCATGGTGCGCCGCATTGTAAATGCTTCGGAAAAGGGGGTGGTGATGAACAGAGTGTCTGAATTAAACAGACCACACTTACCCTGTCCAAAGGTCAGGGCTTGATCCATCACCGTTATTTAGCTCACTGCCCCATCCCAGCTCAGAACCTGGCTATATGCAAATTAGTCTGTCCCTGGCCCAGTGCATCATGGGAACATGGCAGACCAAACTACCAAGCCAATTCTTCACCAGAAAGAAGACAAGCTTCCGGGGACCGGTTTCTGGCATTTCAGCCGTCATCGGCCCGGCTTGCTTGAATCCTGATGGAGCAGTGAGCAAGGGACTCACGTCTGAGTATACCCTGCCACACCTATAGTGGCCAAAAACGATTCGGAAAAGGGGGTGGTGATGAACAGAGTGTCTGAATTAAGCAGACCACTCTTACCCAGTCCAAAGGTCAGGGCTTGATCCATCACCGTTATTTAGCTCACTGCCCCATCCCAGCTCAGAACCTGGCTATATGCAAATTAGTCTGTCCCTGGCCCAGTGCATCATGGGAACAGGGCAGACCAAACTACCAAGCCAATTCTTCACCAGAAAGGAGACAAGCTTCCGGGGACTGATTTCTGGCATTTCAGCCGTCATCGGCCCGGCTTGCTTGAATCCTGATGGAGCAGTGAGCAAGGGACTCACGTCTGAGTATACCCTGCCACACCTGTAGTGGCCAAAAACGATTCGGAAAAGGGGGTGGTGATGAACAGAGTGTCTGAATTAAGCAGACCACTCTTACCCAGTCCAAAGGTCAGGGCTTCATCCATCACCGTTATTTAGCTCACTGCCCCATCCCAGCTCAGAACCTTGCTATATGCAAATTAGTCTGTCCCTGGCCCAGTGCATCATGGGAACAGGGCAGACCAAACTACCAAGCCAATTCTTCACCAGAAAGGAGACAAGCTTCCGGGGACCGGTTTCTGGCATTTCAGCCGTCATCGGCCCGGCTTGCTTGAATCCTGATGGAGCAGTGAGCAAGGGACTCACGTCCGAGTATACCCTGCCACACCTATAGTAGCTATTGTAAATGCGGCGCATCATGGGTGGCGCAAGGATAAACTTGCGTGCCAAATCTTTCCTGGCGCATCTCTGCCGATTTGCAGAGATGCGTCAGGCAACATAAATCTGCCCCTAAGTGTGCCCTTTTGACGCACTACAGCAATTTTGCTCAGTAGAATATTTATATCTGACCAGTTCTCAAGAATGTTTTATTTATAGGTGCTTGTGTTTTTAAAAGCATAGGGCATCAAGCATTTTGTGTTCTACATATTGTATGTATGTATGTATTCCAAGAGCCTATACACCAAGGGGCAGATTTACAAGCCCTTTGCGCCACTTTTGAGTCACTTTTTCCATGTTAAAATGGGCGAATGGGGCTTGTAAATCTGCGCCCAACTGTTTCTAAGGGTGAAATTGTGGCAGTTTTTCGTTTATCAGACGCCATATCATTCTCGGACGCCGGCATCGAGGTACCGACGGGCAGAGCGGGGCCTCCCTTTTTCCCGAGTGGGTTCCGGGTGAGGTGAGGCGCACTCCCACATAATGCTGGGAGATACATAAAGTTCTGGACTTCCTACAGTATTCATCTGGGCTCAGAGGAACTGGTAGGACTTATCCAATGTACATTAGCGTGCATCACCATTTTTGATTTGCAGTCGCAGTTTCCCAATGGTCCTGAAGAAAGCTAAGACCAACAGTCAATACAGCTGAAACATGTCGACCTTCACTCACTTTGCCCACATATAGTTATTATTTCAAACTATTTTGGCAATTTTAATCTTGACCCGAGCGCCATACTGATTAAAATTAATTTTGGCCCTTGGAGTCAATTTTACTTTCACGTTTTTCACTTTAATTTTTTGCACTGCACCCCATTAGCATCACCAGTGAAGCCCAGTGGTCTGTATTTACACCATGTTAATCCATCTCTGCACCATGACTAGGTGCACTGTTTGAGAATTGGATTGGTGACATCTCCCACATGACGACATTCCACCAAATGGGTGGGCTGATGGGAATTTTCTTATCAGACCTGGGTCATCACTTCTAGTGCTACTAATGGTCTTGGGGCATTAGTTCAGTTGCGGCACACTTACAGTTTCCTGACCAGGCCACTTTTTTCGTTTGTTGACAGTCATTCTTAGGGAATGAGTGGTCTTGGTCGTTAAATATAGCCCTATTTGACCCTCCCTACGTTTATTTTTTATAGTTTTTCGTTTATCCAAGAAACAAAAGCCTGTCTATATAATTCCTAAATATGACACCTCAGAATCTGTAAGGTGGCAGTAAATGTAAGTTCAAATTTCAAATGGCGGGGGTTACAGTTTCCACTTCTCTTACATGTTCAGTACCTCCAGCTTTATTGTCACACTTTTTCCGGCCTCTAGCTCTTTTGTTTTGTTTTTCCCTTGGTGATCTTATCTCCACCCCTTAGTAGTGTCTCATGTCAATGCAAACCACTGCGGTCGGCAAGTAGGCTGCTGCATAAAGAATCCTATTTCCATTAACCCTAAAGCCCTCGCAGTTTAAATAATTATTGACCAGAGTTTTCCGTGCATTTCCTTAAGTAACCGTAACCTTATAGGTCATTAAACGCAGATGTATTAGAATTCACATGCTACTTTAATTTCCTTTTCTAGATATTTTTACAATAATACTATGTCATGAAAGCAGCAACATGCAGTAAACGTTCAGTCTACTGTGCGGGGTTCTGCTTTGAATGAACATGTCAGTGTAAGGCTGCTGGGAAGAAACGATTTATTGGAAGTGTGAATGGTAGCCAGATCGGAAATTGTGCAAGTAGGATAACATTTCTCCATCTTGGCACCAGCAGAGATAAAAGAACCTCGTGAAATGTAACTGCGGAGCTCGCATGGGTAACTAATAGACCATACAGGTGTATTCCAGTTAAGCGATAGGCCACTTGGGGTACATTATTATATAAAGAGACTCAAGTGAACCCATCTCGGCTGTAATAATACGTGTCTAAAAATATAGAATGGAAATGGAAAAAAAATGTGCACTTTAAAGGCGCCTAAAGCACTTCTAAGACTTTTTTTTAAATAATCGCTACAAGGGATATGTATGAGAGGTCCCCGGTACTGCAAAAGCAAAACCTAGCCTCCATGGCTCAACATTTGAACCAATTTGAATTCAAGAAAAAAGGCTTAACAAGCCTAAACTTTAAACTTTCTCAGACATGTTAACTCATGATTAGCTGTACTGTTTAGTGCCATGCCTTGCGCTCAAACAGCCTCTCACCACCCTTCCCCTATATCAGCTCTTTAAAGTGTACTGTGGAGTGGATTTTCACACTTTAAATACATGTAAAACTGTTTTTCAAATATTCCCAAGTACTTAAAACACTCGTGAACTACGGGTTGAATGAATTATGAACAGAGAGTTATAATATATCCTAGTTTTAGAGCGTGCTCATTCAAAGGTGTGTTGCGCATTTTATGTAGTTTTTTTCTCGAAATGTTGACATTTTATGATTTGAAATACATCTCTTTTTTCTCAGTTACATTCTGTATAAGCAAAGAAAAAAATAAGGAATTAAAATACTACTTTCATTTTCAGTATGTTTGACGAGAATAGAGATAGAATATATGTACCAGATTGTAAATGGCAACTTTTAAAACATCCCAACACACTGACCGTCGGCTTAATTGAACCAAAATCATTTCACATCATGAGGAAAACTTTGCGTCCAACAATTTTGCAGAATGAGTGAGCACGCATTTTTTTTCTGAAAAATAATTGAAACTTGAGCATATGAACTTTCAGTGTTTGAAAAGGCTGCTTCTTGTAGGGCTGGAATTCGTCTATCGTTTCCCTCAGATGGTGCAAGCGCCTAGCTACATTCGGGTTTCGCCTGCGGTGCTATATACGCCGCGTCCATGACAGGGAAAGAATGCTCTAGTCTGAAGAACCGCCGGAACCTTAAATGCACGTGCCTGAATATTTTCAGCATATCTGAGTAAGAATTTAACAGCAGCTTGCATTGAAATGTAAGCTTCACTGCATCCATGATAATACATGGGTAGATGGGAAATGGAGATCAGACCCTGTGAGCAGGGCCGTCTTAACAGCAGTATAGGACCCCGGGCAAAGCAGTGCACTGGGCCCTGCCTACACTACCACCCACAGGATTAAAAATGTTGACGGAAAATGTGTGTTAAATTCTGGTCTACATGGGGCCCGCATGCACGTGGGCCCCCCGGCCAACTGCCCAGGGCGCCCGTTCATGAAGACGGCACTGTCTGTGAGAGGTTTGCTGCTAAATTTCGCCCATAATGCTGATCCTCTTTAGATAACAGTGACCGCAAATGAGTGGGGCTCTGCTTCTATTGCCATACAAAGTAGTTATTATTATTATTATTATTATTATTATTATTATTAGTATTATTAGTATTATTAGTATTATTATTATTATTATTATTATTATTATTATTATCACTAATAATTATAATAGTAGTAGTAGTAGTAGTAGTTCTGTAATAATAATATAATGCAACAAAAATATTATGACTAAAAAGAATAATAATCTTAATAAAGGTAATCATAATGATATTAATAGTATTATTGTTACCTTCATTATCATCAACATCGTTACTATTTTGTTCTCAAAATCTGGGCAAATTCCATACAACAGCAACCATTTCTCATGAAGACTCTACCCCAGGAGTTGATCAAATATACTGCAATTCAGAAACATTTCTAAATTAAGTCAAGATACTGTACAAATGGTTCACTGATCAATAACATACATCTTAATAAATTCTGTATATCATACATTATGCATGTAAGTGCCTGGTATTTACAAACATTGATAACATATGCCTGTGTATCCCTGCTTTGCTAACACGTGCACACTACGTGTAATACATACTTCACAGAGGTATTAAATTAGATAATAATTTATTGTCAAAAATAGGAGATTAGAAGTAAAAAGACAGGGTAATCCATGAAAAAATATGTCAGGTCCAACAGTGGATAGTTATCATGTTTAGATATTATTGCAGTATTGCAATAATTCCGTATTGTATGTACGATATAAATTAATGCAAGGTCACACAATTAGTTAAAGCTTAACTCTTTCAAGACAGAATTCATGCTGGAATTGCTTAGGCTTGAGTACTAGGAGCATGCCCCTACTGGTACTGTTTTTACAGAATCTAAGTTTTTAAGTTCAGAAAAAGTTTATTAGGGTAAAAGAATTACAACAATGTGCAGAATATAAAAACAATAGCAATGAAGGCATTAGGTTCATAGACAGTGTAACGAGTGGGTTTAGAAAATAAGCAGAATATAAATATAACGAATAAGGAATGCAAATACAATCAAACATAATGATAACATAAGCAATATTGGACAAAAGAAAGTATAAATAGAAATATAAGTCAACGCAAAGGAAGTCATGGAGGTTTAGTAACTTCTTGCTACAGAGTTCTAGGGGTAGTAGAACATTTGGCATAAGTGTCAATGAATGAGATGACCGGAGCCCATAAATAAGCGCTTGGATGCCAAATGTGATGGATTTACAAATGTAGTGTCTAGCCGGTGATTTTAACAGACCGCATACCTCCATGCTTGATGTGAGAGCTTAGTGAAATCCTTCCAGTTCCTCATTATTTGCTCAATCAATCAATCAATCAATACATTTATAGAGCGCGCTACTCACCCGTGAGGGTCTCAAGGCGCTAAGGGAGGGGGGTGCTGTTACTGCTCGAATAGCCAGGTCTTGAGGTGCTTCCTGAAGGTGAGATGGTCCTGGGTCAGTCGTAGGTGTGCGGGGAGGGAGTTCCATGTCTTGGTGGCCAGGTAGGAGAACGATCTTCCTCCGGTTGTGGTTCTGTGGATCCGTGGGACGATGGCGAGGGCGAGGCTGGCGGAGCGGAGCTGGTGGGCGGGAGTGTAGAACGAGAGGCGGTTGTTGAGGTTTTCGGGGCCCATGTCGTGGAGCGCTTTGTGTGCGTGGGTGAGGAGCCTGAACGTGATCCTCTTGCTGACGGGGAGCCAGTGCAGGTTTCCCAGGTGGGGTGTTATGTGGCTGCGGAGAGGGATGTCGAGAATGAGTCGTGCAGAGGCGTTCTGTATGCGCTCAAGTCGTTTCTGAAGTTTGGCTGTGGATCCTGTGTACAGGGCGTTCTCGTAGTCTTTCTGGTTTCGGTGGGGATCCACCGGAAGATCTTTCGGAGCATGCGCAGGGTGTTGAAGCATGACGATGAGATGGCGTTGACTTGTTTGGTCATCGTGAGGGAGGAGTCCAGTATGAATCCCAGGTTGCGAGCGTGGTCCGTGGGTGTCAGTACGGTGCCCAGCACCGTGGGCCACCAGGAGTCGTCCCAGGCGGATGGGGATTGTCCGAGGATGAGGACCTCCGTCTTGTCTGAGTTGAGTTTCAGGCGGCTGAGCTTCATCCATTCTGCAACGTCTTTCATTCCTTCCTGGAGGTTGGTTTTAGCGGTGGCTGGGTCTTTGGTGAGGGAGAGTATCAGCTGGGTGTCGTCGGCGTAGGAGATGATGTTGAGGTTGTGATTGCAAGCGATGGCAGCGAAGGGGCTCATGTAGATATTGAAGAGGGTTGGGCTGAGCGAGGAGCCTTGGGGTACGCCGCAGATGATCTTGGTGGCCGTGGAGCGGAATGGAGGGAGGTGGACTCTCTGGGTTCTGTCAGAGAGGAACGAGGTGATCCAGTCCAGGGCTTTTCCTTGGATCCCAGTGTTGTGGAGGCGGGTTATTAGGATGTGGTGGCAGATGGTATCAAAGGCGGCCGAGAGGTCTAGGAGAATGAGAACGGTTGTATCCCCGTTGTCCATCAGGGTCCTGATGTCGTCGGTGGCTGCGATGAGGGCGGTCTCGATGCTATGGTTGGCTCGGAATCCGGACTGGGATGGGTCGAGCGAGTTGTTTGCTTCGTGGAATGCAGTCAGTTATTTGATGGAAGGGTACTGCTAGTAGGAGGTCAATTATTTTGACATTAAAGCTAGAATGTTTCCAAATGGAGGATAAGCTATCTAAAAAAATATGTAACGTAGAAAAGGGATGAGCAGACTTAAAAATGAAGTTTAGTTGAGTCTACACCTTTTCCCAAAAAGGGTGAACAAATCTACAGTTAAAGAGTAAATGGAAAAAATCAGCATGCTGGGCCGAACAGGACCAACGTTTATGTGAGACATCAGCGTGGCATGAGTGGAGAGAAAGAGGGGAGAATAGGAGTCTATTATAGATAAAAAAAGGAGTGTTTGTGTTGTGTTTACAGCTCTGAAAGATTTTCTAAGTTTAAGCCAAATTTTATCCCAGACGCTAACATTCCAGGAGGTGTCAAAGTGTTTTTCCCACTGTAATTCTGTCTTGAGTTTTGTCTCTCGGCGTGAATGAGGTATGAAAAAAACTGTAAATGGTAGAAGCTTTCGGATGAACAAGCAACAGAGAATGCAGTTTAACAGTATGAGTAAGATTCATAGAGCTGTTTAAAGGAGATGGCCGAAAAGTCAGGGAGGCAGATTGGATAGCTTGTTTTAGGAGGGAATATTTAAAGCAAAAAGATGAGGGAAAGTCAATACAATACGAGCCTGTACAAAAGGTAAAATTACATTCTGATCATATAATTGATTAACCCAAATCAGCCCATGTTGTCTCCAAGTTTTCCAATAGAAAGGTTTATTGTTAATTAGGATGTGTAGATTATGCCATATGGGAGAATTAGGAAAGGATGACGAATGTATAGATGGGATGAGTTTAGAAGTAAGTTTATGGATTGTGGTTTACGTGAAAAAGATAGATATTCCTGAGAGGAGAAGGGAGAAATGAAAGATCGTTCTAATGTAGTCCAGAGGGGGCAAGGTGCAGAAGGGTCAGAGAGCCATCTTGATGATTGAGTCAGCATAAAAGATTTATGATAAAGAGAGAAGTCTGGAAGTTAGTCCCACCTTCCGATTTTGGACGAATTGTTTTGCGAATAGACATGCGAGATTTCTCATGTAACCATAAAAAATAGGATAAGATAGAGTTAATTTTCCTAAAATGCTTGAGAGGGATAGACAATGGGATATTTGAAATTGTATATAAGACTATGGGGGAGAGCATCATTTTTACAGTATCCAAATGACCCCACCAAGATAAGTATAGTGGATGCCACTTTGATATTAGAGAGGATAATCTTTGTATACAAATATCCATGCAACGGGATACTGTCCCTGCCACGGTTGTGGTAAAATGTAGACCTAAATATTTGATAATTGAGGACTCCATGAAAAACCTGAAATAGCAAAATCAGCACTAAAGGTATATTTTGTCAAGGGCAGAATTTCACACTTGTCTTTATTCAGTTTGTAGCCAGAAACAGACACAAAGGATGGCACCTCTTCTAAAAAGGCAGGAAGAGAGGATTGGTATTTCAACAAAAATAAAAGCACATCGTCGGCATAAGCTGCCCTTTTAATATTGGAATCATTAAAAAGAAAACCATGAATGTTATCATTTTGACGAATATGGAGTAAGAAAGATTCCAGGGCAATATTAAAAAGAAAAGGAGACAAGGGACATCCCTGCCTAACACGTCTAGCAAGATCGAAGTAAGAGGAGACACTACCATTCGCTGTGACAGCCGCTCTAGGAGTGGAATATAGGACAGAAATGAGAGCCAAAATTTTTGGGTCGAATCCAAACCACTGAAGTGTACGAAAAAGGTATGGCCATTTAACTCTATCAAACGCTTTTTCAGCATCCAAAGCGATGGCTGCTAAAGAATGGGAAATATGTGAGGTCTTGGATAAAATATCGAAGAATAGACGTGTGTTGTCTGTAAGAAGCCTTCCTTTACCAAAACCAGATTGCTCAGTACCCAGCAGATCAGGCATGAGAGATTCTAACCGCAATGCTAGAGCTTTCGAGAAAGTTTAATAATCAATATTAACTAAGGAAATGGGTCGATAATTCTTACAATATTGAGGATCTTTACCGTCTTTAGAGATAAGCAAATAATAGCGTCAGAAAAAGAACCAGCAGATGAACCAGACTGCACAAAAGAAAGTATAAGAGAATGCAATTTGGGGATCAGTAAGGACGCAAAATAAGAAAATAATTCTACAGTGAGACCGTATGGGCCAGGAGCTTTGTCCATTTTAAGAATATTCAGGGCAGCATGAACTTCTTTTTGTGTAATATCAGATTCTAGACAAGAAAGATCTGGGCGTGCTTCAGGGGGATAATGAATTTTGGATAAGAACTGGGATGTAGAGTGGTCAGAGGAGGGGGTTTCAGATGTGTCTGGTATTTTATAAAATTGAAGGAATTCATTTAAGATCTCATCATCCTTAGACTTTAACGAATTGTCAGTACCAAAAACAGACTCTATGTTAAGCTTGTTTTGTTTAACTTTTAAATAGTTAGCTAACAATTTTCCAGCTTTATTTTGGCCACCGTAAAATTTCGCACTAGATTTAAGTAAGTAATTTGAAGCATTGTTGGTGGTGTCTTTATTGAATTTAAATTTAATCTTTAGGATTTTCGATAAGCAGTCTTTGTATTTGGAAGAATAATATGAGTGTTCTAATTTTTTGATTTTGACTAATAAAGCATTTGTGACCTGCTGAGCTTTCCTACATTTGTTGGAAACAATACGGATAATAAAGTCTCTAGCTGAGGCTTTGAAGGCATCCCAAATTACCTTAAAGGACATACCGCCTGTTTGATTAATGGCGAAATACTCATAAAATAAAGAAGTAAAAGACGATGTGAATATGGGCTCTAGAAGGAGGGCGTTTTTGAAACGCCATTTGCGAGGTAGATTGGGCTTGTGCAAAATGTCAAGATGTATGATTACAGGAGCATGATCAGAGATCAATATAGATCCAATATCCTCCTTTATCAGTGACTGAGAAATATTGTGGGAAACCAAAATGTAATCTAAACGGGATTGAGTATGATGTACTGGTGAGAAAAAGGAGTATTCTTGTAGGGTAGGATTGCAGAGTCTCCAAGCATCTATGAGTTTGTGTTGTTTAATAGTATGTATGAATGATTTGTGCGATTTATGAGGTGTGAAGAGAGCTGGAGAGTTTTGATCCGAAAAAGGATCCAGGATTTCATTACAGTCGCCAGCAAGAATAAAATTGTCATCATAACCTTGTGTAATTTGTTGGGCTAATGAAGTCCAAAAAGAGGGGTCACCAATTGTGGAGGCATATACATTCAATAAGGAGACCAGGACATTATCAATTAGGAATTTAACAAAAACCCATCTGCCCACCTGATCAGTCCAGTGAGACAGGATCTTAAAGGAAATGGATTTGCAGAAAAGAATAATAAACTCCATTGCGTTTGCCATCACCTGGGGAAAAAAGAACATCTCCCACCCATGCCCTTTTGAGTTTCGCAGACTCATAGCTATTCAAATGAGATTCTTGTAAGCAGGCAACATCTACTCCCAGTTTAGCCAAATGTGTCAGAACCCTCTGACGCTTAATAGGTGAATGTAGACCTCTGACATTCCAAGAAATAAGTTTTAAAGGCATAAATTAAGGTAGTAGAAGTACAATAAATTCCAATAGGAATGACATGTAAAATCAATAAAAATACAAGCAATATCAAACCAACTGCACAAAAAGTAAGAGATCCGAACTAGATATGAGAAGCAAGGAAGAAAGGAAGCAAAGTGAAAAAAGAACCTCCGTAAGAAAAAGGAAGATTGCATGATATAAAATGGAAATAAGGAAGACCAAATAGAGAGGAGAATATGCAAAGGAGGAAAGAAAAGAAAAAGAAGAAAGAAATCATGAAGAGAACAGAGAATAATGAAGAAAGAAAACTTACATACAATCCAAGACATGCAAAGGGTGGAGGGATGGAAGGCCACACGGAACAATGACATGTCCAGGACCCACAAGGGAAGGCGGAGGGAAGGGCATAACGAACATACTCGAACACAGGTATGAGAAGACACACTACCGAGACCTGTGAAGGGTGAAAAAATGGTTAGATATATTACAATCAATGATAACGCATATTAACTGCTGCAAACATTTTAAGAAATAACAAATGAAATAAAAACCAAAAAAGAAAACACGAGAATACTGCAACCAGAACCAGAACTTTAATGCAAACTAGCTGGAACTAAATAATGAAGTGGTCTCCTTTGTGTCAATGTGGTGAGAATACAGGAAGCTCTTCAACTTAATTGGATCTTCATATGTGGTAGTTTTATTATTAAATGTCACTTTAAACAAGCAAGGGTGAAAAAGACCATATCTTGCACCCAAGGAGCGCAGCTGCGGCGTAGTGCTAAAAATTATTTGTGTCGATCAACCATCGATTTGGCGTAATCCTGAGAGAAGAACAGAGAATTTCTTGACAAAATTATATGATTCATTGCCCTAGCTGCTGATAGAATTTTTAAGAGGTCAGTGTACTCCAAAAAGTACAAGATCACTCCCCTCGGTGTGTGTGGCGACGAAGAAGATGTTTGACGCAATTGTTGGCCTAATCTATGAGCTCTTTGTATATTCAACATGGTGCCTTCAGGTAGCTTAAGGAGAGATGGAAGAAAGTATTTAAAGAAGGTGGGCGGGTCTGAGCCTTCTGTCCCTTCAGGAAGACCATAAATTCGAAGGTTATTCCGCCGATTCCTGTTTTCCAACTGCTCAACTTGCTTGTGAAGCACAGAGACCTGTGAAAAAAGAGAGTCTACTTTAGAAGTAGATGAAGATAGAGAGCCAAAGTTCTGCTCTAACGTACTGACTCGTTGATCCATTGCTGACCACGTGTCAGAGAGCATCTGAAGTGTGGATTTGGTTTCTTCCATGAACGGACGCAGAGCTCTAATCTCCTCCAGTATTAGATCAATTATGACAGAGGCAGTCTGTTCAGGTGGAGAGGGAGGATCTTTTTTCAATCTTTTTGTAGAAGCTTTGGAAACAGTAGATACTGAGGTAATCTGTGAAGGCAATGCGCCTTTGGGTAATGAAACGACTGAATCCTCCATAGATAAACAATTATAGCGTGAGCTGAGATGAATCAAAAATTTCCCAGGAGCAGGTGTACATATCTGTAAAGTTCTAGATGTACTGCCCATAGATTGGAGAAAGACAAACCAAAGACATAGAACAGCAATGTGCTGGAGAAGAAATGCTGTACGAAGAGCAAGAATAACGCAAGCCCAACACTAGGACATCTGCTCTATCACTGTAAGACTAGCAAAGTTAAAACAATAATGACAAAAAAGGTACTGTAAGGATAAAGCATAGTATTATGGAAATATATTAGAAAGTAATAAATAAATGTGACCAATACGTCTGATGTAAGTATCTCAATGAATAAATATACATTAAGCTAGAAGTCTTCACTGCAATGAAGTAAACCAATATAGGAATTCAGTCAGATTCTTCAGATAAAAATAATTTCAGTCTCGTGGTAAATATAAAGTTCCAAGGAGAGCCTTAATAGGAAGTCAAAAAGTGGAAGAAAGCTGAAGAAAAATGAAGTAAATTAACAAAGTATCACAAGGGTGAGAGAGAAAAACGATGCAGGAGCCAGCAACTCCATTCATGAGGTGCACAAAATGGTGGAAGTTCCACATGCAGCTGGTCGCGTAATGAGGAGATCAAAGTGAGAAGGAAAAGCATCCAGCAAACTTTAAATAATAGGGAAAGTGCCACTACAGCATCACGAGGGCATTCAGAGTCAGCATAAAAAAGAAGGAGCCAGAGCCCATGATGAAGCGTCGCATAGGAGAACTCCCGCAGCGACGAGTAAAAGCGCAAAGTGGCGGATGCGAGCTCAACAAAGCTGCGTCCGCGGTCAAGAGGCTCGAAATACCTTCAAGTTGCCTCAGAGAGCGAGGAAAGAGGGATCCTTCGATTCCATGGATATTCATGCAGCGTCTCTCACATTATGAGGCGAGTGGGTGTGCTATGTTGGAAGAAATCGCCGCCCGACCCTCCGTCACCGCGGGAGGATCACCGGAGTGCTGCCATTAATCTTGGGCGAAAGCCACGCCCCCAAGAATCTAAGTTTTTAAATGGGATTCTCAGCTGTGTTTGGGGACACAGATTGCGATCCTACCCATCACATATTTTCACCAGATTAAATGACTTCCCTACACCTCACTGTGGCAGAAAATTGATTGCTATGTTATCTAGACATCTGTCATTTTTGTCAAACGTCCATTAATGTGCCAGTCTAAATTAGCCCCTGAATATTTAATTGGCACCTTATAGGTCGCAGTCTCGGTGGTGCAAAAAATGTAGGAAAGTGCACCAGTGTTTGCCATTTTTCTCTATGATGTGGGCTAAAAGGAACTACATTTTAATAAAAACACTTTATTGAATAGTAAAGTTAATAAAAAGAAAAATGCACTGACAGTTGGGCTCCAATCATACAAAGGTAGCTGAGGTGTGCCCTGCATATCGTGGTGGGCCGTCACCAGACTGATGGGCCTTCCTGAGGTAGAGGGGTGGGAGAAGTTGTCACTGACAACTGATGGGGTTTTAGCCTGTCCTCACACAAAGCTTCCTCCCCCCGTAGTGTGTCTGGAGTTGGGTCAGAGAAAGCCAGGTTCCTTCGCGCTACAAAGACTTCGTTTTGAGGTTTGCCTACTTCTAAAGCAGAAAGGGGTATAAGTATTGAACCTCTGACATTCTCAAATCAGAACACTTGCTGTAGGAGGGACTGTCACTCTGCCTGTTGGTTTGTTGGGATGGCCTGCTGCTTGCTGTTTCGGTCCTGAGAGCGAAAAGACTTGACTTTGCTTTCTGAATCCTGCTTCCAAGGTTTTCCAAGGGTTTGGGCCTGCTTGCCTCTTTTCAAGAAGTCTCAGGGCCATCAAAAACCTCACCTTCATATTGCTAACAGCACCTGGACTTCTCTGCGGGGAGTTCTGATTGACAAGTGGTTCCAATTCCATTTCCAGGACCGTTGGAAACATGTGGCTGGTGCTGCAACTCAAGAAGAGAAACATCAATGCCATCAGCAACGTTGATGCACCATTTGTGAAGAGCATGGCTGTTGTATTTTGCCCTTTTTGCAGGGTCATCCCTGAACTTTTTGCCTTCCTCCTAGCCTTTTTTCTGATCAGGTGTTGGTGGTTTCAGGACTCTGGGCACTTTAGCACTGCTTTCCAGTGTAATGTGTGTGCTCTCTCTGTGTTAAACATGGTAATATTGGTCTACCCCTGTTTTGCGTATTTAATTTACCTGACAGTCCCTTGTAAAATGGTATCTCAGATACCCAGGGCCAGCAAATTAAATGCTACTGGTTGGCTTGCAGTGCTATTTGCGCCACCCACCAAAGTAGCCTGCCTAATGCCTCTGCCATTGCAAAAGAAGG
Organism: Lissotriton vulgaris; assembly: GCF_964263255.1. NCBI lineage: Eukaryota > Metazoa > Chordata > Amphibia > Caudata > Salamandridae > Lissotriton > Lissotriton vulgaris. The sequence goes on along the minus strand of NC_141685.1, from coordinate 1,867,010,365 downwards.
CCATTGCAGGGCCTGTGCGTGCAGTGTTATTGCTGCTGAGACGTGGCACCAAAAGGGGGGGTCTGTGACCCCCCCCTTTTACTGCATGTCAGTCCCCCCTAAGGTAGGCCCTAGCTAGCCCAATGGGCAGGGTTCATTCTAGGTAAAAGGTAGGACATGTACCTTAAGTGTGTGACATGTCCTGGTAGTGACAAACAGCCATTTTGGTTATTCACTGCTGTGAGGCGACCCTCGCATAGGAATGCATTGAGGATTCCCTTATAAGTGTTTCAGTGGCAATATAAGAGGAGCAGCGTGGTCACGTTTGGTATGTTTAGAATAGTGATAATAAATGCTGTGCAATGGTGTGCGCAGATTTATTATCACCATTTTAGAAAATTTCACTTTTAGACATTGGCATTTCTTTGTGATATGTGTCTGCCTGCCTGATGTGTATTGCATGTCTGGCTCTAGAGATACAGGGGCTGGTGAGACGTGTGGCTCCAGGGAGGGCAGGGTGAGTCATCCCTAGGCTGAATTAGAAATCTGCATTTGGCGTGGAGGGAGGAGTAGTCCCCTGACCCTGAATAGGTCTGGGCCTGCCTAGGGGAATGCTAGCTCCACCCCTGTGTGGTGTGTCTACGTGCTGAGCCCCATCTCAAAAAGGAGGGTGGAATCCTGGTAAACAGAGTGCTTCAAAACCCCCCAGAACTAGTTGAGACTGGTTCCCCAAGCCCTGTGCCAGGGCAGAACAAAGGAAAAATGTACTATAAGTACCGGGGCTGTTTCTTTCTGGACTGAGCACCTCGTGAGTGCTATGTTTTTCTCACAGGGCGGGAGAAGCTTGGTGCACTGCAGTGCTTTGCTGCAGAGTGCCTGAGAGGGAATCCTGGCATGAGGATTCCCCGGGGTCCAGGGGTAAAGCGGGATCTCACCCCGCACTACTGGTGATGCGGTAGCCCACCCTGCATTCTGGTGTTCTAAGGAGCAGAACGGGAGCCCACCCAGCACTACTGATGAAGCGGGAGCCCACCCCGCATAGTGGTGTTCTACAGAGCAGATCCCTTTCGTGCTGGAAGCTGCCAACGGGGTCGGCGGCCTGGAAGTTAGGAAAGCTGCCTGACTGTGGGCAGGCACAGAAGAGGAAGTTCCCGCCGGAAGACAGGCAGAGTTGTGCCTGGAGGAGTGTGGGAGCCTACCCCGCCTCAGTGGCCGAAAGACGCTGCCGAGCTGTCCCAGTGTCTGACTGAAGTCAGTAGGTGGGCGGGAGCTTACCCCACAGTGAGGAGCCTCCACAAGGAGACCGGAGAAGTGCTGAGAGGCCCCGGGAGCAGGGGCCTGCCGAGGCACATTTTTGGTGCCTTCCTACTGCCAGAGGAGACCGAGAGAGGTGAGAAAGGTCAAGTGAGCTGAACCTCCTGAGGCACATTGTCGGTGCCTGGAGCCGGCAACTATCTCTCCCGTTGAGTGTGGACGGCACGTTGAGCAGTGTTGGCGCTCCCTGAGGCACTGGTAGTGCCAGTGCTGATTTCTCTTTGGGTGCAGTATGGTACCGAGAGCGGCACCTGGTGGGTCCTTATAAAGGGGACTCTTCAGGCACAGTTGGTGGTCATTTTTACCACAGCTGCACTGCGAGAGCGCGGGCAGCTGGAACATGGCTGACAGTTCTTTTCAGGAGCAGGAGGGGCTGAGATGGATGTATGACGTTACAACGCATACTTTTACCACGCATGCCTTTACAACACGGTTTTTACATCGCAAACCTTTACAACGCATAGCGCTTTGGGGTGCTGGATAGTGAAAAGTTTAATTTACTATTCCAACTCTAGTCCCCGTGGACACTAGGGAAGGTGATGGATAGTAAATTAAACTTATTCCCTATCCTAGAGCGCCCCTCAGCGCAATGCGCTGTAATGGTTTGCGTTGTAATGGTTGTGTTGTAATGGTAGTGCATTGTAAAAGTTTTGTTGTAAAGGTTGTTCACCGGCTGAGATGCACCCCTCGGCCCCCAGTGCATGATGCACATTGCTTTTGCTGCCAAGGCAGCCAGAGGGACATGGAAGGTCCTATAATTGCACCCTGACATTTGGGACAAAGGGAATTTGGGCACCAGAGGAAGGCCAGTTGGCCTGGGGTCATGTTTGGTACCTGTGTGTACTATTAGGGTGCAAGGCCCTGAAGGATTCCATAATGTGGTTATGCTAAAGGTAATGTATGCACCTGGGGAGTGTTACTATGGTGCACTCCTAAATGTTATTTATGATTATGATGTTTATGCATACTGTGTTTTATGTCTAAAGTGATGCAGACATAATGAGTTTATGTTGCTTGTGATAATGCACAATATTTCTACCAGTAATTGCTGGTTGCCCTATATGTGCTTTGTGATGGTTCTGACAGTGGCCCAGTTGGCCCTGTCATGTATATAATCCCCTGTAAATTATTAGATGGTGCCAGTTGGCACAGTGTATATGTACAATTATGATTCTAATATGTTTTTGGATAATACAAAGACTATTTTTGATATAACCTTGTGTGGAGTTCCTTTTTGTAGTGTGCCTAATGTGTTGATGCTGTGTGTGCGTGTTGTGCAAACGCTTTACACATTGCCTCTGGGATAAGCCTGACTGCTCATGACAAGTTCCCAAGGGGGTGATCAGGGGTTATCTTCAGCGTGTAACTACTTGCCCTGACTAAAGTGGTGGTTTCTGCCTGGCTTAGGAGCAAGCCTTAGCTGACCAGAAATCCAACTTATAACAATGGCACACTGCCATGACTAACAACACAGCCCGATGCCTGGTGATGCAAGCACCTCAACCACATCATTGCAGAGTCAATAACCAACATGGGTGACCTCCCAAACTCATCAACACCGCACCATCACAAAGAACTGATGCACCACTGCTGCTTCACCTCCCCTGCAACAGTAAGGAACCAACACCTCACCTCCCTTCGAATAGCAGTAGGGAAACGACACCTCACCTCCACTGTGGCAGTAAGGTACTGAAGCCACACTGGCACTAGCGATGCCTCACCTCCCCAACAGGTGCAATATCTTTGTTTTCATTGCTTATAACGGGCTGTTACTGGGGGTCCGTGTGACTCCGTTTCCATCCGACACTTCTCGCAGTCGACGCCGAACTGTTGGATTAGTACCTGTCACATTCAGAGATAGCCCTAGTTAGAGCTATTTTTTCTAAGAGCTATATTTTTACAGTAATGTTTTTAAAGTGATATATCGATTTGTGTATGTTGGATTTTTGTCAATTTGGTATTGTTTTATTCAGATACATATTGACCATTTTTCTAAACAGGTGTGGGCTCATTTTGTAGTGTTATCCCTGTGTTACTGTGTGTGTGTGTGTATAGAAATGTTTTACCCTTTGCCTCAGAGATAAACCTGACTACTTGTACTAAGCTACTAAGGGGTTGAGCAGAGGTTATCTTAGCTGGGTGACTCTCTTACCCTGACTACAGTGAGGGTACCTACTTGGATAGAGTGCTAACTACTGCCAAATAAAGATCCCATTGCTAAAATTCACATACTAGAACAAACATAAATTACACCACTTGTTATGTTGAACAATGTGCATACTGTATTACTTGTCTGTGTGGGCTGCATTACATGGTGAAAATAGATTGGTGAACATTTGGATAAGCAACTATAAAAGTTGCATAAAAATAAACGCTGATTTTAGCTACAAGAAGAAATTTCAAAAGATATGAAGAATATAAAGCTATATATCTTTCATTGAGAGAAGCATTATGGACAGAGAAACATGACAAAGTCTCACTAAGGTGACCATAGCCCACCAGGTCAATGGACAATATGGTGGATATGTCCTCTGCTGGACCAGCCACCTCATATACAGATTATCACCTTCTTGGCAATGATCTCTAAACCTCTAGAGCAACCTCCGCTGTGGTGGTTGCTTTAAAGGCTCAGGAGTTTGCTCAGTGGGTGCCCTTTCTTTTGCACCCACTTGGCAAGTTTTATTGATTTCCCAAAAACTCCTAAAGCAACAGGTTGTTCTTGAAATATAAAAAATGCATTGTCCCGACTTATCACACCGTTTATGGAGGCCAATGAGGAATTTATCTGCCAGGGAAAGCCATGGAGGCCATTGAGGAATCTCCCTTCCTGAATAGCTTTGCCTTGCATGGCAGTCCTGTGCAGGAAAATCCATTGATGTCTTGCCCGTCTTAAATAGTGGAAATCAACCATTACTTTGACTCGAAGACCCAATGGCAGGTTATTTGTCAGGCCATAGATTTAATCCACGGCGCCGCAAAACTTGAAATGAGGCCCCAGATCTGTTGTTTTTTTTAATTCTGTTTTTTACGAGAAGTAGTGAAAAGCATCTGTAGGCATGCAAATGTAAGAAAGAGTAACAAAAGTTAGAATGGAAAATGAACCACCAAATCTCTTTACAAACCAGGAAGTGAACAAGTGGGATAATGACAAAACTTGTGGTTGAACAGTGAAGAGATATGAGGTATCACACTAATGGTGGAATTGAGTTGGACTGACGGAGTAGGTTAACTGATAACATAAATACTAATTAACTGTAGGAGATGGAAAAAAGTTGTTAAAGCATTGAATATAAAATAATAACATTACTGCTGATGGATGACTGGTTGTATCATACATAAATATCAACAGAATGTAGCCAATAGAAGGGATAGATCATCAAAGTGCATTGAGCATAATAACATTTACGCCAGCATGGCATGAATGTACACCTGACTTAATGCACTGCTATACTCAAGAAAAGAGACCAATATGGTGAACAACATATCAATTAGTGAAATATTTTTCTTTAACTGATAAACAAGAAGTGAATATTGGACCCAGGGCTGAAACCTATGGATTCATTATTTAATTAATTATTGTGCACCATGGCAGAGGTTTACCATTCTCTATAACTGGTTGGGATTAACTGAATTAAAGTTGTGTGAAAAAGTGTACCCTCACAAAATGCTTCTACTCTAAGCAAAACTCCAGTGGTGAAGGGCAGCCAACTGACTTTTGGAGTGTATCTGTGTCCAATCTGGACCAATTTATTCAGGATTCTGTTTATGCATAAGTCAGAGCCCATTTATCTTGAGAGAGAAGTCTTTTTTCTCAAAGCTAAACAAATGGAATACTCTGTACCTGAGCAAGCCTAAGCAAATTAAAGAGGTGTCCAAGCTTGCGAGAATTCCACTATTTTATCAAATTGTTTCACACCCATTGATTTCTTAGCCTAAGCCAAATTCAAATCCAAACCTTCAAAGAAAGCAAACACTGTATACAGGACATGGTTTCCAGCAAACAGACCATCTATAAACCAGTCCTTTTCCATAAGTAGTCTACTCAAGACTTACATCTCCTCTGCTATGTGGGACATCCTGTGCGTGGACCAGCAGAAAGTGATGAAATACTTTAAAGTGGAGCAGTCTGTATTGCTCATAGGTGGAATGTGTTGGAAGGCAGAAAGGAGCTCTTTGTCACAAGACTGTCCTCATCTCTTCCTAGATTTCCACTTGCTTGGGTGATTGGGTAGTAATATTGTGGCACTGACCACTCTGCCGCAAAAAGAACTGCCTTTGATTGTAGTAAAAGTGCATACAGTTTTTGAACTGTTAAGTAATTAGGATCGCATACCTATGGTATCAAGCTTTACTTTTTAAAAACCGTTATAAATTAATGCCTTTTGCCAGTGGACAAACAAAACCTGAGGCCCCCCCTGCAGAGCACTTGGACAAGCCCCCATGCAGTAAAGAGCTCTCAGACCCTCCTGTGCACAGTGCCAGAGTGGGACCCTCAAGCTTGGGCCCCCCACAGAGAAGGGGCAGTGGGGTCAATTGTTACACCGCTGTCTTTTGCTTGGTGTACACCTACATTTTTGCTCTATCAGATTTTGCAAACTATAAAACACTTTACCCCTGCTAACCAGTAGTAAGATACCTGTGCTCCTCCTTCTAACATAGGTAATTTGATACACTTCTTCTTGGTATATTTGAGTTACCTATAAGGGCCAAGTACATGGTAAAAGGTGTATCCAAGGCATGTGAGTTAAATACCCAAAGTGAATATCAAAAACTGATTGTGCCATTTACTAGAGTAGCACTGTAGACATGGATTGAGGCGTACCATTGTAGCCTGACATTAGCAGTGTAAAAACTGCAATTTGAGCTGTCAAAACAAACCCCATTACAGGTCAAAGCATTCCTTTCAAATGCTAATATATCATCCTTATATAGGCCTAATAGACCAAAGGTCAGGGTGCATGATATTTAGAAGAAGGACCTATAGAAAGTTAATGTTACACATACCCTTATAGTGACTACAACCTATTTTCACTGTAGCAAGGCAGGATTTTCCATTGATAAACTATTAAATGCATTATTAAATTTAATACTGCTATATTTTGGCTTTAAGCTAGGAAACCCCTGGAAACTTCATTAAAAAACTCTTTATAACGTTTATTAAAAAAATATTTTGATGGTGAAGTCAGATTTTTAATACATATCCAGGAAAAGTGACTTTTGGAAAGTTACATTTTCCTAACCTACAGCCTCTGGAGGCTAGTTTACATTACTATTCAGCTACATCTTCTGACAACCGAAGCCCTGAATGAGGTGTAAATACTGCTCCCAGACCAGAGACAGAGGCTAAGGTGTTGGGATGTGTTTTCCGATGCTCTGTCAGGATGACCATTTTGGCTGTGCCCAGGAACTTAATTTACTTCAAAGGAGTCCCCCCTGTCACTAGATGACACCTGTCCCTTTCTTGAGTTCCACCAATTAGTCAGGGAATCACCAATCCCAATGGGGCGGGCGCTGCCCCCAGAACATGTTTGGAGTGACCACAGAGGTGGAGTTGCTCATTTCTCTGGCCTCACCTCTGAGTTTCACACACAGAGTCTACTCAAAGGGAGAAGGGTTTCACCCTCTTGGACTAAGGAAGAGGGAGGCTCTGTTTGCATTGTGGTGCACAGGAAATACTGCAATCGTGAGTAGGGTAACCACTGGGAACTTTTTCCTGTTGGTTAGGAAGGAGCAAGGCATCACCTTACCCACAAGCTAGTGGCAGGTATACATCTGGCATCCCCAGTACCCTTTTCAGAACACTACTGGACCTGAAAAAGATCGGAAACGGAGAGAACTTGCTTTCTGTGACCTGAGAAGAGACTGTAGGACTGGACCCGCTCTCCCATGTACCCAGGATAAAGGAGTGATTTTAAGGGTCATATTACTGACCTACTGTTACACAACAAGCTACAAGTGGTCTTTCCTGAACATTCCCAGCTAACCAGTTATATCCAGACCTGCCCTGGACCCTGCTTGAGTGCACTGTACCCAAGGTGCTGCTCCTGAGGCCTTGGAACTCTCTGCTGTGTCTGTCTGGATTCATACTACCACCCCTGAGAATCTGAGACTTAGAAAAGTTTTGGTTCCAAAGACCTCTGGAGCTGAAGATTCAGGTTTCCCCTGCTCTGAGCTTTTACGCAATGGCAAACCCTTTTCAGTGGGACCTCATGGAGATTTCTGTGGGCTTTATGAAACCCTCTTCGGCTACGGTGTGCTGCCTTGCCCGACTGGAGGAATCTGTGCTCCAGAAGAGTGCCGAAGTGAGTACAAAGAAAATGTGCCAGATTTAGGGCCGGCAAGGGACCGTCCTGTGGTGCAAAATTAAAATTTCTTCTGCTATGGAGAAGTGTGGCTCACTGGTTAGAGGAGGCAGACCTGGAAGCAGAGGTCAGCCCGGGACCAGGGTTCAATTCCCGGCTCGGCGGGTCTTGAGTCCTAAAATGTCCATGGACTCGACAATTCTCGCTCCGGTGCCTACTTGATTCACGGGTTCACACTCTGCGACTCTGGGCAATAGCTTGCTTAATCTCCACAACGGCCCCTCGCGGCGGGATGCCTGGCTTTTACCTTGTGGATACCCTGCCGGGGTATCTCACAAGGGAATTCCAGGATGGGTTCCCTAAGCAAGCACCTTGATGCCTTCGGGTGATACGTGCGCTATATAAATCGCAATACATTTACATTTACATTTATGAGCTTTCCCAGCAAAAACCATTGGCTTCAGCAAGACCATGTGCAATGGCTATAACCCCTCATGGAGCTCTCCTCGGCTACAGACTGCTGTCTTGCCCGCTGAGGATTTTGGACTTTCATGTTTGAGACTGAGTCCCAAAGGTAAAACTTCTGACTGGGTCAGCCTCAATTCATCATCATCATATTTCCTTTATTTCACTAAATAAAACAATAAAAGGTACAATATAAAATATTTAGAATAGAGATATATTTAAAACATGCAAATTCATTTAGAAACATTATTTCTTGGTAATACTGAATCATGGGAATTGCAGTCCAACAAAAAAAGTCTCATCACATATTTAAAATCCATAATATTTTAATAAAAATTGATAGAAAATATTAAAAGAAGCATCCAACAGATGATTTGCAAAGAGGTCAAGTGAAATCCTCAATAGAAAGGGTTCAAAACCAATCATAAATACAACTGAGACAGAATATTAAGTCTGTAAGAGAGATGCTTACTGTCTTAAAAAGCATTCAAACTAATATACCATATTGCCGACAAGTATCTAGAGATTGAATACACCACACAGTCTCTTGTACTGGTTTTACATACTCTAAGAGCTGTGTGGCGGTCCCTAACACCAAGAAGTTTACAAAGAGTAATAATTCAGTGTGATCATTGTTTAGCATAGGCCTTACAGAAAATGTTTCCCTTTTTCATCCATGAATGGGTAAATTTAGCCAACGGTAATATACCCAATCTAAATTTTACATAAAGTGCATGTGCAGCAGGGCTGATAACCATATTCAGGCATTGCTCATACTCATTTACACATTGGAACATCAAGAAGGAATCTACTAGGGTGCCAGAGGATACAGCACAAAGTTCTGCACTTAGTACAAAATTCCAATCAGTCATTTTCAGCTTATCCCGAGCACCTTGGGGTAATGCAGAAGGCTGCACCCAAAAACCTTCCAGAAGCAACTTGAGTAGCCAATTCTTATTATGGACAAGCCAGGGCATCTTCCCAACATGATGGCCATCCAATATGACTCTAATGCAATCCCTTGAGGGCCCTAAATCCTTGTTTGTACAAACCTTACCCAATATTGGATAGGTTTCAACATAGCAATGTCAGAAATCGATCTTAAGTTTAAGTTGAGTCTAATTGGCACCAACGTTGCCTGATGGGGAGTCTCAAAAAGGTCTTTATAAAGGCTTTTTCAGCTTTTCAAGTGTGTTAACATTATAGTGCCCCCATAAATCTGCCCTATGCATAGCTAATCACCTCAATTCATACCTAGATCCTGGTCGAACAGTTCATCACAATTTTTTGTGCTATTGTTTATTTTAAGCTTTAAAAATTCACATCTCCAATTCCCCTTATTGAATTTTTCTGATTTTGGAGTGATCTATACTATTTTCCTTAAGTAATTTGTGATTGTTATAGTGTTTTGGTAGATCATAAATACTTTACACATTGCCTCTAAGATAAGCCTGTCCGCTGTGGGCAATAGCTACCAGAGCACAGGTTAACTTAATGACTCTAGTAGTTAACCTTGACAGAGTCTGTATTTATAACTTAAAGTGGACAGTTACCCTCCTTAATTAGTAACCCAATTTCTTACAAAAAAAACATGACCTGTGTTTGAGCCAATGAGTTGGGAGGAAGAAATGGAGGATGACCTCTCTGTATACAGTGCTCGAAAGAACGCTGTATGCCTAGTAGGTTACTGGAAGGGGTTTTCCTATCTATGAGATCAACATTTGTCATCTGTGTGCATAAGCAAAGAACTGGGAGAGCCAATGCTCTGACCTCATCTGCAGGGATATGTGAGCCAACAGGTAACTTCCTGTTGCTGTGAATTTAGCTCTATAGAACTGTGGTCATGAAAGTTAAAGAAAGTCCAAGCCAGTTATCTATCATGCTGCTGAAAAAACTGTAGAATACCTGCATCAATTGTAGGGAGAAACCTAGACCTGGTTGAACAAGGTGGGTTTTTACTGAGGCTAGTCCAAAATAAAGTAAATTTAGGAATCCTTTTAAAATCAATTTGTTTAAGAAACTTTGTTTGCAAGTTATTTGCCTAGTTTGTGGAAGAAAGCATGATCCTCCACCTGCCAAAACACTTGGGACCAGATCTACTAACTTTAGTTATATATATATATATATATATATATATATATATTACCGCTCACTGAAACACCAGCTGGTTGCACTCACGATTGGGTGCTCGTCCGACGGGGGTGTTCCCGTCCATAATATCCAGCTGCAAAGTTCCTGGGATCTGCCCACCCAGTAAAGAACGACAGCACTCACGGGTAGAGTCCTCGAGTTGTTTATTTCATGCTCGGACTCTGGACTCGCTTATGCGTTTCGGTGCTAAGCCTTCATCAATGTGTGTACCAAAACTCTGCCGCTGCCATGTTGTTTTTAAACATTACAAAGCATTCAAAATATCCGGGCACGTGATCATTGCAGAACCAATCACAATACACATGTACGTATTTTTAAAGGAAACCGCCATCTTGTAGTGTGTAAAATTATCTGACAATCAATATTGCATAGATAAAACACGCACAAAGACAGATATACAAGTCCTAGGTGTCAGCCATATTTCATTATTATAAAATAAGGGACTGGTTTCCTTAACAGCTGTTGATGCACCATATCGTAAACATCAATAGTCTATTAACTGTGGTCTGCGATATAGCAAGACCCCCGGAACATGATGAGTGAGTACATGTATACATGATGAGTGAGTACATGTATAAGTGACTATATAGATTTGTTGGTGAATGAGTGGATGTGTATGTAGATGTTGCAATTACTGAATAGGTTGGTGTAACTGGTATTGGTATCTCAATTTTTTGAAAATCGTATTTTCTATTTCTTAAATGCTAATTACTAACTATAACGTGCATAAATCCTATGGTTTTTTCAGTGAATTTCATAGGTTTTGTAAATGCCAATTTTTAAATGTATTGTTATATTTATTTCTTTTCATGCAAATTTCCTACATTTTTTAAATAATTATTTTTAGTTATGTTATTTTTTAAATTACATTACATTTTTTTATGTAAAATAATAAAAAAGACAATTTAAAAAAAATGTTTCTTTTTTTTCAATATATAAAAATTATATTCTATATATTTTGTTTTTGCATTTTTTTGTCGTAAGGGTACGGTACGCGTATGGTGATCGAACCATCCTTGTATCTGTAATCGTACTGTACGCCTACCCACGCATACGTTACAAATAATTCTTGACGTTCTGCGTCGCATCAGCGCTTCCGCGTGACGTCATGTACCTTAGTACGGCGCACCGTACTCGTACTCCGAAACTTTTTAATCTTTAAAAAGATATATTTATGTATTTAATGTAAATATTAAAGCAAGACATTATCTGAGATAATCATGAAAATAGTTTTTTTTACTTTTAATAAGCGTATATTACTTTTAAAAGCAATTACGCAAATCGCGGCGGTACGTCGTCCGTACGCGCATCGTAAGCATACAGTACGCGTACGCAAAGCCATGTGACTTCAAAACAAGAGATTTGATTGGTTCATAATACTTCCTATTCTAACTGTAGAAGGACTCCACCCATTTTAATCATTCTTCTTTGACTTTCATTGAAGGAACACCTTTTTCTGAAGGAGCTGTGTCTTTATTGCTTTATCATGGCTGCCCTGCAAGAAGACACTTCAGAACACTCTTCTAAGGAAGAATTTGTGGCAGAACAACCACCCACAAAAAGAAAGGAGGCACTGATATGGAATGTTTTTCATTTCCAGAAGGTGAAAAAAAGGTAAATGCTGCAAAATTTACCTGTAAAACCTGCTCTGTTGTGCTCTCTCTAGAGGAAATCTGAAGAAGCATTATTCCTTCGGGACTGCAAGCATGGTGAGGCATGTCAAAAACTAACACCCTGTAAATTATGCCCGTGCTGCATGCACCAGAGTCAGGGAGGAGATTCCACCAGCTCAAGGAAGCACATCAACAGGATCTGCAAGTCCACATCCGGACATCCGTCCTGATTTCGCCGATTTAATAATTCTTTGCACATTTTGCAAAGAAACATTATGCTACGGCAAGCAGTCAATTGATTAAATTTGCTGGAGGAAACAGCAACACCAACGCACTCACCGTTAATTATTTTTGTTTAATTGTTCCTGTTAGAGACTTTTTTGTTTGCAGTTCCTTTTTTTCCTTACAAAAATAAAAAAATTAAAAAAAATACAAAACTACAAAACAAAAAAAAAGTTGTTTTCAGAAACTACCTACTCTGGTTAAAAAAAGAGCTAAACTTGTATGCTAGTGTGTGAAAGTTTAGATATATGTATGTGTAGTGCATAATTGACTGAAAGAATACATTAGTAGTGTATGGTGAATGTGAAAGTGCAGAACTATAAGCAAAGTGATACAGCATAAATCTATAAGGGTTTTACTTATGGTATACTGTAGTACTTCCGAAGCAGTTGAATGTAACATATGTACATGAATATGTTACACGTCTATGCTTCCCTTTGCACTGCTGGTGAAACTGCCTGGGTGAATTTGTAAGTAATAGAGGCAGATTTACAACCCCTTGTGCCTCTTTTACACCCCCACTGCGTCACTTTTGTGACTCAGCGGTGGGGCAAAAGATGCGCCATGGTGTGTGTTATTTAGAATGTGACGTTTCTGAGAGGAGCGTCACATTGTAAAGCCCTGCGCCAGAAGGAGGCGTTCCTGCGCAGGGCGGGGGGCGTTCTGACGCAGGAACACCTCCTAAAAGTGGCTGAGTGAAATCTACAAGATTTCACTTAGTCACTTTTGGGCCCAAGCTGTGTCAAAACACTGTACCTGCTTGAAGCAGGCATAAGGATTGACACAGTATTGTCAGTATAGGGCCCCCAGAGCATTGTTGGAGCAACTTAAGCAATGCAGCGCCTTTGAGGCACAGATGTATCACGCATCTGTGCCGTTTTTGCCCCATGGTGCACCGCATTGTAAATACGGCACATCCGTGGTGGCGGTGGCATGGTGCACAATAACTGGCATATCCCTGGGGATGTGTCAGTGAATGTATCACTGCCCCTTAGTGTTTTAATGCAGTGAATGGATTACTACACACTTATAAATGAGTCAGTAAAATACTAAAACAGCAGTGTTTGGTGGAAGTGTAAAGATACAGACTGGGCATTTGTAGGGTTAGAAGACAAGTCTGCAGGTGCATAGAAGAGTGCATGCATAGTGTATACGGGTTTGAAGCAGTCCATGCCCTAAGACCTATTTTTCTGCATGAGAACTTAGGTACTGACTGAATGATTACAGTTCGGCAAGGAGAGTATCTGGCTGAATTTATAACTGCTTCACTTTTAGCACAGTGCATAGATAAGCACATACATCTGAATGGCTCAATGCAATACTGAAACAGTAGTGACAGAGTATTTACTGGAAGTGTAAGAATACAGACTGGGCAATTGAAGGTATAAAAGACAAGTTTGCAGGTGCATAGAGAACACTGCATGCATAGTCTATAGGGTTTTGAAGCAGTCCATGCCCTAAGGCCTACTTTGCTGCATGAGTACCTGGGTACTGAGTGAATGATTACAGTTCTGCAAGGAGAGTGCCTGACTAAATTTATAACTGCTTCACTTTTAGCACATTGCATAGATAAGCACATACAGCTGAATGGCTCACTACACTACTGAAACAGCAGTGACAGAGTGTTTGGTAGAAGTGTAAGGATATAGACTGGGAAATTGAAGGTATAAAAGACAAGTTTGCAGGTGCATAGAAGACTGCATGCATAGTGTATAGGGGTTTGAAGCAGTCCATGCCCCAAGGCCTACTTTGCTGCATGACTACTTCAGTACTGACTGAATGATTACAGTTCTGCAAGCAGAGTGCCTGACTGAATTAATAAGTGATTCAGTTTTACCAGAGTGCAAAGATAAGCACAAACTACTGTATGTCTCACTACAATATTGAAACAGCAGTGACAGAGTGTTTGGTGGAGGTGTAAGAATACAAAGTGGGCAATTGAAGGTATAAAAGACAAGTTTGAAGGTGCATAGAACACTGCATGCATAGTGTATACATGTCTGAAGCAGTCCATACCCTAAGGCCTACTTTGCTGCATGAGTACTTGGGTACTGACTGAATGAATACAGTTCTGCAAGCAGAGTACCTGGCTGAATTTATAACTACTTCACTTTTAGCACAGTGCTTAGATAAGCACATACTGCTGAATGGCTCACTACAATACTGAAACAGCAGCGGCAGACTGTTTGGAGGAAGAGTAAGGATACAGACTGGGCAATTGAAGGTTTAAAAGACAAGTTTGCAGGTTCATAGAAGAGTGCATGCATAGTGTATAGGGGTTTGAAGCAGTCCATGCCCGAAGGCCTACTTTTCTGCATGAGTACTTGGGTACTGCCTGAATGATTACAGTTCTGCAAGGAGAGTGTCTGGCTGAATGCATAACTGCTTCACTTTTAGCACAGTGCTTAGATAAGCACAAGCTGCTGAATGGCTCACGACAATACTGAAACAGCAGTGGCAGAGTGTTTGGAGGAAGTGTAATGATACAGACTGGGCAATTGACGGCTTAAAAGACACGTTTGCAGATGCATAGAAGATTGAAAGCCTAGTGTATAGGGGTTTAAATCAGTCCATGCCCTAAGGCCTACATTTCTGCATGAGTACTTGGGTACTAACTGAACGATTACAGATCTGCAAGGAGAGTCTCTGGCTGAATGTATAACTTCTTCACTTTTGGCACAGTGCATAGATAAGCCCATACTGCTGAATGGCTCACTACGATACTGAAACAGCAGTGACATAGTGTTTCGACGAAGTGTAACGATACAGACTGGGCAATTGATGGTTTAAAAGACAAGTTTGCAGGTGCATAGAAGAGTGCATGGCTGAATTTATAACTACTTCACTTTTAGCACAGTGCTTAGATAAGCACATACTGCTGAATGGCTCACTACAATACTGAAACAGCAGTGGCAGACTGTTTGGAGGAAGTGTAAGGATACAAACTGGGCAATTGAAGGTTTAAAAGACAAGTTTACAGGTGCATAGACGAGTACATGCATAGTGTATAGGGGTTTTGTTGCAGTCCATGCTCTAAGGCCTTCTTTGCTGCATGACTACTTGGGTACTGAGTGAATGATTACAGTTCTGCAAGGGGGCTGTCTGGCAGAATGTATAAATGCTTCACTTTTAGAACAGTGCATAGATAAGCACATACTGCTTAATGGCTCACTACAATACTGAAACAGCAGTGGCAGAGTGTTTTGAGGAAGTGTAAGGATACAGACTGGGCAATTGAAGGTTTAAAAGACGAATTTGCAGGTGCATAGAAGAGTGCATGCATCGTGTATTGGGGTTTGAAGCTGTCCATGCCCTAAGGCCTACTTTTCTGTATAAGTACATGGGTACTGACTGAATAATTACAGTTCGGCAAGGAAATTGTGTGGCCGAATGTATAACTACTTCACTTTTAGCACAGTGCATAGATAAGCACATACTGCTGAATGGCCCAATACAATACTGAAACAGCAGTTGGAGAGTTTTTGGAGGAAGTGTAAGTATACACACTTGGCAATTGAAGGTTTAAAAGACAAGTTTGCAGGTGCATAGAGGAGTGCATGCATAGTGTATAGGGGTTTGAAGCAGTCCATGCCCTAAGGCCTACTTTTCTGCACGAGTACTTGGGTACTGACTGAATGATTACAGTTCTGCAAGGAGAGTGTCTGGTTGAATGTATAACTGCTTCACATTTAGCACACCATAGATAAGCACATACTGCTGAATGGCTCACTACAATACAAACCAGCAGTGGCAGAGTATTTGGAGGAAGTGTAAGGTTACAGACTTGGCAATGGAAGGTTTAAAAGACAATTTTGCAGTTGCATAGAAGAATGCATGCATAGTGTATAGAGGTTTGAAGCAGTCCATGCCCTAAGGCCTACTTTGCTCAATGAGTACTTGGGTACTGACTGGGTAATTTCAGTTCTGCAAGGAGAGTGCCTGACTGAATTTACAACTGCTACACATTTATCACAGTGCATAGATAAGCACATACTGCTGAATGGCTCACTATAATACTGATACAGCAGTGGCAGAGTGTTTGGAGGAATTGTGAAGATACAGACTGGGCAATTGAAGGTTTAAAAGACAAGTTTGCAGGTGCATAGAAGAGTGCATGCATAGTCTAGAGGGGTTTGAGGGTAGGGTGTTGAAATATCGATTATAAAAATATAGTTTACAAAAATATAGTTGTAAAAATATCGTTTACAAAAATATCGACACCCTATACCTAAACAGGTAAGTACATAAATATCTACTCAAAAATATCATTGTAATAAATATAGATGTAAAAAATATCGACTTTTTAAATTAATTAAAATTACATTAAATAATAAATCAATATAAGTACTATTAACAAAATACATTACACTACTTTTATTTTTTGACTATTTAAAACAAATTAACTACACTTTTTCATTATAAACTTAATAAATGTGTACATATACATATATATTAAACACATTACTTTATATAACAACAATAATACATACATATAATTAAAATATAAAATATATTATTAGTTAAAACATTTGGTAAAAATTACTATTCCCACTCCAGAGGGTGCAACAGTAGAGAAAGCGTTGGATAGCGTAGGGGTAAAAATTACTATTCCCACTCCAGAGTGTGTAGCAGTAGGGAAAGCGTTGGATAGCGTAGGGGTAAAAATTACTATTCCCACTCCAGAGGGTGCAACAGTAGGGAAAGCGTTGGATAGCGTAGGGGTAAAAATTACTATTCCCACTCCAGAGGGTGCAACAGTAGGGAAAGCGTTGGATAGCGTAGGGGTAAAAATTACTATTCCCACTCCAGAGGGTGCAACAGTAGAGAAAGCGTTGGATAGCGTAGGGGTAACAATTACTATTCCCACTCCAGAGGGTGAAACAGTAGGGAAAGCGTTGGATAGCGTAGGGGTAAAAATTACTATTCCCACTCCAAAGGGTGTAACAGTAGGGAAAGCGTTGGATAGCGTAGGGGTAAAAATTACTATTCCCACTCCAGAGGGTGCAACAGTAGGGAAAGCGTTGGATAGCGTAGGAGTAAAAATTACTATTCCCACTCCAGAGGGTGCAACAGTAGGGAAAGCGTTGGATAGCGTAGGGGTAAAAATTGCTATTCCCACTCCAGAGGGTGCAACAGTAGGGAAAGCATTGGATAGCGTAGGGGTAGAAATTACTATTCCCACTCTAGAGGGTGCAACAGTAGGGAAAGCGTTGGATAGCGTAGGGGTAAAAATTACTATTCCCACTCCAGAGGGTGCAACAGTAGGGAAAGCGTTGGATAGCGTAGGGGTAAAAATTACTTTTCCCACTCCAGAGGGTGCAACAGTAGGGAAAGCAATGGATAGCGTAGGGGTAAAAATTACTATTCCCACTCCAGAGGGTGCACCAGTAGGGAAAATGTTGGATAGCGTAGGGGTAAAAATTACTATTCCCACTCCAGAGGGTGCAACAGTACGGAAAGCGTTGGATAGCGTAGGGGTAAAAATTACTATTCCCACTCCAGAGGGTGCAACAGTAGGGAAAGTGTTGGATAGTGTAGGGGTAAAAATTACTAAATGTATTTACTCGTTTAAAAATTAACAAATCTTTATTTTTATTTAATTAATCATTAATTAAATAATTATTCAATTAAAATGTAATTAATTCACTACATTTTCACTTAAAAATTCCACTACACCCACCTAAAATTAATTAAACAATTAACATAATTAATTTACATAATTATTAATCAATTAACTAATTGATATTAATTAACTAATATTTATTATACTATTTATATTCAATTAAGACATGAATTAATCAATTATTTTATTATATTTAAATTACTTCCCACCCTACTCCCCTATAAACCCACAAACCGCTACGGAACTATTAAAACTAAATTCAACAAAAAATACGTTATTAACTTATAAAATACTACAAAAAATACTACTTTGACAACCAATACTCATTAAAAACACTAAATTACTTATAATTATTTACAAAACACGATATTTTTGTAAACTATGTTTTTGTAAACGATATTTATTACAACTATATTAATGTTAACGATATTACTTACCTGTCTGTCGATATTCTGGTCAAACTATATTTTTGACATCGATATTTCCTCTTGTAGATATTTCTGCGGCGATATTAAAGTTAGTCGATATTTTTACGACGATATTCCCGCTCTGCACCGGGTTTGAGGCAGTCCATGCCCTAAGGCCTACTTTTCTGCATGAGTACTTGGGTACTGACTGAATGATTACAGTTCTGCAAGGAGAGTGTCTGGCTGAATGTATAACTGCTTCACTTTTAGCACAGTGCATAGATAAACACATACTGCTGAATGGCTCACTACGATACTGAAACAGCAGTGACATAGTGTTTCGACGAAGTGTAACGATACAGACTGGGCAATTGATGGTTTAAAAGACAAGTTTGCAGGTGCATAGAAGAGTGCATGCATAGTGTCTAGGAGTTTAAAGCAGTCCATGCCCTAAGGCCTACTTTGCTGCATGAGTACTTGGGTACTGACTGAATGATTACAGTTCTCTAAAGAGAGTGTCTGGCTGAATGTATAACTGCTTCACTTTTAGCACAGTGCTTAGATAAGCACATGCTGCTGAGTGGCTCACTACAATACTTAAACAGTAGTGGCAGAGTGTTTGGAGGAAGTGTAAGGATACAGACTGGGCAATTGACGGCTTAAAAGACACGTTTACAGATGCATAGAAGAGTGAATGCCTAGTGTATAGGGGTTCAAATCAGTCCATGCCCTAAGGCCTACATTTCTGCATGAGTACTTGGGTACTAACTGAACGATTACAGATCTGCAAGGAGAGTGTCTGGCTGAATGTATAACTTCTTCACTTTTAGCAGAGTGCATAGATAAGCACATACTGCTGAATGGCTCACTACAATACTGAAACAGCAGTGGCAGACTGTTTGCAGGAAGTGTAAGGATACAGACAGGGCAATTGAAGGTTTAAAAGACAAGTTTGCAGGTGCATAGACGAGTACATGCATAGTGTATAGGGGTTTTGTTGCCGTCCATGCTCTAAGGCCTTCTTTGCAGCATGACTACTTGGGTACTGAGTGAATGATTACAGTTCTGCAAGGGGTCTGTCTGGCTGAATGTATAAATGCTTCACTTTTAGAACAGTACATAGATAAGCACATACTGCTGAATGGCTCACTACAATACTGAACCAGCAGTGGCAGAGTATTTGGAGGAAGTGTAAGGTTACAGACTTGGCAATTGAAGGTTTAAAAGACAATTTTGCAGGTGCATAGAAGAATGCATGCACAGTGTATAGAGGTTTGAAGCAGTCCATGCCCTAAGGCCTACTTTGCTCCATGAGTACTTGGGTGCTGACTGGATAATTTCAGTTCTGCAAGGAGAGTGCCTGACTGAATTTACAACTGTTTTACTTTTATCACAGTGCATAGATAAGCACACACTGCAACACCCACAACAGCAAGGAACTCTTCAGCATCGTCAAAGAGTTCTCCAACCCCAGCGCCGGAAACAACGACATCACTCCCTCGCAAGACCTCTGCAACTCACTCACCTCGTTCTTCCACCGCAAGATCGCCGACATACACAACAGCTTCAACGCACAGACCACGCACCCTACCACCGAACCAACGCCCGCCACCACCACCCTCTGCAACTGGACCCCGATCTACACCGAAGACACCACCCGCACAATGAACTCCATCCACTCCGGATCACCAACCGACCCGTGCCCACACCACGTCTTCAACAAGGCCGACGCCACCATCGCACCCCATCTCCGAGACACCATCAACTCCTCCTTCCACACAGCCACCTTCCCGGAGAGCTGGAAGCACGCCGAGCTGACCGCCCTCCTGAAGAAACCAACGGCCGACCCCACCGACCTCAAGAACTACCATCCCATCTCGCTCCTTACTTTTCCAGCCAAAGTCATCGAGAAGACCGTCAACAGACAGCTGGCCGCCTTCCTCGAGACGAACGGATCCCTCGACCCCTCGCAGTCCGGGTTTCGGGCCAACCACAGCACCCTGACCGACCTGATCGCAGCCACCGACGACATCAGAACCTTGATCGACAACAGGGAAACAGCGTCCCTCTTTCTCCTGGACCTCTCTGCAGCATTTAACACCGTCTGCCACCGAACTCTAGTGAAGCGCCTCAGCAAAACCAGAATTCGAGAAAAAGCGCAGGAGTGGATCGTCTCGTTCCTCACCGGAAGAACCCAGAGAGTCCGCCTCCCTCCGTTCAGATCCGAGGCCACCGAAGTCATCTGCGGCATACCACAAGGATCTTCACTCAGCCCAACCCTCTTCAACGTCTACATGAGCCCCCTCGCAGCTATCGCATGCCAGCACAACCTCAGCATCATCTCCTACGCCGACGACACCCAGCTCATCCTCTCCCTGACCTGCGACCCCACCACCGCCGGAGCCAACCTACACAAAGGGATGAAAAACGTCGCCGACTGGATGAGGAACAGCTGCCTCAAACTGAACTCGGACAAGACGGAAGTCCTCATCCTGGGATCATCACCCTCCGCCTGGGACGACTCCTGGTGGCCCCCGGCCCTGGGCACCGCTCCCAAACCGACGGACCACGCACGCAACCTGAGCTTCATCCTGGACTCCTCCCTGTCAATGACCAGACAAGTCAACGCCATCTCATCCTCGTGCTACAACACCCTGCGCATGCTCCGCAAGATCTTCTGATGGATCCGCACGGAAACCAGGAAGACCGTCACCCAGGCACTCGTCATCAGCCGACTGGACTACGGGAACACCCTCTATGCCGGAACCACAACGAAACTCCAAAAAAGACTCCAACGCATCCAGAACGCCTCCGCCCGACTCATCCTTGACATCCCCCGACACAGCCACATCACCAGACACCTGAGAGACCTGCACTTGCTCCCCGTCGGCAAGAGAATCACGTTCAGACTCCTCACCCACGCACACAAGGCTCTCCATGACCTGGGCCCCAAGTACCTCAACGACCGCATGACCTTCTACACGCCCACCCGCCAGCTACGATCGTCCGGCCACGCTCTCGCCACCGTACCGCGCATCCGCAGAGCCACCATCGGAGGAAGATCCTTCTCCTACCTGGCAGCCAAGACGTGGAACTCCCTCCCCACCCACCTTCGGCGTATGTTGTTATTTAAGCTTGGTATAGAGCTTATGGTCTCTATTTTGTAACTGTAGTGTTGTTTGGGAAAATTAACAAAATAAAAAAAGTATGTATTTACTTTGAAGACTGCTTTGTTTCTTGCATTATTTAGCTTAAGGTCTTAGTTATTACATTTCAATATCAAACTGAATCTCTGGTAATAATTAAAAGATCATTAGTAAATACTATAGCACCACAAAAGATGGAAGGTGAAAATTATACAACGCCTTGGACTATAGACCCACAATGAGTAAAACGTCTACTAACATTCATCAAATATTTAACATTGCCCAATTAATATAAGTTAGAAGTTGCCAACAACGCATGCAATGCTTTCAAAGGACTAAAAGGTGAAATGTGTCATCTGTTCAGTTGTTCATACAATTATAATAACAAACGTATTTTCAGGCTAAAACAAGCATTGAATGCATGGATGTTTTGAGATTTGTAAAATTATAAAAATAAAAGGATTAACTTGCAATTCATTACTTAAATGGCATACAAATACAACATTTCGCTCAAAGCATTAAAAATATTTGATCTGTGGGCAGGTTCTTAGAGATGTGAATCTATAAGAACTATGGGAATTATTGGTGTGTTTTAATTCTCCTTTAGACTTCATGCCAAATATTCTCTTGTCAGACACACCATATGACACAACCTAAGCATAACATTTTCCAGAAGTTACACGTGGTCTATGAGTTAAATGTAATTAAACTTTGAGGTGTATGATATTATATTCTGGACTATTGATTATGTTAATGTAGCAGACCTACTGCTTTATTTTCAAATAGGAGTGCTTAGGTACTTTAATTTTGATTGGAAATGTCTCCCAACTCCTTTATCCCTTTTCTCCATGTTCCCACATTTTAGTTTTGTATATTACATGACTGAGATTTCTTTTTTTTGCCAGTGACATATCTTTGTCAATTTCACATTTCCTATTTAATGATCACAACATTAGTATGCACTTTCAAATGATCACCCCCCACTTCACAAATATTATGCAGCACTTCAATGTAACTTTAAATGTAGAACCAAATGCATAGCTTTTACAGACGGCTCTGTGGTTCCTTCATTAAAGTGTGGGTTTGTCTACTACGGTCACAAGTTTTAAACAAGTGCTGCACTTTAGTATGCAGGAAAGTGTGGAAGATGGTTTTTGCCAACATTTCTCATGTTTTTTTGTTTTTTTTAAAAACCTTTATTATATCGTTCAACACAAAATACAAAAGTAGCCCTGCATCGACAGGGGCCGGTCACCACATGTACGCAGAACGTATCAGGAAGTCCAATAACACAGCTCTTCAGCCGACAACCCATGGGTCCGGCAGCGGTAAAGGATAGACGATGTATTGAAAAAATTTCGGATCAAGGATATGCATAAGGTTTCATTTTATATTTAATCCCCTCCCAAAAACAAGATAAAGAAGAAGATACAGGATATCCGGAGCTACACAGTCGGAGGTATAAAAATGCGGGTAGGCATTAAAAGGTAGTCATGGATCAAGATAGACCAACAGTAAAAATGCAAGCGCCAGTATGGTCACTAAGGGAGAAGAACAAAGCTACCTATCTATCTTCATAGCCACCCACCCCAAACCCCACCCATTCGTATGCTTCAGGATGAAACCGAAAGTATCGCTACCGGACCCTGCGAGAAAAAAGAAAAGGGGCCATAGAACACAACAAGGCAAAATAACAAACCCCCCCCGCGCCCCCCACCCTGCACCCCTGCAATGGCTACGGCCTACCCCACTAGCCAGCGTGCCTGTCGCCCAGAGGAATACCCTAAAAAGAGAGAGAGAGAATAAAAAAGGGGCCATAGAGCAAAACAAAGGAAAAATAACAACCCCCCCGCCACCCTGCACCCCTGCAATGGCTACGGCCTAACCACTAGCAGCATGCCTGTCACCCAGAAACGTCCCTAAAAGAGAGGAAGAAGCGGAGGAGGAGAATGGAAAGGGGCGACCACTCGGTCCCCCCGAACGTATGGCTGAGTACCTCGATCCCCCCGGGAAGCCATTTTGGGCGGGAGGCGCGTCTCGGCTGGTATGCCCGAAGCGGCGTAGCCGGGGCGCGCTTTTTCCCGCCCTAGAGTGGGCTGGCCTAGACACTGACGCGGCTGGCCACGCCCTCGGGGCAGGCAGGGGCGGGTTTACGCCCGCCCTGAAGACGGATAAAAAGGGACGCAAGACCTGAAGGCATCCTCTTGTTCCTGTGCTCTGAAGCTGCACCTCCTCGCTGTACGAGAGCTCGAGACGGAACAAAGAGCCAATTTTGAGCGTTTTAATCGTTCTTGTTTGTTTTACAGTTACTCTGTTGGAGAATGTCGAAGAAGGCGGGAAAACGCATGACTACTGAACAGATGCTGCGTGTTCTCATGAAGGAGATGTCCGAACTAAAGAAGCGGGTGGATAAGAACGAGGAAGGGGGACCAAAACGTCCTTTGGCGGGAGCAGCCCCGGGAGGGAAAAACAAGAGGCCCAGGAGGGGAGCAGCGGGAGAAGACATCCCGGGTCCCAGTGCCCCGCTCGAGGCACCAACTCCCGTGCCGGAGGAGGGGAATCCGATACCCGTTGTGGTCACCCCCGTGTCCGAGGACGATATGCCGCCCGAGCTGGCAGCACAATTGGCAGCGTGGTTGGGTAAAGGTAACGAGGGCGCCACGGCTGTCGACGCGCAGGCGCTGATGAAGCAACTGCGTGAGAAACGGGAGGCAGCCAAGGTGTCCGTGCCGGCTGCAGTAGTGGACAGGACACCAGGGACGGGTGCGACCGCAGAGGCAGCGTCCGGTGCAGGTAAGCGGCCATTGCCGATTGCGAGGGATGAGTCAGCACCCTCTCGTAGAGAAAGATTGGGTCAACATGTTCCTTTGACGATTAAGGAAAAAATTTGGGCAGGGGAATATGTGAACATCTTCTCGTTGCTTGTTGATCATTATGAGGTGGAGCATGTTAAGGGTCAGAAGGATCTCATGCACCCGAGTGTTTGGCGCGCGAAAATGGCCGCCTTTAAAGTGAACGAGAATATTGGCAATTGGGGCAAGGCATGGGGAATTTTTACGTCGATCTTAGGGGAACGTAGGCCTGAGTTGCTTTCCGAGTTGCCAACCTATCAGTCGCGAATCATGGGGTACTCAACATCACACCAGGGTAACCATTGGTTCTGCTACGATAATCTGTTTCGAAAGGCGAAGGAGCATAACAAAAGCTTAACCTGGGATTGTTACGATTCTTTGACATGGGATAAAATGAAGGAGACGGGTATGTTGAAAATGCCATTGGTAGGAAGTAATGTTGGCGAATCCTCCCGCCATTATGGGGGGACGCCCTTTCGTTCAGGTACGGGTACCGAAGATCACTCGAGACCTGCCGGCAATGCAGGAAAAAGGGGGTTCTGCTTTAATTTCAACAGAGGTAAATGTACTAGGCCACAGGGATCGTGTAAATTTAAACATGAGTGTAGTGGATGCGGGTCGTCCCATCCTGAGTCCACGTGCAGAGCCAAAACGGGTGATAATGGGGGGAGAGGAGGCGCCAAACAGGTCTAATATAGTCCGAGGGGCGCCTTTACCTACCCCGATTGATACCTTGGCGATGATTCCCTGGCTCAGTGAATACCCGGATCGTACTTCTGCTGGGGTGCTGCGGAACGGTTTTTCCTATGGTTTCCGCATCCCGGTAGGGGACTTTCAGGGTGTGGAAAAGTGTAAGAATCAACTTTCCGTCCTGCAGCATACGACCGTAGTACAGGATAAGATCCGGAAAGAGGTGACTCGAGGTCGGGTCGCCGGCCCGTTTAGTGTACCCCCGGTCCAGAATTTTGTTTGTTCCCCTTTAGGGGTGGTCCCCAAGAAGGATCCAGGCGAGTTCCGACTGATTCATAATTTATCAGCTCCACGTGGTCTTTCTGTAAACGATGCAATAGATCCAGAAGTGTGTTCGGTGCAGTACGCATCCTTCGATGAGGCCGTAGCCATTTTGAATCGCCTGGGGCCCGGGGCGCTGATGGCTAAATCAGATATCGAATCAGCGTTCCGACTGCTCCCGGTACACCCAGACGACCAGCGTCTCCTGGGATTCATGTTTCAGGGTTGTTATTACATGGATAGGTGTATGCTGATGGGGTGCTCTATATCTTGTGCCTATTTCGAGAAATTTAGTAGTTTCCTACAATGGGTCTTCACACAGAAGACGGGTTTCCAACATGTAATGCATTACCTTGATGATTTTTTGTTCCTTGGGGCAGCCGGGGATCTCGAATGTGGCCAGGCCTTGGCCGAATTTTGTGTGTTAATGAAACAGTTTGGTGTGCCATTGGCACCAGGTAAGACGGTGGGTCCTGCGACTTGCCTTGAGTTTCTGGGGATCGAGTTAGATTCCAGTGAGGGTTGTTTTCGATTGCCAGCTGACAAAGTTGGGAAGTTCAGGGCAACTCTGCAAGTATGTATAAATGCATCTAAAGTTACGCTGCATCAACTACAGCAGTTGGTGGGGCAGTTGAATTTTGCCCTGAGGGTGATACCAATGGCCCGCCCCTTTTCCCGGTCAATTTCCCAAGCTATGGGCGGCCTAAAGGAGGGCCATCATCACACGAGACTATCGGCTGAGGTCCGCCAGGACATGCGTATTTGGTTAGCATTTCTGGCGGATTTTAATGGTCGAGTGGTCTGGAACAAACCAGCCATGTCCTCTGACGAGCTGGGGCTGTGGACAGATTCAGCAGGAAGCATAGGTTTTGGTGCCATCTTTGGCACAAAATGGTCGGCACAGAGATGGCCGACATGGTGGCATGACAGTGGTCTGACAACTAATATTGCTTTCCTGGAACTTTTTCCCATTTTGGTGGCCCTGAGAACCTGGCCCGAAGGGTTCAAAGATCACTCTGTCATATTTTGGTCTGACAATATGACCGTGGTTGAGTGCATCAATAGTCAGGCAGCACGTTGTAAACTGATTTTAAGACTGCTCAAAGAAATTGTTTTACTGTGTATGCAACTGAATGTGCTATTCAGAGCAAAACATGTCCCAGGGGTAATGAATCAGGCGGCTGATGCACTGTCTCGTTTTCAAATGCAGGCTTTCTCGGGTTTCCTTCCCTCAGCGGACCCAGAGCCGGCACCCTTTCCCGAAGCTCTCTGGTCTCTCGGTGCCCCGAACTTCGTCACCTCGTGGGAGAGAGTCTAGCACCAAGGACGAGGAAGGCATACGAAGGGGCGTTTCGGTCCTATTTAGCCTTTTTGGGGACTGATAGAGAGCGGCTTTGGGGTCACGAGGAATGGGTAGTGAATTTTCTGATGTCATTACGTAGGGCTGGGAAATCGGTGGCTACGGCCCAGAGGCATCGTGCTGCCATTTCCTTTGTTGCCAGAGCACACGCTATCCAGGACCCGACAGCGTCTTTCGTTGTGCAGAAAGCGCTGCGTGGGTGGCAACGCCTTGAGGGTCGCAGATTAGATGAAAGGCGCCCGATAGGTTTGGATAGATTGTCCCAGTTGTTGGCCACACTCCCGGCCACATGTTCATCTCAGTTTGAGGCGGTGCTGTTCCGAGCCGCTTTTTCGCTAGCATTTCACGGGGCGATGCGGGTAAGCGAACTAGTTGCAAGGAACAAACTGGATGTGGCAGGGGGTTTGTGCCAGGAACACGTTCAGATCAGGGGAGAAACAATGACAGTCTCCTTTGTAAGGTCCAAGACTGATCAAGATGGGATGGGTGACTGCGTAATCATACGCAGGATTCCCGGGTCCTCCATGTGTCCGGTAAAGTGTTTAGAAGATTACCTAGCACGAAGGGTGGCATCATGGGGGGGGACTTTGTTAAGACACGCAGACGCCACCCCACTGACGAAATTTCAGTTTCAGCGGGTGCTTGCGATGTCAATTGCCGCTGCGGGCTTGAACCCGGGCGAATTTGGGACCCATTCCTTTCGGATAGGGGCTGCTACGGAAGCTACAGCCAGGGGTCTTAATGTTGAACAAGTGAAACGAGTGGGGCGTTGGTCCTCCAATTGTTATAAGAGATACGTGCGGTTGCACATGTTGTGAAGCTGTAATAATGTACTCACGCTTCTTGTTTTTGTTTGGTTTTCAGTTACGCAAGCCTAAGAGGCGGGGCGGACTATGCAGTCGACCCAACACCGGGCCAGCGGTCAGACATCACCGGCTGTGAAAAAGGAGGTGTGGGTCGTGGGCCACTCATACGTGAGGCGTGCCGCGGACGTATTCAAAGCAGGTGATATGATTCACGTAGCTGGGGAATACGGGTACAGGGTGTCCTTCCACGGAAGAGGCGGTCTCTGTATTGACCAGTTTCAGTCATTTTTCGAGGGTCTGTTAGGGCGGACGAGGTCACCGCCGGCTATAGTTATAGTGCATTTAGGGGGCAATGATTTGGTCACCACCGGTAGACGACTTCTCCTGGAGGCAATGCTTTCCACTGTAAGTTGGTTGGCGAGGAGAGTTCCGGGGTGCACAATTGCGTGGTCCCATATGATCCCACGAAAGGTGTGGCGGGGGGCTATTTCTATTTCCGCTTTGAATCATTCTGTTAGAAAACTTAATAACA
This sequence comes from Lissotriton vulgaris, assembly GCF_964263255.1. Classification (NCBI taxonomy): domain Eukaryota; kingdom Metazoa; phylum Chordata; class Amphibia; order Caudata; family Salamandridae; genus Lissotriton; species Lissotriton vulgaris. The sequence goes on along the minus strand of NC_141685.1, from coordinate 1,866,982,522 downwards.
AAGTGAGTAGGTTGTTCCGTTCCAGGACATTGCATTCTATTTCGCATGGCTGTATTAATGATGACAGTATGTATTTGGGGGATGGTGTGCATTTGTCTCGGATGGGGAATGAGTTACTCATAGGAGACTTCTTAGCATGGTTAAAAACGTTACAACATGACCTTTAGGTAGGAGCTTTGTGGGGGGGTCCGGATAGCCGGTCAACTATCCGGCCTGTGGCGGTAAGGTCATGATCGGTGAGCACTAATTGGAAGATCCCTATGAGTGGGCGTCACCCAACACGGATGGGAGCGCTCGGGAGAGGTGGCCTTTGGCCCCTCAATGGGGAGGCGGTCCCTTCTAAGGATGGGTCGCCGAAAGAAAAGGAAAGGCGGTCAAGGCCCCTTCCTGTGTAGGAGGGGTTACAGCCCCCTCCTGGGGAATTTCCCGGGGCCAGTAACGTCTGCGACGGCAGATGTGGTAAGTTGTGCGGGGTTTGGGGGGAGGTCTACGATACCTTCTAGATAACCTCACACGAGTCCTCGAACGACCTTTAACTGGCGTCGAGTTTATTGGTGCCCCCGTCAAGTCAAGGGAAATTGGTAGTTTGCACTTGAGGTACGCCTCAGTGCTGTCGCCCCTCCCAAGTGGGGGGGGTATTTCTGGTTAGGGATCTTGACACCGGTTACGACCTTGCCGTTGGCCCTTAAACGTTAGGATGTACAATTTCAATATTTCAAGAAAATGTTTTGTAGGATGTTAGTTCGGCTAGGAGAACCTCTGTATTAGAGAATCTGTTAAGGTTAGCCAAACATCGCAATGTGGTAATGAAATTGTACATTAATATGAACTGTTTAATGTTTTAATTTTTGTTTTAATAAATACGGCCGGGAGGGTCACTCCCTCCCTCTTCCAAAAACTTTAAGAGCTGTTTCCGGTTTCCCTCCTTTGGGGATTGTGTTGAGAGGGGGTGGCGGGTATCTCAGCCATATGGAAAGGGGCGACCACTCGGTCCCCCCGAACGTATGGCTGAGTACCTCGATCCCCCCGGGAAGCCATTTTGGGCGGGAGGCGCGTCTCGGCTGGTATGCCCGAAGCGGCGTAGCCGGGGCGCGCTTTTTCCCACCCTAGAGTGGGCTGGCCTAGACACTGACGCGGCTGGCCACGCCCTCGGGGCAGGCAGGGGCGGGTTTACGCCCGCCCTGAAGACGGATAAAAAGGGACGCAAGACCTGAAGGCATCCTCTTGTTCCTGTGCTCTGAAGCTGCACCTCCTCGCTGTACGAGAGCTCGAGACGGAACAAAGAGCCAATTTTGACCCACCCACCAGCCCCTGAGGACAGCAAGTTGTTTTGAATAAAGTTTGATGTGGTAACTCTAATTCTTTGTTTACAGGTGTGATTAGTATCGTGATAACGTTGAATATGCAATAAAGAATGGTCAATTTGTGGTATGTTTTACAAATAAAGTAATCCTGCTTTAGTGTTCATCAGTAAGCATGTTTTAATAAAGTGGTTGTTGTTACTGTCTTTCAAGTAATTGAGTCATTTAGTAATTTAGTTAGAATTGTCGTATTTATTTTGGTCGGGCGGTAAGGTCATGATCGGTGAGCACTAATTGGAAGATCCCTATGAGTGGGCGTCACCCAACACGGATGGGAGCGCTCGGGAGAGGTGGCCTTTGGCCCCTCAACGGGGAGGCGGTCCCTTCTAAGGATGGGTCGCCGAAAGAAAAGGAAAGGCGGTCAAGGCCCCTTCCTGTGTAGGAGGGGTTACAGCCCCCTCCTGGGGAATTTCCCGGGGCCAGTAACGTCTGCGACGGCAGATGTGGTAAGTTGTGCGGGGTTTGGGGGGAGGTCTACGATACCTTCTAGATAACCTCACACGAGTCCTCGAACGACCTTTAACTGGCGTCGAGTTTATTGGTGCCCCCGTCAAGTCAAGGGAAATTGGTAGTTTGCACTTGAGGTACGCCTCAGTGCTGTCGCCCCTCCCAAGTGGGGGGGGTATTTCTGGTTAGGGATCTTGACACCGGTTACGACCTTGCCGTTGGCCCTTAAACGTTAGGATGTACAATTTCAATATTTCAAGAAAATGTTTTGTAGGATGTTAGTTCGGCTAGGAGAACCTCTGTATTAGAGAATCTGTTAAGGTTAGCCAAACATCGCAATGTGGTAATGAAATTGTACATTAATATGAACTGTTTAATGTTTTAATTTTTGTTTTAATAAATACGGCCGGGAGGGTCACTCCCTCCCTCTTCCAAAAACTTTAAGAGCTGTTTCCGGTTTCCCTCCTTTGGGGATTGTGTTGAGAGGGGGTGGCGGGTATCTCAGCCATAACAAAAAACACACTCCCGGACTCCCTTACCCTCCACCAGATGCGACCACCCGGAAACAATTGCAAAATAAATGTAGCGAGAAACATAATCAATCCGGGTAAGTACGAAACATACCACCCGACTTCCGCATTTCACAGGTCACAATCCCAGCAGCAGATTAAATTATTTTCCCGTATCCTAAAAAGTCCCACAAGTTAACCCTGGCCAGTACGAATGTTCACTGGAGCACTTAGAGTGGAGTGGTGTGGCTCACTGGTTAGAGGCGGCAGACCCGTAAGCAGAGAACGGCCCGGGACCAGGGTTCAATTCCCGACGCGGCAGGGTTGTGGACCAGGGTCAAACGGACTTGATAATTCTCACCTCGGTGCCTACTCTAACCAGGGAACACACTCGGCAACTCTGGGCATTAAGCTTGCCTCATCTCTACAGCGGCCCCCCACAGACGCCGGGGATGCCTGGTTTCACCATGGAGATACCCAGAAAGGGACCATCTCACAGGGAAAACCAGGACGGGTTCCCCAGCGGTCTTCAGTGCCAGGATACTCCTTGGAGTCACAGTGCGCTTTACAAGTACACCCACACTTACACTTACTTATAACCCAGGCCACAGCAACAATGAGAGAGGTAAAGTTTTCATGAAAGTTCAAGTCAGTATGAGCAAGCCAAGTAAAGGATAAAAGTTCACGATCTCCACAGAGCAAGCGAGGAAAAGCGTGGAAGGATGATAAAACTCTCCAATAGTCACAGGTGATCTTGTGAAGGCAGTCAAGGTTGGCCATAGTGATATTCGGCGAGATAGGGTTCAAGCAAGGGACGCTGACAATGTCCACGGGCGCGTGATCTGTCTCATAGGAATCAGCAGTGCAAAAGGGATCCGGCGTCTGCACAGGGACCCCGAAGTTGGATACACGATGTTCCGTTGGTGACACCGCTGGCTGCGATGATGGCAAAAAGCCGCTGTCCGGTCTCCGGCAAAGATCGTCCATTGTTACCGACAGTGCCTGGTAGCTGACGATGATCTGTGAGTGGAGCGCTCTAATGGCCGAAATTACGGCGTGCAGCGGTGGTGTGTCTTTCGTCCCCTCCATCTCCTCTGGTAAGCAACAGATCAGGATGCAAACCCCGGAGGCTGGCTACTCCGGGGTAGTAGGCAAATCTGGAGCGGATACCAACAACGGGCGCTCTCACCTCGCGATTTTGCACCTTCGCCGCTGATCATGGCTCCCGTCCGCACCCCCCGACATGCTTACTATGTCTCCGGGCATCGGATACAGGGCCGCAGCAAACGATGTGTCACGCCGTAGCGTGTGCGTTGCAGGCAGGATACGAAATCGCCGTCAAAAACAGGTAGATTATGTCTCCGTTCGGGAGACCGGACAAAGCCCAAGGTTCACAGCCGATGTTGTTCAATTCCAGCCCGGATGGGTTGGAAATAGAGGCCCCGGCTTCCACTCCGAGGTAGGCCGAGAATGAAACCCGGCGTATCTCCGTCATCCGGTGTGATAAAAAGTTTGGGATTGCGCCTTCAGAGTCAGTCACTCCTCACATATACGGGAGTCCGGTTGGAAAAAAGGATAACTTGCAGGATATACGAGCTGCTGGCGGAGGTCGGCGGAGCCGGGAGCTTATTATTTTCTCATGATTTTTGAAAGTTGATATACCTAATTTTCTAAGAATTTACAGGCTCAAATCAATACTATTCTATCATGTACAGCAATTGATAAGTGTAGTTTACACATGTCAGCTTGTTTATTTCTTTATTGGCTTGGATGAAGGACTGTTTTTCTGAGAGCAAACAGTACATGACTGAATGGGTAGGTCAAGTACCACGCTGAGTATCAAGCTTCCCTGAAATTTAGTTACAATGCTTTTAGTCTACGCAATATTCTATGTGTAAATCACATTTTTTATCAAGATTGTCCAAAGCTCTTGAAAATCCACCTTCAAATGGGTATCCGAAAACTACCATGAGAAGGCGCCTCTGTGGCAAGATATATTAGTTAAGAGAGGTCAGGTAGAGGTTAGTTGGGCTATATCGAAAGGCTGATGCTTACAGCACATGGCTTACCTGTTACAGATGGGGCACTCGAATCTTTTCTGGATTTGCATTGTGATTACAACCTCCAGAACATGCAACTATGCAGACACACACAACTGGTGGGGGCCTTACAAAAGCAACTAGGGAAGGCCATAATTTCATCTCCAGTTCGGACGTGCATATACACATGAACAAAGACTTCAGGGGGTACCATTTCAGAGCTGTATTCACTCCTTACTGATCATGCTTTCTCCCAAAACGTGCCAACTGAGCTGTGGCAGTGGTGGAAAACCCATCTCACAACAACCTTTGATGATGACTGGTGGACATACGTGGAGGAACAGGATCAAGGACAGAGCGAGGCGTGGTTAAAGACTGGTTAATTCACGCTTCATCTTTGCTGGCATTGGTCCTCATTGAAACTTCAGATGGATAAACTGAGTGCTCAGTCCATATGTTAGAGAATACTTAACTTTTTTAAAGCTTAATACAAAATTGGTGTAAAAAAGAAAATCCAACTCCATATTAATGTGATACTGTGTGTATAACCAAACATTGTCTGTCCTCAATTACATTATGATTGAACGTAGGCTAGTCATGAGGATAGAATTGCAAACTCCTAAAATGTATTTGTATGCTTAATAATTTTGGAGTTTTGCAAAGCCCTAACACGCCAGTATACGCCTATTTAAGTGTGCTTGTGTTTCTGAGTCGAATAAATATCTCTCCAATGATCTGTAGCTTACAGGGGATATCCAAGAGACATGTCAGGTTAAATCCTGCTGTCAATGCTATCAATGAACAGGTTGGAAGGTTTAGAGGTCTGAAGCCCAATCCCCAATACAGGGGTTGTTTGAGAATTTACCTAGTTGTGGGTAAAGGCTTATTGAAATGGTTGGTCTTCGTTGCTCTTTTTGAGGCTGGAATCATGAGATTGTTGAGATGCAGAAAGATACGTCCTGTACTCTAATGGCTTTTCCTCCATATTTTCTAAGGTTGAGAAGTGGGACATTAAGTTTGTCTTCCTAGATGTGAATTTACGAAATTCGATGTAATGGAACTCCACCCTATATGGATATTCAGGTCTTGTAACAATGAGGGTTTTAATAAAATTTTCTGACACATACACAATATTTCCAGACTGTGTTTTAAAATCAAAATAGCTAATCAAGTCTTAAGTACAAAATGCCAGTTAACGTCATAAGAAAGTTTGTTCCTAAGCGGAAAAGCAATTTTAAAATGTTCTCCTACTTTGTATGGCCCTGACCGCTATGCAGGTTTCTCCAATAATTGACTTGTCATTGTGCACATCTGCAATATTTATCTAAATTCTTCTTGAGCCCTTTTCTACTGCTAAACCCAGGACTACCAATGTGGCCTCCTCATCAGAACCTCAGGGCCAGAAAAGGCTTCAACCATCTTGAGCCCTCACATAGACCCAGCCTGAGTGAGTCTTAACCCCCTAAATGGAACTTTTCCAGTCCTGGACACTTGGGGGCCGATTCTGATCCCGTAAAAAGAGCACCGAATAACCGTACGGAGCCATTTTCCTGTACAAATCGTACTCTGCAATGTCCCCTGTACGTACAACAAAGTACGAATCGTACCAAGAGCTGGACTCTGTACGAATCGTACAGAGACCGTATGACTCTAATCTCCATACGAGGCTCACTCGGAACCCGCTGTACGCGACATCTGTACGGTTCGCAGCTGGTTTATACGACCCAGCAAGTACGATACGTGTCGGGTATGCACCCGACAACCCTTTTTCTACGGGAGCTGAAAACAGCCGTGAAAGCAGAGTTCGCGACGAAACAGGTACGGAACTCCCCCCCCGGGTACGGCGCGTACCCCCCATGATCTAAGGGGTATGGCGCGTACCCTTGCGATCATGGGGGGTACGCACCATACACCCAGCATACATAGGGTACGCACCGTACCCCATGTATGCTTGGTGTACGGCGCGTACCCCATGTATGCTGGGTGTATGGCGCATACCCCATGTATGCTGGGTGTACGGCGCGTAACCCCATGATCGCAGGGGTATGCGCTGTAACCCTGCAATCATGGGGGTACGCGCCATACGGTGTGTATGTTATTGTGCGCTTTTCCGTACAAATGGCCCTTACCTGACATGGACCGTACCACTCGCATCCTGATACCCCTATCCGGATCGTACTCGACGAGTCGTACAGCTCCCTGTGTCAGCCTTGCAATACGTACGGATCTCGACGATTCGGACGGATTGACGGAATACGGGTCGTACTACGCGAATCGGACGGGCGGTACAAATCGTACGGCGATTGCTCCGGATGGAAATCGTACGGAGGTTTTTTTCCCTAATCGGAATCGACCCCTTGGTGGATGTGCTAAAGGTGCCCATTTAACCAAAATCCCAAACTTGGAAAAACATTTGGCTAAACAATGATCTGATAACCCAAGAGAAGAACAAGACCAACCTGCTCGTCCATCCACTGAAGGTGCATCGCTGGCCTCCTTGACTTTGCAGCAGTTCTGACTATGTTCTTCTCTGCAACAGCAAATCCTGTTCATCAGTCCTTCACCAAGTGGTATATGGCCTGGTGGAACTCTTGTAGGCTACATTCTACAACCGTCAGAGATTATCTACTTCCAAAAAAGAGACTAAATTAGAATGTAGAAATCTTCAACATGACTTCAGCCAACAGCTTCCTGTTGAAGACGCCTCTTTCTCGGGGACCACCTACAGCCTTGTCTCACTGAACTTCACCTTCTCAGAAAATTTTTAATTACATTCATTCTAAGTCTGAAGGTAAGCACCAAACGGGCTCAATCTACTCTTTGTAACCAACTCGCACTTCATTGTGGTAGGCCATTTTTTTTTACTTTGTCCCGGTCTTGCGCTACTAGAGAGCCACAGTTGGTGCTTTGGTCTCTTAGGTACTAGTTTTTATCTTAAACTTTAAAAACTGGGGCTGAGCTAAGCTCCTGGGCTAAATTAATGAATGAATGATTTGGTTTTATAAAGCGTGCAATACCTGAAGGTGTCTTAGCACTGAGCGGATCAAAGACGGAAAGGGGCAGGGACCCAGGAAATAGGTCACCAAACACTAGAGCTCAGTCGGTGGAAACAGCCAGGTATTTAGCTGCTTTCTAAACAGCTGTAGGCTGTGTTGGGAGCGGAGGGCTAGAGGGAGAGAATTAAATAACTTTCCCCCCGGAATGGCAAACTCCTCCTGCCCCATTTTACTTTCTTGATTCTCGGAATCTGAACCTTATGCTCTGTGCTAGATATCAACGTTCTGCTAGGTGTATACTATGTGAATATCTCCTGAAAATAGCAGGGGCCGGTTCCATGAAGTGCCTTATGCATTAGGCACAGAGGCCCTTATTTATGAGGCCTTGCGTCAGTTTTGCGCCGCCGGTGCGTCACTTTTTGTGACGCACCAGTGGCGTAAAATATGCGCCTTGTTGCGCCATATTTAAAAAGTGACGCATCTAGGTAGATGCGTCACTTTTTAAACCCCTGCGCCACATTATACCTGCGTCCGGTATAATGTATGCAGAGGGGGCGTTCCCCCGCAAAAAGCCTCGTAATAGTGACGCAGTGAAATCTATGAGATTTCACTGCGTCACTTTTAGGATGCTGTTGCGTCAAAATCTTGCGCCTGCCTCACAGCAGGCGTAAGACTGACGCAAGCCCTTTCACATAGGGCTTTCCCCATGTGAAAGGACGCATTGCTGGAGCTGCGTCAGTTTTGTGACACACTCCAGCAATGCGTCACTTTTGCGCTTACAGATACGTCAGAAATACTGACGTATCTGTAAGTCCTTGCAACATGATGTGTCATACATTAAATATGACGCATCATTGGTGTCGCAAGGAGTGCGCAGTGAAAAGTGACGCATCGCTGTTTTCACGCAGCGATGCGTCACTTTTCATAAATGAGGCCAAGAGTTTTTAAATAAATTCTCCTCTCCATTGGGAGTCAATGAAGGTCATGCAGTAAATACGACACCGGTTTGAACTTAGGGATGTTCAAAAGTGTTCTGGCCACCGCATTTTGGACTACCTAGATAGAGTGCATTGCAGTAATCTAGCTTCGACCCAATGAGGGCCAACATTATGGTCTTCTGAAGTTCTGTTGGAATAAACAGAAGTATTTGTTTAAGAATCCGTAGTAGAAAATAGCCCCCGGAGGTCACTCCATTAATCTGAGCACTCAATCACTGCTCTTTCTAAGACGTCCCACCAGTGTGTAGTGAATGGGCCTCCTCCTGCTACCATCTGGAGGGGCTGCAACCAAGTAAGGGGTACCCTCCTCACAGGGGTTGGCCCCACCTCTGGGGCCCAAAGCATCAGCCAATTAGTGCCTCAGAGCTGCAGACTACAGACCTTGGGGCCTAGGCTCGAGGAAGCCGGCTCTCATATAAGGCTGTGCCATGAACACTGCTGACCAAGGAACCAGATACCTACATGCCCGCTCCCTGGCTCCATTTATCACTGGCACCTCCAGTGGAAAAATATGGAGTTGGAGGACCGATCCCACAGAGACAACTTATGGATTTCCAGGGGTATGGAGCAAACTGCACAGAGAAGCCATCCTGTGTTTCTTGGCCTGCTACCTACCAGCCCTGACTGGCCTGTCCTTTAGCCCTTCCTTGGAGTTCACATTATCCGTGAAACATTTCACCTCAAGGCTAAGCTTTGATCTAGACTTTTTGCATTGTTCAAAATTATCTACATATAAGAATTTCACTGAAACTATAACATACAAGAAAATTCAACAGTACATTGCTTTCAATCTAAATCATTCTGTCAGGAGAGCGATGGTTCTGTTCCGGTTCGGTATTTTACCAGTCAAAACTGTAACAGCCAAATGGCACTTAAAGGAAAACTCTAAATGTAATTTGTGTAATGGAGGAGAGCAAGATGTCGAGCATCTAATGTTTGCCTGTCCAAATCCAAAGGTGGTAACGGCAAGGAAGCGGTACTTGCAAGCCATACACATTAAATGTAGGATTAACTCAGCAAATGAACTGATCACTCTATGTAAATTCCCGCCAAATGAATTTGTCTGTCATAACTTTTATACATTTTTAAAATCTTTTTTAACATTGTATTAGCATAAGAAATGTTACTGTTGTAAATAATCTGAATTTTATGTTTAAAATATTTGTGGTCCTCAGTTGAGTACCAAAGCAAATAAAAATAAAATAAACTTGAAACTTGAATGATCCGTCAATGCCCCCACCTCTCAAGCAAGGCCTGAAGCACATCATTGCCTGCTTTTTGCGCCATCAGCAAGTTCTGTCAAGTGATCCAGGTGGCAAAAAAAGCATGGCTCTTTTCTTCATGTTGGGCACAATATCTTCCTGCCCCAAGACTTTTCCTGGAAGCACAGGACACCCGCAGATGCTTTCTTCAGCTACGACCTCTACATCATCAATTTGGAATTCGTTATGGCCTACTGGACCCCGCGGTCATGCTAATTACTCGTGACAACAAAACAATAGAATTCCTCAAACATGGTCAACAGGAGGGGTTTTTATAGGCGTTTGTTACGGTTCACTGATAGAATATCTATTAACAATCATCGATGTTGCAAATATCGGCAAAGAAAATTTTGACTGCAAAAATATCGACTCCAATACCTTAACAGGTAAGTACAAAAATATTGAATACAAAATATTGAGGTAAAAAATATGGATGAAAAGAATATTGATTTAAAAATATATATAAAATAAAATATTATACAGTAAACATATTAAATATTAATATTATTTTTAACAAAATTCATTAAATTCAATATACATTTTAACTAAATATAACAAATAAGCTTAATTAAAAAAATATATGAACACACAAACATAAAAATGTACACATATACATATATTTACTTACAAATAATTTAACTATTATTTTTATTATATAAAAATAATATACGGGACTGGTACTGATATATATATATATATATATATCTATATCTATATATATATATATATATATATATATATATATATATATATATATATATATATATATATATATTGAAAAGCAATGCGCCAAGCGCTTCGAGAGGGCTCACCAAGAAAACATCGACTGTCCAGCCTTCACCAGCCCCAATCACACTCACAGCCTCCCTCCAAGGTTTGTGGAGAAGTCCGACGCGTTTCGGGGCAGACACGCCCCTTCTTCATGGACAAGACGCGATGCACATTACACTCATCAGGTCTGTTTGAATGTGTTTTTATTCAAGCAGTGGGTCGTCCTAAGTGGGCGTGGTTTAACATGCTATGCTCCCAGGCATGCTGGAAGCTGTAGTCTCTGGTGATGAGTGCTGATTAATCCTTAAGTAGGTTGCGCTCGAATGTCTCAAATTTGTCATCTTGATTGTTGTACCTCATAGGTTGGAGGTCGGGGGTGGGCTGGGGTGTGATGAATATTTTCATGATGATTCCTGCTGTAACAAGCAAAGATGGGTATCTTCGCTCCAGTCCCCGTCATGTTGTTAGCTTCTAGCGTTTGACGGAGCGGAGCCCCTCCCACGGTCAAGGCAGACCGGAGAAATTTTGAAAAGCAATGCGCCAAGCGCTTCGAGAGGGCTCACCAAGAAAACATCGACTGTCCAGCCTTCACCAGCCCCAATCACACTCACAGCCTCCCTCCAAGGTTTGTGGAGAAGTCCGACGCGTTTCGGGGCAGACACGCCCCTTCTTCATGGACAAGACGCGATGCACCTTACACTCATCAGGTCTGTTTGAATGCGTTTTTATTCAAGCAGTGGGTCGTCCTAAGTGGGCGTGGTTTAACATGCTACGCTCCCAGGCATGCTGGAAGCTGTAGTCTCTGGTGATGAGTGCTGATTAATCCTTAAGTAGGTTGCGCTCGAATGTCTCAAATTTGTCATCTTGATTGTTGTACCTCATAGGTTGGAGGTCGGGGGGTTGGCTGGGGTGTGATGAATATTTTCATGATGATTCCTGCTGTAACAAGCAAAGATGGGTATCTTCGCTCCAGTCCCCGTCATGTTGTTAGCTTCTAGCGTTTGACGGAGCGGAACCCCTCCCACGGTGGAGGCAGACCGGAGAAATTTTGAAAAGCAATGCGCCAAGCGCTTCGAGAGGGCTCACCAAGAAAGGAGGGGCTCCGCTCTGTTAGACGCTAGAAGCTTACCATTATGACGGAGACTGGAGCGGAGAAACTTTTCCTCGCGTTTGCAGCTCGAAACATCATGAAATTACCTTTCATACCCCAGCGAACCCCCCGACCTCCAATCCATGAGGTGTTTTAATCAAGATGACCAAATTTTAGACATTCAAGCACAACCTACTCAAGGAAGATTTGACATTCATCAAACAAAGACTACGACTTCCAGCATGCCTGGGAGTGCAGCATATTGAACCACGCCCACTTAGGACGGCCCTTTTTTGAATAAAACGCATTCAAAAAGACTGATGAGTGTAATGTGCACTGTGTTGGGTCCATGAAGAAGGGGCGTGTCTGCCCCGAAACGCGTCGGACTGCTCTACAAACCTTGGTGGGACGCTGTGAGTGTGATTGGGGCATATGAAGGCTGGATGGTCGATGTTTCCTGGTGAGCCCTCCTTAAGCGCTTGGCGCATTGCTTTTCGACATTTCTCCGGCCTGCCTCGGTCGTACGAGGGGCTCCGCTCCGTTAGACGCTAGAAGCTTACCATTATGACGGAGACTGGAGCGGAGAAACTTTTCCTCGCGTTTGCAGCTCGAAACATCATGAAATTACCTTTCATACCCCAGCGAACCCCCCGACCTCCAATCCATGAGGTGTTTTAATCAAGATGACCAAATTTTAGACATTCAAGCACAACCTACTCAAGGAAGATTTGACATTCATCAAACAAAGACTACGACTTCCAGCATGCCTGGGAGTGCAGCATATTTAACCACGCTCACTTAGGACGGCCCTTTTTTGAATAAAACGCATTCAAAAAGACTGATGAGTGTAATGTGCACTGTGTTGGGTCCATGAAGAAGGGGCGTGTCTGCCCCGAAACGTGTCGGACTTCTCTACAAACCTTGGTGGGACGCTGTGAGTGTGATTGGGGCATATGAAGGCTGGATGGTCGATGTTTCCTGGTGAGCCCTCCTTAAGCGCTTGGCGCATTGCTTTTCGACATTTCTCCGGCCTGCCTCGGTCGTAGGAGGGGCTCCGCTTCGTTAGACGCTAGAAGCTTACCTTTATGACGGAAACTGGAGCGGAGAAACTTTTCCTCGCGTTTGCAGCTCGAAACATCATGAAATTACCTTTCATACCCCAGCGAACCCCCCGACCTCCAATCCATGAGGTGTTTTAATCAAGATGACCAAATTTTAGACATTCAAGCACAACCTACTCAAGGAAGATTTGACATTCATCAAACAAAAACTACGACTTCCAGCATGCCTGGGAGTGCAGCATATAGAACCACGCCCACTTAGGACGGCCCTTTTTTGAATAAAACGCATTCAAAAAGACTGATGAGTGTAATGTGCACTGTGTTGGGTCCATGAAGAAGGGGCGTGTCTGCCCCGAAACGCGTCGGACTTCTCTACAAACCTTGGTGGGACGCTGTGAGTGTGATTGGGGCATATGAAGGCTGGATGGTCGATGTTTCCTGGTGAGCCCTCCTTAAGCGCTTGGCGCATTGCTTTTCGATATATATATATATATATATATATATATATATATATATATATATATATATATATATATATATATATATATATATTCTCTGAAAAAAACATACTTTTCAAACCATTTATAGTTATTAAATTCACTGAAAAATCCATAGGTTTCACACCAGTTATAGTTAGCTGAAAATTTTACTGACATAAAACCATTGAAATTCCAACGTTATAGTTAGTTGGACTCACTATAACACGCGCGCCTGCAATGCACTGCTGATGACGTCACATATTATATCACTCATGACATGGTCAGTGACATCACTCATGACATCACTGATGACACCATGCTTGTGACAGAGTGACAGACCTCCTCTTAGTGTAATGTAACCCTTGAAACACATATTCAAAAATAGAAACTAACATTTTCAGAAAAATGGAGATACCCATACCAGTTACAACAACCAATTCAGTAATTCCACCATCTACATACACTTCCACTCATTCACCAACAGTACTATATAATCACTCATACATATACTCACTCATCATATGTAGTGATACACCTATACATCCTGTTACACACCGACAGTTATCCAAAAGTTACTCACACACATACTCACAAATGCAAATAAAGTATTGAACATCCATTTATTTGCATATACAGCTATACACACACTATCACCTTACTTGTAAGGAAACTTAGACATACTTACTCTCTTAAACAATCACTTATAGAAACACATACTTATTTAAACAAGAACTCTTTCAATCTCTCACTCTCACATTTACTCACTTATATACATCAATACTCATATATACTAGATTAAAACATATGTCGTTACTGATAAAGACAATAGTGAGACAGTCATTCACTCACTAACACACATATATACACACTCATCCACCCATACAGTCCTGCACATATGCTGTCTTCAAAACACATACAAACAGTGAGTCAGTAACCAACCCATGCAGTCACTTATACACAAAGTGAAACACTGATACATATATTTCAATATTTAAAAGTTACTCGCTAATATATGTATTCACTAAGATACACTTAATAAGTCAGTTAACCAATCATTTATTTTTTTTTACATCCTTTTACACACCTATTTAACCATTTATTCTTCCATCAACCTTTACAAATACATATATAAAACATATTTATTTTTCAGAAAGACACACATTCACTGGATGGTGTCATCAGTGATGTCACTGACCATGTCATGAGTGATGTAATATGTGACGTCATCAGCAGTGCATTGCAGGCGCGCTTGTTATAGTGAGTCCAACTAACTATAATGTTGGAATTTCAATGGTTTTATGTCAGTAAAATTACCAGCTAACTATAACTGGTGTGAAACCTATGGTTTTTTCAATGAATTTCATAGGTTTTTTAAATGCTAATTCCTAACTATAACTGGTTTGAAACCTATGGTTTTTTCAGTGAATTTCATAGGTTTTTTAAATGCTAATTTCTAGCTATAACTGGTGTGAAACTTATGGTTTTTTTCAGTGAATTTCATAGGTTTTTTAAATGCTAAATCCTAACTATATATAGGGCCTCCAACCTATGTTTTTTTCAGTGAATTTCAAAGAATTTTTAATAGCAAATTTCTATAGCTATGAAATGTGACATTTTTTTTATAAATCCTATATTGTATATTTATGTAATACTATTTTATTTATGTATATTGTTCATGTTTTTTTAAATTTTTTTTTGCCCTGGAGCGCTCCCGGTGCGCGTACCGGCGAGCGCACCAGTAAGCGCAGTCTTCTGGCACGCCCCGGTGCGCATACCAGGGAGCGTCCCGTTAGCGCTATTGCCGCGTACGAAAACATCATTGTGACGTATCGCGTAGCTGCGTCCGCGTGATCTGCACGGCGAAAGCGCACCCGGAAGCACCCACACGCATACGAATGCGCTATGTAAGCACCCCGGGGCACGCCCCGGGGCGCGCCCAGGGTCAAGTAGCATGAGCGCGTCGGGTCATGTGACCTGAAAATAACACTGAAAATAACACTTTTCATTGGTTCAGAACAGTTTTGGTTTCCAAATGATGAAAGCCCGAGTAATGTGACCTGAAAATAACACTTTTCATTGGTTCAGGACAGTTTTGTTTTCTAAATGATGAAAGCCCCCACCTATTTTCCTCATTCTCACTTTGTACTTTGAGTGAAGAAGACCTGTTGAAAGACCTATCTGTACCTATTTGTCTGAAAAATGGCTACAGTAGCAGCAGCAGCAGGAGCATCTCAGCCACCACCACCACCACCACCACAAGGACCACCACAACACCACAGTGGTGGAGATGAAGAGGAGGAGGAGGAGGAGAGGAGGACGTTCCTGCATGAAGATACTCCCACCTATAAGCCAAAGGAGCACATAGTTTGGGAGTTTTTTCAATCCCAAAGGACCTCAAGAAAGTAAATGCGCCAAAGGTTACTTGTCTAATCTGTGGCACTGTACTTTCAAGGGGGAACCCTAACAAAAAGTACTCTTTTACCAACAACACCATGATTCACCACATGCAACGTCGGCACCCTAACAACTATGCTAGGGCAGAGGTCCGAGAAATGGCCAGGAACCCTCCCCAATCTTCTCCCAGCACCTCCCAAAGTAAGCAACCCACTCCATCGGGTCCAGAGGCAAGGGAGATGGTCCCAAACATACAACCCCAGTTTGGACAATACAAAATCGTATGTATATTTTGTGGGAAAACAATTACGTATGGTGAGCAAAGCATTAAGCTCATCAACCGTGCTAGTGACAACCACGTGTGCCCCAAAAACCTTAATTTTTTCCTGATTTTTTTTGCTCCAGTTGAGCCGTTTACAATTCCCTGTTTTTTGTTTGTCCCCATAAAAATAACAAAAAAAATATAAAATTGTTCATGAAAGCCAAAAAAAGTACAAAATGTTCCAAAAAACAATAAAAAAAATAAAACAACAAAAAGAATAAAACAACAGTTCTTTTTAGAACTACCTCCAATTTATAAAAAAAATGCTACTTTTTTCAAAAAATATGTCATTTTTTTCCCCATGGTACGCTCCCCGGTGCTCCCCCCGCGCAAATCAAAAAAAAAGAATTTTTTTTTTTGCCCTGCGGGGCCCTTTTATAGCCCCCACATCAAACCTAGGTGGTCAGGGGGATTCTGCCCTGCCCCCTTTTGGTCATTCCCCCCTTTGTTTTTGCCACCTCTTGTGTCTTGATCCTACCGAGACACAAGATGGCGGCCGCTCCGTACTGTTTGGAATGTTGACAGACACCCGAGAGCCAATCAGCTTTCCGCTCGCGTACTCGCGTAGCGTGCTGGAGCACGCCCTGGTGCGCGCCCCGGTGCGCGTACCGGGGCGCGCTCATAGATATATATATTTTTTTAACCTACATTACTCAAAAACCACTGGAGCACATATCTTGAGACATAGCAAAGGCACATCGGGCTACCAGTCCCTACAATTTTGCCAAGTTTGGTGGAAATCCATTCAGCCGTTCGGGCTAAAAGTGAGTCCAACCGCCCTATGGAAATTAACATGGGGAAAACACGCTTTGGGACCCCCCTTTTATCTCGGCCCCCGCTTGATGAATCCCCCCAAACTTTCAGGGAAGGAGCAGAGCGTCGCGAGGCAAATTTGTGGAATATTTCAGGCAGATTCCTCAACCGGCGCCAAAGTTATTCCCAATAGAATGTTGCAAAATCCCTATACAAAATAATCCTAACTATAACTACCTACTGGCGACCGCCATACAGATAAAGGGAAAACATTTAGTATTTTTACTATGTTTTTTGTGCATCTAACTGACACCCAATGAAAATGCTTAATTCACTTGCACTTGCACTTTAAATTTCTGCCTCTGCCCTCTGAGGCGCCATGTGACCAAGGCCTCTGGTAAGCCGAAACGTTATGCTGTCCGTTGCGGAATAAAATATTTACTCACGGAAATCTGGGTCTCCTGTTTCTTGGCGGTGCTGCAGCTGGATTGAGTCTGTTTGACTGTTCGTGGAAACCTGTGTTTCTCAACACAGGTTTCCACGAACAGTCAAACATATATATATATATATATATATATATATATATATAGGACACAGCAGGGTTTCAAAGGAATTCTTTATTTTGTATTGGCATGTCGCGTTTCAGCGGTTGCCTCATCAGATGCCTCCGTTGTTGCAGTCTCAACGTTTTTTCTTTTTTCTTTTATTGATTATGCCCCCCCTTCTAAAGTAGCGTGGGGCTCACCAGAACCACATCTCGTCTCAGTAGGGGACATCATGGAAGTTGTTTATTTCCACAGAATCGGCGAATGCATTTCGGCATAACAATGCTTTCCTCAGCGCCACAAGTATTCAGGAGGTTTTCATCCACGAACTGATGTTGTCCTGCTGCCAATATTGGTCCAGTGACCCAGGCTCCGCCCCTGATCTTAGAATCCCACCTGTTACAGTTCTTGGCGTACTCCTGAACTGCAACTCCCAGGATGCAGCGCTTGGCTCCCAGGTAGGTGGATGCATGGAATATCACACCCAGTGATATATATATCACTATATATAATAATTTAAAATAAACACAATTCTATAATAAATAAAACATTTTTACTAATAATAAAATGTAACTTACATTTCCGAATACAATAAGTGCAAAAGTAGGGTAAGTGTTGGATAGCGAATGAATGAAATTTACTTTTCCAACTCCTGTGAGTGCAACACTAGGGAAAATGTTGCGTAGCGGAAGGGTAGACTTTACTATTCCCACTCCAATGAGTGCAACAGTAGGGAAAGTATTGGATAGCTGTGGGGCAAAAATTGCTATTCCCACTCCAAAGAGTGCAACAGGAGGGAAAGGGTTAGATAGCACAGTGGTAAAAATTACTATTCCCACTCCAGTGAGTGTAACAGTAGGGAAAGTGCTGGATGGCAGAGGGTTAAAAATTACTTTTTCCATTCCATTGAATGCAACAGTAGATAAAGTGCTGAATAGCAGAGAGGTAAAATGTAATATTCCCGCTCTAGTGATTACAACATTAGGGAAAAATACGAATAACACTTAAACAATTGAAAAAATATATTACAAAATTTTTAAAATCATAAAAATAAGTAAACAATATTTTAAAAATATAAAATTAAATATAGTGAACATATAAAAAGAACACATATTATAATAATAATTACATATAACAAAAACCTTCAAATAATATATAAAATACATTAATAAATACATTTAGGAACAATAATTATTTAAAAGTAAAAAATATTAACAAACAAAAAAATTATTAAAACATAAATGTATTTATTGTATTTCCTACGCTATACCACCACACCAATAAAAAATCACTTCAACATTTTTAATAATCAATTAAAAAATCTTAATAATAAAAAAAGAAAATAATCGATAATTTAGGATAAATGCTTTAACACTATCATATCCACAACACACACCTATATTAAACTTTCAAATAATAAACCACAATTAAATATTCTTTTTAAAAGAAAAACTGTTACTATCAACAACTAATAATTGAATATTATTTTAATTTTATTTAATAGCCACCTTTTACCCCTTTAAAAGTAAAAACAACCCACACAAAAATAAACAATTACACAAAATAAATATCAAATTACCATCAATTAACAACTATATAAGAATTAATTAATTGCCAATTAACTAATAAAATTGACAACCAATCATTAATTAATTAATTAATAATACATTATTTTACACAGTTAATACTAGAACATCTCAATTAAACAAATAATAATAAATAAAACATATTCAATACATTTAATATAAGTAAAATACTTTCCACCCTATTCCCTTATAAACCCACAACCCACTATGTAGCTAAAGATGCAAAATTAAAATAAACAAATATTAATAACTACTAAAAATAATCAATTAATTTTATGTAATTAAATTACTTTCCACCCTATTCCGCTATAAACCCACATCCCGTTATGGAACTAAAACGCACAAATTAAATAATAAATAAATAATATCTACTAAAAATTGGACACATCTATGAAAATTACAAACAAATCTTATACAAAAAAACATACATCATATACATGTAAAATATATACTAAAATACATAACATTAATAAAAAAATGATATTTTTAACAACTATATTTTACACTTTGATATTTTTAACATCAAAATTACTTTCAATATTCTTTGACCATGAGAATTTGTCTGATGATATTTCTGACCCATGATACTTTAAAAACAATGTTTTATTTGATATTCTGTCTCTGCACCGTTTGTGACAACTGTCATTGACCTGGGTCCCTCCCATGTGCCCAGCCAATGCCCCACCCCTACCCCAGTAAGTAGGCCCTCCAGGGTCCCTCTCTGAAGAGCAGCAGCAGCTGAAGAAGGTTACCAGACAGTGGTTGGGGACCTGAAGCCACATGTTTCCTACAAGAACGTGCAATCTAAGGACAAGTCCTGGCCCCCCTTGAAATTTACAGCCCCTGCTGAAAAGAATTTGCATTCCTGTGCTCCTGGCCATCAGGTCAATTGCTGTATACCAGACTGCACTATACCACAAACACCTACACCTCACTGGCGTGGGTCCCCATGATCACCTGCTGGCCACCTTCTGCTTACTGGCCCCTTCCTCACACGGTAACCCCCACAATACGCCCTGAATCATAGGGGCCATCCTCCGCCTGCACCACACTCCAAACCCTTGGGAGGCCTTATCCACTGCACTTCAGCACCCTGGCCACTCCCTCCACCCCTTCAAAGTTTGTTTACCTGTCCCTGATAGAGGGATGTTAAGTGCCCACCTGTAGTGCCTCTTTCCTGCTCCTTCCCTTTTTCCACTTTGCCTCCACCTTTCCCTGAGGTCACAGGCCTCCCTCCCTCAAGCCCTCTTTGCAAACATTTAATGTGGGGATTAATCTCCTCACCCTATCACCTAACAGTGATTTCACTGAATGCAAATGGTATCACCCATGACACAAAAAGCTGAAAGATCTTTAGCTATACCTGCTCGCTGTAGCCCGACAATGCTCTCCTGCAAGAGACCCACATATCAGATGAGGAGAGTCAGAAACTCCACTGGGACTCCGTGTGATGAGAGTACCATGCATGCAAAATTTGGCGGACGGGAGAGGATCCCTCGCCCAAACAATACTGCAAGGGTGGAGTCCCCATATTGTTGGCCAAAAATTTGCCGGTCAAGACTCTCCAGATAGGGTGAGACCCACACAGCCTCTTTCTCCTTATTGGCTCCATTATGGCTGATCCAATCTAAGAAATCCACTTATGCTGCTCTGACCGGGATCCTGCGGGAACATCCCAGAGCAAAACTTCTCACGGGGGGCTGGAACATGGTTCTAAGCCTCTTCCTGGAAAACTCTGACCAGCCTCTGCACCACAATACCATGGAGAAAGGCTTTCTTCAGGATGTGTTGTCAGATTTTTCTCTGACAGATCCATGAAGGTTGCTCCATCCGACTGTGAGGGACTACACCTACACTGCTGGAGTAAACGGCACCCATTCCTGAATAGATTTCTTTCTCCTCAGTGCCGCACTGTTTGGCCACTTTGTAGATACTATCATAGTTACCTCCGGGGTATCGGATCATGATGTAATCTGACTCCTTCTTGATTTCGAAGTCATCCATCCAACACCCTAGAATTGGTGTCTCAAGCTCTCGCATATTACAAGCTCTTGCAGACAAGGATAGATTGCGCTATTATCTCTGTTCCTTTCTCGACATCAACAGAGGCTCAATAGACTCATCAGGAACCCTCTGGGCTGAGGGTAAAGCCACAATTTGAGGGGAATTCATTGCTGGACACCTCCCAGCAGCAGCACTAGGCCTTGTACAAACAGATCCAAATGGACTCTACACTTGCCTATCTTTTTGAGCAATGCTCCCAGTCCCCCTCACAGGATACCCTGCAAGCCCAGCTACAAGCCAAACATGACAACAACACCATACATTCTTCCTGAGCTGAAACGGCACTGTTCTTTCTTAAGCTGAGCCATTATGAACGTGGTGAGAAGGCGGGCTGTCTTCTGGCATTACAGCTACGGTAACAGGACACTTTCTGAACCACCCACCAGCTGGATATTTTGGAGTCTTTTCGGACCTATAATGAGACCATCTATTCCTCTGACCCAATGTCTACCCCTCATGATATTGTGGACTTTCTGTCCTGTAATGAGACCCCAACCAGTGCCTGCCTTTATAGGATGAAATCACCCTGGAAGAAATCCTGTTGGCGATTGATGATTTGCTTTATGGCAAATCCCTGGGGTTGGATGGTTGCCCTTCTTAATACTACAAAACCCACAAAGGTTTACTGGCTCTCTTGCTTTGCAAGGTGTACTCGGAAACAACCCCATACCCCACAAACCTCACTGAAGCTCACAGGGCGTCTATTACTCTTATCACTAAGCCAGACAAATACCTGCTGAACTTTTCCAGCTCCTACTCAATCTCCTTGCTGAATGTCAGCAAGAAAGTACTCGCAAACATGTTGGCCAACAGGCTCAAGGAGGTGATATCCTCCTTGGTCCACTGGGACCAGGTTGGGTTTGTTACCCACCACACCTCGACGCCCACCTTTGTCTTATGTCACATATCCTCTGGAGTGTTCAGCAGGGCAGGGATGAAAAGCTGGTGTGTCCCTGGGCGTTGAATTTTTTTTTGACAGGGTTGAATGGGATTACCTTTTTCAGGTTTTTACAACATTGTAGGTTGGGGCAGGTGTTTCTGACTCAGATCAGTAGGCTGTATTACCATCCCATGACTGTTGTCACCTGCAATGGCCATACCTGTATCCCCTTTGTAATCCCCCGGGGTACTAGACAGGGCTGCCCCTTGTCCTACCTTCTTTTTATTCTGACCCTGGGGCCCCTAGCTATCACAATCTGCAATTCCCCTGACATCCACAACATCACACTCCCCAGCGAGGAACACAAACTGACTCTGTACACTGATGATATTCTGATCACATTCTGCTGCTTCCATGTGGGTTCTCATCACTGATTTCACACTTCTCTTTCAGGGTATAAGATAAACTGAAGTAAGATTAAGGCAGTTAAGCTCACAGAACACACACACACACAATGGTACTATTAGGTCTCCCTTTTAAATGGCCCCCCTCATCCATTCACTACCTTGGCAAAGAGGTGGGGCCAGGTCTCTAGCACATGGTGGAACACAGTCTGGACCCCCTCCACTTGGGCATCCAGGCTGATACATTAAGCTGGTCACAGCAGGGTCTCATCATTTGGGGGACCATCCAAGTCCTGAAATTGAATGTGAAGCCATGCTTGAACTATGTGTTTCATATGCTCCCCCTGCGCATCCTAGCTCACCTGATGGATGCTCTGGAGAAAACCCTGAAAACATTTTTGTGGGGCGGCTGTAAACTAATGCTGAAACTGGAAAAGCTTTATTCGGCCACTGAACAGGGTTGCCTTCGTCTGTCGAACATCCAGTGCTACTGGTTGGCGTCCCAATACATTGTCCACACCACATTTAACACACCCAGTTAGGTGCAGCTGGAACCCTCTATCCTCGGCCTCCTTCAGGAACTCAGATGGTTACACTCAGGAGGCACCCCCAAACTACTCGCATCCCATGCGGTCCTAGCCAGTGTGCTTCAGGCATGGCGTAAGGCACATTGGCTGCTGAAGGTTCACGCCACTGTTTATGCACAGGACCCTCAGTGGTATAACACTTCTTTACTAATCAGGGTATCAGAACCCAATTGGCCAGAGTTTGAACCCAGGAGATACACCATACCTCCAGCTCGGTTAAGTACAGGGATTACAAGTCATTTGCAGAAGACGATTAATACAGTCTCCTTGCAAATCATTTTTGGGACTACCAATGCTTGTAACACAGTCTGTGCCAGGCCCTGGGCTCCATCCCACTGGTGCTGCCCTCCTTCCTACTGCTGGACTACCTACTGAACTGGGGCTCTTACAAGGGGGCAGTCTCTGGGCTATAGCAGATTTTGTAGTCCGCTTTTATTCTGCTCCGATGGCCCGCTGACTCCGGGAATGGTGAACAGACAGGATGCATGTTCAATACTCAGTGATGGGCTGGGGTGACCTACTTGTGGATCATGATCGATACCTCAGGTAGGCTTGCCTCAACTTCAAACATTTTAAGGGACTCCACCTCTGGCAATGGTCCCCAAACCAACTTTGTAGGTCCTTTATTCTCCCCTGTGTGCCAAGTGCTGGAGGTGTGGCTCTATGGGGGTGACATCACTCATCTCCTTTGTGATGCCCTGCTGTGACTGCCCATTGGTCTTCTATCACCAGAACCATTAAGCAAACAGTTCCTCTTAACAGGGCTCTAAAAGTACAGACTGCTCTCCTGCATGACTTTACCCAATTTCTAGCCATCACACTTCAACAGACCCAACGGCTGGCTTTGGCCCAAGCTACCAACAAGATCCTCATCTTGAGGCTTTGGAGGTCACCCACAAGTCTGGGGTACAGGTAGGTTTCAGTGGCCCAGTTCCCCTTGGTTTAGTCCCTATCCTTCTTCTGACACTGCTACCAGCGCCGGGACGCCTCTTCGCTGAGGCAGCTGTGCGCTATATAAGAATACCTAACATGACATAACATAACATAACATAACATAACATAACATAACATAACATAACATAACATAACATAACATAACATATGTTATGTTAAGGAAAGGCACCCCATGTGCCTAACACTCTATCGTAATGGTCAGTAAGTCTAGCAATAATCCGCTTGTAAGCAGCTACCTTAAACAACTCATGCAGCAAGTCCTCTGAGTTCAGACTTGCGGGTGACCTCCAAATACTCAGGATGAGGATCTTGTTGGTAGACTGACTGGCATCTTCCTTCTGACTGGTTCCCTCCTGCTTTCCATGACCTCACGCCACTTATTCACCTCCTGGCCGTCTGCCTTTCCACCTCCTGTCCCTTACCCATATCTTACTTCACTCCCTCTGCCTTCACCCCTCTACAGCCCTTTCCCAGGGTTATCCAGAGTGCACCACTGCTTGTAGCCAATCCTTGTCTTAGATATCCTTCTGTTTCATCTGGCCTTTTAAAATGTCCCAGTGAGCGTTGTTCGTACCTTCCACCCTCTCCTCTATTGCCTACATCCCTCCTCCCATTCAGATGCCCTGATTCTGGAGCCCTGTCTCACCCCCTGCTCCACTCCTTTTTTTACTGTCCCTCTCCTTGATTGCCCTCAAGAATGGCTTCTCCTTTACCTCAACTCCCTCTTCCCCTGCCAACCACAACACTGTGTTTGTACATGCCCCTCTGCCTGGAATCCCATCAACCCACCCAACCCACAGCCCTTCTGGTTTTTCTCGCATTGTTCTGTTATACCTTGATTTTTGGTCCTGGTTTTTGTGCTTAAGCACAGAGTTTATCTATGCTCACAATATGGATTGTTTCTGTTTCTCTTAATAATGAAAGTTCCTAAACCCCCCAAAATGATCTTTCAAAATTGATGACTCTGGTTCTGATGATTGGATTTCTGTCATTTTGGTGTTATGTTACATTATTCTGATTTGTATAGTGCACAAATCACCCAAGAGGGTATCCAGGAACCTGGGCAGGTGTGTAGGTGTGTGGTCCCCAAGGTACTTGTATGAAGAGCCCAGTATTCAGCTTCTTGCAGAACCCAAGTAGTGAGGAGGAGGCTTTGATGTGTTGAGAGATGTTTTGCTTGTCTTGGGTGCAATATAGGAGTATGAGCGACCTTCAGTTTTGCTTTTGTAGATGCGGGAATGTATGCGAGTGAAAGTGAGGCAGAGCTTAGTTGACTGATGGCTTGGTGAAAGTGTGGGCGTCTACTCTGGTATTGTGGTCCTGTGTTGTGTAGTGCTTTGCATCTGTGCTTGAGAATTTTGAATTGGCTACACTTGTGAATGGGGAGCCAGTGAAACTTCTTGAGGTGCGTTGTGATGTGGGTGAAGGGAGGGAGATAAAGTATGAGTCTTGCAGTGGTGCTCTTCTGTGTAGGTGTTGTTTGGAGATTCCAGCATAGAGGGTGCTCCCGTAGTCTAGGTTTCTGATGTTCTGAGGCAACCATTTGAAGATCTTTCTTACATGTGTAGGACGTTGAAGTAGAAGGTGCACACTGCGTTGACTTAGGACTTCATGTTGAGCTTGTCATCTACGATGATCCCTAGATTTCGTGAGGGGTCTTTGGGTGTTGGTCCTAGGTCTGACAGCCACCAAGTGGAACCCCATGCTGAAGAAAAGTACTTCTATTTTTTTCTGAGTTGGGCTGCAGGCAGTTGGTTCATATTCAGTCTGCTACCATCATCATGCAGTTGGCAAAGTTTGTTCTGGTGGAGTTTGTCTTTTCCATCAGAGAGAGGATGAGCTGGGTGTCATCAGCATAGGAAATGAAGGTGATGTCTTGTGATTGGATGATGTTTCCAAGCAGTGTCATCTATTTGTTGAAAAGGGTGGGAGAGAGGGACAATTTAGATTTTTCACAGCCTGCTGGGCAGAAAATCTGGATTTTATTAAGGACACGGAGGCTAATATTATGCAAATCTCCTTTATTACCACAGCTCAGCAGCAACAATTGAAGAACATGGAACTTCAATGAACATTCTAAAGTAGTATAAAGTCCCATGTAGACTATCTCTCATCCTTCTTTGTCCAAAAACTGCGAAGAAAGATCATCATGAAGAACATATGCGTAGAGTTTAAAACAACTGGAGAACCAAGAATTCCAATATCAACTTGCAGAAGAGAAGAAACAATTTATTCTGAAAGAAAAGAACAATATTATAACAATTGTATAAAGAGTAGGGTGGGATATCAAAGCAAGAGGAGGGATAATATTAGCCTCCGTGTCCTTAATAAAATCCAGATTTTCTGCCCAGCAGGCTGTGAAAAATCTAAATTTTATGGCACGACACGGAGGCCATATTATGCAAGTTTAAAGTGCATTAAGAACATTGTCAATCACATTGTTGATTGGTCTGAAATAACAAGCTTTAAACATAGCATCATTAGACCAATCTGCAGCTCTAAGGATATCTTGTAATCCACCACCAAGACAGAAAGCTTTAGATGCAGAGGCACCTCTAATAGAATGAGCCCCAAAAATTGAGATATCCACACCACTTTCATACATAACATTTTTAACCCATCTGGCTAAAGTTGGAGCAGAGACTCCCTTATGAGGAGATCTATAAGAGATTAGTAACTGAGGTTCGTTTGATCTTAAAACTTTGGTTCTTTTTTCATATTCTTTTAAACACTTAACTACACAAAGTCTATTATTCCCATGAAAATAGGGGTAGAAAATAGAAGAGGAAAGTGTTTTAGTTCTTCTTTTCAAGAAAAAACAAACTCCTTCAGGTTGAAAGGCTCTGGATGAGATGTCTAAGGCTTTAACATCTGAGGTTCTTCTAAAAGAAACTAAGCATAGAAGAACGGTAAGTTTAAAAGAGATACGTTTAAGGGAAAGAGAAGAATTATCTCCCCACGAAGATAAGGTTCTAAGAACTAGGTTAACGTCCCATAGGGTAGAGTATCTTGGACCAGGTGGTTTAATAACCCTCATACTTCTCATTATTTTCTTAGTTAGAAGATTCTGTCCAACAGAAATCCCATTAATTAAGGAATGACCAGCAGAGATTGCAGATCTGTAGACATTCACGGTTCTATAAGATAGACCGGAAGTAAAGAGGTCTGAAAGATAATTAACAACATTAACTAAATCAGTTGAAATGGGATCGTAACATCGTTGAATGCACCAACGTACCCATTTATTCCATGCCAATCTATATGCTTTCCTTGTTCCTGATGCCCAGGATTCAGAAATGAGTCTGAAAGCATTAGACGAAAGGCCAGGGATTCGCCATTGTCGCCGGAAATCTTCCATGCCGTCAGAGGAAGAAGTCCCTGTTCTACTAGTGGATGGATATGACCCTCTGGATCCAGTAGGATTTCTTTGAAAGAGGGAATTAGGATGGGAAAATCTATGCTCATTTCCAGGATAATGGGAAACCAAGCTTGAGATCTCCAAAGAGGAGTTATTACTACCATACTTTGTTTGTAACGTCGAGCATGGAGAAGGACTCGAGGAAGCATTGCAAAAGGAGGGAAAGCATAAGGAGCTAGTCCCCTCCAGTCTTGCAGGAATGCATCTACATTCAGGGCTTGAGGGTCTGGTCTCCAACTGAAGAAATTCTTCAGGTGGGTATTCATACGGTCCGCAAACAGGTCTGTTTTGAAGGGACCCCACTTGGATTGAATTGTCAGGAATATTTGTCTGTTTAGTCTCCAATTGCTGGAGTCTCGGAAATTTCTGGAGTACCAGTCTGCTACTTCGTTGTTCAGTCCAGGAATGTGTTCTGTCACAACAGAAATACCTTTGTTCAAGCAAAAGTCCCACAGACTCTTGGCTAGGTCTGTTAAGTCTTTCGAGTGAGGACCCCCCAGTTTCGAGACATATCGAACCGCTGACACATTGTCCATGCGGAGGGTTACACAACATTTCATTGAGTTCTGAGTAAAAGAACGAATTGCAAAGGAACCTGCTAGTAGTTCCAAGCAATTGATGTGTAACAATTTCTCTTGAGGAGTCCAACGACCCCCGGTAGTTAAGTTTCCACATCTGGCACCCCATCCTTTCAAACTCGCATCTGATTCTATTATAAGATCTGGTTCTTCCCCAAAAATGGCTTTCCCATTCCATGCCTCCAGATTCTTTAGCCACCAGATGAGTTCTGTTTTGGATTCCTGATCTAGAGAGATTAGTTGAGAATATGATTGGTTCAATCTCAGGAAATGTGTTTTGAGTCTTTGTAGAGCTCGGTAATGAAGTGGGCCTGGGAATATGGCTTGTATTGTTGAGGAAAGAAGTCCTAATAATTTGGCTAGAAGTCTCAGGGGAAATTTCTTTAGTTTCAGGACTTTTCTGATTTCCTTCCTTACTTTTCTTACTTTGTCGCTTGGTAAGCGAAGTTCTGCCTTTACAGTGTCTACCAGAAAACCCAAGAATTGAGTTTGTTGGGATGGAATTGTGCATGACTTTTTTAAGTTTATCACAAAGCCTAGATGCTGTAATAGGTTGATCGTAAGGTCTGTGTGAAGGGTAATGGTGTTTGACGACTGGGCCATTATGAGTATGTCGTCCAGATATATTATCAGTCTCACTCCCTTTTGTCTCAGCCACGAGGCGACGGGGCGGAGGACCTTGGTGAAGCACCATGGGGAGGAAGACAGACCGAAGGGAAGGCTTGAAAATTGGTATAGATGGCCTTGCCATGTGAATTGGAGAAACATTTGGTGGTGTATCCAAATTGGTATTGTTAGATAGGCGTCTTTTAGGTCTAGTCTTGTCAGCCAGTCCCCTTTTCTTAGGATGTCTCGTAGGAGGTGAATTCCCTCCATTTTGAAATGTTGATAGACTACCCATTGGTTTAATTCTTTTAGATTTATGACAGGTCTTTGTTCCTTGTTTTTCTTCTCTACAAGGAATATATTGCTCAAGAAGCCGGTTTGAGTAGCCTCTATAATTGCACCTTTTTTTAAAAGTTCCTGAACTTCTTGAGACACCAAAGCCTTGTCTTTCCCCGAGAAAACTATTTCTCGTGGGGGTTTGGATTGATAAGGGGTAGCTATAAAATCTATTTTGTAGCCCCTGACAGTGTTGAGGACCCAGGGGTCCTTTGTTATTAGATTCCAATTTCCAGCAAATTGGCGTAGTCTCCCCCCTACTTTTGGAAGGGTATCTAAAGGGTCTGGTAAAGTCCTTACCTGAAGAAAATGAACGTTGTCTTCGTTCTCCTCTAAAGTTGCGTCCGCGGTTTCTTTGTCTCTGCGGGTAGAATTGACTGAAGTTTGGATTACTGTTGAATCTTCCTCCTCCACGGGAGATGAAGGGTCTTGTGTTTGAATTTCCACGGCCGGGGAAACGACCCCGCATCCTCCCGGCCCGTGTAAAAACACGTTCTTGAAAGACTTTTTTGATATCTTTTTGTGATTTTTGAATGGAGCTGAAGGCTCCGACATATCTGGCCATGTCTTTAATGAATTCGTCTCCAAAAAGGAAACCTTGTGTATTTTCTCCTCCATTGCCTTTTGCCAATTCAATTAATTTTGGATCTATTTTAAAGAGGATCCCTTTTTTTCTTTCAATAGACAATGCAGTATTGGCATTACCAATTAAACAAATGGCCCTCTGAACCCATTCTCTGAGTTCCTTGGGGTCTACTTGGCGGTCTTCTAAGTAGGCAGATTCCGCCATTTCAAAAATTTTGGTAATAGGGCCTATCGAATCAAGGAGGCGGTCTTGGCAGGATCTCAGGCCCTTGTCCATACCTTTTCTTGGATCTCTAGAGGTCTTAGAGATAAAGGCAACAACCTTAGGGTCGAGTTCTGGAGTGGCCATAATTTTGTTTGGTAATGAGGGTCTAGGGCATTCAGAGCGCAATCTAGCTCTTACGTCTTGAGGAATCTCTTTTTTAAGCCAAAAGGTAAGATAATCTCCCACATGTTGGGAGGGGGTCCAATCTGGTGATAGAGGGTGTTTGATCAGGAGGGGATCAAACATGGGATTACCCAGAGGGTCCAAAAGACCAATGTTAATATCTTGGGCCTTTAGTGCCGATTGTGAGCTCCCTGTTTCCCTTTCATGTGCCTCTTCCTCATCTGTATTGAACTCAGAAGAACAGGAGAGGTCAATCTCGGGTTCTGAGTTGTCACTATTGTCAATGTCAATATGGGGCTCTGGGCCTTCTTTTTGCCCGAATGGGGTGCCCAGGGCACCATTAGTGTCACCACCCTGAAGGTGTGAAGGGAGGAAGGAAGTTTTAAGTTTTTTAGGGCCTTTACCCTTATTTCCTCCATATTTCCGTTTTTGTGGAGCCTTTGATGCTTCCTCATATTGGCTACTAGTGGAAGGGCGTGGGGAGGTTAAAGACTCTAATTTTTTATTGATGGTCTCATCAATTGATCCAATTACCTTGTCAAAGGCTTTAGTAATGAGTCTTTCTAGATGTCCCTCGATATTAGTTAAGGGTTCAGACATTGTATTTAGCGAGGGGTGAGTTAGTTTAAATAATTAATTAATTATCTAAAATTTCAATTAGGAATTAAATTTAGAAGTAAAATCGAGAGGTCGGTTGAAACGCTGTATTTTCGTCGGTAAAACGTCCATACTAAGCATTGTAACCGTCGTTTTGTTTTAGGAACATGTAGGGTTCCGTTTTCCCGTTTTAATAAGATGTCCGCTTAATGATTTATGTATGAGGTATTCCCAATTGTTCAAAATGGCCGATACGCACGTTAAAACGTGCGTAGGCCGTTGCCAATGTGCGTTCCTTTAATCCGTCCTCCTCTGTTGTTGTTATCGGAGGGGGCGGATGAGCACGAGTATGGCGCGAGCGGTAGCTACGGGGCTTGTAGCTTGTATGCGCTCCGAGGTAGGAGTTAATGGTGCGAGGACGCGAGGAGGAGACAGTAGATTGGTCTCGCTCCTCGCGAGTTGTATATTTCAAAAAATGCGATATTGTCCGCGTTTAGGTCAGGGGGCGGGGGGGGTACCTAATTTAAGCCTAATCCGGTCCGAAATCGGACCGGAGGTCGAGATAATTACGCTAAAGAGGGCGTTTTAGTTAATCAGCCTAATAGGGTGGAGAAAAATACATCACTCTAAGCGTTATAAGAAAAAGGCATAAAAGTATATAAAACATTATAGTAAACAGTTCTAACTAGGAATATGGTATATTTACATAAGGTATAATGTAAAAATCATACACAAATGTTAATAGAACAAGATATGTCAGATCAGATAATAAATATGAGAGAGATATACTTATCTTTCTGAGCAGCAGCAACAAAGAAGGATGAGAGATAGTCTACATGGGACTTTATACTACTTTAGAATGTTCATTGAAGTTCCATGTTCTTCAATTGTTGCTGCTGAGCTGTGGTAATAAAGGAGATTTGCATAATATGGCCTCCGTGTCGTGCCATAAAATCACTGTAAGACACTGCACATCAATTTCTTGGTCTTTGAAGTGAAGGGTGAGAGCCTGACCCTTTGGGTTCTTCCAGTGAGGATGCAACATATCCATTTGAGAGTGGATCCTTACATGCCAATCTCGTGGAGTCTTCTGATGAGAGTTTTGTGGGAGAAAGTGTTGAAGGCTGCAGAGAGGTCAAACAAGATGAGGGCTACTGTTTCTCCTAAGTCCAGGATGATTCAAATATCTTTGGTGGCTGCAATGAATGCTGTGTTGGTTCTGTGGTTCTTTCTGAATCCCAATTGAGTGTTGTCTAGAAGATGGTGAAGTTTGAGGTGGGTTGTAAATCAAATAATGTTATAACGTTTATTCTATTTAGCCTAGTTAATGTTGGATTTTTCTTGTGTTGTGTCTTTACTTTATTAATATTTGTGTTCTGCATATGTACTTTACACATTACCTCCAAGTTAAGTCTGACTTCTTTTGTGATAAACTACAAGAAGGTTAGGCACAGGTTAACTTACTGACTTTTATGGTTTATCCCAACAGGGATTGGGACTCTTGCTTGAGCAAGGTTAACACCCCACTCAACCAACAACCCAATTTCTCACAAACAGCAAGTTTCAAGCTTAAATTAGAAAATAAAAGTTGCAGATGCTCAGCTATAAATTAAGGGCAGGATTTACAGTGACTCCTAAAAATAACATCTTGACTCTTGGCAGCATTGGGCTGGAGTGAGCTTTTTTCATCCATCCTTCAAAGCTATCAAGAGAGAAGAAAGATGAGGATATCATACATAGAAGACGGGTAATGAAGATAAATTTAAGTTCAAAATGTGAACAGTGAATTCAGATAATAATCGAGAACCACGGGAATGGAGGCTAAAGAGGACCCCAAAAAAGAGTACTTGGTGATAAAAAAGGGAAGGATCAGTGTGTGGGCAATGAAAGGTTAGGGCCTGGTCTTAGCATTTTAGATAAGGTGATATACCAGCATGGAACAAATGTGTATAGACATCCACAACCAGCAGCATGTCTACTTAGATACAATTTACATTCCGAAGTCAGTCATTCCACAGTGCCAAAATAGCCTAAACAGTTTGCTTCATTGCATAGCCTGGTCTAAACCCCAACTGAATGGTCTCTGCAGTTTTGTTTACTCAAGTATGCCTAGAATGGTTAACACAATTATTTCTGTAATAAAATAACTTCTTCTTATATAGTTGTCAATGCAGGATGTGTGCATTTTCTAGTTACTGTAAATAACAAGTTTTACGGTTACCCAACTGTAAGAAAGCAGGTTTTTGCGGTGCCTCCTCCACTTTTTGACCCATTTTGACCTCAATGCTGACGGTGTTTGGCTCTGAACGTGCACTGGACCCTGCTAGCCAGGCTCCAATTTCAGTGCTCTCTCCCTAAAAATGATGAATGTGAATTGGTAATACCCATTGGCAAGGATGTTAAGTCCCTTGTAAGTCATACCTGTGGTACCCAGAGCATAGAGTTAAACGGGTCACTGGGGCCTGAAACACTGTGTGTGCTTCACTGGGTGAGGCAAGTAAACACATGGCTGCGAGGAGACAGGTTAACTTATTTAAAGTGTTGGACATATACATGCAAGCTGATGTGTCCCTATAGTAACCTCCCTTTATTAAGTGCTATTATAATGTTCAGGGGCCTGTAGCTAACATGGGCTAGCACCCGGGGAACCCTAGTTGCGAGCTCCATTATGGTGCAGCTGAAATAGGTCATGTTTGACGTCAGACATCTTCTTATATCACACCCAACCTTATTTTAAAGTCAGATTTAATGTCAAAGGTCACCACCTCACCTGGTTGCCCCAGCCTTTCTTGTAGCCTGACTGACAGCTTACAGCTGCTGTCGCCAAGACAGAAATCTGACCGCCTGTCAGGTGGTGTGAACACTCCCAGGAGTCAGAAACCAAGGTCTGGATGGGAAAGAGGTGACACCTTCCTCCCTGACAGGATGGCTAGTGAAGAGCCAAATCAAGGCGGCGAGCTACAAAATGTCACCACTTCTGATATGCACCAAAGCTGCCTCCCATAGAAGGACACGGCCAATCTCTGTTTCCACAATCATTTGCTCCCTGGTAGGTGGAAAAATGAGGTAGTCAGGAGGTGTACACCCCCAGAAGGCTAGGCACACCACCAGAAGAGTGAGCTACCTGGTCTGTACAGCCAAGGAAAGGGGCTGTCATTTTGAAAAGTGGCAAAATAGAGGCTTTTAGGTAGAAAAGGTGACCTTTCCCTGGATGTGATCACCTCAGGGGCGGATTAGCCTCTGGAGCCAGAAGCCCATTGGCTACTTGCATCCATACCCCTCCCAACCCTAAATCTAGGATCTGATTCAACTTACAACAAAGGACAAAAGACACCCACGTCTGCAACATCAGGACCTGAACAAAACAAAGGTGGAAACTCTGCATCTGTGGCAATCACCCTGCAACTGCACAACTGTGATTCATCCCGTACCACAGTCTGTTTTCTCAGCACGAGAGCTGAGAGCCAAAAGCAACTCCTGTGGACTAGATGATAAAGCCCCCTGCATCCCGCAGGCACCGAGCGCTCCTGGAACCAAAGAATAATTGGTCATTGGGCCCACTGACGGATCACCCGAAAGTATATGGTCCTGTGCATTGTGGAAATGTAGTCCTGACCTACAGCAAATTCTTTTTTTAAAACTCTTTTTATTAACAAATAACAAATAAACTCAAATAAACCATAAACAAGCATCGGGTGTTACATTACATGTCTCTACAATGGGTCGTACAAGGCAAAGCAGAATGTTAAGATCAATATTAAGCACTTGGATCATAGGGATTCCTGCTCTTCCTGTGTCACCCATTGCTTCGATACTCATTCAAACCTGTAGGCTCCAACACGTTCAAAAGGCATCTACGGGCCTCTGGTTGGATCTCCACACCCAGCACTTCTTTCAATTCGTCATGAACCTTTATCCAGAACCTTTGTATCGCCACACAATGCCAAAGTATGTGCATAAAGGGGCCAGATTCCCCACACTCTCTTCTACAAGCCCCATTCGCACCAACCTGGGTCCAGTTATGTAGGTCCTATGCAATATCCTCAATTGCACCAGCCGGAGCCGCATCTGAATCGCCACTACCTTCGGGGAGGAGACCGCCTCCACACAGTCTTCATCATCTAGTTCTAGGCCATCTGCACACCACTGTGTTCTAAGTCGTCCCAGCCCAGCGGGCTCTCCATATTATTTACCAACTTCTTGTAAACTAGAGAGATAGTTTTCTCTGGAATGTGTCCATCCAGCACACGGTCCTCCAGAGGCGAACCCTCCGGAGCACCGTGCCTCTGGGTATATGGGGGAGAAGAGTATGTCTCACCTGCCCATAATGAAAATTTTCATTGACATGCAGTCCATATTGCAACTGAAGTGACTCGAATGTGTGTATCATGTCCCCTTTCCAGACATCTCTTATCTGCGTAATTCCAATGAGGTCCCATTTATCGAACCCCCTGAATCTCCACAGATTTCCTAACTTCTCCGAGTTCAACAGGGGTGTGGCCAATGTCAGCCGGCCCTCCCAACCCAGACACCTATTGGCCGCATGCCACACCTGTACCGCATGTGAAGTTGGTCCACATAAAGCGAATTTCCCTGGCTTAGCGTATAGAGCTCTGTCCAACAGTCCAACCCCGGCAATTTCACGGTCCATGGCGAACCCGGGATCACCAGGGGGGGGCGTATATAATGTGGTTCACCACGGCTAGTTGTGAGGCCCAGTAGTACTTTCTCATATCTGGCAGTCCGATTCCACCATCGTACAATGGTAGCGTCAATTTAACGAATGCTATACGGGGCCTACCCTCCCACAAAAGCTGCCTCTGAAGCGACTCAATCTGCTTGAAATAGGAGGCTGGCACTAGGTCCATTGAGTTCTGTAGGGCATAGAGGAACTGGGGCAGAGCCATCATTTTAAAAAGGGCGGCTCTCCCGAGCATGGAGAGTGGAAGAGTGTTCCAGCGCTTCACATCTCTCTTACACCTATCCAGCGAGGAGTCTACGTTTTTAACATATCTTAATTGTGGATCAAGCATTATGTATATTCCTAAATGTTTGAAACCCACAGTCTCGATCTGGATTGGGCAGTTTTGCGGGATCCACAGTGGCTCTCCCACCAACACAAAGAGCACCGATTTTGACCAATTAATCGCTAATCCCGAATACCTACCATAATTGGCAAGCACGTCTACAAAGTTCCCGAAGGATTCCCTAGGTTTGGTAAGATAAAGCAAAACGTCATCCGTATATAGCAAGATCTTGTCTTCCCATTCCGATGTCCATCGCAGGCCTCATATCGTTCTCTCCCATCTGACCCAGGCCGCCAGTGGCTCCATAGCAAGGGCAAAGAGCAACGGGGACAGTGGATAACCCTGTCTCGTGCCCCTCTCCAACGCAAAGTCGTTTGATCTACAATTATTGACGACCACCCTAGCCAGAGGGTTTGAATACAATAATCACACCCAGCCGATAAACTTACCACCGAAGCCCAATTTTGCTAATACAGCGAACAGATAATTCCATTTGACTCTGACAAAGGCCATGGAGGCGTCCAAGGACACCAAAACCGTTGGCCCATGCATTTTCGAGAAGACCCCCAGGACACCATGCAGCCTCTGCAGATTCAGTGCTGTGTTCCTACTCGGCATAAAACCTGACTGTTCAGAGTGTATCAAATTCGTGATCACTTTTTCCAGCCAGGTAGCTAAGATTTTGGGCTCTGCATTAAGGAGCGATATATGCCTATAAGAGGCGCATTGCGTTTTGGACTTACCCGCTTTATGCATGACTATAATATTTGCCAACCGTTGATCATAAGGGAGCTGGCCTTTTTCCCTGCTCTCCAAAAACATGGCTCGCAATCGTGTGGTGATCCTATTAGCATTTAGTTTATATAGCTCGATCGGTATCCCATTAGGGCCAGTCGCCTTACCGGATTTTATCTGCCTAATAGCCTGTGCCACTTCATCATTAGAGAATGGAGAGTCCAGATAGGACCTATCTTCCTCCGACAGCCCCGGCATAATGATATCTCTAATCATGGCACTATTGTCTGCCTCCGAGACCTCACTCTAAGCAGTATAGACCTTCTTATAGTAGTTCAAGGAGGTGTCGGCCATGGCTTGTGGTTCAGTAATTTTATCAGACTCCGGTCCCTCCAACACTGGCACCAGTCTCGACGCCCACTCCCCATGCTCAAACCACACTATCAACTTACCGGCTTAATCGCCATGTTCATATATGCGACTCTGCACGCATTTTTTTGGCTAATCGCCCTGTAGTTCGCTAACGCTCTGTACTCTTCTTGACGGAGCTTCAATACGTGGAGGTCTGCAGACGGGTGCAACCTAGTTACACTCTCCTCCAAAGCAATAACCTCAGCCTCCTTCTGAACCAACTCCGCCTGTATTTTCTTCTTTTTCCCGGCTACCAGGGACAAGACCTCACCTCTCGCTACAGTTTTATAAGCTTCCCAAAGAGACTGCGCTGAATCAACAGTCCCCTCATTTTCCGAATAGTAACGTTCTGACATTTGGAGCACCTCTTTCCTAATGGCCGGATCCTTCAACTGCCAAGCACTAATGGGAGCGAAACTACCAGAAGTCTGTCGTCCGAGGGTGAGCTGCAACCATAATGGAGAATGATCAGAGATACCTCTGCCCAGGTACTGTACCTCCTGAATCGTGTTGGCCATCGCGTCCGGCAGCAATATGTAATCAAGTCTCGACAAACTATTGTGTGCTGCTGAAATGTGAGTAAAATGCGTCTGCGTTGGATTACGGACCCACCAGCTATCAACCAATCCTAACATTAAAATCGCCCCCCAGGACAAGACCACCAAAAGGGAGCGTAAGGAAGACGGAGTCCAAATCCCGAAAGGTATCAGTCTGGAGACCCGGCGGCACATATATTAGCAGAAAGGTGGCCGTCTTACCCCCCAGTTTTCCCGACACCCCAGCATATCTACCCCTCTGGTCAATCCAAGTGGCCTGCACTGACATGGGGAAAGAATTCTTAATCAGGATCCCCACCCCTCTAGATCCAGTAGTGAATCCCGCATGCGCCACCAATTTATAGCCCCCTCTATGGAGGGCCATGCATCTATTTCCCACTAGGTGGGTTTCCTGAAGCATTACAACGTTTGGGGAGTGTCTCCTGATGAGCTGACTAACCATTCC
Source organism: Lissotriton vulgaris (assembly GCF_964263255.1). Classification (NCBI taxonomy): domain Eukaryota; kingdom Metazoa; phylum Chordata; class Amphibia; order Caudata; family Salamandridae; genus Lissotriton; species Lissotriton vulgaris. The sequence goes on along the minus strand of NC_141685.1, from coordinate 1,866,945,337 downwards.
TCCCTTAATTTTATCGCCCAAACCATTCACATTCCAACTTAGCACTTTCAGCCCCGATCCACAACTATGTTGTGCCATTTAACCCATATGAAGAACATTGAACCGCCCTCTCCTCAACCGATGCAAAAATTCCTGACTTTGAAAAAAACCGAAAATCCCATGTCTGTTGCAAATCAGCAATGCTACATTTCCACTCGTTACCTTGATGAACAAACATTAAGAACACCCACCTTAATACACACAAAAACATTCCCATCCCACCACCCACCACCCTGCACCCCTGCTTGCGGCATTCGCCAACCCCCAACTCGCAGTGTGCCTGTCGCCCCATCATCTAACTAACCAACTATCTAAATGTAGATCAGAGGGGCACGCCAGTGCCCCCCGCACCCACCCCACCCATAGGAATCATGTCCTGCGCCCGAAGTGACACCCAGGCAAAGAAAACCGTTACACATGTGTAAGCCGCTAGAGGTACCGCTCTCAACAAACTACATTCTGCAAGCACAGCCCTACTGATTACTCCTGCTCCTGCTTGCCATTATCTCCTCCGCTGCCCTCTCCCCGGTAATCTCTCTGGGGGGGAAGACTCTCCGACCAATCCAAGGAAATCTCAGGGTTAGCAAAAAACCAAACCTTCCCCGCCACCTCAACCCTCAACTTGGCAGGGTATAACATAGCATACTTCAGTCCCATGTCTCTAAGTCGCTTCCTGACTCCAGCGAAGCTCTGCCTCTGTCGCTGGACCACCTGCGTAAAGTCCGGAAAGAAGGTGAGAGTAGAGTTTTCATAGCTCAGGGGGCCCCCGGATCTTGAGGCCTGCAGGATAGCGTCTCTGTCTCCAAAATTGAGCACCCTTGCGATCATCGGACATGGCAGGGTCCCCGGTCTAGGCCGCCCCCCCCCGGTATCCTGTGGGCACATTCTATGGTAAAGAGGTTGCTCAGTCCCTTCGCCTTCAGGTGATTAAGAACAACGTCCTCAATAAAGAGATCGGGGCCTGGCCTTCAGCTTTCTCCGAAACGCCAATTATATAGACATTGTTCCTTCAAACCCACCCTTCATAATCATCCAGCATCCGATTCATTAGCAGCCTTGAGTGCACGAACCTCTTGGTGCAACTCTGACACGTCGTCAATCAAGCTTGTAGTTTTGAGGTCAAGCGACTTGACCTTCTCACTGTTTTTGGTGAGGTCAGCTCGAATCAGGTTCACTTCAATGGACACCGTATCCAGTTTATGATCTAATGACAACATCTGTTGCCCCAAGGAGGCCCTGACCCCCCCTATGGCGACCATGACATCCTGTAAAGTGGGCTCCGAAGCAGAATCAGCGGCATCCCTGTTTACACTCAGCACATGCCCCGAGCCAAAAGGCGAGCCCCTAGGCTGAGTATAACGGTCTAGTTTATTAGACTGAACGGTTCTAGATCCCCTCGTGGACTTGGACAGCGATTTGTCACCCTCCAGCCAAGCCACCATCTCGAGGCTGCATGCAGAGCAACTCCAGTCTACGGTCTGAGCAACAATAGCGACAGTCCGTCCAGTAACAACTCCACCGCAGTGGTCTTCCCCAAGGCCCAGGTATTCCAAAGGGTGTGTCAATAGCTACACTGCAAACTATTGTCCCAACAATCCGGTGGCTCCCCCCAATGGGGCGCACTGCGAGTCACCAGGCGGCCCACCACCATTCACAGTCATAGAGTCTTACATGTGTCTCATGTAGCATTCCATGCATGCAGCCAGCAGGCCAGAAGGCACCTCCCGCCAGAGTCAGCCGTCAGCCGTCAATCCAGCACCGCTGGGCACCCCAGAGGAGCACTCCAGCCCCAGTCACACCCCCGTCTTTAGAAGCCACAGGGCGGCACTCACCAATGGCGCAGGCCTCCTTCTGCTTAAAGCCAGGCAATATTGCGGAAAACTCTTAATCTGCCCGCAGCCGCGGCGGCACCGCAGGGTCCCCGCCGCCGGTGCGCCCAGCGGACAGATCACTCGTGCAGCGTTTCTTGTATTAGCCCCTTTCAGCCACTGCACCAAGGGGGTCCTGCTCCAGTGGCCCCGCTCTTAATCCTCGATGGGGGTGCAGTCCCAAACAACCAACAGCGGGCCGCACCGGGGGGCCGATCTCGAGGCAGGTGGAAGGAGCACAGCTAGCCCCGGGGATCAATGAACCATCTGCACACAAAAGGAGAGCCAGATCATGAGGGGCCCCACTCCTTAGGCCCCCTCCTAACCCGGCAGCGTCTGCCCAGTGATCCTTCCGGGGCCCACCTCGGCCCAACGCCAGTCTCCAGCTGGCTCCACGGGGGATAGGATTGCACCACGAGCCGCCTCAGGGCTCTCAGGCACAACTTCACCAGGAGCTGGCGCGATGTCCGCCCGGAGCCGCCAGCAACTTCCGGTCGGCGCCGCCGCTGTTGACACACTCGGCGCCGGCCGTCCACAGCACTAGGATCCCCGGCGTCAGCAACCGCGGAGGCCCGATTTTCAATGGCTTGCCGCTGCGGCTCAGAGCCTCGTCCCGGTCTCGGAGCAGCACGGCGAAGGACCGCTACCTCTCCGCCAGGTATACCCACCCAGGGCAGGTCAGGATGTTGGCAGGATATATGCAGGTGAGGTAAGGTGCACCGGGAGCTACTGGCCTACGCGGCCATCTTCGGTGCCCCCGTAGCTCCGCCTGACCTACAGCAAGTTTAAAGTTGGTTATTGCTTTCCCAAGACCTCCTGGATGCAGAAATAACTTCAAGCTGTCCTGGATGCAGAAATATCTTCAAGCTGAGCTTCCTGCTGCGAAAGCTTGTTGGTGGCCAATCTGGCTACCACTATTGTTGTTCAACACTGCACCTTGAGGGAACTCCACAGCATCTTTACCACCTCAATGGCTCTGTTGTTAAGTTTTTGCTTCTGTTTCCTCACCAGCACCATTTAAGCGGTAAAACCAGCTCCGCCGCGGATCCTGCTTTAGCACTAGGGACAGCCAGCACCACTCTGCACCCAGGTCCTATGATCCATGTAAAATTCAACTGACTCGCATGGCCTGGCCCTGGGGCCTACATCAACTAATGACCCCAGTGGTATGCACTGGATAAGACATGCAAGTGAATGACTGTCACCAGTGCTTTTCTCGATTAAACGCAGCGTTAAAGATTTGTTGTTGTGAATTGCACTGATTTATTTTTCCTTCTAAAATCCATAACTCAGATTATGTTCATCCAATTGTGTTTGGTTTGGCGTCTATATGTACATATAAATCTGCTTCATGTTTTATAAATTGGTGTTGGATATCTTTCAGGTTTTGTCAATTATTTATTGTCCATGTTGGTACTCTGAAATGCTTAACACATGTTCCTCTATTAAAGCCTGACTGCTCAGTGCCACTCTACCAGGACTGAGCTAGGAATTTATTAGTGTAAATTGAAAAGACCTGTTTTGGGGTGTTTTGAGAGTACTACATAGTGAAGCCTAACCAGCCTCACTGCATTATACTCCACTTTCCTACACCAATTTAATGGTATATTAATTTTCAACCTTTGATGAGGTAGGAGTTGGTGCTGCTGAAATATGAGCATGTGATCTGCAGGTCATAACAGATGTCAGCAGTAACCACTTATTTGGGCGACATTTAAGACGGTCGCCCAAATGAGCAAATGTCATATTGCTGTCCAAGTGTCACTGACCAAATGTGGGCTTCATGTGTAAAATATCTATCCATGTACTTCACAGCAATGGAGATAGCTCCCTTTCCAAGAAACAGTTGATAATGTTCTGGAAAATGAGTGCAAAGATAATTTATAAAGTTTCCCACACTTGCCAGGTTGGCACGTTTTTCGATATACCGAAACAAACTAAAAGCTAGAGTTTGTTTCTGTTCAATAAGGAAAAATATCTTTGATGTGTTGGTATTTAGATTCCAGGAAGTGAGACACATTATTTTTGGATGTGCCTGGACTGCCATGATTTGAATGATGGTCTGGCTGTGCAGTCAAAAACTTCAGAGCCCTGCACTGATTACGGAACACCTTCTGAACTCGTAGGTCTGGTGGTTCTCTGGACAATAAACATCCACAAAGAGCTTTCTGGCAGAGTGGGCAGGAGAGACTGCTGTCAGAAACAACGCAATTCTCTCACCTTGAACGGGTGGTGGGAAGGAGGACAGAGAGGTGGGGAGACAGGAAATCCGCCAATGTTTAGTGGATGCCCCACTTTCATCCACCTCTAAACATTTTCCGTAGACTCTATTTCTATTTGTCCTTGTATTGTAATAGTTGCAATGATTAAAAGTGCACACACACTATTAGAGCTCACTCGCAGCCCTGCACAGGAGTAAGAGGCTACAAGCCACCTATTTCTCTCTAATACAATTAAATGTGTTCTAAAAAAAAACATCTGCTCCATCAAAGGTCACAGCTTCTAATCACAGCCTTTGATTTATCATTTGGAACATTTGGTACTAAAGCATACTGACATGTGTGCACGTACCCTCAGCTTTTTCTGTTTGTACGCCCCATTCTTTGATCATTCTTCTGCACACTCACTAAACAGCAGTACATTTTCTATGCATATCTTAAAAAAACATCCTCACTTAAAAATTGGCAGCCTCAAACAATGTAACTTATATCTTTAGTTGCAGAGGTGCGGATATCTTCATTATTTTTGACTGACATTTCTTATATTTCATTGCAATAAAGCATAAGGAACTTTTCTTTTAAGTACATTATTATATGTCCTAGTACATTTAGATCATTGAATTAATTTTACTTTCGTTACATTTTTTAAGTAGCAGGCATTTAAAATATTTAGTAGATAATTTCATTGCTACAGAACTTTGCAAATCTTTCATATTGTTTTATTAGTGAAATAGTACGGAATCAGACGGCAGTTCATTAATCTGGAGAGCAGCCAGAAAATGGCTAGCACAACGAGGCATACAATGGTTCAACAGTGAAAAACGTGAACATGAAGAAGTAGCCCCATGTCTTGTGAAGCAAATATAGCGTTCCTTGAATCTACAGTAGGATTTTAGAAAAAGTGAAATGGCAAAGCTAAATTCCATTTCACATGAATATAAATTGAGGATCCTGGTATATAAATAGGCGCCTAAATATATCCCTAATTTGATTGAAATGAAGCCACTAAAAATACATTTATATTATCATTTTAATACTGGCTGACAGGCATGATTGTTAATTCAAGATTTCTTAGAACAGGAAGTCATTTATGGGCTTTTCTTGGAGCTCTTTGGGGGCACAGATTTACTGAAATACAGACGACAGTGTTGTGTTGATTTTTGAAGACATTATATTAATCGTGGCTGTCACAAAGGAAATGAAGATACTGCTTCTTTTGTCTCCACAACGACCATCAGAAAAGTGTATAAGAATATGAAGTCAAAACTGTGCATTTTGGACACACATTATGGTCACCTTTTCAAACTAGACAAAAAGGGAACATTGAACAGCATGACCTTTATCATGTCATAAATTATGTCATGGAACATGCCATGAGTTATGTTTTTTGTGAGGTCATAAGCAGAGGGGACGCAAATATAACTGTTAAATTTATGATTTATGTAGTTCAAATAATTAATGTTGTCACTAAGAATTTCACCTAAGTATAACGTTACTTTAACCTTTGTTTTTTTCAGAGAATTTCTAAGTTCTTTTAGGAAAAACAAAAACAGATCTTTTTATTACACCTAACTGTAACATTACTTTAACCTTTGTTTTTCTCAATTAATTTTTAGTTGTTTTTTTTAAGTACACATTTTTTTTTAAGTGGCGGTGCGACCGCCATGAAAAGTGTTGTGGTGAGGAAACAAAGGGGTCCCTACAGGGAACCCTGCTGCCTCACCCTATGTGTATGTACATAGGGTTGTGAATGCACATAAGTTCTGCATGGCATGGACTGCAGCAGTTTGGGGGCACATGTATGACGGTTTTTAGTGGTTGCCAATGGAGATTCCGCCTGATTGTGACATGTAAAACAGCTTTTCCCATGTTTCAACTCAGTGATGCAGCGAGTGCAAGGAACATTTTTTTTAAATATATTCACTTACTTTACTCCTTGCCATCTTATGTCCGACTCCACTACCCCCCACCCTGACTCTCCCCTCCCCCGCCCAACGCCCCGCAGTACCCCCTCTGCGAGCCGCCACTACTCTCCAGGTTCACAAGCATATATAATAACATGTACAAAAAAACTGCCTTTTTCACTATCACATTTCCACCAGCTGATACCATTGCATTCTAGAATATGAGGATGCACTGGTTTCTGTGTCAAAAAACGATCACTTGCATGAGTAGTTTACATACTACTGCAGTGTGCACAAGGACAGATCTCTCTAGGGAGACCTCACTGTTGCATGAGAAGTCACCATACTTGGGTATTTAAATAATTGCCTTCTCGATTAAAAATTCTCAGTAAAATATATGCATTGTACCATATAGATACATATATACATGCAGCAGCACTTCTGCCCTCCTGAAGATGAAACTGCCAGCTTAATCAACATACTGTATTAATATTCAAATCTATAAAAACTATTAAGCAAACAAATCAGTAGTAACTTTGCACTTTTTTATTACAAAAAACAATTTAACAACATTAAAGAACTACAACCTCAACTACACTCACAAACTATATTGACAATTATAAAACAAACAAAAAAAACAATTTTGCTAATTTATAATGTTTTCATCAAATTAGGATGAGCAGCCTGGGGTAGCTGCACCACTTCAGCCACGTTAGCCTGGAAAAAGACTTTGGTATGGCTATTTTTAATTTTGATGTCAGCTAGCAAAAATGTTTCAGCAAAGTTTGTCATGCATACAGTTTGTTTAACCCCTTCACTGCTAGGTCTCACCTGCCTCCCCATGGTAGCCCTTTTTTGACTATTTGTTATAGTTTGCGCTTACGCCTCCATCACTTTTTGTCCACCTAGGGTATCCATGCTGAATTTGCATCCCTATTTACCAACAACCTGAAGATTCTAAAGGTACCCAGGGTTTGTGGATTCCCCTGGAGGGGCCTAAGAAATTAGCCAAATTACAACTATATGTTGTTTTATTTGGGGGGTAAAATGGAAAGTGCAGCAGAAGAAAGCATCTGTTTTTTTCCTGCAAATGGCATTAATGAAGGGTTTGCGGTGCTAAAATCACCCTCTTCTCAGCTTTTAGGAACAGGCAGACTTGAATCAGAAAACCTAACTTTTCAACACTGTTTAGACATTTTACTTGGGACATAGCGCATTTTCCTATTTTCTTTTCTTTCAACCTCCTTCCAATTAGTGGTAGAATGGGTGTGAAACTAATGATGGTTCCCAGAAAGCTATTTATTTCTAAAAAGTAGAAGAAATTCTAAATTCAGCAAAGGATCATTTGTGTATTGCTATAGAAATTAACAGTTGAAATGAAAAGATATTGAAATTGAGTTGTAAAAACAGCCATTTGTGTCTGCATTTTCATCTGTAACTTTTTCTAACTATGGCAGATTTTCAAAAGAAAAGAAATATACAGATACATCTGCTGGACCCATCTGGTTGCAGGGAGATATAGGACTTGTAAGTTCTCCAAGAAGCCGAAGTACCCAGAGCCAGTATCTGAGCTGCACCTTGCAATTATTTTTCATTTGGTACCGAGTATACAGCACTTTATTGGGTACATTATAAAGAGTGAAAAATAGGAATTAAGGAAACCTATGTACTTCCAAAATAGGTACAAAATATGGAGTTTTGAAGAAGTGGTTATTTGCACATCTTAAAATCTGTGGGTACCTATACTAGCATGTTAATTACAGGGCAATTCTCAAAATGATTTTTTTCTTACACATTGTTGTACATTTGGAAGGCACAAATAGAGAGAAATACAATTGATAAAAACACTTGTTTTACTGTTCTGAATTCCCCTAAGTCTCCCGATAAAAATGGTACCTCGCTTCTGTGGGTAGGCCTAGTACCATGACAGGAAATAGCCCAAAATGCAACGTCAACACATCACATTTTTCCACTGAAAGGTACACTTTGTACACTTTTTATGCAGTACATCTATGCATGGATTTTGGGCCCTAACTCTGCTGGCACCTAGGAAAACCTACCAAACCTGTACATTTTTTTAAAATATACACCTAGGGAACTCCAAGATGGGGTGACTTGTTGTTTGGCTCTCACCAAGTTATGTTACCCAGAATCCCTTGTAAGCCTCAAAATATGTTTAAAAAACAAATTTTCCCCACATTTCTGTGATGAATCGGAAGGGAGCCATAAACTTCCTTCTATCCAGCACTTTCCCAAGTCTTATGATAAAAATGGCACCCCATGTGGGTAGGCCTAGTGCCCACAACAGGAATCGAGCCAAAACGCAACATGGATGAATTTTTTCTATCAAAAACGGATCTTTTTTCCCAAATGTGGTGAACTCTAGATTTTGGATCCTAGCTCAGCCCATATGTAGGTTTCCCTAGTTAACCTGTACATTTTTTTAAACTAGACATCTATGGCGTATATATATTTGGGTGACTTGCGTGGCTCTCTCCACATTTTTTTGCCCAGAATCCTTTACAACCCTCAAACTTTGACTAAAAAACAAGTACCTCACATTTATTTGAAGGAATGTTCTGGTAACTGTAGGAAGCCACAAACCTCCTTCCATCCGGCATTCCCCTAAGTCTCCTGATGAAAATGGTACCTCACTTGTGTAGGTAGGCCTAATGCCTGCAACAGAAACTGACCAAAGCACAAAATGGACGCATCACATTTTTCCACTGAAAAACAATGTGTTTTTGCACTGTGGGTAGCGGGGGATTTTGGGAAACCTACCAAACCAGCAGATTTTTGAAAACTAGACACCAGGGGGAAGTCGAGCGAGGGGGTTTTTACGTGATTCTCACTGTGTTTTTTTAACCAGAATCTGCTGCAAAGCTCAAACTTTGCCTAAAAAATCAAATGTTCCTTGCATTTCTGAGAGGAAAAGTCCTGAAATCTGGAGTCAGCTACAAATGTCCTACCACCCAGCATTACCCCAGGTCTCCCAATAAAAATGCTACCTCAGTTATGGGGTGGGCCAGGGGCCTGCGTCAGGGAAGGGCCCTAAACTTATTGTGGACACATAAATATTATCCAACACAAAATAACCTGTTTTGGAAGGTGGGCTCCTGCATTTTTGGCTCCAGGCCAGCAGCCATTTATGTCCTACCAATCAGCACTATCCCAGGTCTCCCAATAAAAATGCTACCTTACTTATGGGAGTGGGCCAAGTGCCAGCGACAGGGATGGACCCAAAACATATTGTGGATACGTCAATATTATCCATCACAAAATAACTTGTTTTGGAAGGTGGGCTCTTGCGTTTTTCGCTCTGGGCTCAGCAGTCATTTAGGGAAACCTACCAAACTCAGACATTTCTAAAAACTAGATACTCAGTGACATCCAGGGAGTGTGGCCTATGTGGTCCCCCAACATTTCGTACACAGAATCCCCTGCAAAGCTCAAATATAGCTCAAAAGCACATTTTCATCACATTTCTGTGTGGGAAAGTTGTGGGTTCAATGGGCTGGCCCAAACGTCCTACCACCCAGCATTTCCCCAGGTCTCCTGATAAAAAGGCTACCTCACTTGTGTGGGTGGGCCAAGTACATGCGAAAGGGAATGGCCCAAAACATATTGTAGAGATCTCAAATTTATTTACCAACCTGTTTTTGCAAGAGGGGCACCTGCGTTTTTAGTCCCGGGCTCAGCGGTCATCTAGAGAAACCTATCAAATGTAGACAAATCGAAAATCTAGAGACCCGAGGGAGTCCAGGTAGGTGTGGCTTGTATGGAACCCCTACAATTTTTTTTACAGAGAATGACCTGCAAACTTGAACTTTAGCCAAACAATCACATTTTCCAGGAATTTCTATGTGGGAAAGTTTTGGGATCATGGGACCGGTACACTTTTCCTACCACCCAGCATTACCTGAGGTCTCCTGATAAAAATGCTACCTCACTTGTATAGGTGGGCCAGGTTCAAGTGACAGGGATTGAGGAGAAATCAAAATTTTCTATCAGAAAACAACCTGTTTTTGCAAGGGGGGCACCTGAGTTTTTGGTCCCGGGCTCGGTGGCCATCTAGGGAAACCTACCAAACCCAGACATTTCTGAAAACTAGACACCCAGAGGAGTCTAGGGAGGAAATTATAGACATATCCTGCAATACTCTTAGGCAGCATATGCATCTCAATTCCATTACATGCCCTCTTGTAAGAAATGTATTGACTAAAAACCAAACAGCCCTCGAGCAGAACCAAAGACTCAACCACAGCTATTTCTTTCCCTGGAACATAGATCTCTGAAAATTGATCTACAAAGTGGTCGAGGACAGGCCAAAGCTTAAAAAAACGGTCGAAATCAGTGGGATCTCGTGGCAATGCTGAAAACAAAATGGAGCATCCAATGCAGAAGCAAATACCATTGTGACTCAGGGTTGCCGGAATATATCCTTTGACATTAAGGGACTTGTAGACCAATATGAAGACATTGCCAGCTTCCTTATGAAGCCCATCAAAAAAATTAAACCCTAGAACCAGCTAGCTCTAGAGTGAGGCTTAAGGCTGGCACTGTTGTCCTGGAAATACTGTTCAGCATACAAATTAGTCTGGCCACCAATCTCATCCAACAATACATCATCCATAAACTGAAAGAAATGTATAGGCAAAAGGTTTTCAGTGTTCACTCTACACCCTGTGATACCAGAAAAAGCAGTCAACATAGGTTGCACCATGTTTGGGGCATCCCAGAGTTGGCACTTCCAATGAGAAGCCATTCAGCCGCAAACTTCAATATAAATGGCTCTTGATGCACAGTAGGCATACCAGTGTCCTCCTCTTAAAAGAGACTTTTCCTCCACACTGAGGTTGGCTTTGAAATCAGATGTTTCCTCTCAGACAGCAAATTAACTCCCAGAATCCTGGACTGCCTCCTCTGACTCAGATGCAGAGTCAGTCTCAAAATCATAGCAGAGGAAGATTCAAAATGCATACCTACAAACGGCTGAGCAGTAATCCTGAAGCCAGCTATAATCCTTATTAAGTAAGGTAACTTGACAAATAAGTCAATAATAACCTATAGTTTGTACAATAAGTAATAAACAAAGTCTGCCTTTATCAAACAAGAAGTATAACTACTGGCATATAGTAATTTACAAGCTAAAGACAATGAATACAAAGCACACAAAAACCGATATATTCAAAACTAAACACCTCAATTTGCCAGCAACAGCTAGACTCAGGCTCACCTGCACCTACTCTGCACAGACACAGCAAGCAACAACAATATCCCACTAGAAAGAAGAAACAAAAGAAAATTACACACAAGACAACATAATACACATAGTGCAAAAATTCAAAGAGATTTTCACACACAATAAAACAGAAGCAAAATATGTGGCTATTACTACAACATTTTCAAAAAATGAATTAATACAAGGCAATGATACTCTTTTGAAGTAAAAACGGTTTCTTACCAAACACATGCAATGCACAAACTGCTGAACTTCTAGTGCTGAAACCATAAGCAGAAGTCACAGCAAAGAAAAACAAAAGCTTTGCACTAGAATAAAAAAGAGAAATTAAGCATTACGATCGCAAATGATGATAAGAAATAACAGCCTTATTCATGAAGCCAAAATCGGCTCGCAAAGGGCCAGATTCTGAGAATCTGGACCTTTGCGAGTGCGATTTTTGCATTTCGGATTCATCATCCCAAATGGAAAAATCGCTAATTGCGATCTCGCAATTTTGCGAGGAATTACATTTAAGGAATCTCTATTTGAGATTCCTTAAATGCAATTTATCATCCAATTTTGTTTTGCGAATTCGCAATTTCTGGCCGCAATTTACCGCGAGGTCAGACCTCGTGGTAAATTGCGAAAACTCAGAAAAATGCTTTTAAACGCATTTTTCTGAGTTGCATGTTACACACAGACATGTCCTTTGGACATGTGTGTGTGCAACACCTGTGTAATATTTCATTTGAGGGGTGCTACTGGGTGTCCTTTGGACACCCCTGGCACCCTTCAAATCGCTATCTTATTTGCGATTAGCTAATTGCTAATCGCAAATAAGGAATACTCCCCATTCATTCCTATGGGCCTTTTGGCCCATAGGAATGAATGGCGAGTTATTCCTTATTTGCGATTAGCAATTTGCTAATCGCAAATAAGGATTATGTAGGAATCGCATTTCTTTATGCAATTTCTACATTAATCCCGTTTTGCGAGTCCTTAATAGCGATTCGCTATGAATCGCTATTAGGGGCTCGCAAAACGGGAGAATGATGAATCAGGCTGTAAAACTCTAATGTTATAACACACTATGAAGTCTACTTATCACCATTCAACTGTCAGCCATACACATTGTTATCCAAATGCGAGTCCAGAAAACCGCCAGCCAAGTGCCAGTCCACAAACACCACCAGCCAAGTGCCAGTCCATGCTCAGTGCCAGCAAAGTGCCAGTCCCTGCACAGTATCAGCAAACTTCAATTTCACACACATGCCAGCCTTGTGCTGGTCCACATACACCAGCATCCAAGCACCAGTACAGGCACACCACCAGCTAAGTGTCAGTCCATGCACAGCCCCAGCTAAGCACCAGTTCACGCCCACTGCAAGCCAAGCACCAGTCTTTGCACACCACCAGCCAAGCGTCAGCCCACACACACCTCCAGCCAAGCGCCCGTCCATGCACACTGCCGCCACGCACCAGTCCACGCACTCTGCCAGCCAAGCACCATTCCACACATACCCACAGCTGAGTGCCAGTCAACACACACCACCAGGGAGGTGCCAGTCTGCACACACTGCCAGCCAAGCACTATCCCATTCACACCAAGTACACATAGACCATCAGCCGAACTCCAGTTCACACACACACACACAGAAACTTTCGCTTGTGTCTAGTGGTTTTCTGAGATGGGCATAATAATATTGTCAATCTGCCCTCAAAGTGGGCTAAACCAGCCAAAATACATGCCCAAAAAAGGGTAGCGACACTTGCCAAAGGGGCCACTCACCGACATACAGAAATATAAAATCTTGAATGACTAGTGGCTTTCTGCTCCCCTTGGGGGCAGATGGGTCTAAAAATATGGCGATTTGCCCCCACGAGGGGCAGAAACGCCACAATACATGCCTGAATAAAGGGGAGCAACCCTTGCCAAAGGGGCCGCTCCCCAACCTGGCCAAATCAATTACTTCCTGGTGGTCAATGGCTTCTGCCCCCCTTGGGGAGCAGACCGGCCTAAAAATATGCCAGATCTGCCCCCTTAGTAGGCTGAAATGGCCAAAATCTATGCTCCTTATAAAGGTGAGTGATCCTTGCCCAAGAGGCCGCTCCCCAAAATAGACAAAACATTAATTCCTTGGAAGCCCAGTGGTTTCTGCCCCCACTTAGCTAGCCTGCCCCTAAGATAGGACAGAAATGGCCAAAATACATGCTCCTTATAAAAGGGGAGCAACCCTTGCACATAGGGCCGCTCTCCAAAAGCAAGGCTTCTTTTTCTCGTCCATTCATTCCCTGTTAAGCTAGTGACTTCTCCCCTATTAGAGGTCAGATTGGCCTAAAAATGTGACCTTGCTGTCCCTATTGCAGGGCAGAAATGGCCAAAATATATAGCTTATCCTAGGGACGATAACAGCAAAATTTCACAAGCAACCTACAAATCTCTGGTGGCCTGGTGGGCCTTTCTGCTACACGATCACTGCCCCATCTGCAATTGTGCAGCAGGAATGCACTGCAAGAAACATGGAGGGAAAGGAAAAACTATTTCCTTTACCCTGATGCCGCTTTGTATGCCCTGAACCCAACCCCCCACCTCTCTTCCGGGAGAAGAAACTTACTTCCTTCTTCTACGCGCCCTAGAAGCAAATGGCTTCCACCGTGTTCCTGGCAGTTTCAAATTACATCAGTGCGCCATGCATGCTGATGTCATCAGATGCTGAGTGGGAGTGGCCATACCTGGTGGGGGGTGAAAAGAAGTGACCCACAGGGAGAACGTGCAAGGGCAGAATGGTAACAACGTCACTCTTTTAGATGCCGGAATACGGCAAACGCTAGACAAACTAGCCCCCATGCGGGAATCAAGAAAAAAGAAAACTACAACGGAGAAATGGTATACCCCCACCTCAAGAGCCTCAAAAAGGAATGCCAAAAAAATGAACACCGATGGAGACAAACGAAAGACACTGAAGCTAGAGCAAACTATGTCACCAAACAAAAAAAATACATCCTAGCCATCAAAGACGCAAAAAAGGCGTACTTCACTCAACGAATTCATGAGAACCACAATTCCGAAAAGAACTGTTCAAAATAGTGAAGGAGTTCAGTAACCCATCCAGCACCTCACAAACCCTCACCCCCTCAACTGAGGCTTGTGAACGCATCAGCACCTTCTTTTCTGATGCAATCAATAAAATCTACTCCATCCTCACTCCCCCAAACACTCATATCCTGCCTGACAACTCTGACAAGCATACTTCAACATCAGACAGATGCAATGTCCAATCAGACTCAGGCAACACGCCACGTCTAACTAGTTTTCAACTATTCTCTGAAGAAGAGGTATTAGCGGTACTGAACACAGTCAAATCTGGTTCTCCCTCGGACCCCTGTCCCCACTTCATGTTCTCCAAAATTGCACCAACGCTCTGTCCTCTTGTCACCAAACTCTTCAATAAATCGCTCACCACCGCGTCTTTCCCGGAAGCCTGGAAACATGCATCCGTGACCCTCCTTTTGAAGAAAGCAGGATCCGACATCTCCAATCCGGAAAACTACAGACCGATCTCCCAGCTCCCCTATCTCTCCAAAACCTTAGAGAAACTGGTCAACACACAACTGACCCGGTATCTGGAAAATAACTCACTCCTGGATCCCTCCCAGACTGGCTTTAGAGCCAATAAAAGCACCGAGGCAACGTTGCTGGCAGTGTCGGACAGTATCAGATGCACCACAGATCAAGGTGGATCGGTGGCTCTGATACTGCTTGACCTGTCAGCGGCGTTTGACACGGTATCACACGATTGCCTACTAAACACACTCCTGAGTAAAGGAGTGCAATCTACAGCATTAAATTGGATTAGATCTTTCCTCAGCAATCGTACCCAGGCAGTGTATATGGGTCAGGTCTACTCAAAACCCTATCCCATCGGCTGTGGGGTCCCACAGGGGGCCTCGCTGAGCCCCACTCTTTTCAATGTCTATATTTCATCTCTGGCTGACATCGGAAGGAAGTGGGGCATTGGCATATGCTCTTATGCCGATGACACACATCTGATGGTGACAATGGATGAAGGGCCGGAGACAACAAAAAAAAAGCTACACGACTGTCTCTCTGAGATGGCCCAATGGATGCACAACCACTGCTTAAAACTAAACGCCGGCAAATCGGAGATACTCCTGTTCGGGGGAGAAAACTTATATGGAACGCCACATGGTGGCCACCCTCATTGGGATCAGCCCCCACCCCAAAACAACACGCCAGAAATCTAGGCATCATCATGGACGACGCCCTGTCCATGAAGTACCACATACGATCACTCTGGGGCAAGGGCTTTGCAATACTTAAACTTCTTGCAAAGATTTTCCCTTGGATACCCCTGGACTGCCGACGCACAGTCACTCAAGCTCTACTGGTTAGCCGCCTAGACTATGGCAACGCATTATTCGAAGGGATGAACGAACAACTCTTCTCCCGCCTACAGGTCCTGCAAAATCAGGCAGCCAAACTGGTCTGCAACAAAGGCAAGCGAGACTCAGCATCAGAATGCCTCAAGAAACTTCACTGGCTACCGATGCGCCAGAGGGCTACTTTCAAAATACTCTGCCATGCGCACAGAGCTCCTCATAAAACTGGCCCCACAATTATCCAAGGGAAAATTGACTTCTACGTTCCCAACAGGAACCTAAGATCAAGTCAATCAGCTCTGGCCAAACCCAAGCGCATCCACAAAGTAAGAACAGGCGGATGCGCCTTCTCATATCTGGCAGCCAAAAGGTGGAATGATCTATCTGTCGACCTAAGACACACCAAAAACTATCTTCAGTTTCGCCAAAAACTAAAAACTCGCCTCTTCCCTAAAACATAATCCCCCAGCATTGCCCTCAGTAGTCTCCCTCGATTTATAGCGTTGTGATATCCCATGGGATGAGTGTTGCGCTTTACAAATACCGGAAATAAATAAAATAAATAAATGGTTCCATCCTCAGCAAACGCCCACCGTGCCTGACGACGGAAGGGGTTAAAGGAGTTAACAATGTCTGGCTCGGGCAGAGTTAACTCATGTTGCTGAACTGGATACACTGTGCCTGATCAGGTACTTATTGCTGAACTAAACAATAATGTTGCTTCTTTTGAGAAATCCCTTTTTATGCTGCTTATGTAAGCAGATCATTATTTGCTCAGAGACAAGTAGACTTTCACAGCACAAGTTTGTGCAAGATCACAAATGTCCCCCTATGCAATACAAACATTATCACTTCTCCGATTAGATGTTTTGCTCCTCACTTTCTACAGAGTAATTATTTCCTGTTTTTTCAAAAGTGAGAAAGGCTTCTTTTTCTTCTTCATATATTTTTGCACATGGTAGTTTATTGTTCAAAACTGCTGTTTTCCATTTTTACCCTACAAAAAGAGAAAGTAACCAAAACATTTAAAAGTTACATACTAGTGAATAAATGTGTAACGAGGCAGCACGGCGGACCCCCCTGAAATGGGACTTTGGGACCCTCAAGGGGATTTCACCACATCCCCCCCTCTTCTCTGCCCTCCACAGAATGGCATTCCTGAGGCTGACTACGGAAAAGGAGTGCCGGACGAGGATGAAATACACTGGCCCTTTAACTCTCAGTCAAATGAAGGGTGGGCGGGCCTAACCGAGGATGCTTCGACGTCAAATACGAAAGAAGCGCAGAATCAGGTGTGCTTGTTCACCCGGAGTGTTGGTGTGTGGAGAGAGACGGAAGAGGAGCGGAGCGGCTAGAGGAGTTTGGTGGAGTCAGGAAGACGAACGGAGGAAGCAGAGATCAGAGGAGAAGCAGCGCCTGAGAAGGAGTGTACCCCTGGAGGCCAACGTCCCCACGAGCCGCCCTGCCACACACCCGGGGGAGGCATGTGGCTAGCTCAGGTACGGAACAAGATCAGGGGCTGGGTTGGAAGAAAGGACAGGTCTACTGCGTAATCCTTGGTATTCCTTATCCCGGTAACCCTAACCCTGGGCACCGATTCCCTTCACTAGACGGACATCCAGAGTGTGTGACACAGGTTTACTTCCTCACTCCCTTCCCCTTGACACTTGTACATAGTACGGGCACTTCCCTGACAGATAGTCTGGTTTGTTTCCACCGAGAGGCAAGACGGACATCGAAGCAGCTCCACGCCGGTGATGCCCCGAAGGGTATCGGAGAAACGAGACGGTCAAGCCCAAAAGCCGAAGGTCTGATAGAAGCCGGTCCCCTCGCCAAGCAGTCCCTTCCAGGAAGACTTGCACTGATTTCTTGTTTGCATCAATAAAACCCTCTTTAACGAGAACTCGCCTCCTGCCCATTTCTCCCGCGCCCGTTACAAAATCATAACTGTAATTGTTCACTATATTCTGTAGTTTTCCATGTCTTTCACCCTCAATCACATATTTATATCTAGTCTACCACTAACATGTTGATAATTTCTCCAGAAAATTTCAACACCCGCAGCCAATGTATACTTGCTCACAAAAAAATGATAACATGTCAGCAAACCTAATTTAATAAAAGTCTGAATGTAACACATTCCTCTTGAGACACCTTTGCTAACATTGAGCACTGTGTTTTACTCTAGAAATAGCAATATCACCACTCAAACATCTCAACAGTATATATAAAGTGAGGAACATAAAAACACTCAGGCTTGTGTTAACATATTCAGTATTCTTTGTTTTGTATCATTTGAGGAACACTACCTCCTTTACTTACAAGTAAATACAATTTGGAATACCTGCTGATATCTCTCTCCATTCTAGTGGCAACCTCTTAAGAGCTATATCAAGGGATCTACACCTCTCCAAACAGCTTTTTACTATTTAAACATGCTTTAGAATGTGTTTACAACATTAGTACACTTATTGGCACTTCACAAAAAAGTTTATAAAATATATGATTAATTACCTGAGTTTGGAATTCTTTCATAAATGCAGATGAAGACACCAGTCTCTTTCATATTAGCATAAATTCACTTCTGCTGAGCACAACTCAAACAGACTTCCTTCTCCTCCAAAGCACAAAGTACAAACTGAGCTATCTCTGGTTCTACACCCAATCATTTGACAGCATTTCTTCAACCTTGTAATAAGAATGGTAACTATTGGTTGAGCCTGGGGCCTTTTTTTTTACTTCTCCCCATTCAATCTCACAAGACTCTTGCAGGATCGTAAAATACCTCATGGCAGGCCCAGTAATTTTCCATGTGAGTCTCATGAGATGTTCTCGAGATCAAATAAACCCCATGCGGCAAACCTGAATCCCTGATGCTTGCAAGCTAAACTTGAGAGTCTTTAATGGGATCAAAATACAACTGTATGCCAATAGAATTCTATGGGAAGGACTAGCCTCTCTGCATCGAGAACCCTCTCTTGGATAATCTTTGTGGCCGCTGGATTTTTGGAGGCGCCTCTGGATTACTCCAGAGATCCACCTTTTTGCTAGGGCATTGTCCGAAGTAAGGGGATTGGATCGTTCGCGCAGGATCCCATGGTTTATTGGCATTAAAACTGTACTTATTGATATGGGGATGAGGGATCTCTGGGATAGCCCAGAGACAGTGGAATTTCCCTCAAGATAATCTTATAGAGCAGCATACTGGGAGCTAATTAAAATCAGGAGGTTCTCCTCCCTTACTAGCTCTAATTTGTCAAGGGATTTTCCTTGAGCTAAAAGACGAACCCTGTCTGGAAAGCTATTGGGACCTCATAACAAAGCCCCCAGATCGTAAGCTTTACCCTCAGTTTAGAGTTGGGACATTACCGCTTAGTAGGTTAACATGCAAATGGCACCCAGGAACTAGTATAAGTGCAGATTCTGCCCTGATCATAAAGAAGATAGTGATCATCTCTTATTTGTTTGTCCGGTTTATCAACAACCTAGAAGCTTGTGGCTGAAACCAGTATGTCGGACCTTGGGAACTAGCTCTGCGATGGTTGCCAAGAGGATATTGAAATCTGGTTTTAATGATATCACAGGATTAGGAATAGCTAAGTTCCTGAGTTGGGCATGGGTACTACGGGAGAAAAATGGGGGGTCACATTAGTTATGTTACCATACTGTTTGGTTACTGTATCCACTGTGTGGAATTGGAAATTTTATGGGTTTTATCATGATGTGTTAAAGTTTTGTGCGTTGGATATATTTAATATTTTCTTAAGAATTGATTTTAAACTATAAATATAGGTATTTATTCTTTTTAAACGTTACCGATAAATTATGTAATGACATCTTTACGTTAAATTAAGGTGTATATATGGTGCAACCATTTGTAATTAATTGACTGTCCTGTCTTTTAAGATGAACAATCGCAATAAAGACTTTTTTTGTATTTTGAATGTATAATCTTTGTGCATCATAGGGAGTGAGGAGGAACTACCCTCTCCTTTCAAAGCTCTCTCTTGAATTACAAGTATGCATAGTAGTGCGAGGGAAGGTAAGGCCCTCTCCTGACAGACCCCTTTCTCAGATGATGAGCGTGCATGTTAGACTGTATGGATGGACTAACCTCTCCTTTTAGACCTCTCTCTCAGATGATGGGTTATCATAGTAAACTGTGGGGAGTAACAGGCCTCTCATTCCAGACCTTGATAGGTATTAGTTATAGGGTGTGTGGGGCGAGACTGGCCTCTCCACTAAGACCTCTCTCTCAGATGACAGGTGTGAGAGGGGACTGCTGTTTCCTGTTAGACCTCTCTCTCAGATGATGGGTGTGAATATTAAGATGTATACATGGACTGGCCTCTCCTGTCAGACCTCTCTCTCAGACGATGGGTATGTGTAGTAGGTTGTGTACATGGACTACCCTCTACTTTTAGACCTCGATCTCATTCTCAGATGATGGGTGTGCATAGTAGAGTCTGTTCAGAGAGACTGGCCTTTCTTTTGACAACTCTCTCGCTTATGACAGGTGTGTGTAGTAGTGAGTGGAGAGGGACTATCCTCCCTGCTAACACCCCACTCTCTGATAATAGGTGTGCATAGTAGGTTGTCGGAAGAGACTGTACTCTACTCACAACTCTCACCAAGCCAATGGGCATAAATAGTACACTGAGATAAACACAATCTCAATAAATTGTTCTTCCCTCAAGAGCAAGTGTGCATACTATAGTATATTGAAAGATCACCTATTCCTTCCTACTTTTCCCAAGCCTGCTAGAGTCTTGTGAGATCGTAGATTTTCTAAAAATAAGAATGAACTAATTACTCATTACAGTGCTTACCTTTTACACACGTCCTCTCAAAAACAAGGATCGCAATATGCATTCCTACTAATAGAGTATGTTGAGAACTCCTCTACTCTTTTGTACTATTCACAATCCTGCAAGAGTCTCCCATAATCATAAAAATTTGTTAAAAATATTATACATTTATTTTCTTCACAGTAGTTATCCCTTAGACACTTCCTCTAAATCTAGGGGGACACCAATCTGCTGCCCTCTTATACTGTTTTCTTTTACTTCATTTCTACACCTTCAACTTTTTGCAGGAAACAGCAATGACGGCCATTTAATTTCTAACATTTTAACAGCCAGTCAACTAGAGAGCTCCTGGGACTTGCCTGAAGGCTCATTCGAAAAATGGGCCTCTCAACCAATCACAGGGCTCAATTTTTAGGTTTTGCTCCTCTACGAGGCATCAAGTAATCAGTATTACTACGGAAACTACACCCATTGCATTTGTCTTTGTTTTGTCGCTTGCCATTGGTGGAATTTGGCATTACTGTTCTTACCTTGTTCATTGTTGGCTTGCGGTCTGATACATCACTTCCTTTTTCTTCCTTTTCTGGAGGAAGCAACATCGACCAACTACAGTTAATTTACGCTGCTGGCTGTTATCTTTTTATTTAGGGACTACTTTTTTCTTTGCTGCTCACATTTCCACATCTGACAGCTTCCTACACTTATCCGACCCGACCCTGTTTATTTATTTACTTTTAATGTATTATTCATAATTACATCACACTTAAATGATGCAGCCCACGCTGAGGCTGGAACCCTGTTTTCCTTCTCCAAAGTCAGCAGCGTTATTTGTTTAGCCACCTCCTCGCACCGTTTGTTGTACTTGATTTCAGTTGCTACATTTCTCCGTCTCAACTGTGGCTTTTTAGGTCTCGACCTACAGCATTGCTTTAGCAATGCATGTTTGTCGAGATTATAGTAAGTGTTAGAATCGGGGGTCTCTGGTTGGCACAGGTATGCACTCGTGGCAAAGAGGGACCCTCTCCTCTAGTCAGGGTAAGAGAACTACTCCTTTAGAAATAACCCTTGCTCACCCTCTAGCTAGTGTGGCGCGAGCAGACAAGGCTAATCTTCAGGGCGATAGTTAGTTAAGCATTTATGATCACATACAGGAAACCCACTGACCCACCACAGATGGACACCAGTCGTAGGATTGTATCAAAAATACATAGACTTTATGTAAAAATACTTCATATGCAGAATTATCACAAGATCATATAATGTTTAGCGATTGGAGGCCACCAGATTTAAATAGGCGATTGTTCTTGAGTGTTCGTGGTTAGCAAGGTACGATGACAGGGAAAACAAACGTTGAGAACCCTGGATCCGATGCGAACTCGGGATAGAGTTCAAGTGTTCCTTGAGATGAGTTTTCGAGGCGTTTCGTGCGCGGCTACTGGTGAGGGCGGACCCGGGACGAGGCCAACGGTTCTCCAAAAGGAGCCCCCTCGAGGTGCGAGGCGCGTGAGCGGGGCGGTGTGGAGGGTTGTGGCGATCCGGGGTCGGATGCATCTCACAGGGCGAGGCGCGGTTCAGGCCTGCAGGGCGTACTACTTCTTAGCACACCAGGTCGTACCTGGGGATCTGTGTGGGGCGTCACATTCTCGGGCAGAAGGGTGCAGCACCGGGCCTTCGGTACCACAGTACGAAAGGCCTTTCTTGAGGTACGGCACAGTCTTGGTATGCAGGAGGGCAAAGTGAGACAGTCGGGTACGTTACGACGTACGGACCGTCCGAGGCTATCATATGCGCTCCGTGCAAATTCTGGTGGTAGAAGATAAGAGGCGCACAACGCGCTCCGTAGCAGGCGAGGTGACAGGAGAGCGAGCGGCCCGGCACTGAAGCGGAGAGCGACTCGAGCTTGAGCGGGGCCCTCTTGTTCCTGCCTATAGGCATTTGAGGTGCCTGGAGTGCTTCTTTTTTGTTGTGAACACTCACCTGACGGGACCTCCAGCAAAGCCTACAAACCTGTCAAGACAGTCAAGTGGGAGGCCTTCTCTGAGCTGCCACTAGTAAAAGATTTATGTGCAGTGCACCGGATACACGCCAGAGCCTAGCAATTAGTATCAAGAATGCGAGGCATGTGTGTATGCAGTAGCACACAGTGCCCTGCAGCGGGCGACTGACTGTGTGTAGCATAAATACAGGGCAAAGAGGAAGTTCGCCTTCGTCACTCATTTAACGGCACATATAGCGCACGCTTGGTCGCTTGTGTACTCCGTGTGCGCTGCACTCTCATTAGCCCCGGGAAACTTCACCCCATAAATGAAAGGGTAAGCTCCCGCCACTGCCAGGTTTCTCATTACTGCTGCGGTGGTGGTGATGAGCATGGATACACACAGGGCAGAAGAAGAAAAGCTACACGGAAAATAAAGGCGCACAGACGCTATAGTTACAGCGAGGTGCCCTGCCAAAATAAAGCAGCAGTTACAGCGAGGTGCCCTGCCAAAATAAAGCAGCACAGGTCCTGCCTTCACGTAGGGAAAATCATTAATAGCTCTTGGCATTGCTGTGGCGGGGCGAGGGAGGGGGAGCGCATTCCTTTAAAAGGGGGCGGGGGAGCGGATTGCTTTGAAGTCATGCGATGTGCGATATAGCTGGGAGGTGCACGTGCCTGTCTCACATGAACTGTACCAAATCCGCAGTTTAGGGAAACTTTTGAGAGCCTTACTGTTAGACCTGGCACCTTGGCGTGAGTCTCCCTTTCACTTTTTGCTGATGTGCCTCAGATGTTTTTGCTGGTGTTCGATGCTCAGGGCACTGCGCCACGGCCAATCCGTGCCGCAGTGCAAGTGCTCCCAATATAAAGTGTATCCGTAATTTATTTCCATGATTGGCTTATTTGGTTTACTGTCAGTCCCCAGTTAGATACAAATGCCGCTAGTGGGCCTGCGCCGCTGGTTGCGCCACCCACCGAAGCGGCCTCGTAAAAGATGTCTCGGGCCCGCCATCGCAGACCCTGCGTACGGTCTGGTACTGTCACGCTCACTGCGCAAGTGCACACTCTTGCCAGTCCCTAAACCTTCCCTAACCGTCATATCAGTCACCCCTATAGTCGGCCTACGGGCCGGGTGCATTGTAAGCGAAAAGGTGGGACAAGCCCTGTGTGTGGCATGTCCTAGTATTGAATTCCCGCCCTTTTTCGTTCTGCACTATTGAAGGGCTGCCTGTTCTATTAGGCCAAGATGAGCTGCTGGATTTATTACACGCTATAGTCCCGGTCGGCTCAGGGAACACGGTGGCATGTCGAGTTTGGTATGCCTGAACTCAGAATAATAAAATACTTCCTTTAGCAAGGTTTATTTTAATATCCTGTGTTTGCAAATGCTACTTTTAGAAGGTTAGCATTTGCTCGCCTGACTATTTAAGCCCGCCTCTGCCAGGATGTGTATCTGTTGTCTGGGTTTGTGTCAGTGACAGGGTTGGGGAATTCCCGGCGACAGTCGGGGTTACCAGGTGGTGAATGGGGCACTTACAGCAGGATGGGTGGGCAGAGTAGTCCTTGACTCTGAATAGGGCTGTGCTCTACCACCACAATACTGGCTCCACCTCCTGCGGAGCGTCTGATGTCCCTGCCCTGCTCACTGAAAGAAGAAGCCAGAGTCACCAAAACAAAGTGCTCCAAAACTGAACTGAAACAGGCTCAGGCCCACTGGCCTGCAAGAACAAAGGATTTTTAGTATAAATGTAGGAGCCCTACTTCTAAGAAACTAGATCCTGTTTCAACCACGAAGAACCTCTGCCCGACGAGAAGGACCAGGAGAAGCTGGAGAGGGAAGACTGTCCATGACCTAGGGGACTGGCCTGCAGTAGGTGCCTTGCTGAAGAAAGGAGGGGAAAAGACTGGAAAAGACTTTGCAGAAATTGTGCCTGAAACAATCTCCAAGGGCTTGGACTTGAGCTTGTCCCCTGAACAGATTCCAGGATCATTGGACTCTACATTGCCTTCCGTGACGAGTTGCTGGGTCCTGCCTGATCTCTTACACCGCTGGGGCCCCCACCTGAAGTGTGTCTCGCTCTCCATTTTTTCAGCCTGTGCCTGGTCGCCCCTGCCTCGAGCTGCACCAATCCCATCTGAGCCGTGTCCGCTCCGCTAGGCCACCCACACCCTGCCTCCCTCTCCACCCCGAGTGGCCCGGACTTGGCTGCCCAACGCTGGAAAACAGCCCAGAGCACTTTTGTGAGGTGAAGGACCGCCCGTACGCCCGACACGTACGGGCTGCCTCTGTGACCCTGCTCTGGCTGTGAGAGATCAGCCGCATTGCTCCCCAGGAGCCCCGACGGAAGGTAAGGTTCGTACCCCGTCCAACAAAGACACCTGCCGCAAACTCCCTGGAGCCCGTCTACAGTGAGGTATGGTGCGTACCTAGCATACAGCACCGCACCAAACGTCCCCCTCAAGGTTGCACCGCACTGACAGCGTCGCCAGTACAGTCCATACCCACCACTAGGTGCCGCCTCAGTGACGAACAACTCCGCATCGACCCGCCTACTCCTTTGCTCTTCCCGCTACGTTGCGAACCTTTGACAGCACACCGGACCGCCCGCCCCGCATTAAGGGTATGGCTCGATCACCAAAGCGTACAGCAGATGTACGCTTCGTTCGCCCACAAAAGAAGCCTCGTCCTGCGACCGCTGACCGCCCCAGATCATCCGCACCTCTCCCCGCAGTCCCGCTCCCACGCCTCGTCCCTCGAGGCCTCCTACGAGCCATACTGCCTGTGGGGAACCGTTGACCTCGTTCTGGGCACGCCTTCACTTGGAGCCACATCTGGACGCAACAAACAACATAATTTTAAGGCACTATTACACTCGAACTGAGTCTGTGTGCGACTCGGACCGAAGGGTCCGCAACGTTGTCTTTTGCTCATTGTTTAGAGGTACGAACTGCCAAAAGGGTCGCCCAACTAGAGCGAAGTGCACAGGACCCCCAATCTAGCATTTTTTGCAGAAAGCTCAAAGAACTCTTTGATACCAAAGTACTGTGGCCTCATTTAAAGAAACTGTATGTGGTCATGAATGCTTAACTAACTTAACGCCCTGAGGACTAGCCTTTTCTGCTCGCTCCACGCAACCTAGAGGGTGAGCAGGGGTTATTCTGAGGAGTGAGTCCCTTGCCCTGACTAGAGGAGAGGGTCCCTGTTTGTCACAAGTGCATGCCTGTGGCAACCAGAGACCCCCAAATCTAACAGTCCATCACCTGTTGTTTTTGCAGTTGTCACCCCGACTGGTACGGGTATGCTCAGGCGTGAGTCCTGTGCTCTCCATACCACTGGAATCAAGCTATCCAGGCTGATGAGGGCTGAAAGCCCTAAACCGGTCCTTGGATGCTTGTCTCCTGTCCAGGGAGGACCTGGCTTGGCAGTTCGGGCTGGACTGTTCCCATGGGGCACAAGGTCAAGACTGATTTGCATATGGCTGGGTTCAAACTGGAATGGCATGGTGAGCAAAAAAATGATGGATTTATGCCAAGATCTCTGTACTGGGGTGAATGTATGACATTGTTCTGCATTCTGTCCATCACCTGTTGTTTTTGTTAAAGTCAGGAGCACCCATTCCCCCAGCTGACATGGGGAGGGTAAGGACATCATACGTGACTCTTGATTATTTGCTGGGCCAATCGAGTGAGATAATCAAGGAACGTATCTTGCGGAAAAAATGAACAGTAAGGAGAATAGGGATGTTCAAGAAAAGGTAGAGGAACTTCGGCAGAACCACCATCTTGGCGATGGCAATCCGGCCGGCAAGAGATAATGGAAGTCGGCTCCAAATTGGAATCTTGGTTTCCAGCCAGTGCATCGCGCGCCAGAAGTTGGTTCTCCAAAGCTCATCTAATTCCGTATTCAACCAGATGCCCAGGTAACGGGTGGGGCCAGAGGCCCAGACAAAGGGAAAGTCCTGCGAGAATGGTTTAGTGGCATTGGTGAGAGGAAACAGCAGAGATTTGCTCCAATTCACCTGTATGCCAGACAGCCTGCCAAATAGTATGATCTTGCGTACAAGAGGGCTAAGATTGTCTCGAGGATGACGAACATATAGAGTCATGTCGTCCACATACATGGAAATAAGGAGGGAACGGGCTGAGAAACCTATACCCCTTTCAGTGTGGTGCTGTTGAAGCCTCGCAGCGAGTGGTTCCATTACAATAGTGAAAAGCATGGTTGATAAGGGGCACCCCTGCGGAGTTCCGAGTTTGATGCAAATAGGGTCGGAGATCTGCTCGTTTATACGAAGACTGGCCGAAGGGCTGGTGTAAAGAAGCAAAATCTTGCAAATAAATGTATTGCTAAAACGCGTGCGAGGCAAAAGGAAGAATAAGAAGGGCCATTCGAGCATGTCAAACACCTTTGTGGTGTCCAAAAGAGCAGCTACTGCAGGGAGGCTGGGGTTAATCTGGTGTAGAACCGAGAAAACTGTTCGGAGGTTGTGCGAGGTGGCTATGCCAGGGATGAAGCCGAATTGATCAGGAAGGCAATGAGGGTCATTAGTAATAGGAGGCAAGAAGAGATTAATTTAGCAAAAATTTTATTGTCGGTGTTAATCAGAGAGAGGGGGCGATACGAGTCGCAGCAGTTGGCTGGCTGGTCGGGTCTAAGTAGTAACGTTATCATGGCCTCACGTAGAGATTGAGGGAAGAGTCCATTATCAAATGGCTTGTTGTACATGGCCCCCAGATGTGGCCCTAAAGAGAAGCATATGTTTTATAAAAAGATGCTGGGAGACCATCCAGGCCAGGGGCCTTGTCTCCATGCAATATGCTGATGGCGGCGAGTATCTCTTCTCTAGTAAAAGGCTCATCTAAAAATTTGTGATGGTAATTCTCCAGCCAGACTAATGAGATGGTATCGAAATATTGTTCGAAGGCCACGCGGGAGGTGGGGCAACCGGCAGAGTAAAGCTGCGAGTAAAAATCCATAAAGCGAGTCTTAATTTCATGCGGGGAGGTGGTTCTTGCAGATCCACTGCACTGAGAGCCATAATGTATGACGCCACGTGGGGGGTTAGGAGGTTCGCCAAGGTCTTTCCAGGCCTCTCCAAAGAGCTGCGCTCGGCCCTCTCTGCCCAGAAAAGCAAGCTCCCTGTCAGCCTCTTCAGTAAATTCAGTGTGCTTCTGTCTTAAGAGCGCATGGGTTTCAGTCCTAGGGCTTGCAGCCTGGGCTGCATCAAGGGTCTTAATTTCAGACTCCAACGTAGCAAGGGTGTTGCGGATGGAGCGGAGAACACCGGCCTGTTTAGAAATGCACTTGCCCTGTATGACCATTTTAAAGCCTTCTCAGAGTACAGAGGCCGATTCAACGGAACCCACATTTCATTCAAAATATTGGTGATGGCTGTTTGGATATCCGCTCAGGAAAACAGCATTAGGAGGGAATGCTCGCTGTGGGGAGTGAGGGAGACGGAGACTAATCTGCACTGGTGCGTGATCTAAAAACGTACACGCCATATGAGTCACGTCAGTAATCCAAGTGAGGACATCTGGGGAAATGAGCCAAAGATTGATGCGCGAACAGCAACCCCTGGCACCAGTGACACAGGTGCCCTCACAGCCATCAGGCCACTTATGGTGCCAGGCATCATAGAACGAGTTGTCAGTGAGTATGGACGTAAGAGTGGCGGTAACACGCGGGTGAGAGGAGTGCGGTCCAGAAAGATCGAGCGTCGCAGAGAGAGTGACATTAAATTCTCCCCCCAATATAATCACTGCGGGGCCAAAGGAGGAGACAAAGTGCCAGATGTTATTAAAGAACTCTGGGTCATCTAAATTTGGACCGTAGACCGCTGCAATTGTGACAGGCTGGGACAGCAGAGAGCCATGCAGAATTACGTATCTACCATCAGGGTCAATAAGTGTCTGAAGAGTCAGCCAGGGAAGTCCCCTGCATATTAGAACGGAGACCCCCTTGCGTATGAAGAATAGAATGAGGAGTATGATTCCCCCCAATAGTGCGCCTGTAGTCTGGTAAGGGACCCGGACATGAGGTACATCTCTTGTAGGAGACATATGTCCACCCTATGTCGCAGTAGATGAGAGAGGATGTGCCTAGCTTTCCGGTGGTCATTCCAAGTCCAACAGATGATGTCAGTTATGTTGTGGTGGGTCTGAGTGGAATGCTGCGCAGCAAGAGTGGGAGACATTTCAGGCGGACGCAGATGATGTACAGCTGTGTGGTAGTGCCCGCGCCAAAGATGCATTAGAAACGTCCACAGAAAGTGATATGGTGAGCAGGGAGCATATTAACAGGGCGGGTCCAGTGACAGCAAAGACCCCCAGTGCGCAACAGCCTGGTGATTGGAGCAGTTTGAGGGGGGGGGGGACCAGCAGGCCTATTTGTACAAAGTGGAGTGTCATCAGCAGGCCCATTTCAGAGGAGAACAAGGAACACAGTGCAATGTAGTAATCTGAGCACAAAAAACAGTGTGCATAGACCAAACAGTAGCAAAAAAGAACCCAACATGACAAGGAGGACATAAAACCAAAAATAACCCCCACCCCAACCCGATCCCCTTTCCCATGGAGAGTTCAGCAGAGAGCGTGGGATTCAACTAGTCAAGGATTGATCAAATGTAACCATAAGCAGTCCCCAAGCCCCATCCCCAGCGCAACCACCCGACCCCAACATTCGAAGAAAAACATCAGAAAAACCCTCCACCCCACACCCACACAAACCCCCCAATTAGGCTGAGTTTCCAACCCACCCCACCCCAGGAACCCACAACTGGGAAGGGAAAGAACAGCAGTAGAATAAGGAATTATCCCGTGGGGGCATGGCTGCGCTAGGCGTTTTCCCCTGCAATGAAGCAGGGTAGCCTGGCGTAAGTAGTGTTAGATAACAGACAGAATGAAAAAATTAATGTGAAGTAATTACGTTACTTCATAAACCAGTCGTACAGACCAATAAGACATATAGACATATAGAACCAGTAGATTTCAGAATACAAATTCAGTCATTGTTGTACCGTCTGACCCCTTAAGAAAGACGCGGAGCCAGGAGCTTCTTAAAGCACGTCTTTATTCTCGTGCCTTCCTTCCATTTCCGGTTCTACCCCCGCCCCTTCCCGTCCTGCCTGCCCTGTCCCAACATAAGGCCAGGCAAGCACGATGCAACACCTCCCCCTTTTGTACAAACAGTCTTACCGTCTCTTAGAGTTCTTCAATGAAACGGACCGGTCGTTTGATGTGTCTTCCTGGACGGCTGGGCTGTTCTGGTCTTGGTGTCTGGCGATCTCCGGTATCTTCATGACTGGCCGAGCTGAAATGATCTCGATCACTGTTCTCACTCCGACTCAAGGAGTCAGCACTGAAGTCCTGGGTTTGGGTTTTGTTACACCCGGTGGGTGTGCACCTTTTGAAATGAGATATGTTCAGAGTTATTCGTTTGTGGTCCGCATCTGCCGTAACCATGGTCCCTTTCCGACTGGAAACTTGCAAAGGGTGATCAAGGTATCGACTGTCGGCCTTTGTTGTGCGATTCTGTCTGACCATCACCCAATCTCCTTCTTGAATGTCCGCATGTTTTGCATGTATCCTTTTGTCAGCGTAGGTTTTCATCTTTAGCTTCTTGTCATGATCTAGTTTGACTAACGTG
The DNA here is from genome assembly GCF_964263255.1 of Lissotriton vulgaris. Classification (NCBI taxonomy): domain Eukaryota; kingdom Metazoa; phylum Chordata; class Amphibia; order Caudata; family Salamandridae; genus Lissotriton; species Lissotriton vulgaris. The sequence continues at coordinate 1,866,915,248 of NC_141685.1, read as the reverse complement.
GCATGGTGCGTGGTAACTGTTCTAGATGGTGAGATGTTGTTCAGGGCTGGTAGCCGGGTGTGGGGAACTCGTCCTAGCATTAGGGTAGCTGGGCATTGATTTGTGGTACTGTGGGGTGTGGTGCGATATGCCTGAAGTACTTCATTTAAGACCTGTTGTATGTCGCGATGAGCAAGTTCAGCCTGTTGGATTGCCTTCTTGAGTGTCCCCATAAATCGCTCTACCATGCCATTGGCTTGGGGCCATAGAGGTGTTTTCTTCCAGTGTTTGAAATTTAGATGCTATGCAAATTCGGCAAACTCGTGGCCATTGAATTGTGGCCCATTGTCTGATTTTACTCCTAATCGGATGCCCCAGGTTGCAAAGGTCTCTTCAAGAATGGGGATTACTGCCGTTGCTTTGGTGAAGGACACTTGATGCGCGATGGGGAACCGCGAATATTTGTCCATGATGACAACAATGTACTTGCCCGATTTTAGAGGGCGAGAAGAAGTCAATAGCTACCTGTTGCCATACCCCGTCCGGTAGTTCTGACATCTGCAATGGGGCTGGCGGTTCATCACGATTCACTAATTGGCACGAGGTGCAGTCCTTGAGTGTGGTTTCCACCATCTGGTCCAGTAATGGGAACCAGGCACGTTCCCTTAGTGCTTTCTTGGTGGCAACTATGCCTCTGTGGCCTTCGTGAGCCAGGTTGATGATTCCTTGTCGTAATTTCTGTGGGATAACTATCCTCCTCCCTCACAGCAGTAGACCATCAGTGCTAATCGATAGCTCCTCCTGAATGTGTTTGAATGCCACAAGTTCTTGATTATTATGATTGTTGTTTCAAGAGGCGACCTGTAGGTGTCTCCATGAAATGGTCCGTATGCGATCCACAACATCTCTTGAAAGATGGGGTCTTGTAAGGATGCCTCTTGGATGGCCTCTAGTAGAACGGTCGGAGGACACGCATTATCAATGACGAAGTGGATATACTCTTCCACCAGGGAGCTCTTCTCCTTGGTGTGTGGACGGGGGTGTCGGGACATGTAATCAGCTGGATTTTCCGACTTTCCCGGCTTGTGGATGATGGTGTAAACATAGTCTTGGAAGCGCAGTCCCCACCTCTCAATGCGCGGGGGCATTTTGGCTTTGGGATTTCCAAATATTGTGACGAGAGCTTGGTGGTCTTTAATGAGGGTAAAGTGTTTCCCGTACACATAGGGGTGAAAATGTTCGCAGGCCCATACAACAGCAAGACTCTCCTTCTCAGGCTGCGAGTATGCTCTCTCAGTGTCGGTGATGGTGCGGGTGGCGAAGGCAACTATATGTCGTTGTTCAGAGTCTTCATGGTATTGTGCGAGGATAGCGCCCAGTCCCACTGGGCTGGCATCAACAGTCATTTCAGTCTTTCGCCTGGTGTCAAAGTATGCTAGGTTGATGGCCGAACTTACAGGCTTCTTGATCTTGTTGAATGCTTGCTCGCAGGTCGGTGTCCACAGAAAGGGTTGACCTTGACGGGTGAGTTCTCTGAGTGGGTAACTAATGGTGGAATAGTCTTTGATGTATGGTGCGCAATAACTTGCCATCCCTAGGAATGATCGGAGGTCACTGACGTCTTGTTGTTGTGGAGTATCTGCAAGGGCCAACACTTTTTCTGGGTCAGATTTCATGCCGCCCTTGGAGAAAATATGACCATAAAATTTTAGGGTTGATTTGTGGAATTCGCATTTGTCGGGATTCAGGGTAAGGTTGGCATTTAGTAGCGCGTGACAAACTCTGTATAGGGCCGTGTCATGTTCAGTCTGATTGTTTCCAAATACCAAGCTATCATCGCTGTAGTTGAAAGCATTTGGGGTGTCTTGAATCACTTGCTGAATGGCTTCTTGGAATATCTCGGTGGCCGATGATATCCCAAAATTAAAGCCTTTGTACCGGAACAGTCCTTGATGAGTCGTGAAGGTTGTGATGTAACGTGACTTCTCGTGTAGTTCCAATTGATGGTATCCCTTGTTGAGATCCAGTTTTGAGAAAGCAGTCACCTCATTGAGGCGGACAATCATATCACTAATGTGAGGTCCTGGATGCCTCTCTCTCTCAATGGCCGTGTTTGGCGCGCGCATGTCTAAACACAAACCCACCTTGTTGTCCTGCCCCTTTTTGGGCACTACCACCACTGGCGATACCCAGGGTGTGGGGCCTGAGGAACGTTCGATGATATCTATCCTCAACAATTCCTGTAGTTCATCATCGACCGCCTGTTGTAAGTGAAATGGTACTTTCTTGTGATGTTGCGCTACGGGTGTTACTTGCTCATCAATGTGCAACTTGACTTTGAATTGGTTGAGCTTCCCTAGGCCTTTGAAGAGGTTCGGAAACTTACTGACGATATCAGGGGCATCTTCTATCATATAGAGAAGGTCTACAAGTTTGAGTCGCTCTGCTGTTGGCAGACTGAGGAGGCAATCTGCTGCATCGGGACCTTCGACTACATGGACGTATGCTTCGATTTGTCGATCTTTGTATGTCAGTGTCGTGCTGAACCGGCCCAGACATGGCAGTGGTTTCCTGGACATCCATGTGTAGACTCGGACTGCTGCTGGTTCTAGTTTTGGTTTGGGTTTCATGCTTTGATATTCAAGAGTACATATGTAGTTCAAGGACGCTCCTGAGTCTAGCACGAATTTCGCTGGGTGGTTTCCAATTCTGATGTCACATATGTAGTTCAAGGACGCTCCTGAGTCTAGCACGAATTTCGCTGGGTGGTTTCCAATTCTGATGTCCAGTTTGGGGTACTTCTTTAGCCGGTCCGGGTCTGACACCATGCATATATATTCATTACTGTCTAGTGACACAGGTGAGTGTGGCGATGATTTTCTGGACGTTGATCTTCTGGACTTGTACGAGCTGGCTGAGCGATCACTCGATCTTGACTAGCTGTCGGACTGTCCTTCTCTTCCTTTTATCGCTCGAGCATGGTGGCGCGTGGTCGATCGCGCCAGGGTTGTCTTTCATTCCGCCTGTCGTGTTTGACAGGCCACTTCAAAATGATTGTCTCTTCCACAGTGGTGGCATTGTTGACCAATGGTGGGGCACTGCCCCGAGTGAGGGTATTCTTGGCCGCAGCGGTAACATCTTGGCGCAGGTCAGCTACTTCTACTATGTCGCGTCTCATGACGAGAGGACATTCCATGGCGCGATGACGTCCCTTTGGAGGTCTGCATGAATTGTCTTGACTTGTGGTGGTCTGAGCGACGTTTAGTGTCGGTGCGGGCTTGCATACTGAAAACCTGTTCTTTCTTTTCAGGCTTGGTGGCTTCCATCTTTTTCGCGTGGTCCTCCGCTTGATCGTTTATCCGTGTCATCTCTTCTATTTCTTCCAACGTATAGTGTTTCTTTAGCAGGTGCTGAAGTAGAGATTCGGATTGGCAGCCTTCAATTATGCGTAGTCGCAACGCATCTTCCGTGTTGAAGGTGTCGAATTCACAGTGTTGGGCTAGGCGCCTGATGCGCACAATGAAATCCCCCATGAATTCATCCTTTTCTTGTGACGCCAAGTTGAACGTGTAACGCTCAAAGTCCAAATTGCGTTTATGCAGGAACTTCCCGTCCAGGGCCCCTTTTATGTCATCATATGAGGCAGCATTGGCAGCGGGCAGTTCCTTGATAATCTGCGCAATGTCTTTCCCAACTAAATTTCGCAGCGCTATTAGTTTTTGTTTGGGATCTTGCACTTGGGACCCAGTCATAAAGTCTTCGAAATCCTCCGCCCAGCTCTTCCATTTAGGTCCCATGCTGTTTCCAGAGGTTAGCTTCAGTGGGTCTGGTTGGCGTAGGTAGGATATGCCCATGAACACTTGAGGCAACTGTGGGGGATGAGCTGCTGCTCCAGTGCTCGAGGTCCCGGAGGTATCAGGCTGAGTGGTCATCTTGAGCACGTTTGCTAACTGTTTTAATCAATCATTATTTAAGTCCGGAGTTTCTCTCACTTGTTGAGTCTTGCCTGACCTCAAAATGACTGCCACCGAAAATCCAATGGGGGTATATGGCCATGCCTGAATTTAAGATGGCCGCCGCTCAGGACAGATTCTCCATTCACACTGTCTTTCAGATTAGACCTTTTCTCTCTTGCACAGAATTTCTGAACTCAATGTTCTCGGTCGCGTGATATTCAGGCACACCCCTCACTCACTCAGTGTCACTTATGAGAGGGGGGGCTCCCGGACTCTTCTAGTCACTTTCGCACCGTCGAGGCTCATTCGCTTCTGGGTGCTGTCTAGACCCCCACGCTGGTCTCGTTAACTTGGGCTGCACTCAATTGGCAGCGCTCCTGCTGGACAGCATTTTGGGCGACGCACGGGCTTCCTCCGTGATTTTCGCGCTCCTTCGCGCTTTACGTTGCGGCGCTGTCGGCGCTTGGTCTTTGGCCATGTTCTCACGGCAGGGCGTGGGTGATGTGGGTTATGGACTATCCCACCCTTGTCGCCAGTGTACCGTCTTACTCCTTAAGAAAGACGCAGAGCCAGGAGCTTCTTAAAGCACGTCTTTATTCTTGTGCCTTCCTTCCAAATCTGCCTTGCCCTCGTCATTTCCGGTTCTTCCCCCCGCCCCTTCCCGTCCTGCCTGCCCTGACCCAACATAAGGCCAGGCAAGCACGATGCGACAATTGTCACTGAGGTTCTCAGCAGCGGCAGCCTGGTAGTTCGCGGGTGAAGAACGATGGGATTTGTCAAGTTTTTTGGCGAACGCCAATGCCTCTCTAGGTCCTGGAAAGGTAAGAGTTTTGGCGCCCTGTTTAATGTGTAATTTAGATGGATACTCTAGTGAGTAGGAGACCTCGTGCCTCTGCAGGATCCGCTTGGCCGGCAAGAACTCACGGTGTGCAGCCTGAACTGTAGTAGTGTAGTCCGGATAGAATGTCTCCCCTCTCCCTGGCCGCCCGGAGGATTGCATCTCGATCCCTGAAGCTCAGAATTTTGGCAATGATGAGACGTGCCGGGGGCCAAGGGAATGATGGGCGTGCTCCAGTATGAAGACCGGCGAGAGGATGTCAGTAAAAAGCCCCCAGACCAATTGCTCCACGAAGACTTCCATACGAGAGATGTTTGTGGACTCGGTTACCCCGGTGATGCGTATATTACTGTGCCGGGAATGCGCCTCCAAATCTTCGTTCTTATCGCGTATGACAGCAAGTAGCTTGTCCATCTGCAGACATTTTTGGGGGTCCTGGACAGCAGCGTCCTCCATGTCAGACACCCTGGTCTCCACATGCAGGAGGCGAGCATCGTGGGAGTCAACCCGGGTCTTCACCGTGTCAAGTCGGGCCGACAGTTGGTCCGGCTGCATCGCTATTGTGGTGACCGTGTACTTGACCTCCAGCATTATGGCTTTCAGATCACATGATTGCACCATGTCTGTTGTAACCAGGAAATTTCCGCAGTCTGTTACAGCACCCTCCTGGAGCGTCTGGCGGCGTTGGTCAAACGCAATCTTTGGTTGTTTGGGGTCAGTTTAGCCCATGGTCAGGACTATGGGGGATCTTTGCAGCCAACGGCAAGAGCAAGAGCTGCAGGGAGGGAGACTGTCAAGTATGGTGAGTGTGCAGCTAGGCCGTGGAGGCCCCGATGTCCCACTCTAGGAGACATAAGAGTTTCGCCGGAGGGCGCCCACCCCACGACGTGGGGTGCAGAAGGCGGGTTAGGTCCCGGGTGTACCCGTCAGCCACAGCAGTAAGTCACAGAAAGGAGCAGCAGGTATGGTGAGTAGCGCCGTGAGTGGTGCTGTTGTTCAGGCAGGAGAGTAGCAGGGAACGGGGCACACCAGCCAGGCCCCGAATGGCAGAGACGGATCACGGGCCCAGAGCTGGGAGCACAGACACAGCACGGCAATGTAGCCCCCTGACCAGGCACCAGAGGGATCACCCGTCTGCTCCTGAGGAGTGTGAAGGCCAACAGGAAGGCGAGGCAGGAGACGTAAAGCACAACAAGGTCACCAAATCGAGTTCAGGATCCCCAGGCCGATTCCTAGGACTCTCACCGAAATCCCAGACAGGCCTTAGTATGGTAGGCCGGCCGCAGGAGTCAGCCCCGGGGAGCCAGGAATCAGCAGGGCGTAGCACCAAGAACAGCGTGAGTGTGACAACAGTTTTGTCAGAAGGGGGCGAGACAATGCAGCCAGTTCCTATGCAAAAGGCAAGCCGGGGATCCCCGTAAGCGTGGATCGCAGAGGTAGGTCACGGGCCCAGGGCGGAACTCCTCTAGTGCAGTAGGGAGAGGCCGCACCGCCAGCAGATGCCAGCAGGAGCACCGATCGGTCCCAGCGAGGACCTGCACAGTGAGGATATCAGCAGTCCCAGGGGTCGGGCCAGGAGCAGACTGTAGCTTGCTTGGGGAAGCCAGAGGATGCCGCCGGCAAGGGGCCGCAAGCAGCAGGGGGATTAAGGGGGGGCGTTCCCCCACTTTGCCAGGCCCGATGACAGAGGCCTAGTCCCCCGGTGCAGGCAGAGGAAGAAAGCACTAGGGGCACCGTGGGCAGAGCAGGCGGTGCGAGGTATCGCGCCCCAAGCCCCACCACCAGATACTCCCACAACAGCGAGCCTACCAGTTCTGATGGTCACTGGGTGCAGGCGCCGCCTCCGTAGGCTCTATGAGTCCGGCCAAGAGCCCGCGATCAGCTCCAGGGAGTCAGGATCTCCGCACGCACCACAGGACCCAGGCCCGGCCTCACACAGCGGCGGATCCTAGTCAAACAAAGGCCCCAGAAGGTGGTGAAGGTCTCAGATGGGGCCGCCAGAGCTGGTGATGGCGGCGCTCTGAAATCAGGAGTTGATCGGTCCGATAACTGCAAGATTATGTAGGATGATGAGCTTGGCCGGCAGAGCCCACTTAGAGTGCGGCCATTTTGCAGCCGGCCAAGCCACGCCCCCCACACTTTAAAGGTTTGAGTGTGAATGACGCAACAAGTGGTTGCAATTGTATCAAACTGTGTATGAAGAGAAGAGTAAGTAGAGCCCTTTAAATGAAAAAAAAAGTAACAAGTGTACATTTTACTTACTGCATAGGGGCACATATAGATCTGATTACATCAGGCCAATTAAATTGTGATCCCTTCACAAATACTTGTTTTGGCAAGAATAACAATTACACGTGGTGTAATGTTGCGATTTCTAAAATTGCGATTGCATTTAAGAAATCGCAATTTCAGATTTCTTAAATGCAATCCATGATCATTTTTCAATTGCGAATTCGCAATTTGGAAGTGGTAAGTTAGCATGAAGTTGAACTCCATGCTAATTTACCTAAAACTTTCAAATATGCACAAATTGCATTTTTGAAAGTTTTAATTTACACACACATATGCCCTTGGGGCATGTGTGTGTGTAAATTGCATTTAAAGTTACATTTCAGGGGTGCAGGGAGGGGTTCTTTGGACCCCCCCCCCCCATGCACCCTTGAAATTGCATTCACATTTTGCGAATGGCAATTTGAAATTTGCAAAATATGAATGCATTCCCATTCATTCCTATGGGCCTTTTGGCCCATAGGAATCAATGGGAAGGGTTTTCCTTAATTGCGATTCGCAAATTGTGAATCGCAATTAAGGAAAAATACTGAATCGCAAAAATAAATGCGAATTGTTCATGCATTGCAGTTTGAGATTTCTAAATTGCGATTCCTTAATTTTTGCAATTTAGGAATCGCAAACGGGAGCAATGATGCATGTGGCCACAAGTGTAATATAGATTGCAATCTTTATTACATTTCTTCAGGTAAAAAGTACTGTTTTTTTACAAAAGGGCAAGTACTACCAGGGCATGTGGATTTGGTTGCTGTAAGTCAGAATAGGAGACAATTATTGCAGCCAATAAATTATAATCACCTCAATATTGGATATTTTCTGATGTGATAACTATCAAATCCAGTACAAGTCACTTACAAGCAGACAGATATGTAGAAAAACACCAGTACGTCAGTGTTCTATGACAACTTCATGCACATACATGTTTACATTATGCATGTGCAAATCAATAATTCTGTAAATTCATCAAGCATATGTAAATATTGTTCATATGTAGACATAAACTTCTCAGAAAAAAAGGTATGTTTGTTTTCATCAAAAGGGAATACTGTCTCTGTTAGCACTATCTATAACTAAATGTGCTGAACGGAATGAAATCACACCAGTTGTTACTTCCATAGGTTAGACTAATAGTCAACCAAAGTTAAATTTAGAGGACAAATAATTCATGTGTAAGTGTTAACTACTCAGGGACTTGTTACGTAGGCATTTTGAAGCATGTAGAGAAGTACTCCTGAGGTATTCTTTTATGTACTGTTTGATTCCTTTTTGAATTGGTCCCAAAACATTAAAAATAGCAATAAAATGGGAGTATTCTCAAATTATGCTTATACAATTAGTGCAAATAGTAAGGACTGTGATCTCTGTAGATTTTTAATATTAGCGATTTTGACACTTGATGAGAAGGAGATTGCTTTGAGGGAGCAACATCTAGTGGGGGTCCTACCAAGAGGATTCTGAAGGTGAAGTGTACCTACACATGTGCATTGTGTGACCCTTGATGCTAGGAAGGGGCTCCTGCCGAGAGAAAGGGGCACCACTATAATGCCATACTGCCACGAAGGTACGGCTGCTGCCGTTGGTATTGTTGGTACCCGAAGAGGACCATCTCATTATCGAAGTGATCCCCATATTCCAGGACGGTATTTCAGAGATGAATAAGGGCACCTGTGTGCACTGTGAAACCCCCCTGCATGTCAGCAGGGGCTTGTAGTCCAGGAAGAGGGCCATCTTCGGAGGACAGCATGCATGCAGTCATAATCGCCTAGCAAATTGTGACCTGTGGATTTAGAACCAAATTTCACCTACCGAGGAAGACAGCAACAAAGACTGCAGAAGGCTTACTGGTTTATCAGTGGAGTCCTGTGGAAGTATGCTTCTGCAGCCTTAGACCCCAGAGCTCTGCTCATCGCTGGGCCAGGGACATTTGCCCAGGGACTCTGAGCTGCCATCCCAGCTTGTGCAGGCAAGAATGATACCGGGATGGGACGCCCTGGAGGTAACACCCGTTGACTGATGTGTTCAGGCGTGGGGTCATGTGGACTTTTGCAAAGAGCCCTTGTAGAAAACTTCTAAGACTTGAACCCACTAGCAGGGCCTAATTTGAATGTTGCTATACTTGAATAGGGAATAACCATCATCCCTAGTGGCACAAGATGTGACCTGGGTAGCGCTAGCGGGCTTGCATTAAAAATACTTTGTATATTGTTCCCTCCTGCACCCTTATACCCCCTCCAGGAACCTCCGTTCCTCTCATCTTGCGCTCCTTCAAACTCCCCGCTTCAAGCGCAAAAAACACGGAGGTCTCAGATTCTCCTTTCTGGCACCCTCATTCTGGAACTCACTGCCACTGGAACTGAGACTCTCCTCCTCTCACCTTCATTTCAGATCTCTCCTAAAAACCCACCTCTTCCATGGCACTTATTCATAATTTCCTCTCCCCCCGCTCCCTGCCTCTTGTTGAATAAAGTGAATAGCGCCAAGAAACCGTCCGGTGAATGCCGCGCTTTATAAGTAATTTTTACATTACATTACATTACATTACATTGTTTAATGTGTGTTGTATTGTACTTTATTTTAGTAGATAAATACTCCTCTCTAAGTACTTTGACTGTAGAATCATTTATTTGGGTTGCTGGGCCTATCTCGAGCTGTGAGTCTCTGCTCACCTTACACCTGTACCTTTGCGTAAAAGACTTAGACTGCTTGACCCAGGCTGCCACTGAGACTAAGGAGTGGAAGGGGTGCTTGCCTCAGTTGCTCAGAGCCCACAGGAGGCCTGGCCCTGAAACGACCAGAGTAAAAGGCCTCAACCACCATGGGTGGTCCCTACAGCTCCTGCTTGCCCCGTGCCCTCTGAAAGTGTTTCTTACAGTATGCATTCACTACATGTTTTAATAAGCAGAAAATCTGTTGTATTGAGTTAAAAGTACAATCAAAGGATTTAGAGTCAATTTACCCTGGGTGTGAACTGCTTTTAGAATGCAGTGTACATCAAAATTAGCTGCAAAATTGAAAATTGACTTTCGTCAGTTAAGAGTGCCAATGTCTCCATAAAATATGTGGCAGTAAAAAATAGGATGCAGTATCATTAAATGTACTGTTTGTAAAGTTTTTCTTCATGATAAATAATGCAGACAAACATTGGATCAGAATTTGTTTTAAGTATTTTAGGAGTTGAGATGTATCCTGTGTATACATTTATGTAGTATTTATTTATAAGTTTTATATAGCACGTGCTAGACCCGAAGGTATCAGAAAGCTTTACAAAATCATGACCAGAAAATACAGTTAAACAGACATGAGAACACAAACGAGGTGAGAATTCCAAATAGAAAATAGTAAACATCCAAGAAATAAAGGCAGTACAAAAAACAAGAAGAGCAATTCAAGAGGATCTAATAGACAGCATACAACAGATAAAACAGGATCTTAAGGGCAGGAGTGATGAGGTAAAATCGTTTGACATCTGAAATGAGCCGGTCTGACAAGTTCAGAACTGTTCTCAGGGGGTGAGGTGAGATTTTGGCATCCCTGTGAGAATGGCATTACCATAGTCTAGTTTGGTAAGGACCAAGGATTGCACCACTGTCTTGAAATCTTTGGTGGGAATGAAAAGTTTTATTTTCTTAATGTTTTTTAGTGAGTATAGCGCTCCTTTTGCTGAGTTTTTGATGTGGTCTTTCATTCTTTCATTGACAGGTTTTTGTCTAGGAAGATGCACAGAGGCTTTGCGGAGTTGGATATAGTGAGATAGCAATTTAAGGCGTTCAGGTTGCTGAGCCGTGGATTGGAAGGTGGTTGCATTTGGGGGAGAATAGAATTACTTCAGTTTTGATGGGGTTTAGCTTTAGGTGATTGCAGCAAAACTAGGATAGTAACTCAATCAGTGTGGCGTTAAGATGTCAAATGTCACTGGGTGATTTGATTTTGTAGTAAAGTTGCGTGTCATCAGCATACAGGTGATAGCCAGAAACTGGTCCCAGGATGCTTGTTTCCGTTCCAGTGAAGACATGGTTTGGAAGTTCGGGCTGGACTGTTCCCATGAGGCTCATGGTCAAGACTGATTTGGATATGGCTGTGTTTGACCTGGGGTGGCAAAGTGAGCTACGGAACGATGATGGATTCAACTCAGATCTGTGACTGGGGGTGAGTGTCTGAAAAGTTTCAGCGCTCCGTTCATAATCTTCTTGTGTTTGCAAGATTTAATCCCTGCCAGCTTCAAGATGACCGTCAGGGGTTCCATGAAGAGATTGAAAAGGAAGGGGTAGAATGAAGCCCTGTGGCACTCCTAGATGGACCCCTGAGGGTTTAGAAATCAAGAGTTGATTTTGATTTGTTGAGTACGGTGTTGTAGGGAAGATGGAAACCATTTTAAGTTTGAGACTGTGCCATTGATGCTGAAGTAACACCTCAGAGATTCAAGTAGGGCTGGGTGATTAACCCGCTGATAGGTCAAGAAAGATAAGTAGGCAAGCATCTCCCACGTCTAGGGATCTGTGAATGTCATCAGATATATTGAGCATGACCATTTCAGTACTGCAGCCTTTTCTGAAACCGGATTGGAAAGTGTCAAGAAGGGTGAATTTTCATAGAAAATCATCAAGTTGCCTTAAGACACATTTTTCCATCGCCTTGGCTGGTTTGAGATAGGTCTGAGGTTGTTGAGATTGTTTGAGTCAGCCCTGGGATTTTTGAGAATGGGTGTGATTTGTCCTCGCTGGAGAGAGAGTTGAATACAGCCCATGGTGAGAGATGTGTTGATGATTAGGGTCCAAAACGGAGCAATGATGTGGTTGAGGTCTTTCACCATCGAGGATGGGAGGGGGTCATTTGTGTGGGTCAAAGGATTTAGATTCCTGATTATATTGAAGACTTCCTTTTCCGACAGGAGATTGAAATCAGACCAGTTGATGTTGTTTTTCAGTTTTGAATCATTAAAGTGTCTGTTTGTACCTTTAGGGGTTGTTTGGTCAGCAATGGGAACAGAAGGAGGGGCTGTAGTGAGGGTAGGTGGGTTGGAGAGGGAGGTAAGGAGGAAGGACAGAGAGTAGACTTGCAGGAAGGACTGCTCAATTATGGCGACTTTGTCAGAGAAAAAGCAAGCAATTTATTCACATCGTTACTTTGTGGCAGTTAAAGTAAGAGGGACGTCAGATGTGGTTTGTCTTTTCACATTGGTAAAGAGTAACCTGGGTCTATTTTTTGCATGATCCAGTTGGTCACGGAAGAGGGAGGCTTTTTCTTTAAAGATGTGCGTTTTGTATGATAGCCGTGTAGTTCTAAGTAGAGCTAGTTCTCCTCCCTGGTTTTGGTGCACAATTGGGCTGTAAAGTGTCACCCACATCACCTTTGCATAGAGTGCAAAGGTGTGTGTGTGTTGCCTAGCATATATTTTCCATTGGAAGGGTACCAATCCAACCCAAAGTACTCTGTCTAGACAAAGGGCTGATTTATGGTTTTATGGACTGAACTCCATCCATAAGGGTGGGAGATCACATTACTTTTGCTATCTGACCAAATTCATTGGTGACCGCCAGCCGAGGGGTCGTCTCTGTAGATCGAACTGAACTTACATCACAGTGGTTCATTTCAATGTGGAAAAGGTTTAGTGCACAGCTGTTCACCAAAGGTTTAAAAAGTTTTGGTTTTTGTGTAACAAACTCCCAATGTGTGAGTTTATTTCAGAAAAAAGAAATAGACAAATGACCCTCACAGCCTGGGTGTTTCTACAAGGATGTGGGGTCATTTTCCTGGCAGTGGAGAATAGGAAAACAAGACTTTAGAGCATCCACCTAATTTGTTGTGCTGTTGGAGGACGTTATCCCCTGTCAGAGCAAACAGGGGCTCCCTGATGGAAAACTTAAAGTCTGACCATCTCTAAATGAGGTGGAAAGACTGAGGGGTATATTCACAAGGACTTATCTCCGACTTATCTCCACCTTAACGTATCAAAAGTGGGAATAGATTAAACACCCCATTCACAAGCTAGTGCAAGCTGCAGACATCGCCAGTATTTCCACGATAACTGCCCCAAAATGTATCCCCACGGTGGGCACCAACAACTAACCCTAATGAGATGCAGAATAGGCATTCCCGTGTAAAAACACATAAAAAAAACCACAACACCACTTTCACAATGAACTGCCAGATCTGCAAAGTGCAACAAAAACAGACGATAAGCCTTGATAGCACCAGGGATTTAACACCTGCCTTTTTCTGGTGCTAAGCAGGATGACTACCCACAGCATGAAAGGGAGCCCAGCCAAAAGCCACACCTGAAGACCCACAGATGCCATGGAGACAATGATCATGCAGCTCTGATACCCGTAAGGGCCACAACATCCCCCGCCACCACACCAGCCCCCCCAACCACCACACCCCCGGACATACACATACCGTGCACAACAAAAGAGCCACAAAAAACGCATGATGGCGCACATTGCCAAAACAGTACACACGTGTGGCCAGAAGAAGGAGACACAGTCACACAGAACTGAAGTAACAACCAAAAACTGTATTGAAATCACCACAAAACGCCAATGCGGAAGACTCCTATTGGGTCCGTCAGGAAAAATATTGGTGTTACAGCCTGGAAAAATAAAGCACAAAATCAGTATGTGTGTCATGCGCACATCAAAGGAGTGAGACACAGAGAAACAGAGAAGGAAAGTTAGCCAGAGAGAGAAAGAGAGGGAAGGAAGAGAGAGAGAGAGAGAGGGAAGGGAGAGAGAGTGAGAGAGAGAGAAGTAAAGGAAGGGAGAGAGAGAGAGACACACTGTCGCCCCTGTGCACACAGGCCCCACTGTTCACCTGCTGCCACCAGTGTGTCCACCAGTAGGCACACCACGTGCCTGTGCAAGCTCCAGACCCCGGTCCCGCCACCATGGCATGGTCCACATCATGTGGGCCTGCCCGCGGCCAAGCAGGTGCCAAATATGATGCTGAGTCCTGAGTCATCAATGACAAAGACCACATCAGTGCACACGTCATCAACGAATGTTGCTCACCCGCTCAGCTATTCCGGTGCCACTAACCCTGGGCAACGCCAGTCAGAGCCACGTGGTGGTAGGCCCGTGACGGCCGCAAGGCTTCGAGTGCCACTAACCCTCTGTGCAACAACTCATGGGCCCTTTTTGATTGAGAACCATGGAGCGTCCATCATCCAGTCACCACCGGCAGAGGGGAATGTGACGTTGTCGGCACCTTATATTTGCAGGGTCACATGGCCTGTGACGCCTGTGCCGGATAGGTGTGGTATGCGTACAAACCTACCCTCAGAGAGTGGCGGTGACATGCTGACAACTAGACCAAGTGACCTGCACACCACCAGTGAGTGCGACAGGTAGCTATGAGTGTCACCCATTGGAGCATAAGCAGAGTGGTTTGGCCTGGCATACGCCGGACCAGCGCAGGGCTTGCAACAATGACTTGGGGGTCTGGCCTGACATACGCCGGAACAGCGCAGGGCTTGCAACAATGACTTGGGGGTTCTGGGCGTGGTTCAGTCCATGTCTGGAAAAGGAAGTGACTAATGCATGTGTCCCTGTTGTGTTGTGGTGTCCACGACACCCGGAACACACTAGGCAATGTTGCACACTGTGACTGGCATCCCACCAGATGAGCATCATTTACGTAAGGGAAGTCACTGTCCCTACATTCATCCACACATTCATACATGAATGATGAAAGACATGACACAGCAGTGCGTTTCTGGATATTTATTGCACATCCAGTGGAGTTTTGCAGCTGGAGCGGTACAGGGCCATGCCAAACACACTACACAATATGGGCTTGTGGAGGGCCAGCCAGAGTCTATCCGGGGATGACAAATACTGTGGAAGAGGAAGGGTACAGTCTGCAGCCTGAACGCCATGTCAATGGACATCAAACAGGATATGGCAGTCCATGTCATGGTCCAAGGATAGTGCAGCGGAGTGAATCAGGGATCAGTGGAAGATCAT
This sequence comes from Lissotriton vulgaris, assembly GCF_964263255.1. Classification (NCBI taxonomy): domain Eukaryota; kingdom Metazoa; phylum Chordata; class Amphibia; order Caudata; family Salamandridae; genus Lissotriton; species Lissotriton vulgaris. The sequence goes on along the minus strand of NC_141685.1, from coordinate 1,866,900,225 downwards.
GGGGCCATGTGCGGCAGCAAGCAGAAAAAGGCCAGGTGGCGGAAATGAATGCTAGTGCCTCCTTCTGAACACAATCCCATCCACGTCCTCAAATGTGTGCTTTTCCCCACCTGTGGGTGTTGCAGTAACGGCTGCGGCATAGTGTGCCACTGACACATCAGGGGCCAGAGTGGATTCGCCTGACACACTGTGAGGCACTGACACACCAGGCGGCGGAGATGTGGACAGTGTGAGGGCGGCAGCACTCATCGGTGTCACGCCTTGTGGCAGCAATGCAAAGATTAGGATCTGCAGGGCATGGTAGATCCCAGCCACATTTCACTGATGTGCAGCGTTGGCTGCCATCATTTCTGCATCCTTCTGCACCACGTCCTCCATGAGCCTCCGCATGTGTGCCAGCTCATGTCGTGATCACTGGAGCCAGTCAGAGCTGTCAGGTGTTCTTCTATCCTCGTCATGACACCAGCAATGTCAGCCAAGGCTCATTGGAGACCATGGAGGCGGCTGTGGGTGTCTGTTAGGGACTGGAGCTGGTCCCTGATTGGACCTAGACATCCTTGGATGGTGTCCAGTTTGGTAGCCATGAGGTCAAACCCCAACCACACCTGCTCTGCCGTCTCCCTCTGGAAGGCCATGTGTTGTTCCTGGGGGTCTTGGGAGACTGCCGGGGCTGTAGGTGCTTCCGGCTGTGTGATTTGGGTAGTGGGTGGGATCTCCTCAATGCAGATGGGCTGCCCTGATCCTGGAGGTGAGTTGCGGATGATGTCAATGATGTGTTGGAGGGCTTGGGTGTTGATGCTGGGGGTGTCTTCCTCGTCATCAGTGAAGAGTGGCTGGGACGGCTCTACAGGAGGTGTTGACTGTACCCCTGCAATGTAAAGGGAAGATGGTTTATTACAATGTGTCCACATGTATGTACCTGCATGGTACATGGTACATATTGACATTCAGACAGCATGGCAATGTACATTGTGACAGTCTATAGATCAGTGTCATGACCCAGAGTCATTGTGGGTGTGCACTGGGTGTGCACTGTGCTCTGCGTCTTTGTGCATGTATGCCATTGTGGCCATCTCTACCTGTCCCCCCAGTACCTGGTGGTCACTCACCCTGGTGCATTTGTGTTGTGTCCTGTCGAGCAGTTTACAGCCCCCTAACTCCGGTCACAGTCTCCAAACTGATGACTGTCGACACCAGCTCCTCCATGTCATCCAACCCGAGCTGTGGCACTGGGCTCCCACCTCCAGTCTGCATGGCTGCCTTCTGGTTGGCAGTGAGTTTCTTGCGCTTGATGTCTATCCATCGCCTCTTAGCCTCGTCCATTGACCTCTTGTTCTCTCCAACGGCATTCACCTTGTCCACGATGTCCTGCCATAACCCATTTTGGTGCCCAATGACACGTTGGAGGTGACAAACAGTTGTTGATGGTGATCTATCACCTCCGTTATCAGGATCCTGTTTTCCTGAGGACGGAACTTTGGCTTCCTATTCTTCTTGTCCTTGCCCTTCCTTGTCCCCGAGGTCCCAGGCTGGTCGTCCGGGGTACTTGTGGGGTTGCGGTCATCTTCTGCACCTTCTCCTGGTGCAGGAATGGTGCTTGGGTGTTGGTCAGTTTGTTTTTGAGTTTCTTTTCTATTTTTATTGTGATTTTTCCCACTTGCCATGTGTGTATTGCAGGCCTGGCGCTGCTTATCACTGATTTCCTCATCGCACTTTGGCATATCGCATGTTTTTTCGCGTTGAAGTTTTTGTTTTTATCTCCGTTGCGGTGGTTGTATTGCAGACATTGGCCTCGTAATCAGCGGGTTATCTCATGGTACCGCCGTATTCTGAATTCCACGTTGACACAGGGTTATTTTCCTGCAATAGGCTGCGATGTGTAAAGTTGCGTTAGAATTTTTTGGTCATGTTTAGCACACGTTCTTGTGAATATCCCCCTGAGAGTTTGGCGGACAGGGTACTATGCTGTATTTGTGATTTAATAACTTGTCTGACAATCTCTAAATTGCACTCAAAGTTTTAAACTATTTTAATCGTGGATGTGTGGTGTACATTTCACCACATATGGAAAATTTGAAAAGTTAGGAGATATTATAATATTTCTCCATTGTAATTTCTGCTTGTAGGAGGCATTATTCTTTGGAAAATAAATGAAATACAAGCATTTGTAAAGTGCACAGGTGCCGCCGGCACCAGGGATCAAACCGTGAACCCTGTAGTCTGGAATCAAGTACCCTGGCAGCTGCGCCACACCTATTCCACAAACGTCATTGTCCACTTATGTTAATAGATATGGTTTGCATCAAATTCAAAGAGTAGTGGTGTGAGAAAGTCCCTGTACCACCTACGTGGCACAAAACACAATTTGCATGACTTGACAGGCTACTTTTAAGAGCAAACAACATTTTCACTGGATATAAATAGTTTATCAACACTTTGCGCTGTTTGATGTCACTCTGTGGCTTTGCACCAGTGCAAAGTGTTGACAAATCTGCCCCTTGGTGTGTTTGGCTGTAAAGAAATCACTGTGCTGTCACTGAGATAATACCCTGCTTATTGGCATAATCAGGGAGCTCTCCTGAACCGTTGTAATCGTCTGTAAAACGGGCGACAAGTACTTTGCAACTGACAGTTGAGATCTGAGTGGAGAGCAACAGAGCTGCATTCACAATGCGGCCGATGCTGTGCGCAGTATTCCTGTTGTGGTTAAATCGAAGGAATGTGACGTGTGTGAACTGAGGCTATTTGAAGGAACTGCCCATCTCCTCAATCAAAGGGTGACCTCGTTGTAGCCAATTAGATCTTTTAGCATGCCCACTTAGATTATAAAGTCCCACTGAGTTCAAAAAGTTTCAGTCGTGAGACGTCTGCAGCCCGATCGGATGGCCCCCATCTGAGACCGCTCCTCGGGCCGTGCTGAAGACAGCCTTTCTTGAAGAAGAAATAATTATGCCTCATCAGACAGAGTGTTCTTATTACGAGGTAAGATTCTACTACAAAAGCCAATTATTATAATGATAATGTTTTTGAAAGATGGCGGATCTTTTGCAAATGCACTGAAAATGTAACTCATTTTGGGAGCAAATTGTTTAATTGCTGATTCTGTCTACTGCAAATACTGTTGACTTATTTGTTGCTGAGACGATACTTCAAAGAGTTGTGACTTTTAACTGGACGAGAATCTGGCATTTAGAATCTGCGCTGTAACCAATGAAGGGTCTTCACAGGCACAATGTTCCCTTTTATGCGCTGTCTTGGCTGTGTATATAATGGCATTGAAAAACACAGTTTATCCGCGGTCACGTAAACAGCGAGGAGCAGAGGCATCTCGTTTTGCCATCCGCTGCCTGCTCATTGCAGTCGGTCGTGCAGAGCAGAGATTGTCATTTCTAATTCCTGAGCACTTCGCAGGCACTTTCAGCAAGTGCTTTGCAGAGGTGGCGCTGCAGAGCCTAGTAGCGTTTGAATCATCCTAGAATCATAGTGGTCCTTACCAGGGCAGTCCCAGCTCTCGCCTGAAGGCATGGGCCCCTCTATATGCCAGTCTGCCAATTCTTTATATTGTTATAGTTGAAGAGGGGTTGTTTGCTTAAATGCACATCCGGTAGTCATTTCTGTACACTGAATTAAGTTACCTGCATACCCGGAAAAGGTTTAAGTTGTGGATGATCGCCCATGAGAGTGGAGCCTGTCCTTCTTGAATATGGAAAGGCAGATGCTCTGATGCAAATCACAAGTGTGGGCTCTGTTTAAAGGACAGTACACTGGGCATGTATGGATGTATGATGGATGCTGAGGACTGTCTACCCCCATGCTGAGAGAATCCGTCTGTGTTGTAGGATGGGTGCCTTGGGTCAGCTTTGAAAGGTCTATAAATAGATGTATCCATTGTCTGGTTTATGTAGGTTTAGCTATGCTCTATTTAAAGCATAGGGGGAGATGAATGTACGCATTCATCGACTCTGCCAGGCCTCAATTGTAAGCACTAAGGAATACTGGAGCAACATGCCGTTATCAGTCCATTGAGATGAGTAGAAAACGGGTCTAATATGTTGCATTTTGCCGAGCCTCATTTTGAGGTATTGCAGCTGAATAGATAGATGAATACGTTAGCCCTAGAGGCTGGGCCTGGCCATGGTCGAACACATTGAGGCAAAATGGGTGCTCATAGCCCTCACTCTGCTTGACACACTGTCTGGAGATGGAAAGCTAAATAATCAATACTCACTGAGTAATCTAACTGGTAGTGAGTACAAAGTACCATTACATACGGGTGAGCGCTTCGCTTTAGGACTTATGTATGCCCTGTTAAGGAATGTGTTAAGCTCTCAGGTCCCCTTTTAAAGTGATGCTACAAGGATTAGATGCTGCTACGGTGCTCTTTGATTTAACTAGCCTCATTTTAAAATGCTACTTCAAAGGAGGCGTACATAATATGTTTCTTTTATATTTCTGTCTAAAAAGCACTCAATTCCAATGGATGGATGAGTTCTCTGGGACTTGTTTTCTGTGCTGCTATCTGTCTGTTCAAATCAACATATGTAGCCACGGTTATAGGCTGGGGCTCTCCTTTCTAATCACTGACTTGAGGCAGGTAGTAAGTACTCAGTGCTTGTCAGGCCTCGTCTCCGGGTATTTTGTTTTGATGGAAAGGTGAATAAACTGATGCAGAATGCCTCTTGTGAAACACTGGTGCAAGGTTGATAAACAGAGATTCCGGTACTCATTGTCACGTGTAGACTCCTTCAAAGCAATGCAGCTCCTTGTAGAGAATGTCCAACCATCTTGGTACAGCTTTGAGGAGAATTAAATGGACCAATACTCTGCCAGTGCTTGCTGTAACTATGCCTTGCGTGGATCCCTGCAGCAAGATGCAGAGAGAAATCTTAGCCTACCCACATTTTAAAGCCCTAGAGAGAGGTGTTGGATAGAACAAAGCCCTGATTATCTTTTTAACCAACTCATTTTTAAAACACATCAGCAAGCTGAAAAATATAGTAGATCCACACAATTGATGCTCTGGCGCTTTTTGGAGGCATCTGCAGCTTGAAATCCCACAGGTGCATGTTCAGACACTATTTGCTTAGCCCTGCTGTAGTTACCTTGGGTACCATTGATGTTTAAGACTGTATTTTGGCCAATATCCAGATTCGAATGCTCACCCATGATCGCCTTGTGTCACTCTTACAAAAATACCTTTTCTCAAAAGGCTTGAATTGTAAATGTTTATTTCTGTAATTAAGTTTCTCATATTCATTGAAATTCCGGAGCTTTTTACACGTAATTGGAAGTAAGACAACAGTTCACACAAAAACAAGTAAAAACGTTGCCTTTTCCCATGCTGTCTGATTCCGCATGCCTGCTACATTAGGAGTGCCAGCAAGCCGTAATTCCTCCGTTACAATATGCAACAAACTTCATGTACACTGATCTATTTGTGTAATTTTAGGCTAATCACAGGCCTTCATGGTCTGACCATAAGGAATTATTTGAGAGTACTGCCTGAAGGAGTACAATGTTAAGTTGATGTACTGCTTCCACTATTTGACCCTGTTAAAACACTGCAATAAAATGAATAGAAGTTGGAAAATATTGTGAAAAGAGAGTCTAGAGGAGTATTTGCAAATTAAGTTCGGCAGTTCTAGACTTGAGATTAAAGGGTGCCACACCATTTTTAAAGTCGATACTAAGAAAGGTCCATAATTGAGTAGTTCACTCTTTAATTAAATAAGCCAATATAGTATCTGAAGGATATTCAGTATTTGCAAGATTATTAACTAGAAGGGATGTGGCCATTTCCTGAAATTAAAGTAGCCTTCACTCAATTAGGCAGCAGGGAAATAGGATTCATGCATTAAATTTATGTAGGTTGTGAAGGGGATTTGTTTTCCATTGGTGCTGCATCTGAATTGAAATTTTGCTTTTCACTCAAATAGATTCCAAACCTTATGTTTATAATTTTTTTATGAAAGACAATAATTGTTGTTTCCAAAACATAGGGCCTGGTGATAGTTGATTTTTGGGAATCAGAGGCCATGGAGAGAAGCAAATGGTGTGTCAAGATTATTTTGTGGCTGCTGCCTCAGTTTGTAACACCTGATTGCCATGTTTGGTTTATCTAATTGTGCTACGTAAAAACCTTTTTATTCGATAGATGTCTCTTCTGCCGATTAACTTCCAGGTACAAATGGAGCTTTGGGACTCACACTGATCTATTATGTGTATTTCAGGTGTTGTAAACTTTGTTGCCTACATGTAGTAAATTAGGTAATTATATTAAGAGAAGTCTTAAACAACTGGTTACACCTTGTCAGAATTGTGTGTAAAGAAAGAAAGGTCATACAGTCTGTGACTATGTGTCAGTGGTTAGATTTGATTATTGCCTATTAGGTGTGCAACCATCTATTTATTTGGATATTCGTTGGTGACATCTTTGATATGGTAGTCCTTTTTGAGGTGTATAACGGATTATAATTCGGGCAGGCCAAACCATATGTAAATCGAGAAGCTGTCATTTGGCTGAAAAGGCTGTGTATGTGTGTGTGTGTGTGTATGTATGTGTGAGTTGTTTGGATTTAAGCAAATATTTAGCATGTGACTGTATCGTATCAATTTATTTCCCTGCCTCCTATCAGTATTTTTAAAAGGATTAAGAGAAATCAAGAAGTAGGCAAGTATTCTTCAAAACATCACCGCATACAATTTTAAACAGAGACTAGTTTGAGCAATGTGTGTCGGGGGATCTAGAGTAGGAGTCTGAGCATCTTATTTTTGTCTTTAAACCTATACATATGCAAAAATATGGCTAAGCTAGCATTTGCCGACCAGATTTGCCAATGAAACTGAAAGAGCATTGAGATAATTTATTCATCCATCCTGTCCTGTTGTATTAAGTATACTGTATGTTATTCTACTAATTCCAATGCATCAATATCTCACATTTATACATTTCATTGTGGCAGAGGATAAATAAAGAAATACATACCATAGCGTCATAGTTACCAGCTCCCTAGAATGCTCTAATCATGCTGTACGTTAATAAATGAGTGTGGCAAAATCAAGCAGTGCTCTAAATCTGCTATAAGCAAACTAAACATGCAATGGATACTAGAGAACATTTCTATCCCTTTCTCACTTTGCCATTGGATTCAAGCTAGCCTGACTGATGAGGGGTGTTGCCCCAAAACCAGTCCCAGGATGCTTGTTTCCTGTCCACCGAAGACCTGGCTTGGCAGTTCGGATGGACTGTTCCCATAAGGAACGGGTCAGGACTGATTTGCATATCGCTGGATCTGAATTGGGGTGGAAAAGTGAGCTAAATAATGATGATGGATTCAACCCAGATCTGCGACTGGTGGTGGGTGTCTTTAAAGCTTCAGTGCTCTGTCCATCATCTCCTTGTGTTTGCTTTGTTTGCCCTAAGTTTGCAGTGTATGCCCAGATGTGGGTCCCTTGCTCACTTTGTCCATGGATTCAAGCTAGCGTGGCTGATGAGGGGTGTTGCCCAAGACCGGTCCCAGGATGCTTGTTTACTGTCCAGGGAAGACCTGGCTTAGCAGTTCGGGCTGGGCTGTTCCCATAAGGGACAGCGTCAAGATTGATTTGCATATAGCTGGGTATAAACTGGGGTGGCTAAGTGAGCTAAGGAACGATGATGGATTCAACCCAGATCTGCAACTGGGGGTGAGTATCTGAAAAGTTTCAGCGCTCCGTCCATCATCTCCTTGTGTTTCCAAAGAAAGAAAGGTCACACAGTCTGTGGCTCTCTGTCTCTGGTAAGATTTCACTACTGCCTATTAGTTGTGCAACATTTTATTTGTTGGGGTGTTCGTTGCTGCCATCTTGGATATGGTAGTCCTTTTGCTGAGGTGTATAATTGATTATGTTTCAGCCACACCAAGCCATATGTTAATAGAGCAGCTTTAATTTGGCTGACACGTCTGTCTATGTACCATAGCAGTACAGTTACCAACTCACTAGAGTGCAGTAATCATGCTGAAGGTTAAGAAATTAGTGTGGCAGTATCAAGCAGTGCTCCAAATCTGCTTTAAGAAAACTAAACATGCAGTGGATACTAGAGAAAATTTCTATTCTGCAAACATTGTCATTTAAGTCACAATAGGATGTAAAACCTCCACCAACCATTCATTGCATTCCATTTAATTTGATTTAAATCATACACATGATGCCAAAGTACCCTCACATGGCATATGAATGATATTTGATTGATAATGAATCCATGTTGCATTTGTATGTTGATGTTTGTAAAGTGCTCCTTGGTGTTAGGTGCTGGTGGTCAGCCATCAGTCCTCATAGCTGACAGAGGTTCATGGAATGTTAGCAGAGGTACCACAGTAGCTGTGGTCAAGTCTCAACTTAATTTTTTTAACACTTTCAGCCTATGCAATGCAATCAGAAAGAAAACTATATGCTCAAAATGGATATTCGTACATTCCAATATGCAATTAGAAAAACAATAATGTGCAAGCATATTACCTTATTTAGATTCCAATATTATGTGCCAGTTCAAATGTTGAGATTTAAATTATGTCTGTGGAAAGAGGAATGTTTGAGCTTCTGTGTTTAGGGTTACCATGCTCTTCCACTTATTGTCTCCTCTAACAATGGATGCCCTCACATATATGTACTATACACAGGGATTGCAGTGCCAAATCGTTATCAGTCAATTCCCAACCTCTATCCAGTCCTGCTTTGAGTCATTTATAATGTCAAAGGCCATTTTTCTTTGTTCTTGTAGTATAGGCAGCTCTGTCAATTGTTTGGCTACTACTTATTTTTCAATTGAGTCATTTGTTCAATTATCATGTTTTGTTTTTTATCCTACAAGCGGCTTAATAAATCACTATCACACTATAACACTCTATCCTGGAAGTACATATTCTTAGGGTCAATTTTCAGATGTAACCATTTTTGCCTCAAGCTTTTGTTAAATTTTGATTGCTGGATTAAATTCTATACCTATTTTCTTACTGTTATAGAGTCTACATTGTTTGGCTATTTCAGGATTGGGGTTCTCCTAAAATATCTCACAACATGGTCCAAATTAAATTCCAGCTTTACTCTTAAGTTAGACTACCAATGCTTTGCTCTTGAATACATTTCATGGACTGTGTGATGAGATCCTTAAGGCTCGCTTCTATTTAGGGCTTGCTATTCTTTATTTTAGACTTTGGCATTTTGGATTTCCCAATCAGAATGATCATTTCCCCTCCATAGGAACTTTTGTCTTCAATTTACTCTCTCACTTCAAATTCAGGCCTTACAATTTTCATGACTGTATTTACATTCTACATCTGAAAATCTAGCTTTATGTATGACCAAACAGTTCTAGTTCCATTTTTATATTTTATTTTGTGCCTTTTTTCTTGTGGGAACATCACATGGTCATTTCCAGTCTTAACAGGCTACTCTGGATTCTTCTCTTAAATAAGTGTGAATTTGTACAAGGAGAACAGGAAAGTCTTGAATACTTATGTGTTGTTCAATTTCATATTTTGCTTGCTGCATCTTATTCACGTTCATTTATCATCATGGTACTATTGCTATTCAGATGGCAGTTTGGCATAAATGTCTCAAAAGAGCACTGAGATTTGGGTGAGCTAATATGTACTGCAGCTGCTTCAAAAAATGAACCTCTAATTCTGTGGAATACATTGACAAATACAGAGACTTTGATATGCAACTCCGATACTAAATTAAGAATGCGGGGACACTATTGCCTTATGATATGATCTACATCGTAATGTAAATTAATTGAAAGAGGATCTGCATTGCAAACTTTCTTTTTGTTTTTTTCCAACAGCTTCCTAAATCTCATTTTGCTCCTTTCCAAAACATAAAAAAACAAATTGATGCAAATTAGTAGTGATTCATTGAGTACCTCCTTGGAATGCGTTTGCATAAGCTTTTTCAGTGACTCATTGCTGTCTTCCCTGAATAGCATGTTTTGCTGAGACACATTGCATTTTAAAGTCCAGAAATCTACTCAGGGGTTGATTACGATGTCATTCGGAAAGGCATAGAATCAGATTCGGGTCTGCTGAATCGGATTCAAAATCCATCCTTCCAACCGATTTGGAAAGGTTTTCAAATGACCGAATATGATGTTCGGAAAGCTTTTGGGCTTTCCAAGTCAGTTCCGTATGGCATTCGGAGGAACCGAGTAAGTCAGAGCCGACTCGTACAGGACAATGGACCGCGTTTCACAACAAGTGATCACAATGTCAAATTCAGACAGCCATTCAGAATTGTTTGTTCCGACATGGATTGGCTGTCTGAATCTGACTTTGGGGACCCTTAGCAGGCCCCCCTTCACCCAGAGCCTTCCGAATGGGGCCATGGGGGTACACAAAGGACCCCACTTTTTAACCATGTACAGTGTGGCAGGCACCATGAGGTGCCCGCCACAGGTTGCACAATTTTCCCTAGCCACCCCTTTCTTCAATGCCAGCCTGTGTATTCGTTCGGAACACAGGCTCCCATTGAAGTCAATGAGAGTCTGACCAAATGGCATGTGGAACTATCGTAATCAGTCGGTCGGACTATCTAAATCCAATTCAGTCGGAAACCATTCCAAGACCGATTCGGACGGAATGCTTTCCGAACTACATCCTAATCGACCCCTTAGTTGGGAAGTTGCAGTCTTGGAGCAACAGAATAATCTATCTCTGACTTCTCCATCTAGGAAGTTTTTCAAAAAAGTCCATGATTGTATTCAGGGATGTTTCTGCCACAGACTCAGATGTGGAGGTCTTATTGCAGGCACCTTAATTATTGCCCCTTTTGCTTTCTGTATTTTTGTTTTTATGAACATCTGTGATATTTTTCAATCTTTTTCATATGTGTTTGTTTTCTATAGCTCCCCTTGTACTACTGTGTTTATTATTTGATTACATAATATGGTCTTCTATAATGATTTCATCTTTCTTTGATTTCCAACAAAAGCAGTCAAAAATGGACCGCTTGAGAAAGGCAATTGTGTGGGGGATCTCTAATTTGTAACAAGCCTTGGTGTTTTATTGGATATGGGGACTACAAGAGCATGCAATTTAATGCTTATTTTATTGTACCTACATTTTCAAATGCCTCTTACTTCAGCCTTCAGCAACCCCATACCACCCCCTGCACAATCTGGCTCTTCTCTCACTAAATGCCATTAAGAAGGCTAGAAATCACTCTCTCCTTTGGTGAGACCACCTCCAACCAGCAGATAGGTGACCCATCAATGCTGAACAAATTGTTTTACAGGTGCTGTGAGCAGGGTGAGTACAGGGTGCTCCAGTGGAGAGGCAAATAGAACAGCGAGGCAAGGAGGCTGGTTTGTCTTCTAGCCATGTCTACTCTCATAGGCATTATCAGATGCAAGAATGTCAAATGAAGCCCCCTGTCTTTACCATCGTGTGAGATGGGCCATCATAGGAGTTGCATAGTGACACTAAAGCATGTTGGACATTGATAAAAAGAGGGTATGGGCTCAGGTATGGATGGAAGGTGTATGGGATATGACTATAACAGACTATATGATAGCAAAAACTGGAATAAGAACAAGGAAGCAGGAGTGTTAAATATTGGACAGAAGGCTTGACTATGTATACAGTGAACTAAGAGTTGAGTGTGTTTGCCTGTAGCTCGGACATGCACATTGCCCAAGGCATTTTTGCTATGCTTCATATCCTGTAGTTAAAGTCACTTATATGGAACAGATAATAAACTTTGCGACAGGATATGTTTGTTCATGTTCATGAGATACTGGATTGAATTGTGGATTACTTCAAGGATCATCTCTCTGACAAGCACATCTCACTTTAGGTTTCTCCCTGTATATTTAAGGATTCATTTACTTTAAAACACAGAATACCCAGTGGAACATCACAGCTCCGTATGATCCTGTCGTCAGTGTCCCAGACATATATTAATGATGCTATACATTTATTTTTCATTTCCTGCTTACCTTTAAAGAAGAAAAAATGCCCATGAATTCCCATAATCAGGCTATGATATTCTGCCCATGTTTTCATAGAAGACCATTGTTTGAAACATTTCACAATGACTAAAGGATGCTACAGATATTAGTTTACTTGAATTTGGTAATAATTAATACAGTCAAGTGATTTTCATGAATACCATCAATATTATCACATTTAACAAAATAGACAAACTGTTGAATTATCTCAGTGCTAAATGGTATTGAATAATCTAATAATAGGGGTTCCTGTTTCTCAATGTTGTCAGTTTTAATCGCTGGTTGTCTGAGGATTAGGGGATATTTTTGTGATGGATGAAGGTAGGAATCATCAGCTGTTCAGCTTAGCCAAAATCCCTGATTGAACATATGCAATGTTCTTGAAAACATCAATCTAATCCTCTGCCCTCTAAAAACTTTCTGGTGATTGCTGGGCTCACTAAACACGCTCACTTAGTGATAGTTGTGTAAACAATTTTTTCGGGCTGCTTTAGCTCCAATTTCAATGTCATCAGTCACCAATCAATCAATTTGCTTATTCTGAAAGTAGTGGATGAGTGCGACTAGTTAGATCCATGGGAGACAAATGAGATTTGCAACATTGGTTAAAATCTCTGCAACAGCTGCCTGTTGTTTTTGCCTGCTGAGAGGCTTAAGACCTGTCCTCAAACATTTTGATGCCCCAACCAGACAGCTGGTAATCCAGGCCACTGTCATCTCTCGCCTGGATTATGCCAGCTCTCTCCTGGTCGGGGCCAATCAGGCTGAGCTTACTCGCCTGCAACGGGTACAAAATGCTGCGGCTAGAGCGATTGTCGGCCTGTCCAGATTTTGCCCGGTGTCGAGTGTCCTTCGCTCCCTACACTGGCTTCCAGTGAAGAAGCGTATCCTCTTCAAGGTCCTCTGTTTGGCCTTTAAGATTTTGAGAGGTATAGGCCCTGAAATCATGTCCAGCTTTCTTTCTTTCTATCTCCCTACATGCACCCTTCGTTCCCAAGGCCATGCCTTTGCTGTAGTCCCTAGATACAGGCTCTGCCGTGTGGGGGGACGTTCCTTTAGCGTCAAAGCTGCATCAACTTGGAACTCTCTTCCGGTTGAGATTCGCCGGCTGGAGGATCTTATGACTTTCCGGAAAGCCATAAAAACCTTTCTGTTTTAGCTGCCCCCTTTAGTTTTCTGTTGGTTCCTGTTGTGTTATGTTCCTCCTTGTCAATGCGCCAGGACGCTCCTTAGCTGGAGTAGCTGTGCGCACAACAAATAACATTAACATAACATAACAATTCTGGACTGCCTTTTGGCTTCATGAATATGTTAGGGCATCCCATCTGAGTTAGATGTGGGTCAGAAAGTAGAACCACCTTATTTTGCATGTCTTACTTTTGACTAAACTGTAGATTTGACCCTTAGTACACTTGTTCTGATAACAGTCAAATACCTTGTTGCAACGTAGAGATCAACCTTATTAAGAGTGCATTCGACAAATCACTGATTGAGATGATCAACATGCATCCTGAGATTTTTAAATTGTTAAAATGTTGTTCAAAAGCGGTGAGAAGCTATTATTAAGCCAATTCTAGTATTCCTTTTAGAGCAAGAGAGTCAGGATTGTAACTTTACTGAGTCTTGCATCTAATAACCTTGCCACAATATTCCGCCAGTCTTTTTGCCATCACTCACCTGTTTTGGTACTTAATTGGCACAATTAATTTACTTATAATTCCCAGTAAATGGTACTAGGGCATGTGAATAAATCCTGCTAATGGGCTACAGCACTCAATGTGGCACCCACTAAAGTAGCACTAAAAACATGTCTCCTGTCAGGCCTGTCACTGCAACCTGCAGAGAAGTTTTAAACTGCCATTTTGACCCGTCAAAATAAACCATTTGCCAATTCTAAACCTTTCTTTTTAATACTTATTTAACCACTGCTAAAATAGACCATAACAGCTTACTGGGAAGGGTGCATGGCATTTAAAAAGTAGAACATGTTTATTTACGTTTTGCATGTCCTGACAGCGAAAAATATCTACAGTTGTTTTACACTGTGGCAAGGCTGTCTCTCCCATAGACTAACACTGTATTACCTTATTACACTTAATACTTGATAACTTCAGTTTAGGGACAGCTACAGAAATCCGTCTGCAACTCATTTGATTTGCAATTTATAATCCTCTTATCTGAAGTAGAATTTTACTATTCTGAAAATGCCACTCACTTGACTCACATAAGTCACTTTTTCACTATTGTGGATGAAACTGCATATGTGACAGCCATATATTTCTAATCTTATTTCATAATGAACAAAAAGTGATTATTTACATAGGATGAGTTGTTTGTCCTTGTTACTTTGGGAGTTTCAGAGCTGTTAAATAATCTTGATGGAATAATTGCCAGCCTTAAAACATTATCCAGCATTGCACACTAGGCAACTGGTTGACCAAACAGCATCAGCTGTAGATTACTTTATAATGCCCAGCAGCTGAGGGACACAGGGTTACCCCATTACCACATATGGGTTATGACTTTCAGAAAGTTTTTCTGCCTAAACCAAATGTGCCTTGTTGCCGGTACACAGAGTCCCATAACTGTGAATGGTTCTCCTGTGATGTGTTGTATCTTTTATCCAGACATAAAGAAAAAGGGGACCTGGGTGTAGAAGGAGGGGCGCTTCCTGACAGGATGGCTGGGAAGGAGTTGTTACAACAAGAGGGGGTTGCTGAACTGTTCCTAAAGAGCATTAAAGGAGATTAAACAGATTGGCTTGACCGGAGGTGTATATGTTACACCGTAGGGCATCCATTTTGTTGGACGTGTTTGCCTCACACACCCCGAGGGATGTCATGCTTCATCATAGGCGTTGCACCTCGTCGGGGAGGCGGTGCAATCCCCGACGGGCTCACCTCAGAGAGGGGCTCTTTGGCGGAGATCTTTTTGTCCAACTGCCTATTGGTGAAGTGCGGGTATGTGGGTCAGGGCAATCAGTATCCTGAAGAGAAAGAGTGATTTAAAATGTAGCAGGGGGTGCCGGAAAAACACTTTATTCTGGGGGTCCCCCTACTGCAGTTAAAAGGTGTAAATAGCTCGTTGGGTGACGGCGGATTAGGTAGCGTAACCCAAAGCGAGACTAAAGTGAGGGTCGGTGGGAAGGAGTTGTGCCATGCTCTGGTTACATTTCAAAAGATGATGCCTGTAGCACACACAAAGCAACCTGACACCAGGCGGTTCCTTGCCTTTGTCACCCTAAACAGTTTGTATCCAAACCCAGCCGAAGAAAAATAACTTACAAGGCCTAGTTTAGAACTGTGCCATGAATTGCCCCACACAAAAAGCCTAGCATTAGGTATGAATGTGGCAACTTCAGAACTTCTCATTAGAACACTGCTGCACCTGTTGAAAATCTAGAACAAAAATTGCTTTGCTGTCTGTGGAAGTAAGACTTGACCTGCTTGCCATCACTCCAGGATCCCTAGAAGGGATTCCAAGGGTCAATCGTCTGACCTCCTGTTTCAATAGACTTCCAGGGCCCTCCCTGAATCTGCCTATCTAAACACCACCACCAGGCACGACCTGCCTGAATCCCTGCTGAGTATCTGCTTGAGTGAGCCCTGATCCCCTTCATGTCTTGGACCCTTGGCTGGCATCAGAATCTATTCCTCTTGCCTGACTTCCATAAGTTTTGAACTCCTCGCAACTCGAAGCGGACTCTTTGCACCAAGAAACAACTGTCTGCAACGCACACCAAAATTAAGCTTAAGCGATTACCTGCTCTTAACATCAACCATGGCCGTCCATGTAAGCAACAACTACTGCATTTGCCACCAACCTGAAGCTCCAGTGATGACCCACTCCTCATATCAAACAGTGACCCCCCCACATCAACGGCCAATATGAAGCTCCAGGGGTGACCTGCTCCTCACATACTGACAACTGATTCCTCATAGCCCCCATCAATGCAAGGTTCCAGCTAAGGCGCTCTGCATGGGCTTAAACTGATCCTTGTATCTGAACCACGCTTCATTGTATTTAGCTTGAACTTGTGACTTTGACCCTTCCCAGTGCAACCATATACCCATGAGTGTCTTTTTGGAGCTATTTTCACATAGAAATTTAAAAATGTATGAATCTGATTCTACTCAAGGGATTGCTGTCCATTTGGTGTCATTTTAATAACTAAAACATAGTCTATGTTTCGACATTGGTTTGAATTCTTAATTTTTTCTATTTTCACTTTCTTACTGTTTGAGTGCTGCTTGTATACATTACACATTGCCTCTAAGTTAAGCCTAACTGCTTTTGTGCCAAGCTACCAGAATTTTAAGCACGTGTTTATTTTGTGAATTTTTGTGGTTCACCCTGACAAGGATTGCGTCTGTTACTTGAGTTGGGCTCTCACCTCTCTCATCTAATATCCCAATTTGTTACAGACAAAACAAAATAAATGTGCTTCCACTTGCACAGCTGGTATTGATTTTATTTTTGTTTGTTTTCTTAACTTCAATCATAAGCACATGCTAGGTCCAAGATGACAGACATGTAGAACAATTGCATCAGAAAGGCTTTTGTGTTAACCTATTCAATATAGGATCTTGATGATTTATTTATTGTCTGCTAATTGTAATAATGTTTTGGTCAGTTGTCAGGCCATTTGTTTGCATCATAGCCTAGTAACTACTCCATACATGCTAATCTTTGCTGGAGTTTGCTTTATTGAATAGAAACATATCTCAGATTGCAGGAACACATTAAAAATATTGATGTTACATGACATGCTGGAGTTGAGTAGTTGATACAGAATTGTCTCATCAGTTTAAGGACTTTCACATCAAAACATAAGGGATATTACAACAAAACTATGAAGGAAATCCAGATTTATTTACTGCAAATATAGGTCGTGTGTTCTGACATGTAAATCTCTAGAATATACCTGAATCTGTTGTATGAGATTTATTTTTGTAGTAGGGTGAAACGTGGACAGGGACAATTGGTTGCAAAAATGTATCTCAAACAAATGTGCCGGATTTGCAGAGGGAATTAAAAAAAAGGGGGAAAGCTTTGGTCTGACCAGACAAACTGAAATGAGAAAGTACATTTGAAATAAACAAATGTAATCATAGATAGGAAAAAGGTATTGTTAGGGGTTGAAAAGAATCACTCATTCCTGGATTTTAGATTAGACCAATTGAGAATAGTAAGCTAAACACTCAGTAAGAGGTTTCGGAGACTTGATGCAAATGGATAATAGACGGGACCACTGGAGGATGAAATCAAGTGGGAGCAATACGTTATGTTATAATATGTGTATTTGTAAAGTCCACTCTCACCTGCAAGGGTATCCTGGCACTAAACAGGTGTGCATGCTTAGCCGTGCCTATGGTAGGTTGGTTGATTGAAATGCCAGGTCTAGTTGCATTCAAGAAGGGAGGAGGAGGTTCTCATGTGGAGTGGGAGACCAGTCCAACCTATAGAGAATGCCCATCCTCTGTGTACATCTGGGATGTGTGTAAATAGGAGTCCTTTGGAGCAGAGATGTCTGGGTGGTTAGTGTAAGGAGAAGCAACTCTTCTGGTAGGTGGGGCATACGTTGTGTAGAGTCTTAAATGTGTGTGTGAGGAGTTGAAATTAGTGCATGTGTGTATTAGGAGCCAGCGGAGTTTCCTGAGGTGTGGTGTGATGTGAGTGCTATATGGGAGGTTGAAGATGAATCTGCCTGCTGAGTTAGTTCTGGATGGTTTGTAGTCATCTAGTGTTTGCTTGGTGATGCAGGCATAGAGATTGTTCCTGTTATCCAACTTGCTGGTGCCTAGTGTTTGAGTGAGTGTTTTTCTCGTGTTTTGCCTACGGGCCATTTGAAGGTCTTCTCCAGCATCTTCAGGATGCGGAAACAGAATACAGTGACAGTGTTGCAGTCATGTCCAGTTTTTTGTTGAATATTTCGAGGTTCCTGGCATGGGTGCTGAGTGTGGGTTTGGCCGGCCTCAAGTTGGAGTCCCATCATGAGGTGTTCTTGCTGAAGATCACTGCTTGTGTCTTGTTGATGTTGAGCTTGGACAGTTGGCTTGCATTCAGTCTGCAACTTCAGTTATGCAGTCAGTGGATTTGTTTTTTGTGTTAGAGTTCTTATCCGAGTGGTAGAGTATGAGTTACGTATAGGAGAGGATATTGAAGTTGTGAGCGCAGATGACATTATCCAGAGGATAATGTATGCTTCGAAGAGGGTGCGGCTGAACAATGAACCTTGAGGTACTCCAAGGATGAGTTTCCAGACTTCCGAGGTGTAAGGTGCCAGGCTGGCAGCTTGTGTTCCATCCGTTAAAAAGGAGAAGATATAGGGAAGCCCGGGGCCTTGGATGCCAAGCTCATCCAGGTGCCTAATGAGAATGGGGTGTGAGACACTATGTCAGATGCTGGCAGAGATGTCCAGGAGAATGAGGGCTGCCTTTTGTCTCCTCTGTTAACAGTCACGCAGATGTTGTCTTTAGCATCCTTGAATGCTATTTCTGTACTGTAGTTGTGCTGGAATCAGGTTTACATGGCATCAAGGAGCTGGTGGTTGCAGATGTGATCAATGAGGTACCGGTCGATTCGTTTCTCTAACACCTTTGCTTGGTACGGTAGGAGGAAGATCGGTCTGTGGTTGGAAAGTGTGACTGGGTAAGCCAATCGTTTTTTGAGCAGGGGCATGACGGTGACTTGTTTACAGGTGTCATGTAATATGGTGATGGAATTGCAATGGAATGGAAGATGGGTGTTAGTTCTGATCAGTAGGAGTCTTTTGGTGAAGGTGTGGTGGGGCAATGGTCAAATGGGGCCCTCAAGTGATAGCAATGACAGCCAGACATGACTCGAGGTCAGGGATTGTTCTTCGGCTGTGATGAGAAGTTGAGTTGTGACAGTGATGGGCCCAGTTGAGGGTCAAAGATACTGTATACAAAGGCGATATTGTTACAGAAGAATTCCGAGAGCTTATTGCAAAGGTCTTGTGAGGCATGATGATGCTTGAGGCGGCAGGTGGCATGGTGAAATATTTGGTTTGGACTGTTAGTGATGGAATTGATTCAAACCTCAAGAGCTGTGTGCTTGGTGTTCCTTATCTGTTGGTGGTAGTGTCTCAAGGGTTATTTCAATGTGTCTTTACTCATGCTGTATTGACTTGTCCCTGATTTGTGCTCAAGTTGCTTGTAGTGGTGTTTCGTCAGCCAGAGCTTCTCTATGTACCAGCGGGCCTGTTTCTGTTGTGCTGCTCTGAGGGGAGTGAGGATGTCAGCATATGTTGTGATCCAGCTGTTGAGGTTCTCAATGTCTTTTGGCAAGTTGCTGGTGTGCTTGGGCAGGTTCATGCAGAAGGCAAAAGCCACTCCTCTTCTGTGATGCTTTTCCAGTTCTGGCGGATGGTTCCGTTGGTGGTAGGTCTGTAGAGGTGCACGGTGGGTATGTTGAAATTGATGAGGGCATGCTCTGCCCAGGACATAGTTGCTGGCTGGTCAACTGTGATGTTGGTGATTGAGGAGAAAATTCTTTCCAACAGGTAACTAGTGGTATGGGTTGGTTTGGTATTGTGCTGGTAGAGGTCAAGCTTTGCAAATGTTTCCGAAAAAGTCATAGAATTTGGGTTGGTGCAGTGTTTTAGGTAAAAGTTACGGTCTCTGAGGATGATGAAGGAGTTGGCTTTGATGATGAGGGATGTATGATGTTAGCACGCACACATTTACCACGCATACCATTACCACGCATTTTTTACAACGCGATACCTTTAGAATGCATAGTGCTTTGGGTGCTGGATAGTGAATAGTTTAGTTTACTATTCCAACACCAATCCCCGTGGACACTAGGTAAGGTTATTGGATAGTAAATTAACCTATTCAGTAGCCATTCCCTAAGTCAGATCGCCTCAAAGCGCTATGCGTTGTAATGGTATGCGTTGTAACAGATGCGTGGTAATGGTAGTGCGTGCTAAAAGATGCGTGCTAAAGGTTGTATACCGATGATGAGGGATGCGACAAAGTCTATGATGGTGGTGCCAAAATTATTGTGGGGTCCTGGTGGTGAGTATACAAGGGTTCCACCTAGGTAGATGTTGTCTGTTATGTTTACCTTGAATGTGAGGTTTTCCATGTAGCTAGTGGGGGTGTTTGTGTATGTGGTGCAGCTGATGTTTTTTTTGATTGTGTTGGCAACTCCACCTCTGAGCTTGTGTTGATGGTCTTGCCTGGCCAACTTGTATCCAGCAGGGAGGGCTGTAATGATGACCGGTAAAGAGGTTGGGTTTAGCTGTGTTGCTGTGAGGAAGAGCTGTTCTGGAGCACTGCGTGCAGTCGGTCCCATATCTCCTCGGTGTGAACTGGTGTTGAGGAGCCTGCATGTGAGTGTGACATGTTGTGTGGATGGTGTTTGGTATGTGTGAGCATGATTCGGTGGCTGGTATGTGTGGGTGTGAGCGAGTGAGGCACTGGGAGTTGGCACAGGAGTGGTCGGCCTGTGGGAGATTGCATGAGAACTTGCAGGTGGTGCATGTGAATGCTCTTTCCATGTTCTGTGGGTTAATGTGACAGCAGTGCAGTGAATAGGGGCCTAGGTTCAGGGTACAGAGGAGTGCAACACGGTAGTGGTGGGTGGGGGTATAACCATGGTACCTGACAGTGGGTATGGTCCAGGTATGGACGGACACAGAGGGGTTTGCTTTTGGCTCACCTTCAGTGAACCAGTGTCAAGCCCGCTGCACACATCTTCTGCATGTCTGCATTGCAGCTGTCATTAAGGGGAGGTGGCGAGGATAACAGTGTACCATGGGCAGTGATGTCACTTCCTGCGTCCAAATTGCAGCTGCTATTAAGTAGGTCCTGGGAGAGGGGGAGGAGCGCAGGATATCATTGACAGGAAACCTGTGATGTCACTTCCAATGCAGGTCGATGATGGTAGATCCAATGATGTCACTTCCTGTGCTGGTGGGTGATAAAGTCCTATTGCTTGGCTTCTTCTTTTAAAGACGGTATTGGCGAAAAACCCTTGCTAATTATAATGAGCATTAAAAAAGAAGATTTTAGAGCAAGTAAGAAGATTTATTGCAGCATAATATACAAACAAATTCAAATTATGGAATGCACACTCTGGCAATATTATTTAGCTATTTTGCCTCTTTAAGATACCGTTTGAAAAGAGATCAGCCCTATAGCAATACATGTTTTTTAAGAATGATAACTATACACATTCAGCAGTTACTATTCAAATCATTATTAAAAAAATTCAACAACTAACAATGTTGTCATGTATGACGGTAAAGGAACACCCCTTTAAATGGCACATCTACCACCCAGAGGGAAATACTCTGTGTATAATATAAATAATATTATACTAAGCAGAATACTTCTCTCTTGCCTTTACAAATGCATATCTGAATAAGTCTTGCAGATAGATTAAAATAAACCATGGGAGCTGGAGAGAAAAAAGAATATTAATCCAACCTATGGAACATTATTATTTTATACAACAGGATTAATGAGCAACACCAAATGATCACTGTCTTTGGGATTCCACTAGTTTTCGAAGTAGTGTCCTCACCCAGGTTTAATGTCATGGTTCATCATTGGGCCAACATAACTCCCAACACATTGATATTAAACATGGGTGGAACCCAACCTGAGAATGGATCATAAAAGATCCAACTGTCTTAATGGGAATTCCAAACACAATGCGTTTATTTTTGGGTTCCCTTGACAGGTAGTGTAGTGCAGTAGATATGGGACTACACACACAGACTTGCTTCATACTGCAAAGGTGTGTGCATGATGTCTAACATAGGTTTTATACTAGAAGTGTATCTTTCCAGAACACAATCCTATGCAGTGACATAGTTTAAAACGTATCTCACTTAGAATGTGTGCTGTACTTTACGATACAGATGCAGAGTTTGAAATTTTTGAGAAATTACCTTTTTTCCAATTTTTTGCCTAGCTCTATGAGGAGTACATTTTTGGTGCAAAACCCTTTTTAGTAGATAGGTCTTCGCATCAAAAATCATGGGTGATTTATTGGGAATGTCAATATAGCACCACGATATACCTACTTGAATGAAGGTAATGCAACGTTTTGCATAGTTCTGTTTTACTTGACTTTAGTGCTACTTTCTAGCACAACACATAACACGTTTTCTTGTATAAAGTAAATACTAATTCAATACCTTGCAAACTTTTACGTCACTTTTGTGGCACAAACCGAGCATGGTGTCAATAGAACTGTGCCAGTGTTCAGTTAACGAATGTGGCGGTGCTTGAATGATGGATTTACCTGTTGGATTACAAATAACCTATGTGACAAACAATCAGTCTCTTTAACTAGATTCCTTTATGCTTAACCAATTTGTTGGTAGAAGGAATTTGATTCTGCAAGGTAATCCAGTTCACTGAGGTCTATTGGATTAAACATGTGTCTGTAAACCTCATCAGGCTTCATACGTAGTAGGAAGTGGTCATGTGTGACACTTGTAACATTAAAATTAGCCACAGATGATCTCAAGTGTTTTCAATGCAGCACCACATCTGCTGTTTACATATCCTGGCAGGGAACTATGGTAACTTTTCAGGTTGGCACCATATTACCATTATGTGTGCAACATTCTCAAAGTTGCTCCAAAATGTATTCTTCCTCACACATTCAAGGCACTCCCATCATGAGCAGTAGAGAGACAGCAATGGAGTTCTACCATTAACTGATATTCTTTATCTGGAAAATGACCAGACTATACAGGTTGAAAAGGAAAAATCATTTAAAACAATATGTACGCAAGGGGAGTAATGTTCGTGTTCATGGATAACATTATTAGCATATTTTACTGTAATGCTTTTTTCAAATCTAATTATGATTATTTGTGGTTTCATTTGACAGGTTCAAACACACCTGGAAAATACAAACAAGTATCATATACAGCAAACCCAAAGACAGCAGGTGAAGCAGTGCCTGCCTCTGGGAGCCAAGCTGTCGAATCAAGACCTCCGCGTTCCCTCTTCACATTCAACTCAGCCTCCAGGAGTGACACCAGTCATCAGAAACGGACACATGCCTCCCATCAATGAGAACTGCATTGCTGACAGTTCGGTTACCAAGTTTCTGGTGCTTGAGTGCAATCATGAAAATGAGGTATAGCCTGTTCCAGATATTTTGCAGATTATCTCTTTTTAAAACATATTTTGATTGCATGGGGAGAGTCTAAACATGTTGCACTAGAAGAAAAGAATCATGTGTCATAGTACAACACCTAAGAAAGTGAGGCATGATCTTCGACTGAATCTCCAAAAGTGGCTTAGTCTCTAATTTGTGTTGCACAGTACTGGTGGTGTGCAAACGTCACACCAGAAAAAAATGACTCTGCATGCTAGCATTTTACGAGTACTGTGAAATCACAAACAAGCCTCCCCAACACACTCCCCACCACCCAGAACATAGAAATGAACATGCTGACCCAGTTTTTCCATGTCAGATTCTACATGGTATTTCCTTTGTCTCCCAGATTACCACTCCCACTTATCCCAATTTAAGAGATGGTAAATGGGGACTGAGGCACGTGGTAGGCAGATGTTGTGGAGGAAATATTCAGCATTGGACGCTGGTTTGAGGTGAAAGGAGTTGTGTGCTCTCTTTTGCCAAAGGACGGACTCAGATGGGGGCAGGGCCAGGGTCAGGATTATTTACAGCCCTAACCTTATGCAATGTTACCAGCTATATTTTCTTGTCAGTAAAATTAGGTCCCATATTCTAGCACCCAAGAAATCCCTTTGAGCTATAATATAACTGGAAAGTGTTGGAGGAGGTGATGCTAACAAGGCTGTACCCGAGACATGTTCTTTGCTGAGGTGGAGGTTCCAGAAGTTATTTTTCACCTGCGTGACAGTGTTTCAGTGGGGTAGTTTTCAGTAAGGCTACTACCCCACTTTCCGGGCAGAAACATGAAGGAAGCGGTGGACTGGAGACCAAGAATCACTGCAACTAAACAGGCAAAAACTGGAAATGATTCACTATTTATCCTTTATATAAACGGTAAAGGGGATAGTACAGATTCCTGACATTCTGACTCCTTCAGGAAACTGCCAGCAGATTTTCCACTAATTAATTAATGAAGCCTATCTGTAGCATATCACTTCTCAGAGATAATGCTGCTTACTATCTACAACACTCCTACCTGATTTGTTTACTGAAAGGAAGAAGGAGTCATGGAAGCATAGGGAATGAGGAACAGAGTTCTGTGGAGAGGACTGTAATGGTGCACCTCTTTGATGTGTAGTATACAAGTGGAGCAGCTTATCCTGTGAAGACTGTTTGACAGCTTGAATGCCGTTCATGTCTAATGTAAGTATTAAGGGGTGATAGCACCGAGTTGTAATCGCAGAAGACACCAAACCTACATCCACATGTTCATGGTGGGTACAATTCAGAGTGACTGATTTGCATGCTAAGTGATTCCACCATGCCCGGATTGGTAGTAAATTTGATGTACAAAAGTAAAATGGCGTTGGTAGTGTCAGCACTGAAATATTGTCTTCTTGTTACATCTGGACTGAGAGCAGAACTTCTCCCAGACTGTTCATGTTCAACAATGAAAGACACACTGTTCGCGTTTCTGGACAGCATGTGTCAGAATGGTCCACTAAGCATATGGCTAAGTATTCATAGTGCCAAGACCACTGTGGCATATGCACATTCAAAGTCAAAAAGAGGGTTGTTCCATGAGCTGCTTGAAGCACCAGTCATAAAGAGCAGCGGCGGGACTCTAGAATCCAGAGCAGAACAAAGGATGTTCTACTTCTTTGTTTACCAAACGAGCAGCATGACATTTTGGAATGGGATGTGACAAGCCATGTATCCATCTCTTTACAAGAGGCTGATTTATTCATCGGTTGTTATTCGAAGTTCCTAATTTGAGATGAAGTAGAGTATTTTCCTCGGATGTCAGCTGCTGTCTGAAACATATAAAAGGAAGACATTCTCAAGAGAAAACAAATTGTTTCTATCTGTTTTATCTTTGTTATTATTGTATGCCTTGAATTATTTTATGGTCCCTAGGCTCTTTTCTCCTTCTATTTGTCGAGGGGAGTTTGGTTACTTGCTGATTTCTTCAGTAATAATATTTAGCTTCTCAGGCAAGAGCTACAAGATTGTAATTCCCCCACGGTGTGGGTTTTCTCCTAAATGGGACCCTCTTAAAGAGACATTTGGCACCTTTTATATATACTATTCTGTGTATGGTTTCACTGTGGCTACAGAGAGAAGTCACCATTTCTTTGGGGTATCAAGAAGAAGACTCAATAAACCTTCTCCAGATCCAGTCCTTGAGAGATTGTGCCGCCAGTGATTCCGTTGGATCAGTAATACTATCTATTTTTGGGAGGAGCTGTTAAATAAATTACAGTAATTGCATCTTGATGATTTGATGCTAAAGCAGAGTTTATTCTCACAGTGTACCAATATTACAGTAGTCCACTCAAGTTCTTCACATTTTTCTTGTGATCCAGTGTAGATAGGAGAACCTTTGGAGCTTCTTATGCTGAATTTTGCTTTTCGTACTGCGCAGTTTAGTCAAGAGCTAATAAAAGTTGATTACCTGATAAGGTTCCTAACTAGATCAACACTGACTTTAGGAACTCCCTTTGTAATACGTTTGAATCCTTTTTTTTACAGTTTTATTATGCCTTCATCTTAGCGCTTAGAAAGAAGTTTTTTTGTGTCGTCATTTTTTATTGAAATAGAATTAGGAGCATACAGCAGGGTTTCAATGCAGACAAAATGCAACAGTGAACTACAACATTGATTGATAGACAGAAATTTTGTAAGTAATAGGGTTATTAGCTGAGAGGGGTGGTAATTGTCAGGGTGAACCACAAAAATCTTTGAACAAACCTGTGCTTATCCCTCTTGCAGATTGGCACAAAAGCTATCAGCACTCAAACAACAATGCAGTGAAAAAAAAAGAAAAATCCCATATTAAAATTAAAATGTAATAAATCAAATGACACCAAAAGAACAGCAATCTAATAAGTAGAACAGGAGCCATGTATTTTTTGAAGTTCTTGGAGGAGATAGTGCCAAAAAAGTACACAGAGCCATTCATGGGTATCTGGCTGAGCTGCACAAGGTCAAAGTCACAATTTCAGGCCCGCTGCAATGCAGTGTGGTTCAGGTACAGGGACCAGGTTTGACTCGATGAAGAGTTTAATCTTCACACTCCAAGTCCACAAGGGGATACTTCCTTTGTCTAAACTTCCCTCTTTCTTGGGTTCAGCTCTAAACTGTCTATTGCATCAAAGGGGCAAGCAGGCCTTGGTGTGAGCTGTGTTTGTCAGTGGCAGACATCCTCGGAACTCAGAATGATGGTGGACATAGCCCTCAGGCTACCTTTTGAAGTTCAGGAATGCTGAGAACAACACCCCAGGACATCCTGCTCAGGAGAGAAACACCCTGCCCCACAACCAAATCCCTTTTGCGTCAGGTTCCTTTGTGTATGCTGGAAGCAAGCACCTTTGAAGTGTAAGTGTGGCAGAGGAAAGTTCAGCCCCCAGCCATTTTGGCAGAAAGGCTCATGCTAACCGCACCTAGTCCCGTCTTTTGTGTCACGGTCTGGAAGTAAAAGACAACATTCTATGGGAGAGTCATTTACAGTTATGTGACTGTGGACACCGGCAGAAAGGCACAAATGTATTAGGCTGACAAATGCCAATTTTCTAAAAGTGGTATTTTCAGTATAGTGACACAAAATATGATTTTTTTATCATTAAGGAGGAGTTCAAATTACAATTGGAATAGTGGAATGGGCATTTCTCTATATGTCCCTACACTAAAATGATCACTTATTGAGTGAAATAGGATAACCAAGTTTTAGTGTGTGGAAAAGATAGCCTTAATACTCTGAAAAACAACTTTAAGAGGTTTTTTTGTAAATCTATTTTATTGATTTTGTGTTTTTATCTCAAACAGTACATGTATACAAGTAGTATCAGACTTTTTTGGGTTGGTACCGTAGTTTTGGTACATGTACATTTGAAAGCCTCGGGTGCACTCCCAAGACAGTAGAACTGCTAAGAATAACAAACAGTTTTGGGTGCAGTTACAATTTATGTCCATTAATCAACTGAGAAAAGTGAGGAGGGACAGAAAGACAGGACGGTTACTATGAGAATGCAGTTCTAGTTGTCCACCGGACATTCACGTTATTACACGTCTATTACTGATGCCTATACATGAGCAACTTTAAGAGTTTTTCACTGTCAGGATATGTAAAACTTAAACACCCATGTCCCACTTTTTAAATGTCATTCATCTACCCTATGTGCATTAGGGACTACCTGAAGGTTAACTTATAGGCATTACATCGTAAGGAAATTCCCAGGGACCATCATTGGGCTTAGTGGGGGAGGATGCATGGATGGAATTCTTAGTGGAGACCTATAAACATTATTCCACCACTGTTCAGTGCCCTACTGGATTTCTGATTGAGAACGACACAAAGGAAAGCTTCTCTGAGATAGCAATCAAGAAAACAGTTGAAATGATAAAACGTACAAGGGCTGCTGGTCCCAGTAATTGGCCTGCAGTGGTAATAAAAACAAATACTGCATGGTGGTCCAGTCTGTTTTATACCCTCTTCCAGGAAATAATCTAAACAGGAAGATTTCCAGGTAGCTGGAAGGGAGCAGTGAATAAACCTATATACAAAATCAATCAATCAGACATTTGTAAAGCGCGCTACTCACCCGCGAGGGTCTCAAGGCACTGGGGGTTGGGGGGGGGAGCAGCTACTGATCAAACAGCCAGGTCTTGAGGAGTCTCCTGAAGGTCAGCAGGTCTTGGGTCTGTCGAAGGTTGATGGGGAGGATGTTCCATATCTTGGCGGCGAGGTGGGAGAAGGATCTGCCGCCGGTGGTTGTTCGGTGGTTGCATCCGACGGTGGCGAGGGCTAGGTCGGCGGAGCGGAGCTGGTGGTTGGGGGTGTAGAAGGTGAGTCGCTTGTTGAGGTATGCCGGTCCGGCATCGTGGAGTGCTTTGTGAGCGTGGGTGAGGAGCTTGAAGGTGAAAAGGGTGAATATGCCCTTCCAGTAAATTACCGAAAATAAATCTGTTGGATGTAAATGGCAAAGCCTTTGCTAAGATCTACTTGGGGATGTTAAAGGAGTGGGTAGAAGCTAATGCTATTTTATCCCTTGTGAACAGGGTGGTTTTAAAGAGAACCACTCAACGATTGATCATTGCTTTAGCCTTTAGATCTTTGCCAAGAAATCCATATAGCAGTGCGTAGTATTGTACTGTTGTTTCATTGATTTCCTTCTGTTGATCAAGCCTTGTTATGGCTAGCAATAAAGAAATATGAGATCCCTAAAGGTTTGCTTCTGATCTTGCAGGAACTCCACAATTAAAACTGGGCCCAAGTTGAGTTGGATAGTGAAGTGTCCCTGTCTAAACGCATTAACATAAGGAACTGCCTGAGACAAGGGTGTGTATTGGCTGCACTCCTTGTTCCTGGCTGACCTCCACAGTGTTCTAAGGCATTCAATACTTTTAGCCCAAACATGAATGGCATGCATTTAGCTGCCTTCTATATGCAGATGACTTTGTGATTTGTGATTTGACAGGAATTGGGATATTAGAGGGGAGGCAATATCTTGTAAAGCAAATATCATTAAAAATAGAAATGAAACGGCCAGACAATTATAATAAGAACTAGATCAAGCAAGCCAGCGTCACTCAAGAGTATATTCACAAACAATGGAATCTAGATTAATAAAAGCTTGACAGAGCATTAGAACTTTTTACAAGCACTAGGTGATTGTGACCCAGAATACATGTCTACAAAAGTGGTATGAGGAAAGTGAACACTCCTGTAAATTCTTGGCCTGGTTTGTAAAAAAAAAAAGATGCAATAATTCCGCCATCAAATCTATTTTCGATGAGGACAAAGGTCAAATAGTACAGCATTTGGTGGAAATCGATAAAGTTTTCCTGTTGCACTATAAGAAGCCGTACTCTGCTCCAGCATTGATATATCTTAAATTGATTAATAAATACCTTAGTACAATGGAGCTGCCCATAATAACCGTTACTCAAAAAGCCCATATTATGTAGCCAGTTACTAAAATTGATATCCAGGAGGCCATCAAAAACACACCCAGCAGAAAGGCTTGCTGCAGTGATGGACTAGCCATCGAAATCTATAAAAATGTTATGCCACAAATAACAAATCTGTTAGTATCATTATTCAATACGATTTTGGAAGGGTGCCAGATTTCTAGAACCTTCTCTGAAGCAGTTGTCATCAGCTTATTAAAAAAGGGTAAGCCACTGCCAATTCTGGGTCATATCACCCAATTACCTTATTAAGTAATGATTATAAATTATTTGCTAAGATAATGGCAGCTAGAATCACCCCACCAGCGTAAAAGCTGGTGAATGAGGATCAATGTGTTTTTTTTTGCCAGGTAAGTTTCTCGCCAATAATAAAAAAAAAATTGCCTAGGCTATAGATTATTTCTCAACCAACATTAAATCGGCAATCATTATGATTAACACAGCGAAAGCATTTGATTTAGTCAATTGGGACATTTTGTTTGTCATTTTAATCAGATTTAAGTTTCCCCCGGGTTCATGATAAATGCACATACCGCTGGTGCAATCAAGATTCAAAGAGGCACTCGTCAAGGGTGTCCGATGTCCCCAGTTTTATTCGCTTTATTCATCGAACCACTTGCATCATCGATACACCAAAATACCTCAATTAAAGCAACTGTAGCTGGGGCTTCGAAACTCAAGTTGTTTGTGGATGACCATAATCTCTATTTGGAGCTAGTTCCTTTAAATATCAAGCAAAACCTTTACACAATTAGAAGCTTCTCTGATCTAAAGGGGTATAAAATCAATGATAAAAAGTCAGAAATCTTCTTATTCAATTGCCCAGATAAGGTTTTAACCAACAATCTTTGAACACAGGTCTCCAAATCTAAAGTAATTTGTTATTTGGGCATCTAGGTTTCCTATAACTTTCTACAGCACTTTTCACTTAACGATGTTTCCACCTTGAACAAAGTTAAGAATATTTTACCTAACTGTCAAGCTCTACCACTTTCCATAATTGGGAAAACCACGCTGATCAAAATGAAGACGCTGCCGCTATTTATGTTTTTTTTTTCAAATGTGTTCATCAAGTTCCCCAAAACTATTTTTATGGAATTAGATCAAATGTTTAGTAAATTCCTTTGTTGACAGGTGTTACAGTCAATCTGAGATAAATTAAATCACTCTGGGTAAATCCTTCAGTTAATCCACTGGTTCTTGAGATTGTACATATTTTATCATAGGATGAGTTGCGTTTTATTGTATTTTATATTTGTATTTTATATTCTGTGTTTTGTGTCAACCTTTCATGATGCTGCAGTTTAAAATGGTTTAACAAGACAGAGGTCTTAATAAACATCCCCCATTTCTTTTTACTAAAAGTTGCAATTTTCCTGTCTAAGCCAAATCTGCCTTTCTGCCAGTGCACAAAGTTACCAGACTGTTAATGGCTCTCCTGCAGTGAGATGTGTATTGCCCCCGGACAGTGCACAAAAGGGCTTGGGTGTAGAGGTTTGATGTTCTCCTCCAGGATGGCCATCTGGACTGGGCCCAGGAACTTAATTAAACTTCAAAAGGTACCTACACTGTCACAGGCAGATGTAGCTCACACCTAAACCTGCCCCTCATTGTCCTGGTAGCCAGCCAGGCAGCACTTTCTGTGGGATAGAGGCCCCCTTCAGACGTGCTTTTAAGTGACCACAAGAGAGGGTTTGCAATTATCATTGCCATACCTCTGAGTAGTCTCAGGGAGCTCTGCACAATGGAGAAACGGTTTTGCTATGTCAGTTTTATGTAGAGAGGGACACTGTGGGATAGCTTACAGTAAAACACAAAGGAAGTACTGCAAAGTGGGTATGGCCACCCCTGGGTTTCTTTACCCCATTAGTTAAGGAGAGAACAGAGGTTTCCCAGTTGAATACATGTGATATCCCCAGTACCTTCTTCAGAACATATCTGGGCCTGTGGAACACAGTAGAAGGACAAAACTTGTGCAGAGAGATGCCAAGAATTGGGCCTGATCCATCTTGAACCCAGGATTCAGAATTGTACCTCTGTTAAGCTACAATAACACAACAGCT
Organism: Lissotriton vulgaris; assembly: GCF_964263255.1. Lineage (NCBI taxonomy): Eukaryota > Metazoa > Chordata > Amphibia > Caudata > Salamandridae > Lissotriton > Lissotriton vulgaris. The sequence continues at coordinate 1,866,869,076 of NC_141685.1, read as the reverse complement.
GCAAGAAGCTAAACTTTCAGAAGAGCGCAGTTGACCAGTTCCAACTGAGACTGCCCTGGACCCTCTTAGGGGCTTCCCCTGGAGTAGGTCCCAACACCAAGTGGTGTCCCTATGGTCCCGGGGCCCTTGGTTAAGTGTCAGACTGTTCTCCTGATGCCTACCCTTTAAAGCTGGGATTTAGAAACTTTTTCAAGGGTTTTTGTATTGCGATCCGTCCTGAAACTGGTACCAACCTAAAAGGTAATGCGTTGAAGGAATGCGTCCATTGGGCCAAAGATTTGGGTTCCTTCCGCTCCATACTATTCCACAGCAGCAAATCTGTTTTAGTGGACATTGTAGAGAAGGTATCTAACTTCTTGGACTCCTGTTCAGACTCAGCTTACAGACTTGTCCCCACTGGAGAAATTCATGCTCCAAAAAAGTGACTATGGGCCTCATTTAGATCTTGGCGGATGGCTTACTACATCACAATGGTGATATATATCCCATCCGCCGAAATATTAAGCCCATTATATCCTATAGGATTTATATTTCAGTGGAGACTGGATATCCGTCATTGTTGAGGTGGAGTAACCCATCTGCCAAGATCTAAATCAGGTCCTAAGACTAAAGGTGGAAATCTTCACTGGGAGAAGGTGCCAAATATATACTGCCTTTGAGGAACCTTCCTTGAGCATGCCAAAATTCAGCTGCTTTGGTTAGATTTTGTCCACTGTCTATCCAGCCTTGTTTAACCCATCTTTGACAAAGCCCGCTGCATTTCCCTGCTGAGAATTTTTGACTGCCATTTCAAAGACTAGGTAAGAAGGTAAAATGTCAGACCAGGTCAATCCTGTTCTCTGTATCTATTGCAGTCAGCCGTAACTTTTAACTTTGACTGAGTCTTGTGTAACCATTTATCTGCAATTGGAGCTTTGTGCTATTTGGTGCTAAAACTTAATTCAAAGTTTAAAAACTCATATCTCTGGTTTCCTTTATGGATTATTTTTCATGTTGGTGCCTATTTGTGCAACACAATTGTCTCTATTCTTATAAGTTGGAGTGGAATATATATTGTGTTGTGTTTTCTTCATTTTATTTGTTTTGAGGCTGATAAATGTTTTACATATTTCTCCTAAGTTAAGGCTGTCAGCTCTGTGCTATAGATACCAAGGGTTGAGCTCTGATTTAAATTATTGAGACATAACTGGGCATAGTACAGAATTGTGTATTTTTACATGGTGAGGACTCTTCTTTTTATTTTATTTTTTATTGAAGCCGGAGTTTTAAAACATGAACATATACATATTGCACCATAACACCATAAAAGAAATCTCCTCTAAGACAATTTTAAACCAATTCCTAATATATTAACACTATACACAGCCTGGACCAATACAAACATGTACACAATAAAAACATTGATCGAATCTAACACCACAACATAAAAGCAATCTCCCGCCCCCCTAGCTTTAGTCAAAATAGGTACCCAATATTTTATTAAATTTCTTAGTGCTTCCCATCTGTAGTGCAAAAATGTATGTATTCACTTTTCTTAACTAATTTCATCTTCTGACCCCACTCCAGGACCGAAGGAATCAAGTCCGTGCGACGTTTTTGCAATAGCAGCGACCTTGCTACTGCCATTGCTATATAAAAATATTTTATCATTGGGTCCGTAAAAGGGAGGTCAGGATCAAAACCAAATAAAATTAGTCTAACATTCACTTACAGCTGGATAATACATTCCTGTTCCAAATAGGCAAATAGATCTACCCAATACTCATTCATTTTTGGACAGCTCAACATAATATGCGACCAATTGGCAGATGGATTGTTTATACAACGAAAACATTGAGAAGACTGGTTAGCATACATCTTCGACAAAGAGTAGGGAGTTCGATACAATAACCATTTGCTAAGAAACCACATCCTATGCCAATTTGCACCTCTCAATGAGCTAAAATTGAGCCTATTGATGGTTGACCAAATGTGGGGTGACATATCACAATTCTCATGTTCTGACCATTTTCTAATCGCTTTTAACTCAAGATCCACACCCTTTATAGAAGCTAGGTATTTCTTCCAAGCACCTGGTTTCTTATCCGGTGCTCTAACTAATAATTCATCAACTAACTGATTCTGATCCATTAGAGAAGGAGCATCTATTTCTAAAAAAATATGTATATAAAATACTATATGAATTCATTAAAATAAAGTCATTTGAGATAAATTGTGACATTTCAGCTACTGTCACCCAATTGCCATTCTTCAAAAAATCCGACACTTTAGTATACCCAGCTGCCACCCATTTTGACGCCAGATGGAGAGGCTGTCTTACCCCTGTCAAGGGCAGGATTTATTCTAATAGAATAGCTGAATTAATTGCAGGGATGGAATATTTTTTGAAGAAAGCCTGTCGTTTTTTTTTAAAAAAAACAGTGAAGGCACTTATAGCGTACCAACTTTGGGGATCTAAACATCCACTAGGGAGAGTGGATTTGGCTGTCTTTACACATTAAGTTCATAAAGTTATTACAATAAAAGTGTGGTTGCAGTGAAGGTTTAAATCTGAACAAATATTGTTCAAAATACGCTTCATAGTAATCCCTAAGATTTGGAAGGGATAACCCTCCCTGATCCAAATCCTCATATAAAGTGCTAAGTGCTATACATGGGGTTTTCTTTGACCAGAGGAAAGCTGTAAACATAGACTCTACCTGAGTAAAAAAGAAACCTGATGAAGTGCATGGTATTGAGGAAAACAAAAAATTTAAAAGCGGAAGGACAGACATTTTAATTAAAGCAACTCGTTCCAAGATAGATAGAGGGAGCATACTCCACCGAGAAAACAACCCCTGAACTTTCTTAATAAGAGGAACAAAATTCAATTGATATAAATCATTGACAGACTCGGAATAAAAAAAAAACAGATATCTCTTTGGGTTGGTATTGACAGAATTATAAATGTCAGGGTGCAGATCTAAAGCTACCCTCCCACATTGTAACACTTTGTTTTTTCCTTTTTTTATCCGATAGCCCCCTAATGTTTCAAAGTCTTCAAACAACTCGAAGACTTTGGCTTGAACCTCAACTGTTGGTTTAATTATGAGCATGATGCCATCTGCATACAATTTTAATTTTGGCATTGATGGAATTGGGGGGCAAATATCGGCACAGTTCCGAATGGCTATTGCCAAAGCCTCGATGAAAAAAGCAACACAACTGGAGATAAAGGGCACCCTTGCCTTGTGCCTCGTTTAATTTCAATGCCCCTGCCATGGCCGCATTGATAACTACATTAGCTTCGGCATTCTCATACAGATTACGTATCAAAAATATAATCTGCGACGGAATATTGAAAGACTGCAAGATCGTAAACAGTGTCTCACAAACCACAAGGTCCAAAGCCTTCTCGGCATCCAATAGTAAAACTAAGGCAGGTATCTTCTGTATCTCGAAGTAATCCAAGTCCTCTGACAAAAAGTGGGTATTATTCACTAATTGTCTGCCAGCTATAAACTCATTTTGTCCGAATGGATCAACTTCACCGCTTACTTATTAAATCTGAAAGATAAAAGTTTGGTGACAATTTTGTAATCAGAATTAAGCAACGTAATTGAGCGATAAGAATTAGGGTCCCTCTTATTCATCCCCTTTTTCACAAAACTCACTGTGTTCCCCTGTCTAAAGGATTCAGGAACTACCCCTCCTTCCAACAAGGAATTAATCAAAAGAAGAAAAAATTCTGAGAATGAGTCAAAGAAAACTTTATAAAATTCAGATGGGAGCCCATCTGGGCCACACGCCTTTCCATTAGGTAGGCTCCTCACTTCTTCCTCCAGCTCTTTTAATGAAAAGGGATTAACCATGGAACCTTTCTCCATTCTCGAAAGTATTGGAGGTGGATTTTCATGGAGGAATTTTTCAAGTAAATGGTCATCCACCATCTGAAGTTTACCATAAATGGCCTCATAGTGATTAAACATAATGTCCTCAATTTTCACTGGGTCCTCAGTGCACGCTGCAGTCAAAGGACAGTTTAATGACTTAATTTGGTTCGCAGCCGCCTACTCTTTGTCCTACCATGCCAAGAGTCTGCCCGTGAAATTACTTTCTTCATACGTCTTCTGACGAAATTGTTGGTAAAAGGTTTCACTTTGGGTATAATATACAGAGCAAAGCTCTCTCCTGGCCTGCTCAAGCTGTGTTTTAATAGGAACAGAGGGGCTATATAAAAATGCCTCATGGAGAGCTTGGATCTTATCTTTCAGTTTTGCCTTATCGGACCTAGCTTTTTTTGCTATAGCTGCGTCTTTCCCCATTATTAACCCCCAAACAAACGCCTTAAGTGAATCCCATACTACATTTGAAGCAGCGGACTGAATATTCTGAATTAAGAATTCTTTAATCTCCAAACCCATAAACTTCACCCACTCGGCATCATTGAAGTATTGTTTATTAAAAACCCACCGCTTCAGAAGTCTCAAACCAGCCCCTAAGTAGATTTTCAGTGCCAACATTGCATGATCAGAAAATCCGTTGTAAAAACATTTTTGGGGAAAAAAATTTAAACATTGAGAAGTCCAAAAAAAGTCAATACCAGAAGAGGAGCAAAACTGGCCTGACCCACATGTGAATTTACTTTCCGAAGGAAACGCTGCTCGCCAGGGGTCGCCCAGATTTAACATTGCTCCATAATTTTGCAGAACCTTAAAAGACTTAGGTTTTATCTGTCTTTTCCGTTGCACTGAGGAATCTATAAGGGGATTCATCAAGATATTAAAATCCCCCCCCACAATTAACTCCCTGAGTCAATGATTGACATAGCTCCTCATATACTTTAGAATTATCCGCCACAGGTGCATAAAAACTCACAAATGTCAAAGGGCTGAACTTTGGTCTAAGAGAGCACGTAACCCAGCACCATCTCCCCTGCTGGTCTTTACCAGAGTTAACATAATCTGCTTGTAAATTTTAGTTTAATAATATGGCAGTCCTCCCCTATAAGCTGCCCAGGATTTAAACATAGAGAATTCGGGGAGTTTCATAGTCAAAATGTGGGCTTCTTGCAGAAGAATTACCCCAGGATTTTCAGTTTTTAACAACATTTCAATAGCACACATTTTTCTCTGATTATTCAGCCCATTTACATTAAATGAAACAACTTTTTACGTTAACATGTTAGCCATATGTGAAAGAAAATCAACAACCGACACCCACCCCTCATCAGCCGAGAGTCGCTCAGACATAGATGCAAATAAACAACATACCATTGAAAAACAACCAGCTTCATTTTTTCCCTTTTTATACAGTGACCCCCTCACGGAAAAGTGGACCTTACCCCCTCCACCACACCCTCCACTTCTCCCTCCCCCAATTAAACTCGGTGTCATGTTATTAAACACTGGTGATACCCCCCACTTCCCCGCAGCAATGTGGCTACCTTTCTCTCATAATACCTTACACAAAACCCTGACCATTAGACCTGTTATTTAATCTTCCCATTCTGATCTCATAATAATAGAAATCAAGCCATTCCTTACCACCCTAAGATTTTTGCCAGGAATCTAAATTGCCTTTAGTCCCACCCACAAAACATAGCAGCAGAGCTGAATCCTGCTAATCATACAGAGGCTAAAATTAAACCGTATAGCCCTTCGGAGCCTGGGAGATCTCTTTTGAAAATTTTTGAGCCTCATCTACATCTGTGAACATAAAGAATTTCCCTTTCACCAGGACTCTCAACTTGGATTGCTGGGCGATTGAGGCTTGTGCCCCCTTTGCTTTGAATAGATGAAGGATTTTGACAAACTTCTTCCTGCGGCGAGCTGCAGCAGCTGTCATGTCCGAATAAATTCGACACTTAGTTGTCTCATTTACCACAAATTGCCGCTGTTGGATAGCTTTCATTAAGATTGTCTCTTTTATCCAGAAGTCAGCAAAATGAATCAGTATGGTACATGGAAGTGACGAGTTAGGAAATGGATGAGCCGGGACACGGTGGACCCCCGTGATTGTAAGATCCCCTTGAAAGTCGAGAATTACTCTTTGTTTAATAAAGGTATTCACCCAATTCAGGGTTTGGGACGCTTCCACTCCCTCTGGAATACCTACTATACGTAGGTTCGATCTTCGAGAATGGCCCTCCAACTGTTCCATTTTATTCTCCAGCATAAGTTTGCTTTTGGCGGCTGCTTCAACTTCCTTCTAGACAGAAGACAACTGATCTTCTAAGACTGATATCCTTTCTCCGGCCTCCTAAAGTTTAACTGGAAAGCTTCCCATTGTACTTTCTATCTTCTCTAGACGTAAATTGAGAGAGGCCAGCTCCGCTTTCTGTGTTTTTTTCAAGTCCAGAACCTCTTCTAGGATCAGATTTAACATATCCTTGATGCTCATTTGAAAGCGCCCCCCCTGAATCAGCCATTAGGTTAGGATTGAGGAAGACATCGAAGTTCGTATTGGGGCTGGCCGGAACTATAGTTGGAGATAAGACTCTTCGCCCTTCGCCTTCCTCATGCTGAGGGGCTAAAGACTGAGCCATATTTATCGGTACTGTCCCTAGACCCTTCAGGGAGTCTACCTCCTGATTGCCTATTTGCCCATCTTCAAAATTTGACTGATTTGCCGCAGACACCCCGCTCTGATTAGCGGGAGCTAGAGCAGTCTCTCTGTCAAGATGGAAGGAGTCTGATAGGTCAGGCAATTCAGTGTTAATGGCGGAATCAGCTTTTTTAAGAAGTGTTTGTGGTTTATCTTGTGGTCCCTCATCCCCAAAATCTGGTAAATCAATCCTATCTGTGGTTCCGGCAGTTCCGGCGATTCCAGGAAGTTCCTTGATGTTCTGTGCACACAGATTGGGGCTAGGAGAGGAAGCCGGCGGCATAGGTTTTTAAAGAAAAAGTGAGAATTGTTTGAGTCCTTTCGTGGCACTCACTTTCTTTTGTATATCCGGATCTCCTTCTTCTTGAAAGCTTAATGGAGGACTGGTGGTAGCTTCATCCTTTCCATGGTCTTCCCCTAGCTGAACTGGCTGTTGAATAGCTGCCGCTGCAGCAGCTGAGTTTCCCTCCTCTCCCTCCGAGCTTTCAAATGTAGAATCGAGGCTAGACATTAGAGGTATTTTCCAACCCAACCAGACAAGCTGCCTCCTTTGCCTCTCTTACTTCCTTAGCTATAAGCCGGCGTTTCTTAATTTTAGCAGGGAGAGTATTTAATATCTTCCCCATTTTTGGAAGTTCAAGGATACCAGGGATACCAGTGATACCAGTCTTTATCAGCTCAAAATATGTATCAGAGAAGGGGCTTGCATGGAGGGACTTAGCAGACGATCACCCACCTCCAGATCTCCCAGGCTTACCTCAAGCCACCATCTCACCTCTTCCACCTCTTCCGCCTCACCTCCTCCGCCTCTGCTACCTCTAATGGTGAGGACTCACATCCCCTCCAACTAATAATCCACATTCCCACATGCAGAATCATACAGTTTCTACTAAACCTACAATTAGTTCACATTCTCCTACAGGGAATATGTTTGCACAATATCAATAAAATCTCTTATTTTTGGCTATATTTATACCTAGACTAGGAGAGAGCAGGAAATACTAAAGGGTTATTTGTAGAAGAATTTGCTGAATGGTTTAATTATGCCAGCTTTAGCACCTGCTGAAACAGTTTATTTCTATAAACAATACAGATCGGAACCTCCAAACTGTACTGATGATAAAGGCATGAATCCGATTACGGTTAAGGATCTCTGCAGCCTTTGAAAGACATTATGGTGACAGCCCACAAAACATATGTTTTTGCTGACCCTAATTTAACATATACTTATCACCTGTTGGGATTAACACACTGTGATGAATGGGAAATGGCTTTCTACATACCTTTAGGGCCAGTGGCGGCTGGTGAAGTTTGAAAGTAGTAGGGCGTAAAACGAAACCTCTCATACCCCTGGGCCCTGGTACCACTGCACCAGTTACACCAGTGACAGCACACATGCTCTAATTCTGCAGTGTTTTTGTTTAATATTTTGGGGTGCTCATTTACTATGCTAAGCCAGGCTTTAAGTGACTTCTGGTCATCTAAATCTATTCCTCAAGTTCACCCCCTTTTACTCACCTACTCTCAAAACCCCACAGCTCTCCCTGCTCTCTCCCATCCTCGTGTTGCAACCTTTCCCAGCATCATCACAGTCCCTTCCACTCCTCTTCCCCACATACCCTTTCTCTCTCTCCTCCTTCAAGTCTCGATTGCTCCGTCTTCGACACACTCACTGTGTCACCACAGTCACCACCACTGCTTAAGCCTCATCCCCACAGACTCTATCTTTCGGTCTTCCATCTGCATAGATCCTTTCACTCTCCCATTCACAAAGCCCTATAAATGCCCCATGTACGCACATGCCCTGACCATCTACACTTGTGGTGTCGCTCTGCAGTGCCGGGTACCCCTCAGACGGCCCTTCCACAATGTGCACGAGCTAAGAGTAATTTGCAAAGTGTGACTATGAAATGGACTGGAGACAGGGCTGACACCATTAGCCGCTGCCAGCACCCATGCGCGCCTTACTGCCTTAAAAGCACTGGGCAACATATCTTGGCTACAAACCCCGGCACACAGAAAATGCTTGTAAGTTAAACACGTAATTAACAGCGCCGCCATTCATCTGGGTGGATGCTCTCAGGTCGGTATTTACATTTTTTGAAAGTCCACCTAGTCTAAGGACTGACAAAGTAACCCACTTGCATTACACAACGGAACGGGGCAATCGCCCGAGGCCTCTGCACTGAAAAGGTGTAAACCAAGTGACGGGCGCTTCCGATTGCCCTTGCATCAGTGTTCCTTCATCACACACATGCTCTGTTCTGGTTTGTCTTTAAAAACACATTTGTTCAGGACAAAAGCGTGGGGCTCGCTGTAGATTTATCAGAAATAAAACCAGCGCTCATTGATAGCGTGAGGCAGTTCTAGCAGCTACTGACCTGTGTGCAATCCAGGCGGTCGCGGCCGGCATGTCCATGATGGGCGGGTGGGAGGGGGAGTGGAAGTAGGGTCATTGCATGGGGATGGAGGGGAGAGGCGGGAGTGGTTTACCGTTTAATTAAAGAATAATATAAATAAAACATACAGCACCGCTTCTGGATGGGTCCCCAGTCCGGCAAATCCCGCTCCTGCCGTCCACCATTCCGACCTGCGTGATCAAGGAAAGGTAGTTTCCCTCCCGCGGCACGAGTCGACCACGAGGAGACCACAAGGAGGAAGGGAAGGGTGTAGGCGTGACACTAACTGGGCGTGGGCCGGCCCGATTTGCCCAGCAACTAGAAATGCCCAATCACTGAATGGCTTAACACTAAGCCACTACAGTGATTGGGCATTGCTTCCCACCAAGTGTATACAATGCTCCCACCCCTGCGGTGAGACACTAGAACGTCAACAGTACTGTTACACTAACACTACACAGTACAGTACAGTAGTAGTAGCCAATCCTGATGCTGCTCTCTTTAGAGGAGAACTGCTCTCTTAAGAGAGCAGCATCAGGATTCGGCTGAGCATGAAAAAAACGCCGCTCTTTTTTTAAGCACTGGGGTATGTTGCATGAGCAAACCCCGTACTCTGCAGTGCTTGCTTTTTGAAAACCATTTACTTTGCTAGCTGCACAAAGGCAGTCGGGCAAACACCACATGCGCAGTGCGCTGTGCCGGCTACTCCAGCGCCACCCAGTGTCAACACTCAACAATGCATATTACTACTCAGCTCAGCTTGACACCACGGCCGCAGGCGCAGGGCAATAATTATCGGGTAATTTATTCGAGCTGCGCTTTAATTTATGAAACTTTTATTAACGCGCCGCTCAAATAAATTGCCCGATAATTATTAGTGGGGCAACGTCCCACCGCCCACATGGTAAAACCGCCACTGTTTAGGGCATTTTGAATATTGGGATGTGCATTGCACTTGAACATGTAGGTTTGGTGGAATGTGCAACATTGTTCTTGCTAACCTAAGAAGTGTAAGTTTTAGAATAGAAAAATGTAGGGGCATATTATCAAGGGTGTTTATCTCCGCTTTTTTTGGCTTTAAAAGCCAAGAAAGCGGAGATAAAATTATCTCCCTATTACCTAGCTGTTGCTAACACCAGTTAGCGACAGCTAGTAGGAGATAGCGACCATCTTGGGCCCCACTTTGCATCTCAGTGATATTTATCACTAATGACATGCAAAGTGGGCGTGCCAAGATGTTAGCGACTGGAAACAGTCGCTAACATCGCTATCTCCTATTACCAACTTTTGGAGATATTCGCGCTACGCGCGAATATCTCCGAAAGCTAACACCTTCCCTGAGCAGTTCTTTGCCATGTTATCCAATGGGAGGTGGATAACATGGCTAAGAGCATTAGCTCGGTAATGCATAGTTATCGCGGACTTTTCAGCAATATTCATGCATTGCGGGCGATTTTTATCGCATTTGCGATAAACCTTGGTAATACCAAGGTTTATTTGCGATAAAAATCGCCGCAGCTCAGCGGTAAATTTTTGTCTCTAACCAAGCAATAGCGATAATTATCGCTATTGCTTGGTAATATGCCCCGTATCATCTTGAATGCTTTTTGCCTTTCTATGGCTCCTAAGATCGTAGGAGGTCTCAGTCATTGTGGATTGGACCTCAACTTAGGAGTTTTCTTGGATTCGCAAATGTTATAATCAATTAATCAATTATGCCCAAATACTGACATAACTTACATAACTGACATAACTTGTGTTTTGAATAAGGAGAATATGAAGATAGATTGTTGGTACTGCAACCAAAACGAAAAGATTTCGAATACGCTTAAACTAATGTTTACTCATTGAAAATCTTTTTGTGGAAACAGATGCCTCTGAAAGAGCAGCTGAGGCAGTTCTAATACAAGAACAAGAAGATGATGGACAAGAACATCCTGTCTTTTCTTTACTTGAAAGAGAACTCATAGCCATGAACACAACTTGTACAGAAAAGAGTTATCATTGATGGGGACTAGAGAATTGACATAGGAATTTCCAGTGTTGATCATATCTTCAGTGCAGAAATATCCATCAAGCCAGTGGCGCATTTTTGTTTGCAGAGAACACTTTCACTTTGGCAGTGTGGCACTAGTCCCATGGGGGTGCATTTTCAAAGGATCATATCTGAGCCTTAGAACGGCACCGCAGTGGGAGCACCACAGCAAGTTCTTGCACAGCAGGGACTGTTAAGTTCATGCCATACAGAATCTGGGAGTGCATGCATAAAGTGGGCACAGCATGTGCCACCTTGTATTTATTTCCTTGCACTGAGGCAACAGGGGGCACTTGGGCAAAAGTCTACATTATCCACATGAGAACAAATTATTGAAAGGAAAGGTAGCATGGGGGGTTTCAGCGTCACCATCACACTTTTCATTGCTGACTCACCGCCATGAAAACTGGCGGTAAGGAAACTCATAATATGCTTGGTGGTGCCACAGCGACACCACCAGAATATTGCGGGTCTCAGACCACTACGACACTGCCAGAGATCCATGCTCCTTTGCGGTAACAGCAGTCTTATGGCAGTCTAATCCCCAACTCGTAATACAGAGGTCCGACTACCAGTGCGGTAGCAGCTGCACCACCACAGCGGATTTGGTGGTCCATCGTAATCAGTCCCTTAGTCTTTTTCTTGGAGCTTATCTCTCATAAATGGACTTGTCATCGGGTCCTCAGGATTCTCAAATCCGAAGTTTGATTCGACATTTGGTGTTGCAGCACGCGCAATGTAATTCATTTTATTTATTTATGTACTGTCCTCCGTTAGGCCATAAGCCGGAGTTTACTACCCCCACCCTGCCCCTCCCCACCCCGACATCGCCCCACCGCCCGCAGCACTCCCTCCAGGAGCCGCCACAGTAATTATGCTCCGTGACCTTACCTGCCTTTCCCCTCAGCTGTTGTCTATGGCAGCACACGTTTGTTTATAATAGGGGACAGGGTGAGTCACCAGTCACTTATTATAAAGAAATTTAAACATAGGCTGTTATACAGGAATTGCACGATCCCAATTATTATAATCACTTATATTCTGTGGACTGAATATATGAGATGTCCTTGTTAGGACTCCCATACGCCTTTCACAAAACATGCCCTAATGTACACAATTGTGTATTGATACTCTGTGCACCATTTATTTTTTAAGCTAATTTGATTGGGAGGAGCAGTTAATTTATCTGAGACCTCATTCTGTCATTGCACTCACTTAAACAGGTGTTAGATACTTAAGAAGTCATTTAAGTTGTCAAGAATATAACATTGACCATAGTGTCGGAGACGTAGTACTTCTTGTTCATGTGATCTTTGTTATGGCAAAATGATTAGATTAGGGGGAACAATGAAGCACAGTCTTTGAACGAACACTAATCATCCTACCTGAAAGAGCATTGCTATTTCAGAGATGATCAATTCTCTGCAATTAATTTGTAGCAAATGTGGCTCTTCTTATGACCTACCTGGAACAATTGTCTAGGCGTATCAAAGAAAATAGATGTTTGAGAATTCAGGCGATTCCAAACAGATATTCCGATCACCTAAGACTATTACGTAAACAGATATAACTTTGGCGGAAAATATTTGTTTCTGGATTCTATGAGAAAATATGCTTCAAGTAAGTTACAGGATTCATTTTGTAAATAGCCATTAAAAAAATTCAAGAAGGAGAGGGACCGAAGGGTAGCTTAGATTAATGTTGACCCATTATTTAGCCAGACTGTCACAATGTTTACTCAATATGTTTAAGTGATCAGTCATGACATTGGGAAGTAGGAGTTTATTTCTGCCGACTATGGTTTAGTACTTTAGGTTTAGTAAAATAATTATGCCTAAATTTAAAATGTGATTGCACACTCCATTTGGTTTAACAACTTTTAAATGGGTGTCTATACATCTTTATATGTTGCAGTGCCCTCCATTTACAAAAGCATATTTCAAAGTCTTTTGCATGAGCCCACTGGCACAGGTTACTTCCCATGACCAACTGTATTTCAATATGAAAGTAGATGATACCCAACTCTACATAACTCTGGGCAGTTATGATCTCAAGAAGTGGAAGATCACTACATTTTTGAAGCATGTACATCTCTGGACGAAGGAGGAATACTCCTGTATGAAGATAAATGACAATTCTCAAAGTTTACATTTCTTCAGATAATGGCTTATGGTTCATTTGCCGTAAGGAACTACGAACTGTCCCTTCGCCAGCACATATAGCACAGAATTTTGGAGTATGGGTGTTGGAACTAATTGTTTTTCTTTCCGAATGACCGTAGTGGCTTAAAATACCAACCTCTTCCTCATGTTAATGTGACTGTGAAATCTCCTCAACATACTAAACTTCTCAGGTACTTGATGATGTGTAGATCGAAATATGATAACATTTTTGTGTAGCCAGCACAGTTTAGCAGTTTGCACCCTTGGACTACTTTGTATAATCAAGAATAATTGGATACAAAAAAGAAGTGCTCCTCTCTCCCTCTTAATTAACATTTTTTAATATACAGCCTTACAAAACAGATCCTGACTCTATGTATACTGTGACACAAAGGTTTCACCCTAAACAAATGATTTCACATCAGTTTGGCGATCAAAAACCTTCACTCGCTTCTGGAAGTGCAAAGAATAACCTTCAATCTGCTCTACACTGTCTCCCAACATGGGAGTGATACAGACATGGAGAAGCTTTAATTCAAAACTCTACTACTAAACGACAAATGTGTTACTCAGTAAAGCAAACCTAAATGCACAAGTCAAATATGGCCACTGGTTTCATAGAGAGTGACACCGAGGTGTAATTGGGTACAGAAACCTGGGTTTATCTAAGTCCAGACCTCAGACTTCTCCCACACCTGCAGTACTTAAGAAAAGCTTTGTCAGCATGGCCTCCTCCACATCCTACTGTGAAGCTACCCGAATTATCTCTCCTCCTCAAAAATAGTGGACCACAATATTTGCTATTTGACTGTTTCCAAGGTTAGCATTGTGGCAGTTGAACATACATCATATCCATGATCCATCATTCATTCAGATATTCAGTTACCTGGAAAGGTATCTGTCAATTGTAAGAGCTGCATTGCCACAGCCATCAGCGGTATGAATTAGCTTTCCATCACCAGTAGCAATTTACAAAACAAACAAATACAGCAATTCACAGATCTTCTAACCTAAAACGCAAGGTGGCACCATTCAGGTGTGATAGTGTTTATTACGAATCCCAAGTGACACAGCATTCTACAACATAACAGTAAGTATTTCACTGATGAACATGTTCGAGCTGTCGGTTACTTTGGGAATGGCAACTAAGGATGTGCAATGCTTTTTTCACCAGACACGTTTTATTGAGGTCTTTCATTTTGCTTTTACCAAAGATTGCCAATTTACCTTGACTGAACACTGCAAGACACTTCTCACCTCACTGAAAGATACTTTTCATATTAATTGACCCCGACTAAGCTGGAAATGTGGACAGAATTGTTCTTTGTTTAGCAACGTTTTTCTGTGAACATGGTCAAATCTTGCACAGGAAAAAAATGTTTTTCAGGGGTTACATCTTATAAAGATGAAACGGTTTCTGCTAAATACGGATATTATATTTGTGACATACTTTGTTTCAAAATCAAGGATTTTCATGTCGAAGTGAATAATCAAAAAAATCTGCGACCTTGGAAATATTTCAATAGACCTAGCTTCGCTGTTCACTCTGCTGCACCATTGGCCTCAGCGAAGGTGCCACAGCGAATGTATGATGTTACTTAGCATGCCATTACTTAGCATGCTTTTATTACGAAGTTTTTACTTCGCAAGTGCCTTTATTTTGCAGCATTTTATAACGCATGCCATTACTTCACATAAACATAGAAAACCATTGAAGTGGCATTACTTAGCAGTACATTACTTCGCAGGTTTTTACTACGCATACATATTCTATTTTCTTTTTAAAAAACCTTTAGGATATGAATTACATTTCCGATCATACAGTAACCCTCAAACACTACTCTAACATCACTACACTACCCTAAACATTAAAACTCTACCACTACACAACCATCCCCCTTCCCCCAGTCCATGCTTTGAACTCTAGCACTACTCTGTACGGCCCCCTACAACACTACCCTAAACCCTAAAAACTACCCACTACACTACACATACACTACAGCACTACCCTAATCCCTAAAACACTACCCCCTACACTACACATACACTACAACACTACCCTAAACCCTAAAACACTACCCGATACTACACATACACTACAACACCACCCTAAAACACTACCCCCTACACTACACATACACTTCAACACTACCCTAAACCCTAAAACACTACCCTACACTACACATACACTACAACACTACCCTAAACCCTAAAGCACTCCCCCTACACTACACATACACTACAACACTACCCTAAACCCTAAAACACTACCCCCTACACTACACATACACTACAGCACTACCCTAAACCCTAAAACACTACCCCCCACACTACACATACACTACAACTCAAATACACTACTCTACACTACACATACAAAACCCATAAACCTTAAAGATAACACCCTGCATGTCCCTAAAAACTACACTGCCCCACTTACCTCTCTCTCCTCGTGGTCCCTCTCTTCACCTTCAACCATGGATCCACTCTTCTCCTGCTTCAGGGTGCACGTCGTGGTGGATAGTCTGCAAGTAATTTAATTTGCGAAGTAACGACATATGCGAAGTGAAAGCATGCTAAGTAAAACCATGCATAGTAAAAGATCCTGCTAAGTAAAAAATGCGCACTAATGGTAATTCATAGTAATGACTGCGAAGTAATGGTAGATTACTGCAATAGCATCTCAGAGCACCGCACCTGCCAGTTGCCTACAAAGCACATTCAAGAATAAGGACAGGCTACATCCCCCCTTCCCCCGCCCCCCAGCAAGAAAACAATTACAAGTGACCAGAACCACGTCAAATGCTAAGCATGGTCAGCTAAAGTTTCAGAGTAACTATTGTCACAATTCTTGAAAGGTACACCTCCTGTTAATTTTAGGAGAGAGTTTGATATTTACCACAGTATAAACAGATACGTTTAATCCTACATTTAGAATATGTTTAAAGCGCACGACTACTCTAAATCAATCACACACAGACATAACGTAAAACACCATGAGCCTACAGAGGTTTCATATTACAGAATAAAGCCTTTTTGTTGTTGCTTTTTTAACATTGCGAGCATTTCACTCTAGATTGCCGACAGGATTAGTCGTAGGGTTTCTTATTTACTGCAAGCCACCATACTGTGCCTACAACGGCATTGAAATTCAATCCCATCTTGACTCTGTTCAACCATGAAGTCTCTTTTAAAGCATGACAAATAAACTCAGCCCTGTTGAGTCAATAATTTAGCAACTCTCTCCTTTAGAATGGTGTTTAATATTAAGCTCAGCCTGCAGATGTCATTATGTTTTTGCAGTAATTTTTATGGCACTTCTGTACTTAAATTTCCTTTTCTAATTTTAAATCACCAAGGCTAGAAGTTAACTCTTTCATTAATAATGATAATACATTATTCTGAAACTAATTTCTTTTATTAGATGGAGGACGTTATTGATGACATAATCAGTCTGGAGACATGCTTTAACGATGAAGGATTAGTTTGTGCGGAGCCTGCACTCCTGATGCCCAGTAATGTGAGTATTTCTTCGGAGTTTTCTTCTTAACAGCCACAATGGAAGACGATATAGAAGAGTATATAGTAAATAAAAAGAGCTTATTTATTCATAACGCTATTCAGTCTTTTAATTAGAGCAGTTTTACAGTTTTTAAATCATTTGGCTGTTGGTTGTACATTTATCAAACTGTTCCATCGCGTGCCGATTCAGTAGATCTGAATTCGGGATTCTAAAACGCAAATCGTTTTTTTTCCCCTGTACCTCAGTTTCAGTGACGTGAGGAAAACGTGTGCGAATCAGACTCGGAGGATATTTAAGGTCTCTGGCCAACAAGAAAATGAGGCTTAATAAAAATGAGTAAAATACCTTTTAAAATCAAGTGTTACCAAAAATGGTACAATTGTTTGGGTGAAAATATATATTAATAATTTTAGCTAAGTAAAACATGTACAATGACAGTTGGATGAACTGAAATATTATTCCAGTGAATGTTTTATTCACAGATTTCAGAGGTGTGCTGTGATCTGTTTGAAGTACAGCTGTGAATGTGTGTTTTGAATGATAACCACTTGTAATCAGCCCACTTTAGTAACTTCACTTGCACATTTAATGAACGAAACGAAGGATACCAATTCACCTATTTGGCTTATTTGTCCTGAATTTTATGAAGATTTACTTGTAAAGTTTTCCGATGATAAGTGAAAATATATTAAACCAGGGGTTACAAATGTCACGACGCAGATAGATAATGAAAAAGCTAACTTTTGTCTAAAATTTGGAGACTGCAAACAAAAATTTTAAATGTTACCATAGAATACATTTATTTATCATATCTGACATGACTCTTACTGGAAACAGAGATGTTTTCCCAAGGGACAATATGAACAACACGTGATATGTTAAAAGTAGGGTGTGTGAAAAACAGTGTTCAGTTGTTTCCAAGATTTTACAAAATTCCATTACATTTTCATAGGATAAAATGTATCTTGCACGACTTTTTTCAAGTGTGCTTATGCTTCGCATAGAAAATTATCGTGACATACTGGCTGAAGTCTGCTTCAAGCACAATATGTTTCTCAGTGAAATATTTTCTGTACTAATATCCCTTGTACAGAAACTGTTCAAAACTGAGTAATGTAATATTTTGACACACATTGCGAATACTGCGGAACACGAAATTTAAAAATTTTGCCAGCATAATAAAAATTTGCCAAAGCCTCCGTAAATGAGATGTAGTGTACAACCTTAATGACACAAAGTCACGTTTAAGCTTTAAATATGAAACTTACCTTAGACCATTTTCGGAGACCAGGGACCACATACAGAGACTTTACTCTGGTGTAAAGACTCATGGCAAATATGTTACATAGTTTGTGCGGATTTATTTTCCCCAAGAAATATGAAACATATTAAAATTGGAAGAAAGGAAGGAAATGCATTGTGACACAATATGTTGCTACTAAATTACTTATAAATCATTAAAAAAGATTACTATGTGCATTCAAATATAAGAATAAATCAAAGTCTTTTGAAAGCATTAAAAATGGTGCAAACTAATTCTGCACTATTTTTGCTTCATGTGTAATAATAAATGAAAGAAGTTGTTCTTTTCTCTGACTAAGATAAACTCTTGGTTAAAACCCTAATCACTGATTTAGTCCTGAGAAAACGGGTACCCTGGAAAAGCCTTTTACCTAATTTCACCCATGACTCATTCTACCCCTTGACAAAAAACTGAATTTCACCGTCATGGTCACCCTTTCCTCTTCTTTACCATCCTGCAGACTGCAGACCACTTGACTTTTAATCAATAACATAGCCCAATTATAGATCTCTCCCTGCTCCACAATTCTATCAATGGAGCCCCCCCCACATCACAGTTCGTCCGCTTTACTTACCACTACAATCCGCCATCTCTCACTTCCTGTACCTGTTTGCAGCACCTAAATTGCCTTGTGAGGTATCTAGAAGCCAGACAATCACCCTCTTCATGGTTCCTAACTTTTACACACTGGCATCAATCACAATTGTTTACACTGTCAGTCGCCCTCAATAGCACCACTAATGTTGCGTTCTGATTAATAAGAATGTGACTACCTGCCACCTTTTGGATACTGCTGATTTTAAAGTTTTCTCTCTTCCACACCCACCCACTATCAACATTTTTTTTTCCTAAACTGCCTATACCTGAAAATACACTAGATGAGCTGAGAATGTCATCGTTTTGCAGTTTTTTAAAGCAAGAGCTTGGCCCAAAAATATCATAGAACTTTACAAGGATGATTACATTGCTCGAGGTCAGATTGTTTTTGCTTTTTCAGTTTATGATGTGTTTTTTTAAATTCACAACAGATACATATATGAAAAATGATACACAGTATTATACTTCTTAGACAATGCACCACACTCAACAACAATAGAAATAGCTATTTACTAAACTACAATACAAAGTAAGATCTAATATCATTATCATTACTTGTTTGTGTAGTGCACTTGATAGTTTCACATTTTATTGTTTGTGGCAGTAAAACAAAAAACTACATACTGAAATGAATGTAAAAGTTCACAATGTAAAATGTTAAGATAGTGCCTATCGACATTTTTCTAAACATCTATAGACAATGCTAACTTAGTTGGACGATGCGTCCACATTGAGGGTGAGATGCGAGGTGCAGGGAGGTGATGCACTGGGTTCTGATGCTTAGGATTCATAGACAATGTGTCGCTGTTGAGCAATGCACTCGGTGATGCATCGTCATCGAGCAGCACTGGATGTAGGCAATGCATCATTGTCAAGCTGCGCAGCCAGTGATACAATTTCCTTGAAGCAGGCTATGCACCTGTGGTGATGCGTGGATTTTGAAGAAGCAGCACAGAAAACCCACTTCAGAGGACCCGGGGCAGGAGTGACATCATTTGGAAGGGTAGCAGTCAAAGACATCAGAGTCCAGGTGCTTTTGTAGGGTTCCTGGAAGTCTTTGATATCCCTGAGACATCAGAACAGAAGGCAAGCTGACAAGCCCTTGGAGTAACTCTGTATTCAAGTGATGTAGGTTCAGTCCTTCTCACCTAGGCAGAGAGGGCAGCAGGCAGGTCAGCACAGCAGAAAAGCAATTCGTCCAGAACAGGAGTCCCACAGAGTGGCAGTTCTTCTGCAGCACAACATTCCTTCTTCCTTGCAGAGTATCACCAGACCAGAATTGTACTGAGTTGGTAGGATCAGAAGTCCATTTCTAATAAGCAGTGGTGCTTTGAAGTGGGGGTGACTTCAAAGAGGTGTTTTGAAGTGCACAGAGACCTTCCCTTCCTGCCCTTGCTCCAGACACCCTCCAGGGTTTAAGCTGTACTGTGTGTGGGAGCAGGGTACATCCCATTCAGTTGTCAAGGATGACCCGTCACAATGTGAAAGGCCCATCAGGCACACCTAAGCATCCTTTGTCTGTGACTATCTAGAGGGAATGCACAAGGCCAAGCTGCCACCCACCCCAGATGTGTATTGGAGAAAGGCAGCAGGCACACAGGGCTTAAGAGCAGAAAAATTGCAACTTTCTCAAAGTGTCATTTTTAAAGTTGCAATAATAAATCCAACATTTTTGGTGTTCCCATTGCGGAGCCATTTTGTTAGGATACAGCAATGGGAACTGTTGGAACTGGCCCTTCTTGCAGGGTCATCCCCAAACTTTTTTCTTCTTCCTCCCTTATTTTTCCTGACCCGTGGCTGTTGGCAATAGGACTCTGAGCACTTTACCACTGCTGATCAGTGCTAAAGTGCATTTGCTCTCTGTAAATTGTTATTGTGATTGGATATACATGATTGGCATATTTGTATAACTAAGAAGTCCCTAGTAAAGTGCATTGGGTGTGCCAGGGCTGGTGATGACAAATGCTACTAGTGGGGCTGCTGCACTGATTGTGCCACCCACACAAGTAGCCCTAAAATGGTGTTTCAGGCCTGCCACCGCAGTGCCTGTGTGCAGTCTGTGAACTGCTATGTACTCCTGGTCAGTGTCCCCACTGACCAGGCCTAACTCTTCCCTTTCTGTGTACATTGGTCACCCCTATGGAAGGCCCCAAGGTACCCCCTTGGGCAGGGTGCAGTGTATGTGAAAGGTAGAGCATGTACTTCTGCAGGTGACATGCTCTGATAGTGAATGGCAGCCATTTTTGTTTTTCACTATAGTAAGGCTACCTTGCCCATAGGCTATCATGGGGAGTGCTGGCTACAGTAGTTACCAGCATATCTTCCCATAGGAGCAAGGTAGGACATAAGAATCTGGTATCCCTGAACTCAGAATTTAATAACCCATCTTTTAGGAAAGGTGGTTTTTAACTCCTGTGTTTGAGAACAGCACTTTTAGAAAGTTGCTGTTCTCTTGTCTGACCTTTCTGTGTGCCTTGGCCTGTTTGTGAATTGACTGTCTGGTTGAGAGTGACAAGGGCTGGGGATTCCCCAGGAGGCTGGCCGAGTCAGTCCTAGGCTGAATGACTGCATTTGTTACTCGAGTGGTGGGAGGAGATATCACCTGGGCCTGAATAGGGCTGTGCCTGCCTTCCACAATGCTGGCTCCACCTCCTGCTGGGTGGCTGACAACCCTGCCCCTCACTCTGAAAGGAAAGGAGAAGCCAGGAAAACAAAGTGCTCAAGGAACACCCAGAACTGGTTCAGACCGGGCTCAGGGCCCACTTGCACAAAGAGAACATAGACTTTTAGGGGTGTAAGTACAGGACCCCTGACAACAGAAAATGAGATCATCCTGGAATCCAAAAGGAACCTCTGCCAAGGAGAAAGCTGAAACTGAAGAAGGAAGACTATCCTGCTCTTGCTCTGCTGGATTGACCTGCTGTTACTTTGCTGCCAAAGAGAGGGGAAGGACTTTGCTTTCTGCTGTGTCCCCTTGCTTGAAGGAATCTCCAAGGGCCTGAGAGAGAGCTGGCTCTCTGTTATGAAATCCAAGGAACAAAAGGACTTCACCCCCACCTTCCTGAACTCTACTGAGAGAGTTCCGTCCTTCCTGGAGTGTGTGGCCCATGTGTGGTGCCTCTGGAAGTTGCACCTGTGTTGGTGAGCTGAAAATCAAGCTTTTAAAGACTTTGCTACAGAAAATCTATCGCAATCCCGGCCGAGTGAGAACATTCCCGCCGCTACGAAGACTGAGATCGTCGCAGCGCCTGTCGCCGCTGCCTGAAGACGTTGCCCCCTTCGTTAGTGGGATGATTCCCGTCGCTGCGAACATCGTCGCAGAGCCTGTCATCGCTGGGTGAAATCATCGCATCACGTCGCTGCGAGAATCGTTGTAGAGCCATCGCATTGAGGAGCTGCGAGGAGCTGCGAGAGAAAGATCGCCGCTGGACCACACATCGTCGCCCCGGAGATCGTCGCAACACCCGAGAATCATCGCATCGTGCCTTTGCGGAAGACAACTTCCTACAGAACCTACGCACCGGAATCCATACAAGTGGCCTTCCTCCCCATAAATACGGGATTCGTCGCAACATGCCCGCTACTGCTAACGCCTCCCCAGGGTCTCAGGAGCAACGCATGGCTTGTTTTTCACCGCT
The DNA here is from genome assembly GCF_964263255.1 of Lissotriton vulgaris. Classification (NCBI taxonomy): domain Eukaryota; kingdom Metazoa; phylum Chordata; class Amphibia; order Caudata; family Salamandridae; genus Lissotriton; species Lissotriton vulgaris. The sequence continues at coordinate 1,866,846,834 of NC_141685.1, read as the reverse complement.
ACAGCTTCTGTGCTTGGAACTTTTTATCGCTAACAAAGGTACTGTGGCTAAAACGTGACGCATTTGTGGATAATTTTATCGCTAATCTTAAGAACATTAGGAACTCTTTTGCAACCATTTTCTTGAACTGTATATGTTGGATTTTTGTAATTTTGGTCTTGTGTAGTTTAGATTAAATACCTTTTTTTTCTAAACTGTTTTGGAGTCAGTTTGTGGTGTTTTTACTGTGTTACTGTGGGTGTTGGTACAAATACTTTACACATTGCTTTTGGATCAGCCTGACTGCTTGTACCAAGCTATCAAGCGGGTCAGCAGAGATTATCTAAAAAGTGTTTCCTCCTTACCCTGACTAGAAGCAAGGGTCCTTATTTGGAGAGTGGTACCTACCTCTGCCAACTAGAGAACCCCATTTCTAACTGGAACCCACCAGACAGGAGGAAACTCCTAATCTGAAGGGCCATCTGACCACAGCTTTTATGGTGCGGTGGGGAGGCAGACCTGATTCCCCACCGCCAAAGTCATAATCAAGCACTAAGTGTAAAGGAAGACTTAGGAGGGGGAGCCTTTGTTCCCTAGACCAACTCCCCAGCCTTGCACCAACCCAAAGTGAAGGTGAGCTAGTCCCAAAACCAGTTTAAAGATATTGAGAAGGAAGAAACTGCTCATTTCCCTAATCACACCACTGACTCTGACACCAGAAACCTGGATGGGTAATATTCAGAATAGTCCCCTCATTCATTGTTTGCAGAGGAAGTGTACAAAAATGGGAAGATTTGCCCACACAACTTTATTCTCAGTGGGTAGGGAGTGTCCAGGAGTCTATGCCCCCCACTGGCTAGTAAATTCTAGGAAAAAGCTCCTCATCACAGCTCAGCAGAACACTTTTTGGTCCTGCGGAATACCAGAAGAGGACTGGACCTAATGTATGTAAGCTGTGTGGAGACCTGAGGGGGACTTTCTCTCTCCTGTACATAGGACTGAGAAGTTACTACCAAGGGTCAGTTGGCTGACCGTCTGTGTGGTTACAGGGACAGGAAGAAGACTTTTTCTAAGTGCTGTCCCCGAGTCCTAGAAGCCTTAGAGGTGGCCAAGAGGAGCTACTTTGGAAAGTCTGAAAAGTTGGGACTTTGAACATTTTTGGACTTCTCAAGCTGATGCTTCAGTAGGAACCTGTGGCAAAGGTTTCCGGTTCTGAGAGGAATTTGTCAGATCCATCTTCATACTTTCCTCACTGGTGGATCTTGAGCTCAAAAGAAGAAACTAGAAATCTGGACCAAGTGAAAGTATGAAAAGTATCCCCCTGATGGGAGGACTTTGACAGCCATAACATTTGAATTTTCCCACTCAGAGCTTTTCCACCCAAAACCAAATACCTCATTGGAACCTTGACCAACAACTATCTGACTTCAAGAGAACTTGCCTCACTTGAGGATTTTGACTTCCGGCTCAAAGGCAGAAGGCAAAATCTTTGATAGGATTATCCGACTTCTGCTCTATGCCATTCAGCCTGAATTTTCCAATTGTTGGTGGAATAAGCTGGGAGATAGATTCAAAGCTAGGGGTGGGCGGAATTTGCGTAATCGTGTTATGCAAATCTCTGTGAAACTGTAAAAAATCTCAGCGAACAAGCAGAAATTCCGCAAACGCACAGCATTGCTTGTTCGCGATGCTTTTTTACTGTTCGCAATCGCTGCTTGCGTGCTCGGGGGGAACTATCTCGCGAACATGCATTTGAGAACGCGAACAAGTAAAAAATTCCGCAAAGTCGCGGAACGCAGAATTTTGGGCAATTTCACATTCTCCGCAGAACGTGAAATTACCCAAATTCCGCGATCGGAACGGAATTTACCGCCCAGGCCTATTCAAAGCAGGGCTCGATGATGGCAGGTTACTGAAATGCAGGGTCCCGAAGCAGTCATTGACCAAGTCGGGAGTACTGCATGCAGGCGAAGTCCACAGTCCATGCCCAGAAAGGTCTTGATGTTGGTTTCACTGAAGCTTCTACATTCAGACTTAGAAACTTTTTGGGAAGTCTGGTCTCCTTCAGCAGTGCAGACCATCAAGCTTTGGCCGACAAGTGTTTTGGTGTTAACAGATGCAGTTTAGATGGAAATCCCTTCTCTGTCGAGTCTCAAGGCTGAAAGTCGTTGAAATGTTTCTAAGTCCCAGCTATTGCAGTTTGGGGATGAGCGGAGTATGCTACAACACCAGCCAAGAGTACATGACCTGACCAAATGAGCACCACCTCAGGGTTAGGACTTGCTCTAACAGATGCCAGCAGCGGGTCCAAGCCATGTCTGGTTGGTACTCAGTAGCTGGACAGTTATAGGGAAAAGGCCTATTTAAGCGTGTTTGTGTCCCAAACAGGAGTCAGCCAACTGATGGTCAGTGTCACTTCTGGGGGCCTGTGATTCAATGCAAGCAAGTCCAGTCTTTTACAGTCCTGTATCTGATCTTTGCAGGTCCAGAAGTGTTCACGGGACAGATCTGGTGGATCCACTTTTATGCCCAGTACCAGCCTGCGAATGGAGGACAATCCTTTGTCAATTTTCTTTGCGTCCATTTCTCTCCCCTACTGAGTTTGATGCCAGCCAGGCTAGATCATCAAAGAGGGGTCAAACCTAGGTGTGAAATTCATCTCACAGTGGCAAGGTAATTATCTTTTGACGCTTGGGAAGGGCTTGGGCAGAGCCTCCTAGGGTATCCTGTCAAGAAAGGAGTCCCGCTCCCTATTCCAAGGGCTCTTTGTCCACTGTGAAGGAGCAATATACATATCACCACAGGAGACCCATGAGAAATAGATGACAGGCAGAAAAGTCGTTTGATTTAGGCAGGAAAATGACAACTTTATAAAAGTGACATTTCATAAATAGTAATGTTAAGTCTGAATTTACTATTAAGTTGTATTTTAATCTACTATCAAAATGAAATGCAACCCTGGAGTCATTTTCTAGCCACTCCCAAACTGAATTGTGGCACTTATTAGTTATAATCATGTAAACAAGTATCAGCTTATGGAAAAGCCAGTCTAGTAAACAATTACATTTTGTCACTGCCAGTACATGTATTACATTAAATATGGATGTACTGCTTTTAAACCCAGAACTTTGGGCATTTAGGATCTATCTTAGGGGTAAATTACAAGTATTGAAAAGGAATGTTTACGCCTGGCGTGAAAGGTTTGTTTTGCCAGGTCGAAATGGCATCTTAAATAATATATCCAGGCTGCAATGATAGGCATAGAGACTTGTTTTACAGTGCTACTTTAGTGTGTGGCACAATGATTGCTGCAGTCAATTAGAATTTAATTTACCAGCCCTGGGTACAGGTAGTACAAAATACTAGAGACCTATAAGTAAATCAATTATGCCAATCTGGAGTATACATTTTTTACATATTTAAAAGAGAGGTGAAAGCACTTTACCACTAGTGGACGTGAAGTGCACAGAGTCCTATGGCCGACAGAAATGGGTTTGGCACTAGATGGAAAAAACCTGAGGTGACCCTGCAGGAAAGTGCAAATTTCCAACAATATGGTTAGGGCTTAAATGATTAACTGTGAGCTTATTAAGAATGTTATAGAGGCAGTGGCTGAAACTATAGCTTTTCCAACTGCTTATCCCCTCTTTTGGTCTCATGCGATTCTGTGGAAGGCCTACCTTCTCAACACCTGGACTGTCTTTCGAGCAGATATCTCAGCCTTTGGAGTCCTTGTGCTGACCAGTCCTTTTCTGAGCATTTATGTTGATCTATACATCACTGAGACTATGCGCTTATCCACTCATTTCTGAGCCTCTGAGCTATTCCCTCATCTTTATGTTTCAGTGCAAATATGACCTTTGTGGAGCCAGAGGAATAATTAGCCCACGTGTGAGCCTGCTTAATATCTCTCCCAGTATATTAAACTGCCTAAACTGATCATCATTTGAACTTGTGGGCCTGCTCTTCCCTGGGCCTGAGTGTTTTTACCTATTTGTTTTTTTATAGTATGTTGTATGTTCACCAACAAACGCACATTATGTGCCCACCAAAGATGCCTTAGAAACACATGTCAGTGATTATTTTTTTGATCTGGAATGGATATACTCACATTTTCTCAATGGATTAAATTGAACACACATGCCCAAGTGTCATGTTTGGAAACTGTTAGCTCCACTGATTTAGCTAATTCCCAAACATGGTAATGCAACCTGAAGTTTTCAATATTATTTTGTGTTTAATTTTACAAATAGGAAAGGGAAACAATTGACTTTTTTCCCTTTCCTTTTTGTGAAATGCTGCAGTAAGTTGAGTCTGTTATTGTATCAAATTAAATAATTCAGATCAAATCAATACAGTAAGACCGATGTATTTTGCCTATTAGATGCATCATACTGATATTACATACATTGTATTACATAAACCACCCTTCAAAGTTTCCAAGTTTTTCCCGTAGGTAAAGCATACACTGCCAAGGGAGTTTACACAAAGCTTCTATTTGTGAATTATATATTGACATTACATTTTCCACAATGACTGAGCATGAAAGGTTTAAATTGCCACGACAGTTGTGATAAAGTCTCTGTAAAGTACACATTGTCTTTGTGCTTTTCTTACTGGCTTTGTATATCTAAAGCAGTCTTCCCACAACAGGTTCCACAATGCATATGTATGTAGAGCTCATTTTGCTATTTCCACAATGCCCTGCTGGCAAACCAACAAAACTCAATTGGCGGTTTCCACAATAAACCTGAATTTTAAGCACACATTATGGCAGTTATCACAATATTTCATTGTGAAATGCATACATTGTGATGAGTATTCCTTCTGTCTCTATCAATGAAGCAGACATAGCCATTAGAGTCTGCACAACAGATCTCAATACAAAACGGAAATTGAAATTCTAGTTCCTACAATGCCTCTATAACAAAAACATACACTAACAAGACAGTTGCCTGTATTTAAACCATGCATTGTTATGATAGTTTCCACAATTTGCCTGAGTATAAAGAACTAATTGTTACTACAGTACTTGTATATGAAAAGTATGCATCTCATTCACAGTTTCCACACTAGTATATACAATGCAGATATTACTATCACACTTTGAATAATGCCCCATTGTGCCTGTTTGTGAAACATACATTTCCATGACACTTTCCCCAATGTCTCTGTATTTAAGGCATGTTTCTATATTGCCCTCCAAGTAAACCACTAAATTCTAGGCCCATGCCCCTCCTGGGCATGCTGGTTGTATGTCACAATTTCTATCACAAAATATTTATGGCCTGAAACTGTCATTAAATCAAAACAGAAATGTAAACTTTACATTTGTCTGATTTAAAGTACAAAAATGTCTGCATCAGAAACATCAACATTAAGAACATAAAGTGAATATGAAAATATCTCGAATGAAAATATAGTATGTTTAAAAATAAAATTAGAGTATACCAAAATATCAACTTAAAAAATATTTTCCCACCATAAATCAAAAAGTTATTTAAATCAATTAAAATGTTTCTTAAATATTAACCTGTACAATAGAAAGGGAACTATTGTTTGAAAATGAAAAAGAACCATACATTTAGTAGTATAAAAAATATCTAAATATAATTAAACAGATTCATACTTTTTAACATGATTTTCAATTTCTAAATTATATTTTTTCTTAGTGTTCACCATTACAAATTGTCCCATAAGCTCAGGGGAAAGTGCATATACTGGCATATCAGATTTAATACCCTAACTTCAGTGATACTAACATTCGGTAAATTAAATACATTTGGAGATGTCAGATTTACTATTCTAATTCCAGTAACATAAACATTGGAGAAAATGCGTTAGATTTGGGGTGGGTGGTAAATAAATTATTGCAACACCACTTCCACCAACGCTTGAGAAAGTGCATATATTTCTGACATTCAATGTACTATTCTAGTGTGAAAAAAATGTATATATTGGGGATTGGTCAGATTACCTATTCTAACATTGGTGAAATTGTACATGTTGAGGGTAGAGATCAGAATTACTATTCTAATTTCAATCCAAAAAACATTTTGGGAAGTGCTTACAGATTGGGGGGGGGTCTGATCCTAATTCCAGTAATGCAAACATTGCAGCAAGTGCATATTTGAAGAGTGGATTTGTGTGAATTATTTTCTAACTCTTGTCTTACCAACAAAGAGGTAAGTGTAGATGTTACTGGGGCATGGATACTATCGCTTAAAATCAGTAAAATGTATTATTAAATATATATCAGGTAAATTAAAATAAATATCTATTGTCCTAAATATTTCATTAGGGTTTAATATAAAAGCGAATTATTGAAATATGTTTCTTTACTAATAACATTTATATGTATTTTACATTTTAAGTAATTCGAAAATCTGTGTTACGTTTGCATTGTGATATTATTCTTATTTTGAAAACTGTACAAATATAAATACTTAAGTGTGAAACCCATTTTCATTTTTGTGAATGGATGAGATTTCTTTTAAAAGAATGTGATACTAGCCCATGTTTAATCAAAATATTCACAATTGCGATAGTAGAGTAAAAATAAACTAATACCAATCAGATTGCCTCACATGCATGGAAAGTGTTCTTCCTAATATTAGTAAAATATGCACCACCCCTCACAAGTTGTAAAACCTTTTTTTTATTTAAGGTTTATTAATTAGACATATATGGACTCTAATTTCACAAATAATCTATTTTGTATTTGATTAAATATGATCATAATGGTAAATTAATTCAAATATTGTAAAATTCTAAATGTGATATAAATGATATATCATTAAAATAAAACACTATCCAAATAATTTTCAAATATACCCCACAATCTAAAAGTGTATACACATGAATAGAATTATACATCATAAAACTATGAACCAACCTACTACTAATTTATATTAATAGTATATTCAAACTAAAATGAGATATAAAATAATATATTTAAATTAAATGCTACCCATTCAATCCCCCAATAAACCCAACAACCGAAATAAATAGCATACGTAAAATAATTACAAAATTGCCTAACATTATTGTAAGGTATATTTTTATATAAAATGTACTGAAAAAATAGATATTATGGCACAGAAAAATATTAAATACCTGGTATATGAGTACTATATTTAAAACATTGATATTATCGACAATGATATCAGTATTGATTATATTTTGGCCACAGTAATATCATTAAATCACATTTTGGACTCCTACCCTCTCACCTTCCTAATCCTAAATCATATTGGGTTGGGTTCATGAAGGCATGTAGAAGTACACACAAGAGCACTTCTAAAGCTCTTTGTAACATACTCTTGCATGACTTTATGTATTGTTTCTGAAACATCCAAACTGGGAATAAAATATTCACAGTTTGGACAATTATTACAAACAGATTAGAGTGTCCTGTCTTTGCACTTTTACTAACAGGGATTTGGAGGTTTTCACGCCAAGTCACCTAGGCACATAAGAGTATGTAAATCAGTACTCCTGTATTACTACCTCTCATATTCATAAATCTTTTTTGAATCACCTTCATGAAATGTGGGCTGCATTATGTTGTCTAACTGACTGAGGTTGAGCGAAGCAACAACCAGTAGTGTAAGTACAGGTCTGGGCAGTATGATAGGGTTGCAGGTGCTCTAATGCTGGCTCCTCAGCGCTTGTGGTATTCTTTAATACAGGTGTGTGGTGACAAAGTACCTTCTTTTTAGCACACAAATGCATTTTCCATAAATGAGCTTATAATGTTAAACATCATGTAAGTTAAAATGTTTTAGCTATCTGTTCAGGCTATGGAACCATGAATGACTAGTAACATTAAAGTACATTTTTGTTTCTTGTATATCTTTTCATCTCCAGTAGAGCATTTTGTACTGTGTATTTTTTCTGTCTTCATAAATTTGGTTGTGTCATGCCAAAGAAACAGTTCAATCTTGTAAACTATATCCCTGATTAGTTGAATTCCTGCCATCCTCTTACATTTGGCCTAGAAGCAGGTTTAGTGTTCTGAAGATGCCCACAGTTCCGTACTGATTGCAGTGACAAAATATCGACATTCTTCACTTCTAGAAGGCACTCTTGACATGATGGATCTGACACCTGGTGTAATACTAGCAATATCATAATAGTAATTCTTATCATTTTCATAGGATTGAAGGTTTGGTTCTGTGAGACATCAACCGGAAATTTTGGTTTAGCTTGTCGGCATCCAATCATTCACACACTCTTAACCCATTGATTAGCGCACATACCCATTAATCCATTGTTCCATGCACTGCCTCACCCATTAGTTATCCATGCGCCTTGTTATTCACCCCTCCGGCAGTTACTAATCGATCCAACCTTGATGCTTTTTTCAGTCATCCACTCATCAAACCCATCCACACAAGCACACACACATACTTCAATCTACAAAGAAAAACATCTTCACTTATACTGTTTTTTCCAGTGCTCGTTACAGTTGTCACTTTTAACTTTTTACATTGAGTGTGTTTATGCAAAGCACAGCATTACATGCTGAAGGACTGTGGACTTGTAACATAAAATAACTCAGTCTCAAAAAGGCGAGCAAAGAATCTATATGCGGTGTTTTTGATGTGACCATCATAGTTTGGCATTGCAAATGCAGCCACGTGGAACTATATGTAAAAATCCAGCGTGAAAATGGATTGATTGTGGTTCTTGGGATAATTTGCAAATGGCAAACCTTGAGGCAAGTGGACTTTCCTTGCTCAACTCGCCCATTAGTTGTTAACATATTACAGGCATATCTTGCATTGCACAGCGCAGGGCTTGTGTTGTCAATGTCTCAACAATGGCTGAGAATACAACAAAATTGCAGTCTCCACAGAGTTTTTGTGGGATTGGGGGAGAAAGAAGGACATGTACGGGGTTATGTTGTTTACCTTCATTTTTCTGTGGCTTTATACAGTTTAGCCTACCGACAAAGCTCTGTTTAAAATTCGAATTCTTGAAAGCAATTCAGCCTTTCCATCATTTACCACACATATATTCAATGAGAAACAACCTATAAACGTCTGAAAAAACACATTTGCGAAATTGTTGGAAGCGTGCTCCTAGAGCTAGACCAGACACCGTTTTAAGAACATTTTGGGTGATTTTCTAGCTTTGGGGAATTGTTTTGTTCAAATACAGTGATTCCGCTTCAGCATTTTTATTTCTATAAATGTTATTGCTTTTTTGCCTTTTGCCAAAATGGTTCCAGTTGAGCTCCTGTTTAGGTGCTTCATAGTTTTTGAGGGAAAAGACTGTGTTTATCATATTTATGTAGATTATATGCTGACTTTCCATTGAACCGTTTTGCTATAATGGGAAACATTTTCACAGAGATTTTCAAGGAGCAAATATAATATTTCTAGAATATTACATGCCTTAGCAACAATTGCTAATTTGCCCTGGAAATATTGGCTTTGATAGTGTGTGTGTGTGTGTGCATGCACGCGAGTGTGTGTGTCTGGCTGTCTGTTTATCTGTGTGCCTCTTTGTGTCTGTGAACTAAAAAAATGAACATGAGCCAAGTCTTCTACTTCCCATAATATGCTTTATGGTCCATCTATGACCAATGTTACATAAAATGTAAAAATGCTTGCCCCGGCTCTAAGCATTGAAATGAATGATGCATTGTTGCCTTGTTGATGCCACAATCTAGTTATAAATAGCTCCTTGAACAAATAGCTTGCAAGAAATGGCCCCCATTTAAAGGTTCAGTCAAAAGTAGCTCCAGCAAAAATAGATCAGTTCTAAAACAGTGGCAGGAAAAAAGTTTTGAAAAGAATGAGGAAGCTAAAATTAGCCTTATACTAAATATGTAACATGTGCCTACAATGACCCTCAACATTAATGTGACAGGCATAGTTAAGTATCTCTGTTGCTGAACTATATTTGTATAACTAGTTCCTTAACCTTGGATTCTAACTGTAATCCTGTTGTTTATGTGTTGTCTAAAATTAAACTCTTGCTTAAGTGGCTATGTTACAAGTACAGTTGTAATAAATTGTATTAATATTTGGGGTAGGTGACTGCCCACTTCAAGGAAGAATCACAACCCTTGCCAAGACCTTCCAAGTCACTCTATTAACCTGACCTCAACCCCCTAGAATCATTGGTACAGAGCAGATGGGCTTAACACAGGGAAATATGTAAAGTGTTTATGCATTACCAACACAGTAATACAATCAAAATGTCCGATAACAGAAATCCCCATCCACGTTAGAAAAATAGAGTAAAATATCCTAAAAATATAACTAAAAATGACAAAAATCCAATAAGGGAATTCGAGATCTTTCTGATCTTCAAATCATTTAAAACTTGTGAGACACTGGCTTGCTGGTTGACTGGGGTGTGGGCCCTGGTCAAGCTGCAACCACAATCATAGTCAAGGTGAGGCACAAGCCAACCCTGAAGTCAACCATGATATAAATTGTGGACTCAGAGACACCAAACATAATCTGGTCATCTCTTCCCATTTTGAAAGTACACTTATAAAATGTAACAAGGTAAATTAAAGATTATCCTATGGGGGAGGTAGGCCTTGCAGCAGTGAAATCAAGTTTGAGAGTTTTTTCTTACCAGGAAATGTAAAACTAAAAAGTACATGTCCAACTTTTTAAGACCATTGCACCCTGCCTTCTGAGCTATACCGGGCCTAACCTAGGTGTGAATTACTTGTAATAAAAAAAATATCTGGGCCAGGCAAAAGGTATCAATATTAGAATGACTGGATGCACACCTTTTTTGTTTAACAATCCGTTTTAACAATATGCTCCAAGGCTTCACACTATGCATTCAGACCTGCACTGCACCTTGCCCAAACATAATATTTCAAGATTTATAGAGCGCCATTGCACTCCATCCGCATGTCGCACAGCCAATTCGAAAAATGTTCAGCAGACTTCGTTGTCAGTGTAATCATCCTTTTGTAATCCATTTTTAATCCATATAAATCCATATTGTTTATTCTATTTCTTTGATTTCCAATTTCTAAGTTAAAATTTGAAAAATAATACTCAAAGTAATCTCATTAATAACACAGATTCATAATTATACTAAAAGCCAATGAATATGTAAGGGGTAAGTGATGGTAAGTCACACCAGATGCACTTGATGCTTCTAAATGTGTGCCCATATCTAATTTCTTGTACTCATAACTTTGGAAGACTCCTGTAACAGGATCTCATTGGACGAGAGTCAGTCCTTCCAAACTTGAGTGCTTTATCTGGTCATTTTAGGGAGGTTGATGTGCACACCTTGGCCACTCAGGTTTTTGAGTGCAAATGACGTGTTCCTAATCACCAGATGCTTCTGACCTGCAGCTACAGTGAAATCTCTGCATTTTCCATAGTACTACACACAACTTCATTATCTCAGTTTTTAAATTGGGTCCTGTGATCTGACTCCAGAGAAGCCAATAGGGCAAACCTGGGAATCAATTCCCGCATTAATAATTTGACAACAGTAAGACTATTGCAGCTTCTGGTTAGGCATGCTACAATCCAATGAGAGAACAAACAGATTACCAACAGGATATTACAGAGTCCATTGCAGATTGGTATCCCTATGAAGTCCAACTGCACACGGTTAAAGGAACCACCTGATCTTCTAATGTGACTTATGGTCACAACATGCCCACACTTAACTTCTGGCAAGTAGCATACTCATGATACTAACTATGATTCCTTACATACCCAGATCTCACCCACCTTTCATTCTCAGTTTCTAAGGCCACAATCGGCAAATCTTTTATTCCTTCCAAGAATGTGTTATTCATCAACATGTTTGAAAGAGTAATTTTCAGATTCACATGGGTTTTTTTGATTGGATGTAGAGGACTAAAGAGCTCAATTTCTTTCAATTTCAACAGCATATTAGTTTCCATTCGCTCCTGCATGCTGCACATTTTAAAGCAAACCGTTCTTTGTGACATACTTCCCATTTCATTTTGGGGAAACAGAAACCCATCTGTGACAACAGCTGCCTGAAATTGTCAACCACCATATTGACTATCTGTATAAATGATAACACGGAGACTGTTGGAAATGCAACTTGCCCTGAAAAGGGCAATCCACTCAGCCAGGTGTCCTGATGCCATATTGCACACATAGGAGGCTTCCACAACACCTTCTAAAATGCACACAGCATAAGCTGCTCTCAGAATTTCTCATCCATTTGTTAAACAAGAACTGTCCACAAATAAAGTAAAGTGAAGCTATTCCAAGGGGACATCTTGAATGGCATTTCTTGGTGAACAATTGGGTAATGTCTAGAAAGTCATGGTTGCCCCCATCAGCATCGAAATAATTCTCTGGAAGAGGCAAAAGAGACACGGGATTTAAAACATTGGATCTCTTTAAAGATAAAGTTTCTGCTGACAAAAGTACTTTTTAATATCTAGTGAGTCTACTGTTTGTCACTTACTTTTGGTATGAATCAGCAGAGACTGTACTGAATTTGGAACCATTTCAAGTAGCTTGTAGCCCATAATAAGGCCCTCATACTGTTGGATGCTGACAACTAATGCTATACTCTTAGGCATGTAGTAAGTATTATGGCCATTGGATCAAGAGTGGCTGAGAAGTAAGCCACTGCCTGTTTTGCTTCCCCATAGGTCTGTTTCAAAACAGACAACACTTACCCTTCATGCTCAGACTGTGAGCTTTGGGAACAGTGGCGGCTCCACCACTATGGCAGAGGAGCCTCGCCCCACTGAACTAAAGTAAAACTAAAATGATAATAACCATCATTATTATAATTTTTTTTGTAGTCAGTGACTTTCGAGGTGGGGCGGGCTTGGCACAGCAGGGGAGAGGAGTGTTTTGCACCTCTTTAGTGGGCATAACTGCTTGACTGGCCCTCTCGAGGGAGAGGAGTGCTTTGCACTCCTTAAGTGGGCATAACTGCTAATCTCGGGCCGGCCAAACAGTCATGCGCACTTTGGATCTTCCCAACCAGGCTACATTACGCAGCTTGGTGAAGAACATACAAAGCCTCCCATTCCCCATCTGAGCACCGATCAACAACACTCAAACCAATCACATTGCAGTCGGGTGCTTCCTGCTGCTGGCCGGGACTCCAGGAAGAAGGAAAAGGACTGAGAACCGCAGAGAAGCCGCAGGTTGCCATCTCAGGTGTTTTTTTTCTCCATCTTCCTCCCTCATCATCCCCCCTCTGCCTCACCATCTGAATCTGGTAGCAGCCACTATTGTCTGGGAAGGCTCTCTTACATTAATTGTCCCAGGGTAGCAGATTAGACACATGATTGTGGATAAGTCTATGTTGAGACTTTGTCACTAGAGAAGAGTTGGGAATCCAAGGATGACAACAGCAACCAATCCCAGGAACATCCTCAAGTCTCTCTACATCATAGGGGGTTCATTCTCAAAATGGTAGAGATTCATTCTTTGGACACTTTCCAAGCTCCATTGTCAATTTGATGTCCAAGATACAGAAACTCCCTTTGACAGCATTGTAATATTGGAGCCCTTGCACCCATTCTCTGACAAGTTATTCATGAAAGCAAGAGTGCTTTGCTTGCAAGCTTCATGAGTTATTGATGTTATTAATGGTTCATAATGTATTGGACAACAATTGAGTTGCATGGCAACTGTAGGGTCTTCAGTTTCTTCTTCAATATTTGATTAAATATTGAAGGACACTCTGTGTACCCTTGTAGAACTCTGCACATTTCAGAGTGTTCCATAAAAATCACACCGTGAATAGGAACTGACTATCCTCATGTAGCAGAAGTGGAAAGAATGCTTGGCATAGCTCAGTGCAATAAAAACCAATCTGTATCACATGGAATTTGGATAGGTATCACAGTAAGATTCAGTACCATGGGACAACATAGCATTACAATTTCATTAATATTTCTCAGTTTGGACTGTCTTCTATTTCTTGTTTGGTTTCTGCAAACCCATCACGGGTGAGTTGCAGAGACTCCCAAATACAGCTTTAAAGATACCTTGCTTTTTCATCGATTTAATAACAAACATAATACCTGTTACTGTCACAGGCATGAGGTTGTACTGGGGTGTTTGGGCTATATCAGGCTTCACTCTGATCCTCCCTAATTTGCCATTTTACTCAGACTGAAGCCTTTGCTTGTAAAATTCCAGACTTCCTATTTAAATTCACACCTTAAGTCGGGAGGTAAGTCTTTCCTCGCTAGAACTGGGAAAAAACGCAACTTCTGATTCTCATGATTTTAATTCTACATCTTCAATGTGTGTCTTGAGTCCTGTATACAAACCAATGACCCTCTTCAAGAGGCCCTATTTTTACAGGAGGCTTTGCTAAAATTAAGGTTGTAGTTTGCTGAATAAAAAATATCTCCAGCTTGGTTCTGTTTTCCTGAGAGTGGTAGGTTTGGGACCTCCAATCCAGTAGGGCAGGTTGCTCTAGTATTGATCGAATATGAAACAGAGTGGTCTTTTACCTCACCATCCACATGTGGCCCACTCTTGTATACCTCTATAATTTTGTCAAGTGCGCAATCATCCTTTCCTCTTAGACACCATCATTGTGACTAATTGGGGTCCAGTCCAATGGGACTGTCAATAACTGGAAACTGTTGGAAATTATCAGCAGACATGGAAGGGTTCTGTTGAACCTTTGAGTTTGAATTCAAATTGTAACTTCGATTAGCCATGTTTTGCTAGAACATTGGGGCTCCCAGCATGTTAGCAATATAGGACCTTTGAACTTGCATATACTGCATTGGCATTACATTAATATTAGCTATTTGAACATAATTTTGCATTTGATTTAGATTAAATTTACATTCTTGATTCCAGATGCCCACATTATTACAAATATGACTAATAGTGGGTTTCTTCAACATTTTTTTTCCATCCCTGCATTGTGCTCAACAGTCATCCTTCGGCCTCTGCCAGGCAGACAAAAATTCCCTGCATGGGCCATCTGACCAGAACCTTGAAAAACAACTCACTGCATTCCTGCACCAACAACAGGTTATGCCCTTAATCTGCCACACAAGGACTATTTTGACATCCTCTCAATGCTACCATGAACTTCTCCATAATCGTCTTCTGACTTGCTTCCAAACTGTCACAGTAATGTTTTGCATAGTGGGTAATCTGATCTAGAGATTTTGACTGCCAAAGAAATCACATACTCCTGTATAAAGGAGCTAATTTCTGGGTACAACCAAGGACAACACCACAGTGCTGTCTGAAAACTTGTATCAACTTCTCATGATAAGCATGCACAGATACTCGTTAGACTCTTCAGTAGTTGTGGATATTTTAAGCCCATCAACCTCTTTCTGTGGCTCCTTTGTTTCCAAATGAGCCATTACCTGATTATGCTTGTCCTTAACTATAGAGGGAGGCGTATTTGTTCTGGCATCCCGCTGCAGTTCAGCATTTGGCAAATCTGTAGCTACCTTGTATTCTGCCCACAAATCTTTATGGACCATAACATCAAATAAAGTATTTACGTCATCCTAAAATACTTTTGAAATCTTCACAATTCTATCCACCATAGTATACCATTGGATGGGATTCTCCAACTACTTTAGAAATAGATTAATAGATGTGAAAAGATCGCCATCACTCCAGGGTTTAAGAACATACCAACCTCCATGCACCTCTCTCAACAGGTTGGTACTCTATAACATCAGTATTATTCACCCTGGCTTCCCTTTCTGCTCCTCCTGCATCATCTCTTTTTCCTCTTTTTTGTTCAATGGTCCCTTTATTTCTGTATATCCTCCCACTTGCTAATGCATTCTCCCAATTCTTTAACAGCAATTTCAAACTCAGAGTTCTCATTTTTTTTAATGCATCCTCAGTCATGAACATTATAAAGTACTGTATAACTTCTAACATTTATTCAAATCTATCCCAATTCTCTTCTCAAAAACGTAAGCTCTGCTTCATATTATGAATCTATGAAATCCAGCTCGACATTTCCCTTTGCAAGCTTTTTTAATTCTGCTTTTGAATTTTCTGACATTCTTTTTCCTGAATTTGTGACTCGGAGTTTGCATAGTAACATCAATGTGTGCATCCGTACTCCCAAGCCTAGTGGAGTACCAGTAGCAGGTATTCTAGAGTTTTTGGTGACAATAGGCACACATGGGATGATAATGACAGCAGAAGTAGTAGTATCACCTACCAATGGAACTGGATTGATGAGATGTGATCCTCTCCATGGGGTACCCTGCTCAGCAGGCACATTTGCACCGGATTAGTCCCTCTTCCCACACAACCATTTGGGTCTGGTGGTTTCGTGCAAGCTGACAATAAACATTGTATGGAGCATATGATCCAAAAATGTGTCATTCGTTTCACTGTCACTATTATCTTCATCCTATCACTCCCACCTCACTCTTGCAACTTCTCTTCTATTCCCTCATTTGTTTGCATGGCATACATACAAACCCTCTATCACATTATCTCTCCACCATTGCTATCTTGAATTCCACCTTACCTCCATCCAACTACAGATTTAATTTCTCATTTGGTTTTTATGTTTCTCTTTTTCATGCACTGCATGTTATTCTTCATTCAGCACATCAAATTGTGTAGGTCTTGACTGGGTATTCATCCCATACATCACACATCTTATCTTCTCAAATGTGCCATACATTGGAAATCTCAAGCACAGTTTTTCATTCTCTCTGATTTTATTTCACGTTTTGATCCAGATACAAGATTGTAACCCTACCCTAATATCAATGTTGTGTGTGGGGGTGCCCTCTGGAGTACTTCAACTCTTAGCGCAAAGTGCATTAATCTCCTTAAGAACAAGTGATATAATTGAACAAGCAACTTCCACACAAAGCCCTCTTGGACCCAAATTGACACCACAACTAAAAACATGACACATCATCAAAAAATGCCCAAACTCTTGGCAACTCACAATTAAAGCTACATAGCCTACTTATACTCACACACACACTTAGGATACTGCAAACCCTTTCAGGAATGCTGGAATGCCATCAATATTGCCAATGGGTCCATAGAACCGGGACCACAGATTGAATCAGGGCACATTTATAATTCGGGAGAGTATTTTATGTCCTCCTAGCCTCTGTAGGAACCAGTTTTTATGCCACTTTTGTTAGTTATTTTTCTGTGGAAGTGTTGGGCCCATAGACTTGCATCTGTGGCTGGGTGACAATCAATACATTCATATAACATGAAGCACATTAGACTCCACAAGAAAGATGTAGATTCCTTAAGTTTTACCATAACTTTTTTTTAAAGTTCAAAGTTTGCAGATGACAAAATAATCAAGGCAGTGTCAATCAGTAATCAATATATGAATGCATTATTTCATGTGAAGTTCAAATCAAAGTCATATAAGTTAGAATATGAAATATCATAAAGTCGCCTGAACAGAAAAAGTTAAGCAAATCAGTTCTACCATAAAGAGAGTATTCTATTCTCCTACCCTGCTCTGCTCAATAAACATTCTGTAATCATTCTGCACTGTAACCCACACCCCACTAGCTTAAATCACACAATTATAACATTTGCCACACCTACATATTGTTCCTAAAAACTAACCAATCAGGTTACAATAAAAGATACAAACTTGAGTTTAATAATTTCTCTAAGGATTATCCACAATCCAGCGTCCCTAATTGTCCTTCAAATATATATTTATCTGCAACTAAATAAGATACATTGTACCACAGCCTGAATCAGCAGGTGTTCTGTTACAGCAAATCAGGACATGCTATCGTTATAACATAAAATACAACATTTCACATGAGAAAGAAAGCAAAGTAGTATCTGTTTGTAAATTTGGACTTCAGCTGCACATAGAAATACAATGTAAATGTGTCACAAAGCAAGTTGGCAACCAATATTAGCGATTTTGAACACAGGCATACCTGAGATATGGTCAATTGGTGTGTTACTCTTACAACGCAACTTTTACGTCGCATTCCGTTACAACGCAGATTTTACAACGCGGGATCCATTACATCGGATGTCATTACAATGCATGGCATTACATCACAGATGCTATTACAACGCATACTATTACATCGTAAGTATTGGTAAGTATTTTTTTTTATTTTTATTTTATTTAATATTATTTATTTCATTTAATTATTATTAATTATTTAAAAAAATATTTATTTTTGTTTTTAATTATTATAAATTAAATATATTAATTTAAGTGATTTTTTAAATAAGTATGAGTATAGGAGTATATGTTTTGGGGTACAGGGGTGTTTTTAGGTTTTAGGGTAGGGTTTGGGTTTTGGGGTACAGGGGTGTTTTTAGGTTTTAGGGCAGGGTTTGGGTTTTGGGGTACAGGGGTGTTTTTAGGTTTTAGGGCAGGGTTTGGGTTTTGGGGTACAGGGGTGTTTTTAGGTTTTAGGGCAGGTTTTGGGGTACAGGGGTGTTTTTAGGTTTTAGGGCAGGGTTTTGGGTTTTGGGGTACAGGGGTGTTTTTAGGTTTTAGGGCAGGGTTTGGGTTTTGGGGTACAGGGGTGTTTTTAGGTTTTAGGGCAGGGTTTGGGTTTTGGGGTACAGGGGTGTTTTTAGGTTTTAGGGCAGGGTTTTGGGTTTTGGTGTACAGGGGTGTTTTTAGGTTTTAGGGCAGGGTTTTGGGTTTTGGGGTACAGGGGTGTTTTTAGGTTTTAGGCTAGGGTTTGGGTTTTGGGGTACAGGGGTGTTTTTAGGTTTTAGGGTAGGGTTTGGGTTTTGGGGTACAGGGGTGTTTTTAGGTTTTAGGGCAGGGTTTGGGTTTAGGGATAATTAAATTATATTTACCATTTTAAAATTAATTGAAATATATTTAATAAATTAAATTAATTATTTTACATTAATTACATTTTTTAATTAAATTAAATAAATTAAATAAAATATTATTATTAATTTAATTTAATTTCATTATAAAAAAATATGTACATTAAACTAATTATTTTTGTATTAAATTGAATTAATTACAATTTTAAATATAATTAAATTTATTAAATATTTATTATTTTATTAAATTAAATTAATGACAATTTTTAAATGTCTTTTAATTAAATCATTTAAAAAAAATTAATTACAATAAACTAAATAACATTTTTAAAAAAAGGTATACTTACCTATACTTACGATGTAATGCCATGCGTTGTAATAGCATCTGCGATGTAATGCCATGCATTGTAATGACATCCGTTGTAATGGATCCCGCGTTGTAAAATCTGCGTTGTAACGGAATGCGTTGTAACACAACGCGTTGTACTGACACCAATCCGGTCAATTTAAACATGAGTAGTACACAGTTAATAACATTTGCTTGTTTACATAATAATGTCGATATAAAGCAAAAACATTAACTATGAAAACCCCTCTAGCATAGGTTAGCGTTGACTGGTTTGTCTAACATAGATCAAGAGCTGGAGCAGCAGTATTTCAACACCCTTGATAGCGGATAGTGTTTCTGTAACCTTTAAAGAAAATGTTTTTGCTAGAAATGTGGCAGCACACATTGACATTTGTAAAGTGATTTCAGAGCAAAATAATGCTACATAACACAAAGCGACAATGCAATATACAAATAATACAACATAAAATAATAAAAACAATTCAACACAATCACAGTACATTGCAACAACACAATGCACTAATGTAGCACAAACACATAAGTGCAAATCACTCGTCTGCTACAAGAACATGCATAATAACACATATGCACAAATATTCTTGGCACACATTACCACCTATGTCAATCTGTTTTTATGATAGTGTAGTAAAAAGGTGTCTGAATTATTTGCTATTATGAAACAGCACCAGTCAAAAACGTTTTGTGATCAGGCCCGTTATGTCGTTAAAAAAGGCAAGTGTAACAGAGAATTGACATTAAAGCCTCAAAATATGATAGCCACCGTCTTGCATCTATTTTCCTGGATTCGGGTGAAGTACACTTAAGAGTCAGGATAGTCCATAAAAAAATGTTAACACCAACTGTATTTTTCGTTGTCTATAAACTGCAAATATGTGTCTGCTTTAGTAAACTTAGTCAATATAAAACCGGCTCGGGGATCAACCTAAGCAAATATTAACATCTGTAAGTTTCTCAGCTCTGTTTGAGAAGCGCTTTCGACAAGCAGATTCTCAGCCAGGGTCAAAGTCCAATGAAGAACCAAAGTCCAGCACAGGATGCTCCATAAACCCAAGAACACTTCCTTATGGATCTGCCTGCAACTTCAGAGAGTGTGGAAGACGAAGGAAAACAAAGCCATGTCTGTCTTGGAGGTTAGCAACTAAAACTCTGGTGAGCAACACCTTTTTTTGCTTCCTTCATCAGAGGCGTGAAATACTGATCCTAGATATAGGTTGCCTGGCATGCCATAGTCTGGGACACTGAATTAAATTGCAAAGTTATTTAGACTTGACTAGGATTATTAGAAAGCAATGTGAACACTTCTTCTTTTATTAAAAAGTCGCTTCTACTTAGCTGCTTCAAATCACAGATAAGGCTGATTTAAAATGGCGGAATGCATTCTTTTTTTCACATGATGCACTAAGGTCTTCTTTCAGACGTTTTATGGAAGGACTCGCATCTTATGGCTGTTACACAATTGACTTGGGTGTTCTAATGCTAACGAGAAAACAGACAGCCCTCCTTGTGCATGAGTTATTAACTCGTAGGGAACCGCTGCCTGTTTCTAGTACCCATGGTCAGTGCAAGTGCACTGCCTTTCAAAAAACATTCATTGTGCTCACTACTTGAACCTCATTTCTTACTTCGTGTTGTAGTAAAGTAACACAAAGGGCTCTCACCAAACAAGCTCACACTGCAAAGCGTCTCATTGCATATGTACAAATAAATGTGGGCTCACACATTATTGCTTCTGTTGTTCATATTCACTGTTGACGTACATAAAGCCTGCATTCTCCCCGTGCGGTTTCCATTAAGAGAAAGATCTATGCTGTCGTTTAGTTCTGTCCGTGAGCTTGACTGAGCGTGCTTAGGCACTTCAAACCTGCGCTTCCTAAATACGCCCCAACCTCCGTTGATGTCAGTGCTTTCAACTCCCTTCACCTTCTTTGAGGGGTATACAGCCTGAGAGCTGTATGTAAGTGAATTCACTAGGACAAGACTGCGCTTACTCCCCGCTTACCTTCGCCTCACCCAGAATCACCTAGCGTTCAGAAAACAGCTTAAAACGTGGATATTTGACAAATAATCCACCTCCCCTTCCTAAGCGCCTTGAAACCCTCTGGGTATGTAGTGCGCTATATAAATGTTATGACTGACTGACTGACTGACTGGAGGGAGTTCCGTGGGGCAGACAGACGAGGCGGGGGAGTGGCAGGGTGTGGGGTGGTAAACACCGGAATATGGATGATTCCAGGTAAGTAAACAATTCCATTAAATAAACGAATTTTGTTGCGCGCCCTACATCGTAAAATGCCATGCACGGCGCGCTACGAAATTCGTTTTATTAATTTAATTGTTTACTTACCTGCAATCATCCATATTCCGGTGTTTACTACCCCCCACCCTGCACTTCCCCGCCCCGCCTGTCCACCCCACGAACCCCTTGTCAGGACAACAAGGCAGTTAACAAACTGCGAGCAGGCATTGCAGTGGCAGGCCTGAGATCTCTTTTTAGGGCTACTTGTGTGGGTGGCACAATTCATGCTGCAGGCCCTCTAGCGATACCAAAGGGGATGATGGACGGAGCGTTTGAGCACATCAAACACTCACCCCCAGTCAACTGATCTGGGTTTAATCCATCATCATTCTTTAGCTCACTCCACCACCCCAGTTAAGACATGGCCATGTGCAAATCAGTCTGACCCTGTGCCTCATGGGAACAGTCCAGCCTGAACTGCCAAGCCATGTCTTTCCTGGACCAGAAACAAGCATCCTGGGACCGGTTTTGGTTCATAACACTCATCAGCCAGGCTATCTTGAATCTAGTGGCAAAGTGAGCAAGGGACCCATGTCTGGGCATACCCTGCCAACTTAGAGTGAACAAAGCAATACCAAAGGGGATGATGGACGGAGCGTTTGAGCAAATCAAACACTTACCCCCAGTCAAATGATCTGAGTTTAATCCATCATCATTCTTTAGCTCACTCCACCACCCCAGTTCAGACATAGCCATATGCAAATCAGTCTGACCCTGTGCCTCATGGGTACCGTCCAGCCCGAACTGCCAAGCCATGTCTTCCCTGGACCGGAAACAAGCATCCTAGGACCAGTTTCGGGTTCATAACCTTCATCAGCCAGGCTATCTTGAATCCAGTGGCAAAGTGAACAAGGGACCGACGTCTGGGCATACCCTGCCAACTTAGAGCGAACAAAGCGATACCAAAGGGGTGATGGATGGAGCGTTTGAGCAAATCAAACTCTCATCCCCAGTGAACTGATCTGGGTTTAATCCATCATTATTCTTTAGCTCACTCCCCCACCCCAGTTCATACATTGCCATATGCAAATCAGTCTGACCCTGTGACTCATGGGCACAGTCCAGCCCGAACTGCCATGCCATGTCTTCCCTGGACCGGAAACAAACATCCTGGGACCAGTTTCGGGTTCATAACCTTCATCAGCCAGGCTATCTTGAATCCAGTGGCAAAGTGCGCAAGGGACCGACGTCTGGGCATACCCTGCCAACTTAGAGCGAACAAAGCGATACCAAAGGGTATGATGGACGGAGCGTTTGAGCAAATCAAACACTCACCCCCAGTCAAATGATCTGAGTTTAATCCATCATCATTCTTTAGCTCACTCCACCACCCCAGTTCAGACATAGCCATATGCAAATCAGTCTGACCCTGTGCCTCATGGGTACAGTCCAGCCCGAACTGCCAAGCCATGTCTTCCCTGGACGGAAACAAGCATCCTAGGACCAGTTTCGGGTTCATAACCTTCATCAGCCAGGCTATCTTGAATCCAGTGGCAAAGTGAACAAGGGACCGACGTCTGGGCATACCCTGCCAACTTAGAGCGAACAA
Source organism: Lissotriton vulgaris (assembly GCF_964263255.1). Taxonomy (NCBI): domain Eukaryota; kingdom Metazoa; phylum Chordata; class Amphibia; order Caudata; family Salamandridae; genus Lissotriton; species Lissotriton vulgaris. Next base: position 1,866,823,882 of record NC_141685.1, on the reverse strand, counting down.
AGCGATACCAAAGGGGGTGATGGATGGAGCGTTTGAGCAAATCAAACCCTCATCCCCAGTGTACTGATCTGGGTTTAATCCATCATTATTCTTTAGCTCACTCCCCCACCCCAGTTCATACATGGTCATATGCAAATCAGTCTGACCCTGTGACTCATGGGCACAGTCCAGCCCGAACTGCCAAGCCATGTCTTCCCTGGACCGGAAACAAACATCCTGGGATCAGTTTCGGGTTCATAACCTTCATCAGCCAGGCTATCTTGAATCCAGTGGCAAAGTGAGCAAGGGACCGACGTCTGGGCATACCCTGCCAACTTAGAGCGAACAAAGCGATACCAAAGGGGGTGATGGATGAAGTGTTTGAGCAAATCAAACCCTCATCCCCAGTGAACTGATCTGGGTTTAATCCATCATTATTCTTTAGCTCACTCCCCCAACCCAGCTCATACATGGCCATATGCAAATCAGTCTGACCCTGTGACTCATGGGTTCAGTCCAGCCCGAACTGCCAAGCCATGTCTTCCCTGGACCGGAAACAAGCATCCTAGGACCAGTTTCGGGTTCATAACCTTCATCCGCCAGGCTATCTTGAATCCAGTGGCAAAGTGAACAAGGGACCGACGTCTGGGCATACCCTGCCAACTTAGAGCGAACAAAGCGATACCAAAGGGGTGATGGATGGAGCGTTTGAGCAAATCAAACCCTCATCCCCAGTGAACTGATCTGGGTTTAATCCATCATTATTCTTTAGCTCACTCCCCCACCCCAGTTCATACATTGCCATATGCAAATCAGTCTGACCCTGTGACTCATGGGCACAGTCCAGCCCGAACTGCCATGCCATGTCTTCCCTGGACCGGAAACAAACATCCTGGGACCAGTTTCGGGTTCATAACCTTCATCAGCCAGGCTATCTTGAATCCAGTGGCAAAGTGCGCAAGGGACCGACGTCTGGGCATACCCTGCCAACTTAGAGCGAACAAAGCGATACCAAAGGGTATGATGGACGGAGCGTTTGAGCAAATCAAACACTCACCCCCAGTCAAATGATCTGAGTTTAATCCATCATCATTCTTTAGCTCACTCCACCACCCCAGTTCAGACATAGCCATATGCAAATCAGTCTGACCCTGTGCCTCATGGGTACAGTCCAGCCCGAACTGCAAAGCCATGTCTTCCCTGGACCGGAAACAAGCATCCTAGGACCAGTTTCGGGTTCATAACCTTCATCAGCCAGGCTATCTTGAATCCAGTGGCAACGTGAACAAGGGACCGACGTCTGGGCATACCCTGCCAACTTAGAGCTAACAAAGCAATACCAAAGGGGGTGATGGATGGAGCGTTTGAGCAAATCAAACCCTCATCCCCAGTGAACTGATCTGGGTTTAATCCTTCATTATTCTTTAGCTCACTCCCCCACCCCAGTTCATACATGGCCATATGCAAATCAGTCTGACCCTTTGACTCATGGGCACAGTCCAGCCCGAACTGCCAAGCCATGTCTTCCCTGGACCGGAAACAAACATCCTGGGACCAGTTTCGGGTTCATAACCTTCATCAGCCAGGCTATCTTGAATCCAGTGGCAAAGTGAGCAAGGGACCGACGTCTGGGCATACCCTGCCAACTTAGAGCGAACAAAGCGATACCAAAGGGGGTGATGGATGAAGTGTTTGAGCAAATCAAACCCTCATCCCCAGTGAACTGATCTGGGTTTAATCCATCATTATTCTTTAGCTCACTCCCCCAACCCAGCTCATACATGGCCATATGCAAATCAGTCTGACCCTGTGACTCATGGGTTCAGTCCAGCCCGAACTGCCAAGCCATGTCTTCCCTGGACCGGAAACAAGCATCCTGGGACCGGTTTCGGGTTCCTAACCTTCATCAGCCAGGCTATCTTGAATCCAGTGGCAAGTGAGCAAGGGACCGACGTCTGGGCATACCCTGCCAACTTAGAGCGAACAAAGCGATACCAAAGGGGGTGATGGACGAGGCGTTTGAGTAAATCAAACCCTCATCCCCAGTCAACTGATCTGGGTTTAATCCATCATTATTCTTTAGCTCACTCCCCCACCCCAGTTCATAGATGGCCATATGCAAATCAGTCTGACCCTGTGCCTCATGGGAAAAGTCCAGCCCAAACTGCCAAGCCATGTCTTCCCTGGACCGGAAACAAGCTTCCTGGGACCGTTTTCGGGTCCATAACCCTCATCAGCCAGGCTATCTTAAATAAAGTGGCAAAGTGAGCAAGGGACCCACATCTGGGCATACCCTGCCAACTTAGGGCAAACAAAGAGATACCAAAGTGGATGATGGACGGAGCGCTTGAGCAAATCAAACACTCACCCCCAGTCAACTGATCTGGGTTTAATCCATCATCATTCTTTAGCTCAATGCACCACCCCAGTTCAGAGATGGCCATATGCAAATCTGTGCCTCATGGAAACAGTCCAGCCCGAACTGCCAAGCCATGTCTTCCCTAGACCGGAAACAAGCATCATGGGACCGGTTTTGGGTTCATAACCCTCATCAGCCAGGCTATCTTGAATTTAGTGGCAAAGTGAGCAAGGGACCCACGTCTGGGCATACCCTGCCAACTTAGGGTGAACAAAGCGATACCAAAGTAGCATTTGCATTACCCGCCCTGGCACACATAGTGCACTTTACTAGGGACTTTGCTAGTAAGACAAACATACCAATTATGAACAACAATATTACCATAACACTTTACACATAGAACAACTGCACTTTAGCACTGATCAGCAGTAGTAAAGTGCCTAGAGTACTAAAACCAACAAAAATAGGTCAGAAATAATACAGGAGAAAGGCAAAAGGTCAGGGATGACCCTGCAAAAAGGGCCAAGCCCAACAAGAGGTTTAGCTGCATGCCAAAGAAGGAGAATATATTGAGTGATCTGGGCATGAAATAATCACACATCCATATATATCAGGCCAAGAATGCTGCGGCACCTTAATTGAAGTGCAGTAGATGTGATATATATGTATATAATATATGGGATTCTGCAATACCTGTATAAACACTTGTCTCTAATTTCTCTATAATCGGCAACTTGTGAGACACCCAGTTGCCAAGTATAAAGAAAAAATGTTAGAAGTCAACTGTAATAAGTTGTTACAGTCGAGTTATGATGCCACAATTCCTGCTGTCAAAGCCAGCAGCCCATGTGAAAGGTAGATCAGGTCTCAGAGCAGCTGGTTAAAGCAACAAAAATGTAACATTATATTTCTTTCTTCTACGCTATTTTTCTACCTTACAGTGCCAAGTAAAAACAACATGTTTTATTCTTTTATATGATATATAGTTTTATGTGCTGTTATGTCACTGAAGAGTAATGAAAAAATATTTTATTGATTTATTGATTGATTGATTAATTGAACATGTTTATTTTTTGCGCTACTTTGGTAATTATAGAAAAGTTTGAATCTTGATTCATGTTACTCTACATTCTGAGCTGCTGCACCAAGGTGTTGAGTGGTTTGTGGGAAATGTGATGGTGTGACCATGTATTGTATGGGATAAAGTATTCCCTGTCGCACTTCACAGAGCTGCTGTGAAGTCACCCCCTACATCAAAGGCAATTTTGGGTATAAGTACTGGCTCTGTGACTCCCTAAAATCATACACTTCAGAATCATCAACTGAACATCTGTCAGAAGGACTGCTGTGCTACTTAAAGGAGTCAACTGGGCTGTTCTTCTGTAAGGACAGCTTTTCTGCTTGTTGCCCTGCTGTGCTCTGACTCCGATGAGCTGGACTCTGGTTTCTCTCCAAGTGATCTCCAATGGATTGATGGCTTGCCTCCTGTTTTCTGAAGTCTCAGGGACTTGAAATGCTTTCTGAAATTCTGCTGGTGCTGCGGGACTCTGTCACCTGTGAGAACTATCCTTGCATGAGGTGCCCTCTCCAGGTCTGGGCCTCAAAAGTGGGTCCTGCATCTGTTTTGCTATAAAATCGGCACATCATCATCACTACACCGATGGGAACTGACACAATGCCCTTCGCCGCTGACACAGTGCCAATCCGGAGACAGCCCTGCGTGGCTTGACAATGATGTAGACCTGACTGTGAGGCTTGAGGACCACGCCGCAGCACATACATGAGGTCCTGACTGTGAGGTTTGACGATGACGCAGCACTGATCCGAGGTCCCGACCATGAGGTTCGACTTCGAGCATTGACCTAACGGCATGAATCATAACCAATGACTTGCCTTTACTGTGTGGAGAAGATTGACACATTTGTTTCTTGCGACCAGGAAAGGTGCTTTGTTCACCGGGGCAGGCATGGGTCCTGTAGCCGGCCTGCGTTCCATCTCATTTGGCCTTAATTTAACTTTGCCCCTGTTCAGCACTACTTAAAGTAACCTTTTCAGTGCTACTTGCTTTTAAGTGCTTAACTGCATTTATTGCTTTAAAATTCAATATCTCAAATTGTCTACATTGAATCTTTGTTGTTCTGGCCTTATTTGTTATGAATATAATAATCTATGCTTTTAAACCAGTTTGGAGTCTTTTTGTGGTGTATTCATTGTGTTACTGTGTGTGTTGCACAAATAGCCTAAATGCTCTCTGCCAAGTTACCAGAGGGTGAGCACAGGCTGGTTTTTAGTATGTATCTAGCTTACCCTGACTAGAGTGGTTGTTCCTGCTTAGGCTGGGTTCATGCCTCAGCAAACCAGGAACGCATTTTACATAAGGGTAAAAATGCCAGGAGAATCTGCATCCAGTTATAAAGATGCATTGCACATTCTCACAGTCTCGTGCAAATACAAGTCATTTGAAGAAGAGATGATAAGAGACTAATTGGTGGAGAAAACGAAGTAATAGAACAGTACAGGAGGTCCTGTAGTCCAAACCAGAATTAAAGCTGCAAAAAGCCTTAGAGACTAGGATTAAAAGCACAACGTCTTATATAGAACAGATGACAGTATCTGGTTCCAAAGTGCAGCCCCAAGACTTGCTAGCGGTTAAAAGCAAGTATACAAAAAACAAAGAGAAAACTCATCAGGAAAAGGTCAACAGGAATGAGAAGTGTAACAAAGAAAACACATACAAGCGTTTGGGGCGTTACAGTCTGACATTGCTACCCATCTTGGCAATGCCAGGGTGTGCCCAGCTATTGATAGGACATGTGCCAAATGATTTAAAAAGGGGCATTTTGAGAGGTTCTGCAGGTCATCTGGCAGGGAATACTCTGGCAGATAATTGTCCAGAAAAATGCACACAAAGTAGAACAATCTACAGAAGGAGACTCGTCATCCAGTGGGGAAGATCTTCACCATCACAGGATCTAATGGACAGTCACACATGGAGGGTGTGTGTGGTGTGCTTTTGCAATCCAGAAGACCATTGTGTTTAGTGAACATTAATGGGCTGGATGTAAGAGTTTTGGCAGACTCGGGGTCCCCGTCCACCCTTATGAGTGAGAAAATTTGGAAGGAATTGTTCCACGATTAGGGAATTGTCTTAAGGGGTTGCTCTATTTTCCCAGTAGACTATGGGGGGGAAATCATTGATGTGGTGGATTAATTAATGCTGACTTATGCTTCAGGGATAGTAAGTCTAGTAGGCCTGTGTTTGTGGCCAGACATGATGCATGCCTGTTGGGGTGGTACGACCAAAGATATGTGGGTATCATGCAATTGAGTCTTGAGACTGGGTGGCTCCTCTAGTTCTGACCAAGAAGGCTAATAGTTCTATTCGCTGACTTATGTGACCTCAATGAGCATATATGGGTTGATCAATACCTCTTACCCAACATCACGGAGATGTCTTCTACACTCAAGGGGGGAAAATGGTTTAGTTTTTTGTATATGACATCAGCATATCATCAGATTGACTTGTAAGCAGATTCTAGGCTTAGCAGGGTATTCATCATGCCAGAGGAGCTATTCATATTCAAACACACAGCCTTTGGACTTGCTTTGTGGTTTTCCAGAGGATTGTGGACAACGTTTAAGGGGATGTCAAGGGTATTGACATTTCAGTACGATATTCTGGTATATGTAGGGTGAACACAGTGGAGTATTTAGGTTATAAGTTGTCCTCCGAGGATGTGGAACCCACGGCTAGCTTGGTAAAAACTATAGAAGAATTTTACACTCCAGGTGATAAGGACCAAGTAATGTCTTTGATGAGACTCTTTGACCTTTATGCTAGGTTTGTGACCAATTGTGCCACAAAAACCTTTCACATGAGAAGGCTTCGCAAAAAGAACACCAGATTCATTTGAAATACTGAGTCTGCTGAATAACTTGATCACATTGATAGAGAAGTTGCTCAGGCCATTACCATCGTGCCCTTCAACAACAAGGATCAGACAATAATCATGACTGATGCCAGTCAAATAGCTGTGCTTATGCAGTTTTGTCTCCAGAGGTCTGAAGGAAGTTGAGTCAACTTATTCCGTTATTGAACGGGAAGCACTTGAAGTGTAGAGAGTCACTCAGAAGGTGTCTTTATCAGAACAAGAGTGAAAAGATGCGTATGTTGTGGACCAGAAAGTCAAGGAGGTTATGAAGGACATAAATAAGAGCTGGTCCAGAGGGAGTTCTTAGGATAGCTCAGTCAGAAAGTACAAAACTTGTTTTTGAGAACTTTCTGTTCTCAATGAATTGTTATACCAGGCCTCTTTGCTGGTAATTCCCAAAGTCATGAGGAACAAAGTGCTCACGTTAGCTCGTGAGGGCACATAGGTATGCGAGCTATGAAAAGGAGAGTTAGGGAGAACTTCTGGTGACCTGGTTAAATAAGCGGGTGAATTACTTTGTAAAGGACCGCATGTGTTATGCCACAAGTGACAAGACACAGGTGACTGTTACTAGCCCGGTGGAGGTAGTTGAAGTTCCCAGTAAAGCATGGGCACATTTGGTGATTGACATTATAGGCCCAATGACATTGTCCAGGGTCATTGGCCAGAAGTCACATTTCTGAAGGTTCCTAACTCCACATGTGTGATTGAATTACTTGAGCCCTTGTTTGCCAAGGAAGGGGTTCCTGACAAAGTGCTTTCTGACAATGGGTTTCAATTTACATCACGACAATTTGAGGCGTTTTTGAGTTGTATGGGTATAAACCACACTAAAAAGTCTCTTTATCACTCTAGGACCAACAGTCTTGTTGAGAAATGTACTAGAGTCATCAAAGAGAATGTGCTATTGTCGAAGACCAATGGGTTGAACTGCAAACTAGAACTTAAAAAATGTTGTGGGCAGTGCACACCAGAGCCAATTCAGACACTGAAGTGCCACAGTTCATTTTCTTGAGGGACCATGTGACTACTTCCAAAATGTTTACAAGCTAGTTGGGTGAGTTTGGGATTCCTAAAAAGAAAATAAAGGATGTGGGTAGGAAGAGAGTTTAAGCGCAAAACGAATATGATCATACATGCCTCAAACAGCAGACCAGAGAACTGAGGATAAGTGGTGGGGATCTTGCGATGGCGAAGTGCTCAAGAATTTTACTCAAGGGGAAGTTGAGGATCTCCAAAACCAAAAAAGTAGTGAAAGTAAACAAAAGTACTGTGAAATTGGGCAATAGTAGCTGGTGGAACAGGGAAAAAATAGCGGTGTCTCTCTGGCACTGGGAGAATGAGACCAGGGAACATGTGCTGCAAAAAGGTAATGAAAGTGACAAACATGTGAAAAAAGGACATCCCTTGTCTGCCAGGGCTACCAGATAACCTACCAGTTTCAGTGATTACATTTTGCAATAACTATAAGGAAATTGTTACGTTGTGCGTAAAAGAGCCTATAGCTAATATATATTTAGCTGTATTATGGGTTGTTTCTCATGTTTGTATCTATATTGAATACTGTTTTTGTTTTATTTCAGTATTTAAAGGGGGGATTTTTTTGTGTGCTATGTATTTATTGTTACAAGAACTATTTTTAATTATTTATTGTAAAGGGGAAAATGTGTTGGGTAGCACTCTTCCAGTGTCTTGTTGCAGCACATGTTGGAAGAATGCATGGAATGAAGAAGGGGATGGATTCTGGAATTGTGGTGAGTGGGTGGCAGTTGGCTGTGGGTTGCCGTTAAGTGGAGGTGGCATTTCAATGTCCTGTTGATAGTAGAATAAAACTTACTTTGTTACCTTTGTGTCTGCATCTTAATACCAAGCAGCAGTTTTCATTCATCTCACTGTGACCACTGGTGCTGTTAGATGATTTGCTCGATCGCGCTTCTTGGAACCTGGATTCAAGTTTATTAATCCTCCCTACATGCCAGTCACCTTTTTGTTGGTGCTCAAATCTCTTTGAATCTAGAAATGAGCCTGTCTTTGTTTACATAGGGCGTGGTGACATTTCTCTAATTTAAATATCTCTAACTTCTAGTCTCCTGGTTTGAATCTGTTGAAAATGGCCACATCACTAACTCTAAGGGCATTTGGAAGAAATATGGGTGCTCACTTCAGTGACAATAAGTAGAGTTCAGTGCGGAAAGAATCAATAATTGAACCCTTTGGGATATATTGCATGATAGTCCAAGAAATATGCATGGAAACCTGCACCTGGCACAACTTTCCAGATGTACTTCTTGGATTGTCAGTGAACAGAAAAACTCACCCAAGCATGCTCCAGTTCAGATGTATTTCTCTACAAGCACTTTTACAGGCGTTTATTATGAACAGAACCTTTTTAATACGCATAGCCATTAAGGCTGTGCTGTATGTTTCATGTAACTTTCCAACTTCACATACCAATAGTAATGTTTCCAATATGAGTAAAGAAATGCCGAGGTGTTGCACTTGTATACAATGAATGCAACATGCTGCTGAATGGGCTGACCTGAACATTATCAACTAGAAACAGTTTATGAATGGGTGCTCATCTGAAGAACTATACAGGGGTCTCCAACCTTTACTGTAACAAGAGCTACTTATGATCAACGAAAATCATCCTGAGCTACTAATGTTATTAATGCTGTGTTAGTAAATACATTAGACAAGATAACATTAGTGACCACCCTTTGCAAGATTACTAGCAGGTCATCAGGCACGGTTGAAATCAGTAATACACAGAAGACTGCCTCAATGTGGAACACCTCTTAATGAGTAATATGTTAGAGCCATGCACAAAGGTAATAATTGTAGTAGTAAGTCTTTTCACCACCTCATGAGTCATCACTGACATATCAGCTTTAAAATTATATTGAAATCTGTATTTTTTCACCAAACATTATCTAATGACTTCTGAAAATGCTCACATTCTCCTCTTGAATTTTAGTATACATTCATTAATTCAGCAGACCAACACCTCCTAATTTAATTGGCTGACCTGCAAACACGAGAGGTACTTTTAGGTAGCTGGAGAGTTACCAGTAGCTCACAAGCTACTTGTTGGAGAATCCCGGTTTATAATAAAGCCTGCACACAATTAGGCAAATCTGGTAGGTTAGAAGAAGTATAAGACTGAAAGACAGAAAATAACACATCCAAGGATGCTAAAAATCTCTATCGTCAGTTATATGTAATGACGTTCCTGCTAATTTAATGGAACAGTAAATAGCATATTATAAAATATTAGAGCAATAATGTTTAGCGAAGTACTTTAATCTGCTCTTCTTATTAAAAATGTTCTCCCGGCGGCTGTAACTGACACTGACAAGCTTGAATAAAAAATGATCCAGTTCAGTTAATTATTGGTTCCTGATGAGGCTGCTTTTATATATTATTATATAGCCTGTGCTCTTAAATTGTGTTTCCTTGCAATTTTATGTTTTAGATTTCATTAAGGGAACTGGAAATGGAATTCTGAGAATGCCTTTGACTATGTATAAAATAATGCTCATCCTCCTGCTCAAACACAAGTTACCTTCATTTTATCCTTCTTGTTATTTAGCCATTTGAAATTACATATAGAAACAAACTCCTTTTCTTATTTATTCTTGAGACTCCTATTACCGATGCATTTAAATGTGCAACGCCAATGTTTCTGTAAATTGTTCCGACCTTACTAGAGAAACGAAATACGAAAATCATTGAAATTTGTGTGGGGAAATTCGAGGTGATCTATTAACTGTACAAAAAGAACAGCAACTATGTTTTATGAGTCGCATTGATATAAGGACTTGATACGCTTTTTTAAAGAGTAACTTTGACAGTCTGTAGTCCGCACTGCAGAGTTTAGTTTATATTTATTCATTTATTTATTTGAAATGGGTAAACATCACCAGTCTAGCGAGCGTGTTGTCGCATCAGAAGAGTATAGAAAGGAGTAATAATAAAATATGGAGTGAACCGTCCTTATCAATTATTTTTATGTTGATGGCCTTGCCTTTTTTAAGTGCACATCAAAAGAATACAAGTCTCAACATTGTTGTAAAGTTTATCTCTTAGTCCGGGAGTTAAAGCGTTCCAGAGGCCTGGAAACCTATAGATCTCCTTTAGATGTTTCTGCCTGTAAAGGGCCGTTACCTGAAAAGGAATAGTTGGTCGAATGATGAGTCTTGGCTGGTGTGTGTACTGGAGCGTACAGGAGCGCTCTTGTAGGCATTGTATGGTACTTTCAGGAGCGTAAGAGACACCTGCACTGGGTCCACGGTGCGGGATGGGAGGGGCACCTCATAATCCTCTGGGGAGGGGCCCTCAATCTCAGTTTATGCCTTTCTGCCCTACACTCTCTTTTTAATAGTCTGTTTGCTTCAGGCATTTGTGCAGCTGCTTGAAGGTTGAAACCTCCCCCACAAAAAAAACCAAGAACAAACACTTTGGAAAAATTGATAAAAGCTTCTTACAGTAAGGGAAAGGGGCCCCATGTCCAATGAACATCAGATTCATCCACGATGTTTACTTCTATAGCGTGCCCTTAATTTTCTTTCCTATCTTCTAGAGTTTTATATAACATCAAATTGTCCATAAGGCGTTGGAGTGCTTTACATGAACAGAAGTTATACTACACAAGAACACATTTATAGGCACCTGGGGAGTCATTGATTTGCCCAGAATCAGAGATTGTTTAGGGCAGTAAGACAGGCCCATGCACATGGGACACCCAGCCATACAGGGGCCCCAAAGCCTTCATAGGGGCCCCATGCCACCCAAGGCCAATGAATATATGTGAGACTAAGTGACTTAAGGGTCCCTCTTCGAAATCTGCAGGGGAGCACCATCATTTTACGTTACACTCCTGGGTACTTTAATTTTCCCTTGATACGAAAAGGACCTAGTGAAGACTTTTCAAAAACAGCTTCACATAATTGTGTTTTTAAGATCTCTGGCAGAGTTTGACCACACAAATTTGCAGCCTTCACAAATTGTCTGTGAGATTTGTAATGGAATCTTGGTTAGAATATTTTGTAAAAGTGTAGCCAACCTTTCACAAGCGCCATTGCCATCGCCACCAAGTGGTTAAATTCATTAATAGGAAGAGATTTCCTAAGGATATCCTTTTCTAGGTTTACATCTTTAGTTGCTGCATTGATTGTAGAGTGATTATTAAACCCAAATAAAAAAATATTCCCTGATTTCATAGTTTTTGTGTAGTGGTGTCTGTGGAGAAATTCTTGGCGTGTTTTTAGTTTCCCTTAAAGGATTTCTGTTTTGATACACCAAGGCAGAGTACATTTTCATTCACCTACCAGATTCCATAACGCTTGTGTAACTCCCCAAATTTGTAAGTTGCATGTGCGTTTTATTCTTATCAGTGTACATTTGGCGATATGTTTGATGCCACACTGGCCTTTTCCTGGTGTACTGCAGACTTAAGGGATGCTTTCAAAGTAGGTATGGGCTGCCAAGATCAAACTGTACCCTTATGACCCTATGGTAATCACAGTCTCTTGCATTTTGGGGATTGGTTTAACCAGTTTTGACAGCGTTGATTTTTGTTTTCCAGTGGATACTTCTTATTGATGTCTAAAGCTAGTCATGTCCTGGCTATCTCACAAGGAGGTTGGGAATGCCAATGATAGCCACCATTTAATCGAGGGTTGCCTATCCAGGATCAATGCCCATACAAAAAATCTGTGCATAAACATGAATGACAAAGGATTCTGTGTGTCTCATTTGATCCCACCAGGTCATTTAGATCCATACATGTATGTAACTATGTATGTATTTAAAAGGTGTGAACCTAGCCTAGCCAAAAGCCAGCTGAGCGCCACACTTGGTCAACGGCAAGCATAAAGTCAACAAGTGATAAGAGAGTGTGATAGTGTAAAAATAAGCAACAAATTAGTTTGCACCATTTTGTTTACACTAGCAAAGATGTGTCTATTGGCAATTTACCTATAAAGAAACTATGCTATGCCCGGAAGCAAGCCACAGTTGCCCTTGTCTCTTCGAGACTGGACTACTGTAACGCCCTTTACGGTGGCATAAACAAGAGCGCTGTCCATCGTCTTCAGATGGTGCAGAATGCGGCGGCCAGGATGGCTCTGAATCTCCAGAGGCTCTCCTCGGTATCCCTAGCCAGGAAAAACCTCCACTGGCTCCCCGTTCAGTCCAGGATCTCCTTTAAACTTTTTTACCTTGCTCATAGGGCCGTCTATGGCTCTGGATCTGAAGGCATTAGGTCCCTCCTTCGGCCATATACCCCCAGTAGAGCTCTTCGCTCTGCCTCCAAAAATCTTCTCCTAGGTCCCACGTTCGTAAAAGCTAGATGTGGAGGTAGAGCATTCTCCACTCTGGTGCCCAAACTCTGGAACTCCCTTCCCTCAGAGCTGTTAGGACAACCCTCCTTGGCGCTTTTCCGCAAAGAACTTAAAACCTGGCTCTTCACTGAGGCTTATCTACAGACCCTGGATTCGGTGCCTTGAGACTCTCTGTTATCTGTTCATGGTTAACGCCTTGATGCCCTTGAGCTATATAAATCTCACTTCATTCATTCATTCATGCTACGAGTGATAACTTGCACAAAACCTGTGCAAATATAATAATGTGAATGTTATTCTATAGCTTTTAGCCCCAATCAAATTGAAAATTATAAAATGCAAAAATGCAGCTGAAAGTCACTAATCATTGTAGTACAATTGGGTTTCACAAACTAACTGTAGATGGGGAGAGGATGTAGCCATTTGGCTAGAGCGGTCGACATCGAAGCTAGGGAACCAGGTTCGCGTCTCGGCAATGACGCTCAACATCCTGTGATTCTGGGCAAATAACTTAACCTCCCCGTGCCTAACAAAAATGAATGTGTCCTTGTGTAACAAAACTGGTGGTATGTAAATCGCTTTGATACCCAATATCTTCGGGTCTAGTTGGCGCTATATAAAACTCACAACAAAAAAAAGATACATCTATACATTTAAATTTGATTGTTCTGTATGTTTCTTAATTTGCCTTTGAATGTAGCTTATGTTATTAGTATGTTTGTTACAATATTATCCTGAAATTTTAAAGTACAGATCTCCTAAAAATTCAAAGTTCTTTAACAGTAGATGTAGTTTAATACAAAAAATATGTACGGTAATGATATAATATACACTTTATATTTTTTACTGAAACAAAGCAAGGCTCTAAGTTAATGTTTTGTCTGTATTCTTTTATATATGTTTCATGAACTTCCTGTTTTGAATCTGCAGCTGCCGTTACCCAATGAACTTATAGATGTATATAATACTGGTCAAGGAATGCCCGTTGCAGACATGGGTCTTACAAGTGCATCATGCCCTTCCAGTCATGGCGTGAAAAGGGAAGCTATAGGTAATGTGGTTTCGCAGCAACATTTTACCTCATGTGCCACTTCCTTTTTTTAAAAGCCCTTTGCAAAGTTAACAGAACGTCCAAAGAGTTTGTTAGTTAAGACCTTGTCTTCATTTTTGAAAAGCAACTGGGGCAATATTAGTTGGGGAGTTTAGACAGTTTTGACAAGACAAACAAAGTTTTCGTTATTGTGGTTTGGGCTTCTGTCTGTACCAAAAGCTGTCATCCCTTGCCACTGCCATCCCACACCATGCTAAGAACACATATGTGCACTGTATGTGCTTGCAATCCTCCCTGCCACCTACACGTGATCGTGGGAGTGTGCAGACTGCTCATCTACAATGTCTTCTCCAGGATGTTCCTGGAAGGAGATCCTGGAGAAAGAATGGCCATGTTGGGTAAAATCTGAAAACTTAGTTTCATATTGTAGGTAGAAATGATTGCCCGGATGTAATAAAAAAACGACAACTCCTATTTAGTTCTTCGCAGAGAGGCAGACCCCTGTTATGAGAGCGTGCGTCTGTGGAGGCATAATTGTTTTAGGAACATCCGCAGTACAGCAGATTCCTTCATATGCTGGCTTGCTCTCTGCCACATATATGTATCATCTCTCATGGCCACGGTGCCCTAAAGGAAAGGAGGAGTCTTTTAATGCCTTTCAATACACCCATTGATAGTAAACCCATACTAATGGATTAAAAGTTCAAAAAGTTAAATTTAATTATTCTGAACAAGGGTAATAGTCATCTTGAGCTGTATACTTCCCAGTCCAAGAGAAGAAAGAGCCCCATTTATATCCACTTCTCAAACATTTGTGTATCAATGCGATAAAAATTGATTTTCCATAGCTAGTGCTGAACCTCTTTGTTGTAAGGAAAATGCAGCAAACCGAGCAGAATCATTTGCTGCCTATGCAACACGTTTCTGCAGACACCGTCGTTGCTTCTAGCAGCGAGATATGATCTGTCCTCCGCTTCACATCACAGCAAAATCACAGGTATTAGAAATTAGTCTAATGGTTTGATCGCGCAAAAAATAAAAATAAAAGTGATGCATAGTAAAAAGATTAGGTAATGTGCTAAATCAAAAAACATGTAACCAAAAGTCATCCGTTCTTTCAATAATGAGTGATTGACTTGAGATCATAGAAGTTAATTTGGGTTCCTTTTCCGTCAGCAGCAGAGACACGGGCCATGGTAAAAGAAAGACTGAAGAAGGACAATCACAACCTAAGTAAGTACAAATTCTAATTGGTGCTACTGTGTGAATAGATCTCTTTGAGCTTGCACATTGACAGCATATGTTTTGTATTAAATGTTCAGGGTCTTGAGAATCAACATGACAGATATGATGTCTCCCACTTGAGACTTTTGTGAAATAAGCTTCTTTTCTAATAAAATTATACTTTGGTATGCCCTTCATTGGTCACAGAAGCAAATAGCAGCTTGACGACAACAGCATCCTATTTGGAATTGCTAGTAATGTGATAATTAATCATTACCTCCAGTCTGAGCCAGTTCTGTCTAGGAGTGCTTATGGCCTTAGACTGTAATGCTTATTACTGACATTGCTAGCGGGACACAGTTAGAAAGGAGTGCCTTCTGGCACATGACCTTTTTTGTGGTTAGCAGATGTTCAGGATGAATATCATGAGGCCTGATATAACTTTGAACATCAAATGCTCTTATAAATGTCGGTGTGATGAGGCGAGCACTCAAGCAAGAGCCTTTGCTTTAGTTTGAAAGCAGGACGGGCAGTTTTCACAAAAGTATTGGGGACATTCACAGCATTCTCTGCCCATTGCTGTGCTAACATTTGTGATTTTCAGGAACGATGTCACGAATCTGGGCACTCACGTGTTGAATTCCTCTCTCACCTGTATTACAAAAGTGCAACAAGTCACTGAAAGTATCATTGGCTTATTGTATTTTATCCATCATTCCATCGTATCTTTGTATTACTGGGCAATCTGGTAAATATCTTTGTCACCCTCAGTTGAGGGTCTTGACGTGCTGTATCTACTCGATAATGCATACAGTCACAGCCAAGCCTCTTACTGATCTTGGCCAGTGTTACCCGAGGTGTCCTGAACACTGTAATGGGCAGAGTGGGGTTGGCACTACGCAATAATCAGGGCAGCAGACGGCCCAGTTTGTCTTCATCCGCGTGCATCTTGGCCTGGTATGCACAAAACAAGATTGTGCAATTCCTCAATGTTATTTCAGAGCCTTTGTCAATGTGGTCTGCTTTGTGTGGTCCTAACGAGTGTGAGCTTCTAAGTAGTCAGTGAGGACTCAATACATGAAAGCTCAAGGTGTAAGGCATCCATAGCCCCCACAACTGCGCGGATACAATGTCCTTTAAGAACTACCTTCATTGCCTCCAATCTATTCATCTAAAAGAAGATGTGTCCCAGTTTTCAACTAGGAACTGGGAACTGGGAGAGGGTATGCTACAGTCTGCAGGCTGCAGTTGCAAGGGATTATGGTCAGAAAAATTCTTCCCTAAGTACTCTGCGCCTCTTGCCAGTAGACTATTGGCCAGTTCATATAAGATCCGATTAAGGCGAACATACAGGTCGTAATAATAGGATTATTCCTTAGTGACTGGGTGGAGGGACCTCCAGCAATTCAACAAGGACCAGTCTTGCAGCCATTGAATGAGTTGGGCTGTGGAAATAATTATTGGGGATGTGGGGAGATATTGTGTGAGAGATCCAGACTGGGGTCTAAAACACAACTAAAATCGCCACCGAGAATCCACGGTATATGGGCCCACTTCGTAAGTGTAATGGAGCGACGAGAGAAGAATGTTGATTGCATTATTTTGGGGGCCTATAAAAGTCCCTCACTACCATTCAATTGCCCCTCTACCAGTGCATTGCACCCGTCAGGGTCTGTCTCTGTTTCCAGGGGCCGAAAAAGAACCCCTGAGCAGACCCAATTTAAAGCACCCCCAGCAAAGCCAGAGTATGTTGTGCAAAAGAACTGTCCTTGCCAATGCGTCTGCAAGCAAACTGCCTCCCCTCCAACCACATGAGTTTCCTATATTGATGAGATTTGTGCCCCTCGCCTCTCAAATATTGTTGAGCTGCATGCCTTTTCCTGCAGACATTTCATATAAGTATAGTAAACTTAGCCATCTGAGTGGTGCCAGATGGGAGCCAGACCCCTGAATCTTATTAGTGTGCTGCACTATGACTATTCCACAGTGGTAATGACCCACAAAATGTGGTATATGAGTGTGCCACATACCATAGCAATCAATAACATTTGAACCCACAGCTCCCAGCCCAGGGCAATCAGACAAAAAACATTGATCAACCAAACATGGAAAAAACTGTCCCATACAATAGGTGCTCCTGAATGCATGGTTATGCACTTCGATGTTGCTTAGGAGCAACATGATGGGGGTGGCAAGTGTATCATCGGGCCGTACCTCATCCGGACTGTTTTAAGTACCTGTACCAAGTCCACCAGGGAGAGCCATCAATTCCAAGCAATTTGATATTCAAGTGCAGGATGACTTTTGTATTGAGTGGCTGGCAACATCATCTTTAGATGCTTTCCTAACATCTCATCAGCTGTTTGTGGTGTTATGATTGGAAGAACGGATACGTTTGCATACCCATGGAGTGAGCTGGTTCTTCATCTGAATCTTCATATCCCAAAGAATGACCTACAATCCACCAACAAAGCAACCATGACTGACAAGGCCTGCGCCTGCTCCTCCATGGCCTGTTGCAGAGTAGGGGCCTCCTGGAGGTCAGAGGGCCTTGGATCTTGGGATCTGCTGCTATGGTGCTTCGGGGGACCCATTGAAGGTCAGTGTCATGCAGGTGATGATGGGCTGGAGGTCTCATAACAAAGTTGCTCCACCCAGTCCCAAGCATCCCCTGGCTCAGTAAAGAAGTAGCTCTTGTTCCTGACCGTCACTTTAAGTCTGACAGGGAAGAGCAGAGAATAGCACAGACCCACCTGACACAGCCTACATTTAACCCCCAAGAAGGAGGCCCTACACTGACATTGTGTTATCTGGGAAAATACATACTCTTATATTATCAAATGTGAGTGGGGAGGTCGTCCTGGCAGCCTGCCTGCATAGTGTCTTTGTTTCTGTAATTAAGAACCTGGGCCACAATCAGTCTGGGAGGAGCCCCAGCCAGCCCTGCATGGACATGGTGGGTGCACTCAAGTAGAAAGTGGGGGCAATTGATTCAGAGCCATCACCTGTGATAGCCAGTTTCAAAAAGCTGCACAGGATTGTCACCTTCTGCTCTGCCCTGAAAGTCTCCTATGTGAAGGTTATTACAGTGCAAGTGCTGCTCAGGGTCCTCCGCCTGGTTCTCCAATTCCTAGACCTTTGTAGTGAGAGAGTGGACCCTGCTCTCCAGCTCCTTCATGGAGAGACAGATATCCGTGATCTCATGTTCAGTGTGAGCAACCCGTTCCGTCAGTTTGTGCTGATCTTCGCAAAGAAGCCCCAGTTCAAGTACCACTGTATCCACTCTGTTCCATAAATCCTACCTTGAATATAGGAGTATTTGTTCAAGTTTGTGATCTGTCCGTGCTTTCACTCACAATCCCGGAAACAAGAATGAGCTCACCAGGCTGGGCATTCTGATGGTGTTACGCCACTTCCTGATGAGTAGGGGCCCACAACACAATCCTTAGCCCTAGGAAGGATCTGACAGCCGCAAATCCATGCAGCAGACTGGCCAGGACCCCAGTCACCTTCACACAGATCAATGATGCAGCAAAATCAGTCCTGCGGAGTCTGGATGTACTGGTGGAGAGAGGGGGAGATCTGTGCCAGCCCTCCCGGCACGAAGCCACTACAGGTCACCCCCTCAGAAAGCTTAAAATTAAACTATGCTTAAAGTATGTGCCACCACCAGCTCCAGGACATGTCCTGGCTATGGATCAAGTAAAGAGTCACGGTGCAGGACCCGCCTTACCCCTGATTCCTCCACTCAAACAGGGAGGCATAAGCAGTCCTGATATTGCATCTTTGAGTGGCAACCTCTAGGATAAATATTGTACCTCGCTCACACTTGACAATCGGGCTCCTCTTTGCCAGGGTCACATGCCCCAGTCAGTGTGCTACCTCAGGCTTCATGAGAAAGAAATACCTATCTGCATAGTCCAATATGCTCCCTAAATTGTGCAGTGTAGGCGACGCAGCACAGAAGGAGAAACGACAGGTGTCATGCACCCGGATGATTGTGAGAGGTCCCATGGTTGCCTGCGAGGTTCCCTTCCATGTTACTCATGTCTGAACTCATGTACAGTCCTGTGCGTCCAATTCAATGTGCAGGGTTTTGGGGGGGGAAAAGTGAGTGTCACAGTCTAGTAATGGAGGGTGGCAGCAGGGGGGAGCGGTGATCTGTAACTCATCCCCTCGTTCGGTTGCATTTACCTCATTAGTCGAGCAGTGTCCACTCGTACTGTGCCCCAAAGGAGGCCCTAGGTGGCCGTCTTGTAGATTGTGTGTCACCAGATTGGGCATGATTCAAATGGAAGTCCAGGGGAAAGGGGGCTTATTTCCAGCTCATAATATAATATAATTTTGTGAAGCATAAGGACCCTGGTTAGCCTGTGGCATGCACGGTAGCAAGACCACTCTCAAACCAATTTTTGCTAGCTTCTTTGGTAGATTTTATGTTTTTTTCTGCCTGTTTTGCGAACCAGGCAGAAGTGATCAGTCCTGGTGGAAGTACACCTAGGGACAGAGTTATTAGGGGTAATACTGTTAAGTCTTGGCACTACAGAAGATTGGCATTGCAATTGCATTTTACGAAGCAGCACCTGTGATAATTTGCTCTACACGAATACATAACCATACTCAGCAGTTCAGCACATCAAGAAGCTCAACACTGCAAATGATCATCAGATTTTCACTAATTTGGGTGGTGAATTTGAATATCAGACCCAATGAATATCCCATGAAGAAGAATTCCCTCCCACCCAGTGGGAACGAGTGATTGTAGCTCTTGCTACCTTTGCCTGTGCTGCCTCTTCTCATCCAACACATAGACACATACTAATGCACAGCCATGCTGATGGTTGACAGGGGAGACCAGTGGACAGAGCAGAGGCCACCGCTTCAGCAAGGAAAATGTGTACGCATTCATACAACCACATAGAACACCCATTTCTCTGCCCCCTCTTTCAATGCATCCCAATAAAGGCTTTTACATCAAACAAACCAAGGTTCTGCGCACATCCAAGACTGCATAGTACAAAAGAAGCATTTTATAAATTCGGGTTGTTGTTAGAAGTTCTGCTTAGCCTATTGCCTCTGCCTAGAGGAAGTAAAAGGAAAATGTCCCCTAGAGCCTGGGGGTCTCATAGATGCATCTTTGTACCCTAATATTGCTAAGGAGCCTGGCAGTAATAATCAGCATGCATTAAGCCATCAGGGTATTAGAACCCACATTAGGTTTGTCATTACATTGCATGTTTGGTAGTTAGCTATGCACCTTGATTAAAGTACTTCTTAAGTAAAAGCTCTGCTGGTCAGCTGAGCTATGAGTTGATCACTGTTATATGTTTCAATAAGTTCTAAGTTTGTATCCCTCAGTATCTTCCTGAATAAGCCCAGAATTGCTTGAATTTGTTCCCATGAGGATCAAGAGATGAAAGGATGGACTTTGTACTAAGTTTTGGGTCCAATCATATGGTAAATCCCCAGGACACAATTTGGTGCGGTGTAATGTAGGGTTGTCGAAGCAGCAGAGCCAGGTACATGCTTTTGTGCATGAATGCAGGCTTCATGTTTGTTAAAATAACACTTTCTGAAGGAGGTTACTGCTCACACCTTAAGGAAGTGAAAGGTCCAGCTGGCCAAAACTAGGAGATGATCCATGATAGTTGTGATGGAGAGAGAGAATTGTTTCCAGTGTGACAAAACATGAAATATACCAGGTCATGTATACCAAATAAATCATGGGAAAAGAGAAGTAGCCCTGAACATAAAGGGCCTCCACGCCTGTTGCAGAGGCCCAGCAGTCATGGGGAAGTCTCCGCACTCGGGCAGGATCTCTGCAATGAGAATACTCACTGTGGAGATTCCGCCCAGAGTGCAGAGACTCCCCAATGACTTCCCCATGACTGCATGGCCTCCGCCACCAGCCCTTTGTGAATCAGACCAATAGAATCTATTTGATTCCATCTACAATCGTCAATGATCAGTTCAGTTTGTTCTTCAGTGGACCTGAAAAGAAATAGTCAAGACTGTTTTGTCTTTATAGTTGAAAGAAGAAGAAGATATAATATCAACTACAGAATCAAGGAGCTAGGCACACTGATTCCGAGGTCCAATGATCCGTGAGTAATAATACCTTCATATTTTTTTATTTGCGTTACTAAATCTCAGTTTGTCAATAACTAACTTTCTCTGTCATGCACTGTGAGATTAGTCAAAACCCTCTTTCTCTTCTCTTGAGAAGTACTATTAGAGTAAAGTAACATAACGTAATGCGCATCTGTATGAGGAGCAAATTACCAGGGAGTACTTTGAGGCTGTAAAACAGATGTTTATTGTTACCCATCTCATTACCATTGACTTTATTAATATAAGTATGGTAACAGGCCGAGAACATCTGCTGGAATTCTTTTCCTGTGGTAATCTAGTCAAAAACAGTTACTATAATTAGATGCAATAGTCCACTAAGCAACCCGGCCTGGCCGAGTTTTGTATCACACTAAACATGTCACTTCATGCCTTTTGCATTCTTTTTGAATGATTCCTCAGATTATGAAAATGCCAGTTTATCGGGTATGGAAAGTGGTGTTTGACTTGGATAGTTGGTCAATATATATTTTTATGATACCAATCCACGTTGATTCATTTAGAAATGGATGCACACAGGTAGAATACATTATTGTATCAGGAGGTAGTGCTAGGATGATAAAACACTAATATCCTGTATGTTAAATGTGGGGGTACAACACACGCTTTTTCATTTTGGCTACAAAAATGAGCAGTATAATGTACTGCCAAGTAATGCACCTTGAATCTAACAAAAATGACTATCTACTTCCATTGTGACATGTGATTATGTACCCTAAAATATGCATTGTTGATATCAAGTGGACCAGCAAAACTTTGGATCCACCCTTACCTGTTACAGATACATAACATAAACATGCACTTAGCATGTAAAGTGTTGCACTTGACATAATTATTAACGTACAGTCACTGTAGAATTAGAGAATTCATGCATACATTATGTGCCTTAACAGTATTAAAAGATATATTCTTTGGAGACTTGATGAATAAACTATTCTTACCTATTAAACATATATTTTCTTTAGAAACAAAAATGATTTATGTATTGTGTGCACTAATGTCTCATTTAGTGCATTTAAATGTAGTTCTTTAGTCATACTTATCCATACACATTCAAAATTTAACTGTATGCCACATGTATTATAATTCTAACGTAGTGACATTTTAAATTAATTCGTGGTTGAAATTGCATACACATATTAAATTGCATCATTGATTTAATGCATTAAAATTGTCCTGACTAGGCCTGTTTTTTATTCTGCCTAAGATACTGCTTTAATTTTCCTAGTTACATGACTTTTTCCTTGCAGGTGCAATCCACACGGTTTGTTAGTTTGAGAATAGATACAACACTTTACCAGCGATAGAAAGAGAGCCTAATAAGAAGATCTTCAGGACGAGCCTGGAGAACCAGTGCTTTAACTGACGGGTCCTATTCAGCACTACTGTAATATAGTTTGGGTGAAAAAGGATGATGTTATTTCCATGTTTGGTAAGAAGCAACCCCTGATGATGTGAGGGGGGTGTTGCTCAGGAGACTCTTGTGTTAAAATCAAGTGTTCACATCGTCTAAACTCAGATACCTGGATGCTCAGACATGCAGAACTCTTTCCCTTGGACTTTGAGAGGTTTAGACCTCTATGTTTTCCTTTTGATTCTCTGTTCAGTGTGGCTCTTGACCAAGCTTCTGAGATGCTGACAACTTTCCGCAGTTTCTTCACATTTTCCAGTTTTTCTGTATTTCTCTGACTCCTGGGACTCATTCAGATTATTGAACCATCCTATTAGTTTGGACTTAACTTAGATGATTTCAGAGTTACTCATTTATAGAAGAGAGAACCAGAAAGTATTCTCTGAGCACCAAATCTTGTTAATGAACTTTTGTATTACTATGACAACACTTCTTGTTTGTCTTATACTGGTACGCCTAAACTTCTTTAGGAGGTTGAGTTTGCCGATGGGTATTCAGTACCTTTTACATCATGGTGCTGAGATTTATGTACCTTAACTTGACTGCTAACTTGTAATAAACCTTCTTAACTATAGTCACTGATTCCTTGTCCTAATTGTGTAGCGAAATGGGTAAGTCTGTTAATTTAAGATTAATTGAATTTAATATTAACTCCCATCATGTCTCAGGCAGAGAAGGAAAGGTCAATTGGAGGACAAGTGGTAAGAGGCTTGGCCCAGGGTGCTGGAGCAAAATGGTACCTCATTTTGTCACTGAAGTGAGGGAGTTTAGGGTGTCCCATTTAAAAATTGCCAAAGCTCTTTTCCAAACCCTAAAGCCCATAGTTTTTTAAAAATTTATTTTATTATTGGCAATACAACAAACACAGGAGTTTTAGCCTGCATCCACAGGGTGGACGGCTACCGTTGAATATAATAAATCATATTAACAAAGAATATCAGGCATTGTGGTACACAGCAAGCCACCTACAACCACTACGGGCCGGCCATGTCAAGTAGTCAGTGAAGAGTCACTGAAATGTAACATGTAACATTGACACATGAGCTAATAGTAATCCTACATTTAAATTCTGTGAGTCACAGCTGGTCAGTGATTTTCCAGGTTTGAGTAGGGATGTAACCGAAGCTTCTCTCATAGAAGGGGGAGCATATTAGATTCCAGGGAGTCTTCATATACTTCACGCAAGAAGGGGGCTAATTGGTCTATGTATATTTTGTAAAATTCAATGGATATGCCATCCATGCCTGTGGCCTTCTCTGACTGTGTGTGCATTATTGCCTCACGTATCTCATCTAATTCAAAGGGGGCACATAAGAATTAACTTTGTGTGTCTCCTAACCATCCCAATGCTACATCGCCACAATATTCTCCAAGATCAAGTGGGTCAGTTCTGGTGGAGGTGTAGATCAAGGAATAGTGCTCAGTGAATATATTGAGAATGTCTGCCGTGTCGTGATGAAGCGACCCGTCGGGCCCATGTATTTTCATAACGTAGGTGGAAAATCGTGGCTTACGTATAGTTTCTGCTAACGCTTTCCCAGGGCATTCTTCCTCCCCATAACTCCTGGCTACCCAATATTTGCCCCTAAATTTGGTTTCACGGTTGGCAGTGTCTGTGTAATAACACAAGGTACCAGAGGGTCTGAGATCAGAAGAAGAGTTCAAAAGCGTGGGATATCTACCCAACAGACCGCTGTCCCTTATTCAACTATAGGTCAATTTGATCGACACAAAGGCTCTCAAGGGATGAGGAAAATACCCATCAGTCACCATTCGGATCCGCCCTTCATCATTTGGGATTTATCCGGACCACCCGTCTGAGAAAATGAGTGTTCCAATCAGAGAGTGACCTGGTGGTTAGGAGGTCCCCTTTGTTGTTTCAAAATGCAGTGTGGTCTGCCACTCGATCTTAATGAGTGGAGAGAAAATATGGGACTGGGGTGTGCAGTGCAAGTAACTGTGAGTGAGAAAAAGAAACCAGAACAAGAAAGTGTGTTAAAATTGGTGATCAGAGCACGGAACAACCTTTATTCTGGGTGTGCTCTCAATACCAAGATTAAAAAATATATAACCTTAGGCAGTCAAATTAGGTAGACCGTCTGAGATGAGGTTGACATGTTTCAGCAAACATGGACTGTTGCGTCCTTGCTTTCATCAGGACCAGAACTGTAAGACTGGTGCTACTGAACAAAGTGAAAAAAATATAAAGTGACAACAGAGAAAGTGAAGCAAGTGCAAAGAGTCACCTGTATGTTCCAACTGCCTTTACAGTTAGTGCTGTTCACTGTGAAATAAAGATAAAGGAAATGAGTGTCAGGTAAGGCTATCTGCACCCTTTGAACTCCAACATTAATCTATTAACTAGGGATCAACAAGACACATCATAGATGATGTTGATACATGCACTCTTATTATTAGAGGGTCAGTTGCAATCCATCTGGAAATACTCTTTATTAGCCAAACATAGTTCTTACCTTAATCTGTAAGGTAGAATTGTCTCACCCCACCTGGCAGCGGCTCAGGGGAAGATGAAGCACCGCTCTAAAAGACATGTAAAGCATATGTAAACATAGTGTGTAGAACACAAAACACATACACCTCTCTACTATCAATGGCCCGAGGGTAGCAAATCTTAAACTGACAAAAATGCCGCCGTTGCCAGCGTGACAATGACTGTGTCACAAAGAAGAGGGGGTTCTCTTTAGTCTAACATCCTCTTCGAAACGGAGCATAGCAGCGAGTTTAGTTAAATCAAAGTTAAGAAGAGATGTTTATCAACCGGGCTCCAATTGGTAGCTGAGTCACGTGGTGTCTAGGGACCCGCGCTCTCATTGGCCATTCTCGCGTGTAATGACTAAGTAGCTTAATCATTGGTGCTTTGTTCGTAAACAAGCGTTCAGGGCTCCTATTGGTAGCTGAGTCACCTGGTGTCTCTGTACGCGCGATCTCATTCTCGCGTGTAATGACTTTCAAGCTTAATCATTGGTGCTTGGCTGGTAAACAAGCGTTCCGATAGGCAGCAACGCGGCCAAGCTGAACCGTGTCTGGTTATGTGACAAGGTTGTCTTGGTAACTGTTGGTGTTGTATTACCGAGTGAGATATCACACTATTATGCATGATACAATTTAGGATAGTACTAGTTAGCAAGTACAAATGACGGTACTCGTATCCTGTGATCTCTGGGTAACTGTTGGTACTGTATATTGATGAGATTACACACAAAAAATCCTATTCTTGAGGGATAATGCACAAGTCCACGCAGGTGGACATTAGGCCTAGATGAGGTGGTATACTCTGACAAGGCTTGCAGATCAGAAAGGTTTTTATATGAAAGAGAACCACGCAGAGGGCAAAATAGGTTGGTAATAACAGGTTCATTAAATTGATTATATCTCAGATCTGACCACTCATTACAGACTACAGGGTGGACCATGGGATTTCATCATTCAGAACTTCACGATGTGAATTAAGTTCAAGTACCCATTTTTGTTCTTTTATCAATAGGTACTTAGCCACATCCGCTGTGTGTGATGGAATAAAGGGTTGTTCAAGAACGGTCCACTGGAACTCCATAGCTAGATGTTTGGCTTCCAAAAAATGGGTTGTTAACTTCGTGGCCTGTCTGGCACAACAAATGGTGCTTTTGTGTTCCGATATCCTCAAGCGGACTTTTCGTGTGGTCATGCCCACATACTTATATCCACACGGGCAAGTTATCAGGTAGATTAGGCGGTCACTATTGCAGTTGGTAAACTTCATCTGCTTCCAGGGTCTCAATGTGCCAATATCAATCTCAACCGATTTAGTTGTCTGTGCACAAACTTGACAATTGCCGCATGGGTGGTGTCCAAGGACCGGAGGAAGGTTCCATAGTGCACCGACAGCTCTTGGTGGATCTTCAAGTGGTCTGGTATGTACCAGTCTGTCTTTCAGATTAGGACCCCTTTTGAAGGAGACCAGGGGACGTGGAAGAGTCAGACGTCCTGAGTTCAAAATAGGCCAGTGTTTCCGGATCATACTCTGGATCTTTTTAGAGAGATTGCCAAAAGTGTGAACAAAAGTTAGTCGCTCCAGTGTAGCCTTGGGTGGTCTAGGTTCCAACAGAGCTTGCCGGTTATTGTTCATAGCTCGTTTCATAGATTGTTGGACTAGTCTAGGGGGGTATTTGAGGGCAACCAGCTGAGTACTCAAAACACTTGAGTGTTTTTTATATGCCGTGGTGGTAGAACAGTTTCTTTGTACCCGTAAAAACTGACCAAAAGGGAGGTTCTCCTTTAGAGATTTCGGGTGGTGGCTGTCAAATAGTAATAGTGAATTTCTGGAGGTAGGTTTCCTATAGAGTTCTGTTTGCAGACCCTCTGGTTTGGCGATGATCAATAGGTCAAGGAATGCGAGTTCATGTTGGCCTATCTCAATGGTGAACTTCAAGTGTGCATTTCTGCTGTTGAGCCAACTCAGGAATTCAAGGCATTTGTCTTTTGTGCCCCTCCATGTTACAAAAATGTCATCGATATACCTTTTCCAGGTCCTCAGGTTATCGATATAGGGATTGCGATCATTCAAGATGTGTTCTTGTTCAAATGAGTGAACATATAAATTCGCTAGGCTGGGAGCATAAATGCTCCCCCTGCTAGTTCCAGATGTTTGTAAATAGACCTGATCTTCAAATTGAAAGAAGTTCTGTTTCATTGCCAGTGTGGCACAGGCCATTATGAACTGGACTGGTGTAATGTTTTTTAAATCCCTGGAGTCTAGCAGTTGGTGTACAACGTCCAAAGTTTCATCCTGAGGGATGGAGGTGTAAAGTGCCTCAACATCAAAAGAGACCAGGAGGTCGGTATCCATATTGAACTCAATATCCGGTATTAATCTCAGTAGTTCAGTCGTATCTTTAAGATACGTGGGCATTACTTGCACCATCGGTCTTAGGAAATGATCCACGAATGTGGACAAGGGTTCCAGGGCCGATCCTATGCCCGATATTATTGGGCGTCCTGGAGGTGGTCGTTGTTCTTTATGGACCTTAGGCAAGGTATAGAAATATGGCATTTTTGGATGTTCTGTACATAGATATGAAGCCTCGGCTGGTGTTACCCATCCTTCCGAGGACGCTTCTTCCACCAACGTTTTGATGTTACGTTTTAGTTCTTCAGTGGGATTATGATCCAAGGGGAGGTAAGCATTCCTCATGCCCAATTGTCTAAGGCATTCTTTGCGATAGATGTCGGTATCAAGTAAGACAATCGATCCGCCCTTGTCAGCCGGTTTTATTGTGAGATCCTTATTCTCAGTTAGGGATTTAAGCGCTAAATGCTGCGCTTTAGGCAGGTTGTAGAAAACCCTGTTGTTTTCAGAGAATAGGTTGTCCATCTCTCTTTCAAGGGCCTGTTCATAGGCCAAGACCTGTGGAGGCATTGAGTGAGTGGGAGGTGTAAAGGTCGACTTACATTTCAGCCCTGTGTTGGTGTTGTCCTCATCCTGCAGGGGGACTTCCTTCTCTGCAAAGTAAAAATGTAGTCTGATTTTCCTTAAGAACCTCGCTAACTCCAAACGGGTCTCAAACTCATCATTTCTGTGAGTTGGTACAAAACCAAGCCCCTTGTTGAGGGCCTCTTCTTCAATGGGAGTCAAGGTGTGTATGCTCCAATTCATTACTATACTTGGGCTGCATTGCTCTGTCCGGCTTCTTTGTTCTTGGACGAGTTGCTCCTCAGGACCCTCGTCTCCGTTGATGTTGAGGGGGGACTGAAATGAACTTGAGGTTGTGTTTTTCCTCTTCTTCTCCCGCGGGAACTGCCCCGGCCAAACCCTAAAAAAGGCTGCCCATTGAAGTAGCTTTGGAAATTCGTTGGGAAATTTCCTGGGAAATTGGGCATATTAGGTCCCATTGGTTGTTGAAACAGACCAGATTGTTGTGGTGGAAAGAAGGGAGGCATGCCCCCGAATTGCCAGGGACCAGGTGATCACCACTGTTGTGGTTGGTGGCCCCTCCAGTTGTACCTCGTGTTTCTCTTACCTCGTCCCCGGCCTCTTGTATTGTATTTCTCACTACTGGTGTCACTACCTGAGGTTTTATCATCGGAGCTTGATGTACCGTACGTTGAACCTGTTCTGCGCCCAGTGGTGTTGAAGTCTGAGGGGGTGTAAGTATCACTGCAGTAAGGATACACTCTTTCAAATTTGAACTTATCAAGATCTTTCTTGATTTTATCCATTTTAACTGTTAGTGTATGTTCCTTAAACTCCCTATTGTTTTTATTGGAGTCGTCTAAATTCTTTTGAAAGACTTTAGGAGCTAGAGTGGTGTGTTGCAGAACTTTCGCAGGAGGTTTCTATTAGGGCTGATGAAGAGCTGTGTCTCTAATGCATTTAACTCAGTCTCCAGCCTCCTCAGTGTGTTTTGTATGTCCCTTAGTACAGCCGCACTTTTCGATATACAGATTCCCGGTATGGTAATTTTAGAGGCTTCCCATATGGTTGCTACTTCCTCCACAGAATCCTTGTTTCTACAGAAAAAATCTTGTATTTCATCCCCTAATTCCGTTTAAAAAACTGTGTCTAAGAGTGCGGAGGGTTGCAGTCTCCATCCGCAGTGTGGGGTGCCATATCCTGTCGAGCTCAAAGTTAGTAAAACCGGAGAGTGATCTGAGTATGTGCATGCTAGGTGTGTAACGCTTGTTAGGCTGGTACAAGTACCCGTGAGAGAAACAGGTAGTCCAGGCGTGCCAAGGATGCGGCCTGCACAGTAAAATGTGTACCTTCACATTTGTGCTGGTGTGTGTGCCGCCACGCGTCATTGAGGAAGCTCACTTTAAGTATGCCTTGTAAGGCCGCGTTGGATTTCGTGAAGTGCTGTGGGGCAGGATTGGACCGGTCGATGGAGGGTCATGTACTGCATTAAAATCACCCCCCTAAATTATGTGGGTGGACCCAACATCCACAATCCTGCCCCAAAGGGTATTGAAGATCTCTGGGGTGTCTGTACTGGGGCTATAGCAGCATGCCAGCGTCACGGAGTCCGCGCCCAATTGACCCCAAGCAAGACAGTATCTCACTTCAGGATCACTGAGTGCCCCTATCAAGGCAAAGGGCATGCGTTTTTTGATAATGATAGCTGTGCCACTGGCATAGGAGGAATAGGATGAGAAGAGTTTATGGTCAGCCCACTTCTGCGCAAAGTGTGCTGGGGATTGCTATGTGTTTCTTGGAGCAATGCTATATTGGTTCGGTGTCTGTCTAGATAGGCTATAATTTGGCGTGTCTTCCATGGATCTCGCAACCCTCGGACATTCCAGTTGATGATGTTCAGTTTCCCCGGGGGGATTGTGTTAGTCATTGGCCCAGGGAATGTGCGATGAGTGCCATGGTAGTTGCTCAATGAGCTGTATCATGAGTACTGAACTACTTTCCAGGCTATCCTGCTCTACTATGAATATGCTAAAACTAGAAGAGCCCTGCCCTTTTCCCGCCCCCACCCACTGAAGCATCCCCAACATGCCAGTAGTGCGATCCCACCATCCCACCCATTTCCCCAACAACAATGAAACATATGCTGCGTAAAATATGCAGCAATAAACAGTGGTGGATTGCCCGCTGGGGGAACCCCTGGGTTTTGGCACAAGTTCACCTTGCCATCAGAATTCATGTTAGATGGTGTGAATGAACTGAGAGAGGGCAGAGGGTGCCCGGCGTGCCATTTATGAGGAGGCTCACTTTGGCATTCGGTGACGTCCTGTTGTTTGGAGTGGAGTTTCCGGAGAGTAGTTATAGATGGCAAAAGTCCGCCACGTCTTGCCTTATCTTTTGGCTCTTAGTGAGTAACAGGGTATCAGTCAATGTGAATCGTCCTCTGCAACCAAAGAAGTGGATCGCTGGGACGCTGTTGGTGAGCCAGGATTATGGTTGGTGCGTTTCAAATGTTTTGAGAATTCCTCCACCTGCTGCGGTTTAGTGAAGAATCATTGTTTGCCTTGATAGGTAATTCTGAGGCGTGCTGGATATAGAAATGCATAGTCAATTTGGGCCAATCACAATTTATTTTTTACTGCTGTGAATTTGCGCCTCTCTTCTTGCACTGTGGGAGTGAAGTGGGGATGGATGGAGAACGTGATGCCATCGAAGGACAAATGTTGTTTGCTTCTTACCACATGGAGTACCATGTCCCGGTCCCTATAATTCAGGAGTGATAGGGCGAGGTGTGCCGCCCGGTGGTGGTCATAGTCCCAGAGTGCGGTACGGTGCGCATGCTCTATGATGAACTGGGGTGAGAAGGATTCTGCCCCAAAGGACGGCATCAGTAATTTCTTGATGTATTCCTCCATATTTCTTGTGTTGGTTGTTTCTGGAATTCCGAGGACGCAAATGTTATTGCGCCTGCTTCTGGCCCCCAAATCCTCGTTCTTAGCTGCAATGAGTTTCAAGAGCTTGTCCATTTGGGCAACTTGTGTTGTGACCTGGGATGTGGTGTCCACAGTGTCCGATATGCGGCGCTCCACCTCCTTTATGCGTTCCTCACGGCCCTCGAGTTTATGAACAATGGCGTCCATGCGCGTTGACATGCTATCCACTTTGTCGACAATGGTGGCGAAGCCTTGCCTGACCTGAAGAATGCTTTTCATGTCTGCATTCTGCGTGGCTGAGACCTCCTGGGTACCTACCCCCACCATATCCTGCTCATCCTGTGGGGTGCGAGTCCTTTTTTGGCCTCAAAGTGGAGCTGTGGTTGATGTGTATCAGGCATCCCCTGTGGGCGTCATCAATAATCGTTGACATGTCTCACTACTCTGCAGTTTGTGCCACAGTGCAGGGGAGTAACGTCTGGTGTGCTTGTTTGAGCAGTCGGGGGGGATGGCCTCATGGGGCTGTGGCCTCTTCTTCCACTGGACCTGTGTAGCTGGGTATGGGTGAAGTGTACATCTCAGAAGTCGCCAGGTACTATCCCTCTGCATATAGTGCTCTCGCTAAGGGAGTAAATAATTATGGCGGTTTTATTGGCAGGTCAAAAAAAGTCCAGCTTTGCAGTTGTTGCCCCCCCAATATCGCGCCATTGATGCAGTGTCAAAGTTATAAGGGGAGTGCTACTGCGCAAGTTTGCTTTCTGTTGAGGAGCACCAGGTCAGGTATATTGGCCGAGGGAGTTCACTGTACTGTGTCGTGATGGTGGGCGTTGCTGTTCTCTGCACCTAGGAAGAGTGAAGGAGGAATACCTGCGGGTCACTAGCGCTTCGCTCCACCTACCGCATTTGAGCCATCCCGGGTTGGCACACTTTGCCTCTCAGCGATATCAACGCAGCAGGAGCAGTGATGCAGTGAGAGTTGTGCCGATCCCGCAGCAATCAATCAATCAATCAATCAATCAGGAGTTTGTTAAAGCGCAACTACTCACCCGTAAGGGTCTCAAGGCGCTAGGGGTGGGGGGGGGGTGCAGGTTCCATCCCATCAAGGAGGGGGTCTGTCGAAGAGCCAGGTTTTGAGGTTTCTTGCGAAGATGGGGAGCGATGTTGTCTGTCTGAGGTGGAGCGGAAGGGCGTTCCATGCTTTGGCCACGAGAAAGGAGAAGGAGCGGCCTCCAGATCTGGTCTTTCTGGTGCGGGGGACCTCGGCGTAGGAGAGCTGGGCTGATCGTAGGGTCCTTTGGGGTGCGTGGAATTTGAGACGGCTCTACAGGTATGATGGTCCGGTGCCGTGGAGGGCCTTGTGTGCGTGGGTGAGCATCTTAAAGGTGATTCTCGCCTCAACGGGGAGCCAGTGGAGTGTGCGCAGGTGCTGGGAGATGTGGCAGTGTTTTGGCAGGTTGAGGACCAGTCTTGCGGCGGCGTTCTGGATGTTCTGTAGCTTGCGGATGAGGTTTTTGTTTATTCTGGCGTAGAGTGCGTTGCCGTAGTCGAGTCTGCTGGTGACCAGGGCGTGAGTGACTGTCTTTCGGTGTTCGAGGGAGATCCATTTGAAGGTCTTACGAAGGAGGCGGAGGGTGTGGAAGCAGGAAGATGAGACAGAGTTGATCTGGCGGTCCATTTTGAGCTCGGAGTCCAGGATGATTCCCGGGTTGCGTGCCTGGTCTGTGGGGGTTGGCGGGTTTCCGAGGGCGGTGGGCCACCAGGTGTCGCTCCAGGCGTCGGGGTTTGGGCCCATGATGAGTACTTCTGTTTTGTTGGTGTTTAGTTGTAGGCAGCTGTTTTTCATCCATTTGGTGACATGCCTTCTCGAAAGTTGCGTCTGGCGGTGTTGGGCTCGTTGGATAGAAAGAGGATGAGCTGGGTGTCGTCTGCGTATGACACGATGTTGAGTCCGTAGGTTCTGACGATGGGGGCAAGTGGAGCCATGTAGACGTTGAAGAGCGTTGGGCTGAGGGAGGAGCCCTGGGGGACTCCGCAGGTGGTAGGTGTGGGGTCTGAGAGGAAAGGGGGGAGTCTGACCCGTTGCGTCCTGCCGGAGAGGAAGGAGCAGATCCAGTCGAGGGCCTTGTCCTGGATTCCTGCGTCGTAGAGTCTGCGTATTAGGGTGCGGTGGGAGACTGTGTTGAACACCGCTAATAGGTCTAGGAGGATGAGGGCTACTTTTTCTCCTTTGTCCAGTAGGGTGCGGATGTCATCTGTTGCGGCGAGGAGGGCGGTTTCCGTACTGTGGTTTTTTCTGAAGCCGGATTGGGAGGAGTCGAGGATGTTGTGTTCTTCAATGAATGTGGCGAGTTGGCTGTTGATGGCTTTCTCGATGACTTTCGCTGGGAAAGGGAGCAGGGAGATGGGTCTGTAGTTTCTGAGGTCGGTGGGGTCCGCTGAGGGTTTCTTCAGGAGGGGGTTGACCTCGGCGTGTTTCCAGTCATCGGGGAACGAGGTGGTCGCCAGGGAGCGGTTGATGGTGTGGCAGAGCATGGGTGCGATGATGTCAGCGGCTCTGTTGAAGATGTGGTGGGGCAGGGGTCAGTGGGGGCCCCTGAGTGGATTGACTTCATTGTCTTCAGTGTGTCTTTGGTGGTGAGGGCTGTCCAGTCATCAATCGCTGGTTTCCGGGTGTCAGGGGTGGTTGGTGAGGGTTCAGTGTGTTGGTTGTCTTCGTCGAAGTTGTCGTAGATGCTCTTGATTTTGTGGTGGAAAAAGGTGCTGAGTTTGTCGCAGAGGTCTTGTGAGGGAGGGATGTCGGTAGACTCGCTGGTGGGTTGGGCGAACTCCTTGATGATGCTGAAGTGTTCCTTGCTGTTGTGTGCGTGGGTGGAGATTCTGTCTTCAATTGCTTTTTTCCTCGTTTCTCTGATGAGTTGATGGTGAGCGTTGGTGGCGGCACTGAAGTTGTTGTGGGCTTCTGTGGATTTGGTGTTTCTCCAGGCCTTTTCGAGGCGGCGGCATGTGCCCCTGGACTCTCGAAGTTCGGTGGTAAACCATCTGGCTTTCTTGGCACGGGTATTGTTGTTTTTCTTGAGGGGGGCTATGGTGTTGGTGCTGTCCGAGATCCATCTATGCAGCGTTCGGACTGCGGTGTTGGGGTCGTCGTTTTCCGCGATGGTGGGGTGGAGTTGTTGAGTGAGGAGATGAGCTGGTCGTCGGTGATTTTGGTCCAGTTTCTTTGTGGAAGCAGGTGCTGGTGTCTGTGGATGGTGGGTGTTCTGAAGGTGAAGTGGACGCAACGATGGTCAGTCCATGGGTGTTTGGTGGTGTGGCTGAAGGTGATGGAGTTTCCTGTAGTGAAGAGGGGGTCAAGGGTGAGTCCTGCTGAGCGCGTGGGCTCGGTCATGATCTGGCAGAGTCCAATGTTGTAGAGGTTGTCCAGGAGGCATGTGGTGTTGGGGTCCAGTTGATTGTCGAGGTGGAAGTTTAGGTCTCCCAGCAGGGTGTAGTTGGTGGATGCGATGGCCTGCGGGGAGATAATGTCTGTGATGGAGTTGGCGAAGGGTCCGTGGGGTCCAGGGGGTTGGTAGATGAGGGTTCCTCGGAGGGCGGCAGTGGGGCTGGCTAGTATCTTGAAGTGAAGGTGTTCCATCAGTTCTGTGGACTCGCTAGGTAGTGTGCTCAGGCGGAGGCTGGATTTGTGGACGATGACGATTCCTCCTCCTGGGTGGGTGAGGCGGTCCTTCCTGTAGATCTTGTATCCTTGGGGGATGGCGATGGCAATGTCTGGTCCTGAGCTGGCGTTGGTCCAGGTTTCGGTGAAGAATGCTACGTCCGGGGTATTGCTGTCGAAGAGGTCCCAGATTTCTGTGGCGTGTTTGTGGAGGGATCGGACGTTGAGGAGGATGCATTGCAGGGTCTTCGGTTCGGTTGTGTTCTTTTGGGCGGGTTGTGCTGGATCCGTGTTCTTGGTGGTGCTGCAGGTGTGCCGGCAGCCGTGACAGCTGAAGGGTCCATGGGTGTCGGCTGGTGATGCTAGCTTGCAGTTGTTGTTGCAGCCTGTAGTGAGTGCGTGGAGTGCTGCTGGGTCGTAGCGTTGGCGGGGCGGAGGTCCAGGGTTCCTGGTGCTGGTCACGGACGGGTCGTGGACGGGCGCAGACGTGCTTGCCTTTGACGCGCCTTCGGTGCACCAGCGGCGCGCCCGCAGCCAGTGGACGCCATTAAGTAGGGGTTGGGGAGGGCTGGACAGCTGGGAGGCTGGAGCGGGGAGAGGAGCTGGATTGGGCTGGTCGCGCTGGGGGGGAGGGGCCACGGGGGCAGCATCGATGGGGAAAAGTAAAGGGAGGAAAGAAGGGATAAAGAGAAAAGGGAAAATAAGCAGAAATAAGGCACAAAGGAGCAGAGATGCAGAAAAGGGCAGAAAGGTGAAAGATGGAAAGGGTAGAAAAACGAGTGAAAACGAGTGAAGGAGCAGAGGGAGAGAAAGGGAAAATGGGCAGAAATAAGGCAAAAAAGAGCAGAGGTGCAGAAAGGTGAAAGATAGAAAGGGTAGAAAAACGAGTGAAAACGAGTGAAGGAGCAGAGGGAGAGAAAGGGAAAATGGGCAGAAATAAGGCATAAAAGAGCAGAGATGCAGAAAAGGGCTGAAAGGTGAGAGGTGGAATGGGTAGAAAAACGAGTGAAAACGAGTGAAGGAGCAGAGAGAGAGAAAGGAAAAATGGGCAGAAATAAGGCAAAAAAGAGCAGAGGTGCAGAAGAGTGAAAGATAGAAAGGGTAAAAAAACGAGTGAAGGAGCAGAGTGAGAGAAAGGAGACAGAGGTCCACTCGACCACCAGGGATGAGGCGCAGAGAAACCTGTGGGTGGAGGAGGGCCTCGATCACTAACACTC
This sequence comes from Lissotriton vulgaris, assembly GCF_964263255.1. Classification (NCBI taxonomy): domain Eukaryota; kingdom Metazoa; phylum Chordata; class Amphibia; order Caudata; family Salamandridae; genus Lissotriton; species Lissotriton vulgaris. The sequence continues at coordinate 1,866,788,241 of NC_141685.1, read as the reverse complement.
AAGAGTGCAAGGGCAGGGGCACCTCACTTAATGGTGGAGCTGCGAGGGTGGGAGAGCAATTTCACTGACAATGAGTCAGTGGTCTTGCAGCGTTGTGCAGCTTCAGTAGATGGCTGCTCTGTCCCGGGCATGTGGTGTCTCTCTCTAGTCCCATGCCGAAGGGCCTAGTTGCTGGGTGCGAGTCCGCAGCCTCGCATGTTGCCACCCGCCGCTCTGTCGCAATGTACCTCCCAGGCGGTGCAGGAATGATGACCTTGCAGCGCAGACCCGGAGAATGCGATCAGGTTGTAGCTTAGACCGGGGCTTCAGTAGGTTTTGAACTCTGATGGGAGCGCTTGAGCGCGAAATTACTTTTTGTTGAGGAGCACAAGTTCAGGTATATTGGCCAAGGGAGTTTATTATGCTGTGTCATGATGGCAGGCGTTGCTGTTCTCTGCACCCAGCGAGAGTGTGGGAGAAAGTCCTGCAGGTCCCTTGCGTGTCGCACGACCTTCCGCATTTGAGCCCTCCGGGACTGGATCTGTTTGCCTCCCAGTGATATCAGCGCAGTGAGAGCAGTGATGCAGTGAGAGCCGCTCTGATCTTGCTGCGTTGTGCGGCTTCAAAAGATGGCTGCTCTTTCCAGGGCGTATGGTGTCTCCCTCTAGTTCCGTGCCAGAGGGCCTAGTTGCCGCATGGGAGTACGCAACCTCGCGTGTTGCCGCCCGCCGCTCTGTCGCACCGCGCCTCCCAGGCGGACACTGCAGTGACCTTGTAGTAGGGACCTGGAGGGTTCAATCAGGCTGAAACTAACACTGGGGTTTCAGTAGGTTGTGAGCTCTGACGGGCTGTTGTTTGGGCCGTCATCGGTGCCTATGAGCAGGATAAATAATGAATCCAAACGTAGGGCTGCAGGAGCCTCACGATAAAGTGGCCATCTTGCGTGTGCGCCACCTAGTGCCCCAGAAAAGAGTCAAAAATTGGGTTGGCCGAATGTTATGGCAGGTCCACCAATCCAGTGACGCCTGTGCTGGCTGTGTCTGGGGTGCGTGTATGCCAGCCCGCAGGGAGTAACTGATGCTGGCAACTATACCAACAGTCATCAGGCACCCAGAAATACAATTTCAGAACTACAATGGGAGATGGCACGATTCGCACAGGGCTAGTGGCCCCAGATGCACAGCGGGCAAAACTGGCCAACCGCCACGGGACACTGACCTTTGGGAGACTGGGGTAGGGTCATGTGGGCAGAGCAGTGCCTCAAATGTGTTATGGCTGCATTTTGCTACTCCACACGTTCAACTGTTGAGTGGCTGTGGTGCCATGAAATGTCTGTTTTGGGTGCAGGCCAGGATGACCATGGTAGGTGGTCATGTAGTTTGACATGTTGATTGTGGTTTGGTCACGTGTGCATCCCCACAGTTGTGCATTGTGCTGTGGAGGCATTGGGATGTGTTGTGTGTTGACTTGGCACTTACCAACAAGCAGTCCCGTTTCATATGTGCCATCCTGGAAGCACTGGTTTATGATGGACTGATGGAAGATGAAGGAATCATGCACACTGCCTGGGTAGTTGGCGACAACATTGGTGAAAAGTCTTCAGTGGTCCACTATTGCCTGCACATTGATGGAATGCGTGTGCTTTCTGTTGCGGTAGTGGTGTGCAGTATCTGCAGGGGGCACAAATGTGACATGTGTGCTGTCTATTGCCCCCAACACGGCCGGGAATCCGGCTAAGCCTTACTTTGTCTCCAGCTGTTCCTGAGCACTGTTGGGTAAATGAAGTTACTGGGGTATGAAGCTGAGGATGGCATCCAGGACAGGTGTGATGATTTTGTATAGGGCTGGCTGTGAGACCCCTCCAACTCTGGCAGTTGTTGGTTGGAAGGCACCAGAGGCCAACAGGTACAGCATAGCCAGCAGCTTTGTCTGCGGAGGGATGTTGGTTCTCTGCTGTGTTGGGACTGTCAGCCTGTGGGCGATGTGGGTCATGATGCGGTGAATAGTTGTCCTTTTGAGCCTGTAGTGGGCAATGACTTACTCGTGCTTCAGGTCTGTGAGAGTGGTGCGTTTTTGGTAAGTCCGCTGTCTTACTCTGCACTGCCTCTGTGGTGGTCCGGTGGGGTGCGGGTGCGGGTCCGGGGGTGGTGGCAATCCCGGGGGTGGTGGCCGTGGGTGTTGTGGCCCTGTTGGGGCTCCGAGCTGCATGAAGAGTAGCTCCATGGGCCTGTTTTCAGTTCGCTTGGCAGATCTGTCACTTCGTTGTGAAAGTGATGTTGTTGTTTTTTTGTGTGTTTCTGCACGGGAACGCCTACTCTGCATCTCATTAGTGTTAGTTGGTGGTGTCCACCGTGGCGTTAGGTTTTGGGACTGTTATCGTGGGAATTCTGACGATGTCTGCTGTTAGCACCAGCTTGTGAATGGTGGGGTAAATTTATCATGATTTTGGCTGCGATAAAGTGCAGTTAATTCAGCGATAGCTCCTTCAGAATATGCCCCTTACACTTTGCATGTTGTCACGTTTATTTTGTTTGTCCCTGAACTTTAATAACTGCTAGTGACAAGCGGAATATGAATTTGGTAATAGCTAAGAAATAATAATGTGTTGATAACTACCTGTTGTTGTTTGATTTGGTCGAGTGAGGTTATGTGCATAAAATAATAGATTGATTTCTTAATTATATTCTACTAGAAGTCAAATGCATCGTAAGCAGGAAATAATATCAACATTTAAGATATTGATCTAATGAAGCAAAGTCAGTTCTATAACTTAGCTTCTCTAGATAGGATTTAAATGTTTTTCTTTCAAGTGCCTTAATTTTTTCTTTTATCAGTCACTTCTTGCCTAAAAGTTATGAAAGGGCGCCTTATTAAAAGACGTCCTGCTACAGTCTTCTGTAGCATTGCCAGTACTGAACTAGGGTTAATTTGCTACTAATGTTCTTGGTGATTGGAACAATTGTTTCATTGAATGTCAAATTGAATAGAGCTCTGTTTAAGACCGGAACTTGTGAAAGTTATTTAAATAACTGAATTATTCAATCAAATGTACACACAGAAGGGTCGTTATCATCAAGTGTTGTCCGCGGGGTGTTTTGCAGGCAACTTTCTAAAAATATTTTTAAAAATTCCATTAGATTATCTAGACAAAACTAAATTAAGGGAGACATAGCTCCTAAAATACGATTTGCACCTGTACATTGAAAACCGTCGAAGTAAAAATGGGAGTAGAAGAAATGTACAGTGCAACAAATCCGAAACAAGCTTTGGCAATGCCAGGATGTCTGGCTTATGAATGAAAGTACCTCTTCAATCACCATTGGGTTTAGGCACTCAATAGTTCATGACGCATGCACTCTGACAATCATTCTTGCACTCATGCATCCATTCATCTACTCACTAACACATTCTTTCATACACCCAATTACACAATCAAAAAAACACACATTTAAACTCAACAACATACGTAAAAAAAGCGCAGTAGATGAAAGAAAACATGCTGCTGCCTAAAAATAGTGAACATATGATTGCAATAACAAATTACATTAAAAATAGCAGCAGGTGTTTGTCTGTTATATCATTGTTCTAAACTTTTTACATGGCTGACATTTTTAGAACCAATATGTTTGACATCTCAATACGGTAAAACAACCATATGTCATGGACTCTACCATTCCATGATGGCCACCTGCTTTTCAGGCAGTGACCACACATATTTCTGCATATCGCAGAGGAACTGAGCGCCAAGTAAAAGGCCCATTAGCCCTCTCTGTGGAGTCGTTATATATTCTAAAAATGAAAATAGAACGAGAAGAAGGAAATACATGAAATAGGAACATGAGCCTGAAGGACTGGTCCACCAGCCCTGGCTAGGAGCGCATTCCTTTTTAAGCTAATCAGATAAATGCCGTCAGTTACAGGGCACGAGAGTCAATGCCTGAATTGGGTTGACCCACTGCGCCCTGTTGTATACTATCATGTATGGAAGCAGAGTGTAAATGACACCCATGCATGCCAGTGGTAGATGAGAGCTTACCCAATGACTGGGTACCTCTATGTGAATGCATATATAGTTATACATATATATATATATATATATATATATATATATATATATATATATATATATATATATATATATATATATATATATATATATATATATATATATATATATATATATATATATATATATATATATATACATATATATATATATATAGATGTTTTATGGCTTGTTTCATTACAAGATCCTGGCACAAAACTAAACTATCAGACTTTCCAAACGGGTTCTAGCAAGAATCTTTGCCAAAGGGGGTTAATCAGCATCAAACTCCTTGCCTTCCTAGGCAACATATAAGGCTCTTTTAACAAAATTTATGTTTGCAGGCTTTACCACAATGCAATACCAATCCACCTTAAACTTAAAGGTCTAATGGCATTAACATACGTTTCATTATACTGAAGTCAGACCTACTGCCTTTGTTGTAAATTTTCAAAAAAAGCATATCAAACCTACGGCATCGGAGGTTTTTCCAATGAACCAATCAGGCCTATAGCTTTCATCGGTGGCTTGTCTCCTCAACCACCTTGGACCTAATGTATTCTGCATCACCTTTCACAAAGTGAAGCTATCAGGTATACAGGGATACAATTAAAAATATGTACAAAATGACACACCAAAACAATCTTCTCTGAATCTCATATCTTTGGCAACTCATCAGTCTATATTGGCATATGTACTCATGTCGCACTCACAATGTCAAGGTATCGAATAGCAATAAATTGCCAAATCTTTTCTTTCTTCATATATTTCTTAGTTTCATGTCTGATGTGGACTTAGTGTTGGCAGCACATTAATCAAGTTCATTTTGTGGGGAAAAGGAAGTGATTTGAAAAGGAAGTTGTAAAAGTAGACACAACTAGGTAGTTAACAGGGTTCACTGACCTGCATGCGTAAGATAAGGCTGAGGAATTAGTTACAGTTAAAAGATGGAGGCAACATAAATTTTCCTTAGACCATTGACTTCTATAATAGGTCCCAGCAGGGAAAGTAGATCTCATTAGCGTCTATTTACCTCTTATCATGCAAACTTTAAATATTGTAGCCTAACCCTCTTAAGTGACGCATTCTAGTCTCATTTAAGTGGGCAGTAAAATATGCCCCCTTGAGGTAAGCAAGAGTTTTTTCATGATTCCAATGAAAGCAAGCAGGACTCCTGGCCAATCATCACTAATATGCTTCTTAAAGAGAAAACATGGGTCACAGGCTGCAGTGGCTAGGCTCAATGAATCATTTTCCCCTTCACAGAACACAGAGACAAATAAGCAATACGGCATGCTGATCACCTGTCTTAGGCACACATATACATTATGTACAGAGCGATGAACTCCTTTTGTGCATATGCAAGATTGGAACAGGCAGGAAAGATGCAGCACCTGTAATACTGGGTTTTTCTTCATTGGAATGCCATCAAATACCCTCCATCTGTACAATCAGTTTATAATGCTTTAAATGTGGGCTTTAGAATATCTCCCAGGAGGGCTTTATATGACTTGAGGTTGATGATCTAGAGGTAACGTCACATTAAAAGGTTGATTCATTATATTCATTATATTTGGATTTGATAACTGCCTGTGTTGCCTTCTACATTGCAAACAAACAATGATCGGACTAGAGAAGCAAAAAGGAGGAGAAACAGTCAGTCATATGCCGTATTCTTTAAGGAAACCTTAAATCATGTTTCTGTTAGAACTAGCATATATGGTCAGTGGTCCAGAAAGTGATGGGTATTTCAATGCAGTGCTAGACTGCTCAGTGGTGATTACGCAACATGCATCACACACAGCAAGTAGTTAGTGGTGATAGTCCCACAGATCTTTGGTTGATCTACAGGAAAACCAATGAGTTTGTTCTGATCCTCATCTTTGGTAATGGGAAGGTACAAGGGGGCTGTCGTTAAGGATGACGTGTATGCCACATTTGGAAGGGACATTTCTGGTCATCAACTTTGAGATGGGGTGGGTAACAGCATTGAAGAGCCGCAGTGGTACTTTTGGGAGGTATACAATTGTGGAAATTGATGACAATAACGTTAAAGCTGCTATAGTTTGCTTTCCTTGATCCATTAAAGAGTGAATATTTAGTATGGAACAATTGAGTGTTAAATTACCTTTGCATTGAAACCCGTTTTTTAAGGACACTATAACATTGCTGCACAAACAAAAATAGGGAGGAAGTCAAGATATCCAAGAGACAGGGCTTCCCTTTTGTTGAAATTAGGAATGCTGCTTTTAATCTGTGAGCAAACAGCAGGATTCATTACCTTCCTTGGTGTATGGTCATCGACCTCTGTCTCATAATCGTGTGCCTTACTCACTAAAAGGGTTCATCTAAAACAGCAATAGAATTTCACACATCGCCATTCTCTGATTACACTTTGATTACCACCCACTTGTATTAATTATTATCTATAGAAAGAGCAAAAATTAGAAATTGCAATGGACATGGCATCATTTTCAGTCATCAAACTCTTATCGCAGATAGAACAACAAATTAAAGATTTCAAGATGTTTAACATGGGCACAACACACATTTTAAATTAGTAGGAGATGTTTAACACACACGTACAGGGCCGTCTAGCCACATTTTCATAGGCAAATGGAATGAGCAATATAATAAGTTACATCTTTTTCTAATACAGTTAAGTACATCATAAAATAGTCTACATGGAAATCTGTGCTTTAATGAAGTGTTCCACGAATGAGGTATATATCTACTCAGAGAAATTAGTAGAGTGTGGATATGCAATTATGAACCAAGCAACCAAGATTTAAAAAAATAAACGCCCATGATGTTAAAGATAAACCACCCATGAAGCTGGAAAGCTCATCAAGATAGCAAATACATGAATAGAACAGGTATTTCTAAAGTGCATTCATCCGTGGGTTCCTTGGTACCGAATAACAGATGTTTATTGTTAGTAAACATAATGCTAATCACTTCATTGAACATGAAAGGAGGAAAGACTGAACAAACCCAACAGGATGTAAACCAGTGAACATCGAGGCAAGTAAGATATCTGTAGATGACACATCAGCCCATTGAGCTCTGAAGTACACAGGGATCAATACATCTGTCCCTCCAAAGAATAAGATAGTTTTGAATTTTACCTTCTTTTAAAATAATTATATATGCACAAAATGCTGCTTTTGAATAAGCATTGACATTCTATGGCAGACGAATCAAATTGAGTAAATGAAAAAGTGTTAGACTGCCGATGTTTGTAAAATGCTGCATACCTACATCACTCCAGTATTTAGAACAGTTAGTCACTCATTTTGAATGGTGCAACCTAATTTAGAGATGCTAAAAGGCCTAAAATGTGCTTCAATAACACGCCGTGGCTGTCACTCACACTGTAGAAGATGCCATGTGGCCTCATTTATGAGGCCGTGCGTCACTTTTACGCCGCCGGTGCGTCACTTTTAGTGACGCATCGGCGGCGTAAAACATGCCTCCTGTTGCGCACTATTTACAAAGTGATGCATCTAAGCAGATGCGTCACTTTGTAAACCCCTGCGCTACATTATACCTGCGTCAGGTAAAATGTATGCAGAGGGGGCGTTCCCCCGCAAAAATCCTCGTAATAGTGACGCAGTGAAATCTATGAGATTTCACTGCGTCACTTTTAGGACGCGTAAAACTGACACAAGCCCTTTCACATGGGGCTTTCCCCATGTGAAAGGACGCATTGCTGGAGTTGCGTCACTTTTGTGACATACTCCAGCAATGCGTCACTTTTGCGCATACAGATACGTCAGAAATATTGACGTATCTGTAATTCCTTGCGCAATGATGCGTCATATTGTAAATATGACGCATCATTGGGGTCGCAAGGAGGTCGCAATGAAAAGTGACGCATCGCTGTTTTCTCGCAGCGATGCGTCACTTTTCATAAATGAGGCCCCTGGAATCTACTATCCCTAGACTGGGGAGTCCTGCATGCACCACCAAACAAACCCCTCACCAAACTCTCTCGGCAGAAAACGTTTCTAAATGATCTCCCACTAAACTATAACTTCCCTTTAACTATCAGTCTTTGACTTATCAAATCATTTTAAATGTGTCAAAAATACCTTGGAAATGCATCCCTTCTGTTCCTGCTCAAAAGGCTTCTTTATCATTTAATGCATTAGCCTTAATCACTTTTGGAATTGTCTCCCACCTTTTTTTCTGACTACATTTTACCCTGTTAACCGACAGTGGCAACTTGCTATTATATGATCTTTAAAACAGCGTTTAGAATGTTAGGAAGTCACAGTGATTCATTACTCTCTATATAAAAGCATTATAAAAATAAATAAATGCTCAAAAATGGTGTGTTTCTCAGGTCTTGGATACAGAAAACAAGTATCAAGCAAATTAGCAGATGCTCGGCGTTTTCATTTGATTTCAAGGCAGAGACAATGACGAGAAGATGAAATGCGGTGAAGCAGAATCCAGGCTTCAATAAATCACATTATTCCTCCCCATCAAGAGAGATGTAGTTACACTTTTCTTCTGTAGAATCTTTTGTGCTACAGTAAGCAAAAGTTTAAATGTGAAAACACTTCAATAAAACGGTAATTTTCTTAAGCAATAACACAGAGCTCTCCCTAGTCAACCTCATGAGTGTCAGAGTTATCAGATACTAGGGAGGGCTACGATCCTTTCCGGGGCTGTCGAGTGTGATACATGGGATGTGCCCAGGTGCCGTATATGGACCAAAACAAAAGTCGGGGAATTACAAAACTGACAGTTTGCACAATTAATGTCACATTTATCTTCACGCCGTCCTTGAGCCGTATCATTATGAGCATTTGAGAGCAATAATCGGTAGTAGTGGTTTTAGTTATCGCACATCGTTTGAGCCTATATACATTTATTGTGGGTGAATTATGATAAATATAGGGAAAAAACATTCTGGTGATGCTATTTGTTTACGCGCCCTACTACCAAAGGTGGCCAATGACAGACTGGAAAAGGTCCCGTAAATTGAATCATGTAATTTAACAATCCAATCACTCAAAACGGCATGATATCACAAAATACACTGTCCGAACCATAAGATCTTGATCCACAAAGAACATTAAGTTGTATTTCATCTGTATCAGAAGACTATCTGTTTGATTATATCTTATAATAAACAGGAACAGTGCTCTCTACAAGTCCTTAGTGTTTGGATGGTGTATTTCATGATATCATACCGTCTTGCTTTGGTTTGTTAAATTACATTATGAACATTTGAGACTGATATTGGCACATTCAATAATTGCCATCGACAAGGATAGCCAGTGTATACAGTATGATGTCATAGGGTCTGGACGACAGGCTTTAATCCTATTCTTTAACGCTCACCAGCAACAGGCAGTTATTTATCACACAGGATCTAACAATTAAACAGATTGAGTTTGTATGATTTAACAGCTCCAAGATTTATGCTATTCTCATAGTTGAACCAATACTTTACTTCCTGTTATTGGACAAAACTCTTTTGATTGTGTGGTCTCTGGTTGCGTTCAGTGTTTACCACTGCAGCATTTGTAGCACGTTTTCCCTGGCGTTCCCACCTATGTACCCTTTTTTTACGGTTCGTCTTAAGGCAAACGTCTAAAGTAAAACTTAATAGGTAAGTGCTACGTGCAGGCGACCAACTATTAGCATACCTATTTTATTTCAACAACCTTGCAGTATAAAAGAAAATGTTGAGAATCGTATTTCAAAGGAACTTCACACAATTAAGCTAAAGCTCTTAGAAAAGTAACTTCTCTGGTTCATTAATGTAGAAATATGGAGCATAGATTCTAATCTGGGAGTTAATAATAAAAGCAATTTTTACTAAAAATAAAAAAAAACTGCAATGATAGAATCATGCTTCGGCTCTGAGCTTCCCACAAAAAGTCACTTTATTACTTTCTTTTGACACTTATTTCCATTCCGGGATTAATTTTACTCTATAAGGGCTTCTTAACTATTCTATTACATTTTCTATTCCGAAGCAATAATATCTAAGAGTGAATAATAGCCATATTAATCATTATTTCAGTTTAATGTACCTGATTGTGTAAGCTCTCTAGAATTTTGCTGATATCCAAAATCATGAAAATATTATCTCTTCATGTTTCAGTGATATGAGATGGAACAAAGGAACGATTTTGAAAGCATCTGTCGAGTACATCAAGTGGCTACAAAAAGAACAACAGCGGGCCCGAGAGTTGGAGCACAGACAAAAGAAATTAGAGCAGGCGAACAGACGGCTCCTGCTTCGAATTCAGGTTGGTCATGAAGTCTTTTTGTCAGATTAAAACGATTTATCCATTGTAACAATCAAATAAATATCTTCTTTTCTTTTCTAAACTTCATCTGTGTGCACTTGCTTGATTATTTTGCAAGGCAGTGGCTCATGGCCCTTTGAAGAATGTTATGACACCCGAGGATATTAACTACACAAACGTGTTTCTACCTGGACCTAGCAGGCTGAAATACACATTTTAAGACATGTATTCAAACGAGGAAGTCTTGAGTTTTAATAGTATTAACGATATTGAAACACCCATCCGCCAAATGTACCCTTTTCAATTGGGGATGGTACTCCGAGTCAGGTTCACGTCTGTTAATAGCTTACCCAGAGCAAATATTGTTCAGGATTCACTCAAGTCTTTCTGAAATCTGTCATTTTGCTTTACTTTTATCAGTATTTGGAATTCATGAATGAAGAGGTATTTGCAGGTTATGTGGAACTGTGGCCCTGTTTATGGTCATCACAGAGAGAGGTGTGAAATTGATCGAATCCAATATTTCTCCGACAACGCAAGGATCGATGGGGCATATTATCAAGGGAGTTTATCTCCGCTTTTTTGGCTTTAAAAGCCAAGAAATCGGAGATAAAATTATCTCCCTATTACCTAGCTGTCGCTAACACCAGTTAGCGACAGCTAGTAGGAGACAGCGACCCTCTTGGGCCCCACTTTGCATGTCAGTGATATTTATCACTAATGATATGCAAAGTGGGCGTGCCAAGATGTTAGCGACTGGAAACAGTCGCTAACTTCGCTATCTCCTATTACCAAATTTTGGAGATATTCGCGCTAAGCGCGAATATCTCCAAAAGCTAACACCTGCCCTGAGCAGTTCTTAGCCATGTTATCCAATGGTAGGTGGATAACATGTCTAAGAGCATTAGCTCGGGAATGCATGAATATCGCGGACTTTTAAGCGATATTCATGCATTGCGGCCGATTTTTATCGCATTTGCGATAAACCTTGGTAATACCAAGGTTTATTTGCGATAAAAATCACCGCAGCTCTGCGGTAAATTTTTGTCTCTAACCAAGCAATAGCGATAATTATCGCTATTGCTTGGTAATATGCCCCTGGATTCCTTGGGCGTGAATAAGTAGCATTCAATTATGATTACTGCCCTGGAGAGGGGACATAACTTGCATATTGTGATAATTACTACCACAAAAGCCTGCAAGCCTGCTCATTCATTGGGCATTTTTCCGGCGATAGGTTTTGGCAGGGCTTACATGCCAAAATTGATCAGGTGCTTACTACACACCCTTTGATTGAAGTATGTTCAGTAATCAGAGTAACTGCATGTATTGCAATTAATCGTCCAACCGTAATAGGAGACCATAGCGCCAACTCTTTTACCATCTAACACAACAATGTGCCGCAATTCAAAACCATTTTTAAAACCAGCTCCCATGCACGTGCAGAGAGAAATTGAGTGCTGGACTGAGTGAGATTGAATAGGAACGCAGGAATACCTTTGGCGGAGCCGGACTCCAATCTGGATTTTTACCTTACCAATCCTTAGAATCCATGGTCGACTGGATCTTTGTTGTCTGCTAGGAAGTGTAAAGGGAAGATTTTCAAATCATACCTTTTGACTAACTTGTTAATAGACAATCAAATAATTTTAAAAGGACCACTGACTACGGAGTGAAGTTCGAAAATGTATTACAAAACCAAAAATAACTGAACATACAAGCACCTCAGCAAGAGGTTCAAGAAATAAAATGGCACTAATACAAACATAATCCTATGCAAGAGTCTCAACTGACTCAAGATAAACATCAAAGTAAGTTCAAGAAGCATTAGGCAAACGATAATTGTTCCCACTTGAAGTCTTGACTGCATTTGCTTCAAAGGGAAAGAAAAAGATTAGTCTGTCCCTACACTAACTCTAAGATGACATCCCTACTTAACATTCCCCCCCAGGCAAGAGAAAAAAGTGTCAGCAGTGATAACTTCCTAAGAAGTACACTCACTTTCTGTAGGTAATTAGCATTAAACTACTGAGCTTGTTCTAAGATGCTCCTTCCTAACCCCTCTCCTGCCTGTCTTGCTCCAAGTCTACATTCTGCTCGCTGTCTCGAGATCTTCTCTAAAGTCTGCTCTCAGATTCTACTCTCCTTCCCATTTGCCCTAAAGACTGCTCTCCTTCCTCAGGGTACTGTCCCTAATACAAAAGCAATAAGCTGTATCCAACTCTTGAGTCGGAATGAAATACGTTCTAAGTCTATCCCCTGACTTGTAATAATCATGCGTATTCAAATGCTTATAAGCTGGTACTTCAGGAAGAACTGCATCATAATTCGAAAAGAAATACTCAAAATGGTTTCATCCGTAGAAAATGCTAAGCAGCAAACTACATGAAATACCACATGTCAATAGAAGATGATGACATCTGATACCCTCATCCACTGAAGCAGGAATTGCATACACACATAACAATCTTTCGCATTCATTGCATCAATATATTCATACAACAACTTTGCATACGTATTAAGCTTAAAGTCACCTTTAGACTGATCTGCGTGTAACTTACGACTCTCCTCTAGTAGCAAAGCTCTTTTGTCTCCTATTTTGACCTCTTTCCTGCTAGGAGTAGTAGGTGTAGGTGTTCTCTCTACCTCCACTGCCTGCTCATGTGGTGCTAAATACAAAACTACAACTACTAGAACAATGAAGAGTATCACTCCTCCTATAAGTGTGCCTACCATGCACCTAGCCCTATGATTTGGTTTTCCAGCCTCCATGGTCTCAGGACGGATTGCAATTCTTGTTCAGCAGCAACGCTCAAGAACCACTCCTCCTCCTCCAGTTGCTTGAACCATCTTGAACCACATCTCGGAAAGCTGGAAGTAACCTTTTTATTTCAGGTTCTTATTTACAGCAAGCAAGAGACAACCTTAACCCTTCTCCATTCTCTGTGGAAAACCCCTACATTTCTTCTTCTTCCACTCAGACCTAGGTTATCTAATTCATCTCATTTACAACAAAGTCTCTTTAATCTAAAATAAGATTTGCTCCAACGGCTTCTAGAACATGCTGCAAACGTTCAAGATGAAGAAGAATAGATTCATGAGATGGTATTTCAGTTCCAAAGGTAGGAAATGTCAGTCTATTCAATATCAAGTTTCAAATTTTGCTTAGTATCGGAGGATTTGGGACTGTGAGAGTTAGCACTACTTCAATTTCCAGTCCTGGCACCAACAACACCACGTCCAGTTTCACATTAGGACTATTACTGATCACTGTCACTGCTCTCACTCTTCCAGATCTCAGTAATCATGGCATCAGTCACAACGGATGTATGACGTTACCATGCATACTATTACCACGCATACCATTACAATGCGGTATTTACAACGCATACCGTTACAACGCATAGCGCTTTGAGGTGCTGGATAGTGGTAAGTATAATTTTATATTCCAACTCCAGTCCCCGTGGACACTAGGGAAGGTGTTGGATATAAAATTAAACTTATTCCCTATCCTAGAGCGCCCCCCAGCGCAATGCGTTGTAATGGTATGCGTGGTAATGCCTGCGTTGTAAGTGTAGTGATTGGTAAAAAATGCGTGGTAAACGTTGTATACCGTCACAACGTGTGTCCACTCTGGAGTCACGTACTTTCGGCAAGGCACACTCGTTCGTCTTGATCTCCTCAGACCTCTGCCCTTCTTCACCCTCGTCCGACTCAGATTCCTCAGACACCGGAGCAAGATCCCTCTCGGAGACCAATCTCAAGTTCAGTCGCCTCTGTCTCTCCGGCCACTGCTCTTCTGCCCCGCTGGTTCTCCTGTTTTCTCTTTGCTCACCCTGATCACAACTTTTCTCAGCTGAGTCTGCCTCTGGGTCACCTTCACAGTCACTTCCCCTTTCCGAGGCAGTTTGAGTGTCGCTGTCGTCGTGACCCTCCTCAGCTCGGTCTAGTGAGCAACCAGCTTCGTCAGTCACTTTCACAGCTTGGCTTGTCCCCTCCTGTGGCCCTGCCACTTCAGCCAGATTTTCATTTGGGAGAGGAGCTGTTTCTTCAAATGGTGCTGAAACTTGACGGGTGTAAGAAGCATGCACCCAATTCGGCAATCTTCCACACTTCACTGTAGTGTTCGTCACCAAGATTACTTGGTAAGGACCTCTCTAACGAACATCCAAACAGCTCTTTCTCACGTGCTTCCGGACCAGCACGCAGTCCCCCGGAACCATAGCAGCCTGCACCTGATGGGACACAGAACGGATGACATCAGCAAGTCCCTTGCAATAATAAAGGATCAGATCATCAGTGATGCTTATCAAAGCTGTCGATGGAACTGCTGGTAATCTCATAGCCCTCCCCATCAGCACTTCATGAAGTGAAAGACCTGTTCTCCTGTCTGGGGTACTGCGCATACTGATCCAACACCAAAGGTAAAGCATCAGGCCATTTCAGAGACGTGGGTGAACACACTTTTGCCATTCAAGCTTTCAAAGTCCCATTAATCTGTTCCACTATTCTAGAAGCCTCTGGACGATAACTACAACGGAATCTCTGATCAACATTCAGTGCTGTAGAAAGCATCTTCATGATTTCGCTATGGAAGTGTGTTCCTCTGTCTGATTCCAAAGAGGTCAGAATCCCAAATCTAGGAATGAGTTCCCTCAACAACAGCTTAGTCACTGTAAGTGTATTGCACCTACGTGTCAGGTAAGCCTCCACCCACCTTGAGAACACACACACCACTACCAAGATGTACCTAAGCCTGTTGCACCTAGGCATCTCAATAAAGTCCAACTGCATCCTGTTGAAAGGTCCCCTGGACCTCCCAATGTGACTCATCTTAACCACAGTCTTCTTTCCGGCATTCATTTGTTGACCTGTAACACACCTCTGACGCACAGCTTCCGCCACTGCACGAAATCCCGGATTGTACCATGTTCGTCTGAACACTCGCACCATGGCATCTCTTCCCAAATGCACTGCACCATGAATCTGCCTTGCCATCGGGCTCAACAACTCATCCAGCAACACCGCTCTCCCACCACTTGAGACCCAAATGTCCACATCCCTTTTGACACAGATTAAATTGATCCACACATTCTTCTCTTGGTCAAAAACCTGTTCCTGCAGGCACTTGAGCTCATCCCAAGTATCTGCCATGGCCAATATCATGTTGAACTCGGTTCTTTCTTGGCTCTCTTCCACATGAATTTCAGTGAATGAGCAACCCTGTTTGGAACAGAAACGTGAAACTTCGTCCGCATAGCGATTCCCAAGTGACACAAAATCTGTCCCCTCTCCATGAGCTGTGCACTTAAGAACTGCATTTTGCCTTGGGACACTGCGAGGCCTCTTGGAGCAACCTCACAAACTCCCCATTTCAGATGGGCGATCCAGATGATGTCATGTAACCTCTCTGGGACCATAACAGTCCAAAGTCATGAACCACACCAAACCTGTACTGACTGTCTGTGTAAATGCTAATTCGAATTTGGTCTGCTGCCAAGCAAGCACGAGTGAAAGCAATGATCTCAGCCACTTGAGAAGAGTATACTCCTTCCAGGCACGCAGCTTCAACTACTCCCGTAATGGTACGTACAGCAAATGCTGCTCTCAACTGACCAACACTGTCTCTTAAGCATGAACCATTGACAAAGGAAATTGCATCAGGGTCAGGCAATGGTTCATCAACAATGTCAGGTCTCGGTTTGGTGCAAACTCAGTCACATCAAGACAATCATGGTCCGCACAATCTTCATCAAGTGTGTTTGGCAACAGCATCAATGTGGCAGGATCCAAAACAGAACACCTCCTAAGGGTCACATTCTCCGCCCCAAGTATAACCTGCTCGTAGCGTGTGAGCCTATTATTGGTCAGGTGCTGTGTCTTGCTCCTGGTCATCAATAATTCAACAGAATGTGGAACATAAACAATTAATTGGTGACCCATGACAATACTCTCACATCTTTCAATGCTGACACCCATTGCAGCAACGGAATTGAGACATCCGGGCAACTCTGAAGCTACTGGATCTAAAGTAGCTGAAAAGTAGGCAACTGGTCTACGGACACCTCCATCATCTTGGACTAGAACTGACAATGCACAACCTTCTCGTTCACAACAAAATAATGAAAAAGGTTTGTTGCAGTCAGGCATACCCAGTGCCGGAGCACGACTAAGGTCCTCTCGCAACTCCAAGAATGCCTTCATACAGTTATTGTCCCATGGTACCAGATCACTCACATCCTTGTGCATCAGTCTCTGCAAAGGCTTCGCCTTTAATGAGAAGTTGGCAATCCACTGACGACAGTAGCCAACCATCCCTAAGAACATCTTGACTTCTCTCTGTGTAGAAGGCACCATCATACACATAATTGCCTCTATCCTGTCTGGTGACACCTTCCTCTTGCCTTTTTCTATCCGGTGACCCAAATACTGCACCTCATTAAAGCAGTACAGTAGCTTATTTGGCAACACCTTATGTCCATTCTCTGCCAAATGGTTCAGTAAGGCGATGGTATCAATCCTGCATGCATCTTCCGGTTCTGACGCCACAAGGAGGTCGTATATTTACTGAATGAGAACAGAGTTCTGTGGCAGTGTTGCAAGGATCCTGCTCATACACAGAACTGTGCAAAGAGACCTAGGACATCAGTGAATTGTGGTGTACCAGAAACTCACCTCAGTACCTAGAAAAACCCCAACCAGCTAGCATCAGTGTCACATTAACTCTTCCTCCTATAGCAAAGTGTTCAATGATTAGACAACCTAGAACATGCGACTTAGGACAAACTAAGGAATGGTGGGAAGTGAGAACACTCTTTCTTTATACTCTCATACCAGTCCTCAACAGGAGTAAAGAAGAGACACGAGTAAGGTTAAGATATTTATTTTAACGACATAATGCAGTATCCTAGCCAAAATAAGCAGACATATGGTTAGAAATAATATGGTCAGCATTTTTACAATCCCATAAAACACAAAAGTAGAAATCATATTACAATGATTTTGAAAACAGGTCTTATAGCAGCTAGTTTTAATACCCTCCCTATATGAGAACGATGTATTATAAACTAAAGAAGGTCTCTTAGGCTTGTTTGGGGGACCCCATTACCTTTCCGCTCAGCAAGAGTAAATCACATCAGGATCAGCTAAAGCTCTCTGCATCCCTGGAAACGGAAAATCTTCCAAGTGTGTGTAATAATGGCAACGGTGCAATAATAAGGGCACCAGAATCTCAGTTGGCTCACAGCTGCCAAATTTTTGTGTCTAAAAAGCATTACTCGGTCATGTCGAACAACAGTTACCATGCAGACTAGGGGCACGATGTAAGTCTAGAGATGTCAAAAACAAACCTTTTCTCATGTGTAGACCTTCACGAAGCCTACCTTACAAAAACAGCCATATGCAGTGTTGTGTGCAAAAGCAGCAAGAGGTACAATGGCGTTCAAACTCCTAATAAGCCATGCTAACATAACATGTATGCAAAGCAGTCCTTAGGCCACACTACAGCAGTACAAGACTCTCAAGGTTATTTTTCAAGATTTGATTAAAGATTGATGGACTCTCTGTATACCCCTGAGTGATACGACACCATGTTGCATGGTTTTCCGGCTTGAAAGCAAAAAGAAATTGTCTCTTCTCATGCAGTTATATCGAGAAGAAAGCCTGACAAAGGTCAATCACAGTAAACCACTCCACTTGACATGGAATCTGAAACAGTATCACAGATGGATTCGGTACCACTGGACAACAGGGAACAACTATGTTGTTAACCCGGCGCACATCCTGCACAATCCTGAATTTTCCGCTCGATTTCTGCAACCCCATCATAAGCGAGTTACATGGACTGTCCATTACTTCCTTCAGAATTCCCTGCTTAATCATGGACTCATGCAAAACAAAAGAAGAGTGGCATATGCAAAGGTGTCTATGTAGAAACACAGAGGCAAAGACTGTGAAAAATGTCTATGGAAAGATACCCTCTTGTTGACACATTGGAAACCTTCAAGGGTTTTATGGGAAGCCCTCACTCACCAACCTGGTTGGTGACATGCTTCATCATCGGGCCCACCAGGAGAAGCCGAGTGCCTCCCTGGTGTGCTACAATGCCAGATTACTGTGGAGCTGGATTTCGTGACAGTGATGTGAAAAGTGATGTTAAAAATGTCTAATACACCAGGGAGGCACTCGGCTTCTCCTGGTGGGCCCGATGATGAAGCATGTCACCAACCAGGTTGGTGAGTGAGGGCTTCCCATAAAACCCTTGAAGGTTTCCAATGTGTCAACAAGAGGGTATCTTTCCGTAGTCCTTTTTCACAGTCTTTGCCTCTGTGTTTCTACATAGACACCTTTGCATATGACACTCTTCTTTTGTTTTGCATACATAACCCGTGGGACTAAGAGTGCCTCTTACCCTCTCTCTCTCCGACTGTTTCATGATAATCATGGACTCAATCACAGGTTTTATCCCTGCAACTGTCTCATACACTGAAATAACTACTTGTACAGCCAAGCAATTACTTTGCTGACTGTACGTCCACAGTTTGACTGTATGTCCACAGTCCTGTAATTGTCTACCTCAACTGGCAATTGTCTGTCCACGAAACGACCAGACAATCACCTCAACTGATAGGTTACAAACACTCAGCAACCCACGACCAGCGTCAGTTACTCACGCACTCACACATTCGTTCCCCCTATTTCGGTACAGCGTGCAATCAATGGCACCTCACGATTCCCTTAACAATGGTTGACAATTACTCTGGGTGTCTACTACACCCAACTGCTTAAGCTACTCCTTGAGCCTAAGACTTTCCCGGGCTGCGCACGCTCACAGCCTGATCTCCTTTCATACAAAAGGCACTCCAACTCCGCAAGACATCACAACACAAACACCACAATCTAACAACATATAACCCCATACTCACTCTGCCATGAACTGCTGCTTTCGTCGCACCATCACTCTCTGTCGGTCTCCATGAAACGCCGTCTTCCGTCGATAATCCACTGGGCAATCATCTCCTAATTCTGTGGGATTTGGAGAATTTCTTATCCAAATATAGATCTCCCCTCACTCTAGAGACAACCATCCTCATTTGCTACCAACTGGGGGAGCCGGATTCCAATCTGGATTTTTTCCTTACCAATCCTTTGAATCCACGGTCGACTGGATCTTTATTGTCTGCTAAGAAGTGTAAAGGGAAGATTTCCAAATTATACCTTTTGACTAACTTGTAAATAGTCAATAAAACAATTTTAAAAGGACTACTGACTACGAAGTTAAATTCGAAAATGTATTACAAAGCCAAAAATAACTGAACACAAAAGCACCTCAGCAAGAGGTTCAAGAAATAAACTGGCACTAATACAAACATAATCCTACGCAAGAGTCTCAACCGATTCAAGATAAAAATCAAAGTAAGTTCAAGAAGCATTAGGCAAACGATAATTGTTCCCACTTGAAGTCTTGACTGCATTTGCTTCAAAGGGAAAGAAAAAGATTTGTTTTTTTCCCTACACTAACTCTAAGGTGATCTCCCTACTTAACATTCCCTCCCAGGCAAGAGAAAAAGGTGTCAGCAGTGATGACTTCCTAAAAAGTACACTCATTTTCTGTAGGTAAGTAGCATTAAACTATCGAGCTCGGTCTAAGATGCTCCTTCCTAACCCCTCTCCTGCCTGTCTTGCTCCAAGTCTACATTCTGCTCTCTGTCTCGAGATCTACTCTAAAGTCTGCTCTCAGATTCTCCTCTCCTGCCCATCCGCCCTAAAGACTGCTCTCCTCCCTTGGGGTACTGTCTCTAATACAAAATCCCCAAAACAGTAAACACGCCCCTAAACACACCCCTTCAGGCAGGTACGGCCTCTGCGTTTCTGCTATCAAGACACCATCTTCATCCAAAAAAACGTAGCTGTGTCCTTGGTTCCCAGGCACCTTCTCCGCCAAATGTTGACGTTTTGCATTCCAGAATACTCCCTTTGTTCTCACTCCTACCAACCTAACTCCTAAACAATGGATTATTCTACCTAACAAGCTTTGTGTCCTTGCACCTGCAACAGAAAGTATGAGAACAACCTTGCACACACTCTAAGTTACAGTTCGACTTCAACTGCAAAAATGAGCCTTTTCCCAAGGAAAAATACACATTTCAAGTCTACATGTTAGCTAAGCTAAGAAAATACAGTTAGGCCTCTGCTGGCGTTTTCATATCTGAGGCCTCTACACATTTAATTGTGTTTCTAATACTACAACATAAGCATTACATTTATCAACCCAAAGCATTTCATTTCATTACATTTCTAAAACATTATCCTTTCTCATGTTAGAGCATCAAGCATTTCTTTGATAGGCAACTTACACGTGGAACTTCTAATATGGCACTTTCACTCCTAATGCAGCATTCTACACGGGAAGCAATAATTTCTACATTACTTAAGGCATATTCTCGGGTAAAGCACTACATTAGTCTTCACATAATATGAGCATGGTACTACATATTGCACTGATCTCGGCCTATTACTGGATCCTAGGAGCCACACATTAATATTTTCCTCTAAATATGCGGGTGCTGACTACTGGGGATTATAATGCACCCCTCCAATTTTCAAAATAACATGGTGCTCTATCACCTTTTATATCCACACGAAAACTCCTTCACTTTTAAATCTTTCACTCTATTAAAAGGAAATAAATGTCTTCTTTAATGAGCTGCCACGTGTTAAATCAAACTGTGAGGATGTTTTCAACATATTCAGTTTAGTTTTGGGTGAAAGGTGCAGCAGTTACATGTTTTGGTAAGTAATTACATTATTATTATCTTTGTTTGCAGCTATCACCATCGTTATTATTACTAGTAGTAGTAACATCAGTATTGGAAGTGGTAGCTGAAGCAAGCAACAACAGTAATAGCAGCATGAGTAGGCGAAGTAAACTAGGAGAAGTAATAGCAGTAACAAGAGTATTAATAGTAGTGTTGAAACTAACCATGGTTATATTAGCATTATCAGTAGTAGTAAAATTTATTGTAGTAGCAGAACATGTGGTAGTACTAGTAGTAGCAATTTTAATATGAATTTTAGTAGAATAATATTTTGATGTTTTCCTTGATATATAGTACCTCAACATTAGCTATGAATTCCGAACTTGGGCATGGGAGTTCTTTGTCCCTCACGAACAAACAGCCTCATTTAGAGATTGGGGCCTTGTGCTAATTCTAGAGTTGTTTGCCACCTACTCATTAATTGTAAGAGCTGCTTTTGGGCAAGATTGATTAAGCACAAATCTGCTGACCTATTATCACTTATGTGATTCCTGATCACACACCCTGAAAGATGGGATCTGTTAGACCTGACAACCTTGGCATATTTGTTCCCCTATCTTTTTGCCTCTGCCTCCTGTATTTTTGATGCTGTGCTGGATTTCGTTTTTGCTGGTTTAGATGCTTTGGAAACTCTGCCACTGCTGATCAGTGGTGTAAGTGCTTCCTATGGAAATTATCATATTGCGTGGAAGGGTATACTCAGATGTGAGTCCCTTTCTCACTGCACCATCAGGATTCAAGCAAGCCGGGCCGAAGACAGCTGAAATGCCAGAAACCGGTCCCCGGAAGCTTGTTTCCTTCCCAGTATAAGAATTGGCTTGGTAGTTTGGTCTGCCCTGTTCCCATGAAACACTGGGCCAGGGACAGACTAATTTGCATGTAGCCAGGTTCTGAGCTGGGATGGTGCAGTGAGCTAAAAACAGTGATGGATCAAGCCCTGATCTTTGGACTGGGTAGGAGTGTTCTGCTTAATTCATATACTCTGTCCATCACCACCCCCTTTTCTGAATCATTTTGTCCACCATAAGCGTGGAAGGGTATGCTCAGACATGAGTCCCTTGCTCATTGCACCATCAGGATTCAAGCAAGCCGGGCCGAAGACGGCTGTAATGCCAGAAACCGGTCCCCGGAAGCTTGTTTCCTTCCCAGTAAAAGAATTGGCTTGGTAGTTTGGTCTGCCCTGTTCCCATGATGCACTGGGCCAGGGACAGACTAATTTGCATGTAGCAGAGTTCTGAGCTGGGATGGTGCAGTGAGCTAAAAAACAGTGATGGATCAAGCCCTGATCTGTTGAGTGGGTTCCGAGTGTTCTGCTTAATTCAGATACTCTGTCCATCACCACCCCCTTTTCTGAATCGTTTTGTCCACCATAAGCGTGGAAGGGTATCCTCAGACATGAGTCCCTTGCTCATTGCACCATCAGGATTCAAGCAAGCCGGGCCGAAGACGGCTGTAATGCCATAAACCGGTCCCCGGAAGCTTGTTTCCTTCCCAGTAAAAGGATTGGCTTGGTAGTTTGGTCTGCCCTCTTCCCATGATGCACTGGGCCAGGGACAGACTAATTTGCATGTAACCGGGTTCTGAGCTGGGATGGTGCAGTGAGCTAAAAAACGGTGATGGATCAAGCCCTGATCTGTTGACTGGGTACGAGTGTTCTGCTTAATTCAGATACTCTGTCCATCACCACCCCCTTTTCTGAATCGTTTTGTCCACCAAAAGCGTGGAAGGGTATGCTCAGACATGAGTCCCTTGCTCATTGCACCATCAGGATTCAAGCAAGCCGGGCCGAAGATGGCTGTAATGCCAGAAACCGATCCCCGGAAGCTTGTTTCCTTCCCAGTAACAGAATTGGCTTGGTAGTTTGGTCTGCCCTGTTCCCATGATGCAATGGGCCAGGGACAGACTAATTTGCATGTAGCCGGGTTCAGAGCTGGGATGGTGCAGTGAGCTAAAAAACGGTGATGGATCAAGCCCTGATCTGTTGACTGGGTACGAGTGTTCTGCTTAATTCAGATACTCTGTCCATCACCACCCCCTTTTCTGAATCGTTTTGTCCACCATAAGCGTGGAAGGGTATGCTCAAACATGAGTCCCTTGCTCATTGCACCATCAGGATTCAAGCAAGCCGGGCCATAAGACGGCTGTAATGCCAGAAACCGGACCCCGGATGCTTGTTTCCTTCCCAGTAAAAGAATTGGCTTGGTAGTTTGGTCTGCCCTGATCCCATGATGCACTGGGCCAGGGACAGACTAATTTGCATGTAACCGGGTTCTGAGCTGGGATGGTGCAGTGAGCTAAAAAACGGTGATGGATTAAGCCCTGATCTGTTGACTGAGTACGAGTGTTCTGCTTAATTCAGATACTCTGTCCATCACCGCCCCCTTTTCTGAATCGTTTTGTCCACCATCAGCGTGGAAGGGTATGCTCAGACATGAGTCCCTTGCTCATTGCACCATCAGGATTCAAGCAAGCCGGGCCGAAGACGGCTGTAATGCCAGAAACCGGCCCCCGGAAGCTTGTTTCCTTCCCAGTAAAAGAATTGGCTTGGTAGTTTGGTCCGCCCTGTCCCATGATGCACTGGGCCAGGGACAGACTAATTTGCATGTAACCGGGTTCTGAGCTGGGATGGTGCAGTGAGCTAAAAAACGGTGATGGATCAAGCCCTGATCTGTTGACTGGGTACAAGTGTTCTGCTTAATTCAGATACTCTGTCCATCACCACCCCCTTTTCTGAATCGTTTTGTCCACCATAAGCGTGGAAGGGTATGCTCAGACATGAGTCCCTTGCTCATTACACCATCAGGATTCAAGCAAGCCGGGCCGAAGATGGCTGTAATGCCAGAAACCGGTCCCCGGAAGCTTGTTTCCTTCCCAGTAACAGAATTGGCTTGGTAGTTTGGTCTGCCCTGTTCCCATGATGCAATGGGCCAGGGACAGACTAATTTGCATGTAGCCGGGTTCAGAGCTGGGATGGTGCAGTGAGCTAAAAAACGGTGATGGATCAAGCCCTGATCTGTTGACTGAGTACGAGTGTTCTGCTTAATTCAGATACTCTGTCCATCACCGCCCCCTTTTCTGAATCGTTTTGTCCACCATCAGCGTGGAAGGGTATGCTCAGACATGAGTCCCTTGCTCATTGCACCATCAGGATTCAAGCAAGCCGGGCCGAAGACGGCTGTAATGCCAGAAACCGGTCCCCGGAAGCTTGTTTCCTTCCCAGTAAAAGAATTGGCTTGGTACTTTGGTCTGCCCTGTCCCATGATGCACTGGGCCAGGGACAGACTAATTTGCATGTAGCCGGGTTCTGAGCTGGGATGGTGCAGTGAGCTAAAAAACGGTGATGGATCAAGCCCTGATCTGTTGACTGGGTACGAGAGTTCTGCTTAATTCTGATACTCTGTCCATCACCACCCCCTTTTCTGAATCGTTTTGTCCACCATAAGCGTGGAAGGGAATGCTCAGACATGAGTCCCTTGCTCATTGCACCATCAGGATTCAAGCAAGCCGGGCCGAAGACGGCTGTAATGCCAGAAACAGGTCCCCGGAAGCTTGTTTCCTTCCCAGTAACAGAATTAGCTTGGTAGTTTGGTCTGCCCTGTTCCCATGATGCACTGGGCCAGGGACACACTAATTTGCATGTAGCCAAGTTCTGAGCTGGGATGGTGCAGTGAGCTAAAAATGGGTGATGGATCAAGCCCTGATCTGTTGACTGGGTACGAGTGTTCTGCTTAATTCAGATACTCTGTCCATCACCACCCCCTTTTCTGAATCGGGTTGTAAATCCAGCAGTTTGCACTGATGGACACCAAGCTACATGACTAATATTGCCACAAACCCTGGGAATTAAATTTCCTGGGATACCCCTGATGAAGGGTCTCTTTTTTGTCACGAAATGCATTGGGTTGGATTGAATTGCTAGATATTAGAGAACATAGTGATTATTATTTTACATGGAATATTCATGTACAAGAACTTCACCTTTTGAACAAAATTGACGATTAAAAAAACCTGACTCATCCAGTTAACTTAGTGCTATACTGTATGTTTATTACTATTTACGTTGAGTACTTTGTTTAGCCTAATTGCGTATACCTGTGAAAAAGTTAAAAGCCCTACTTGGGACACTGTAGTGCATACTGTGCCTAGAACACAGGTTCTAGTTATCTTGCCAACTGTCTAAAAGTAAGAGAAGAGGGGGGGTTATCCTAGCCGTCACATTCAAATGCTGCTAAACCAATTTAACAGACTAAAGACCATCAATTCAATTGATATGCACTATAAGAATGTATTTGCTACTTCGTTCTGTGCACTGTACTCCACACTTAATCATGGGTCAGGTAAGTGCGGATACATTCCAATCAAGAACAAATTATCCATATTAAGACAACAAATAAAACAAAGACATACAAACTTTGTGATGAAACAATGTGATGTAACAAACAATACATGAAGCGTGATACATTTATCTAAACATAACAACACCATTCTTAGTTCACAAATGGAGCAGCTACTAGGACAACCTTTAGCATCCACATTGTGTAACAAATTCAAGGAGCTGCTACCCACGGGTAAAAGAGAAACATTAGGCCCAGTAGTGAGACAATTTAAATAACATTTCTACTGGGGGAAACTTAATTAAAAGTGAAAGTCCCTGCTTTGTGTAATGCTGATGCATTTCAATTCCCAAGGTAGTTTGTGGGATTCTCTTCAAAATGGTTTATCTAAGAAACAAGAAGGAGGTATGAATTATATACAAGGAGGGACTCTAAACTTCACAATTACTCAAGTTATGAGGCAAGAAGAGGCAGGTTAAAATGTGGATGGCATGTCCTAAAATGAGAACGGATCCACCATCAGTCGTGAACATGGTTTGTTAAATGTAAATATTCTGTAACTAGAAGTTAAGAAAAGGCGCTTACTTGGGCCATACGGGCGGTGCTTTTACAAAGGGAATAAGAATGCTTGCTGTCGGTTACATTGAAACCTAGTTGCACTTTGGTTTAACGATCTATAAACAGAAATGAGTGCTACATCAATAGAGTATCTAAATAGATACATTGTAGCTTTGTGGGCTAAATGCAACACTTTCTTTCGCCATGCCAGCAATGTTTTCTTTAATGACTCCTTTTAGCTCTCAGTCGATTCAACATATAGCTTGAACAGCGCCGCACCACTGCCAAGTTCACAAATCAGTAAAAAGAGTTGCTTCCTTTAAAGTTTGTACAGAAAAGAAGTGCATCGCGTCTCTCTGTGTAAACAGAAAAGGACATGTCAGTGTGTGTCTTATTCTACAAAAAAGAATTTAGCGCACTTGTGTAGTGAAAGTTTGCATAGTCTTATTTGTAATCGGCTGTGAAGGTCATCTAATGGTCTCTCATTCCCAGTTTTTCTCTCGAGAATGCTTCCTGGTCACATGAAGTTAAAGAGTGACCTGGTCCCATTGCATTATGGTAAAGAGCGTTTGTGAAACTATTGAAAATGAGCTGTGCAATGAGAAAATCATATTCTAAGGGAAAGATAGAGCATATATCTCTTTTTAAAGGTTTGTGTGTAGCTTGGTATTACAAAATATATACCTGTTTCCAAAAATATTTGATTAATTGTGCAAACTGGAAATGCAAAACCTGGACTGGAACTGTTTTCGCATTTACCCATTTCTGACATTTTATTCAGTCCTTTGGTGATGCTATTGAAGCGAACTATCAAGTAGGCTTCTTTTCTTAACAATGAAGCCCCTGCATCACCCCCTCTTGGTGACGGTTTAATGACTGATAGCACAGTCCATTTAAACTCAAGATTGTGGAGATTTGGCATTGGAGTCAATAAAGTGGTTCACCATAGGTGCTTATACAACTTTATTTTTTTATCCTTAAACGGTGCTGCGCTACGCGTTGACAAACCTCTTGTTTTACCAATGTACATTTTTGGGCAGGGACAAACAATTGCATAAATGATTTTTTTTATCTTACAGTTGGACATTTTTTTCCTTGTCCACTTAATGTCATTGTGTATAAAGTCAATACCCATTTAACCTGTTACTACAATTCATGCAGGTACCACATTTATGGTGGCCCGTCAACGGCTTCATAATGAACATTGTTCTGAGATCTTTTTTTTTTTACTGGAAGGGGGTAAATCTGCTCTTACAATTCTTTGACCAATGCTCATATTCTTCATCATAGTGAAGGGAGGGACATCAATCCCAAGTTCAGAATTGTGTATAAGGTGCCAATTTTCTTGTATATTTGACAGAATGCATTCATGTGTGGTCCATATGTAGAGACACACAACAGCTTCTCCATCTTGGGTTTGACTTTATTGATAAGTAAAGACTCTATTGGAGTGCACCATGCCCATTTGAATGCATGTTTCAGCAGTTTTTTAGGGTACCCCTATTCCTTCACCTGTTTGCAGAATGCCTCTTCATGTATTTGGAAGTTATCATTACGGGAGCAGTTCCTTCGGATCCTGAGAAGTTGCCAATCAGGAAGGTTATCTTTGAGGATCCTATGGTGGAAACTGCAATCTTTCAGGATGTCACCTTTTTGTGAAGCATAGTAGCAAGTTTTTTCTGATGGGGAAAGACTTCTACATCTAGAAAAGTAAGTGTTGTACGACTCTACGTTAAGGTGAATTGGATGTCCGGATGTTGATGGTTGTGCCACTCATGGAAATTGCTTAATTCTGACTCAGTCCCACTCCAGAGACACCAAACATGATTAATATATTGATACCATTGGGCAAATTTGTCCTCGTACCTAGCCATGAAGAGTACGGGCATCTCTGGAGCAAAGGGACAACCCATGGCTGTTCCTTTGATTTCCCAATATAATGTCTCCTCAAATCTGAAGAATTCTTTTTAGGTGCCACTTCAGCTTGTAGGATGAAACCCATGGGGACTCTGTGTGGTCGTGTTTGGGCTTCTAAAAAGAATTCCATTGCTTCCAGTACTTTATCTTGCGGGATCTGGGTATACAATGAAACCACGTCAAAGGAGACAAGCCATTGCTGTGATTGGTCATAAAGTGTGTCTTCAACTTTACTAATAAAGCCCATGGTATCCCTTAGATAAGAAGGGACCTCAGGTAAAAACTTTTTGAGGAATGTGTCCATGTACTTAGAGATTGGTTCCAGTATGGAGTCACACCCTGATACTATCGGTCTCCCAGGGGTTCCGGTAATTGCTTATGGATCTTATGGAGGAAGTAAATGACTGGAGTCCTAGGATGTTTCTTAACCAGAAATTCATATTCTTTTGTCCTGACAATTCCCTGTTCATAGCCCACTATGACTATTTGGCTTATTTGTTCCATAAGTACATGTGAATGATCCTTTTGAGCCGGTCTGTAGCAGGAAAGGTTGTTAACATGCTTATGTCCACATGAAAAAAAATAATGTAACAAACAATACATGAAGCTTGATACATTTATCTAAACATTATAACACCAGTCTTAGTTCACAAACGGAGCAGCTAGTAGGAAACCTTTAGCATCCATATTGTGTAACAAATTCAAGGAGCTGCTACCCACGGGAAAAAAGAAACCTTAGTCCTATCTAAAATGGCATTTTCAAAATTGTAATTAAAAAACCGACTTTACCATAAAAGAGGGATTTAAATTACAATTTATCAGACCGCAAACATGAAAGGTTTACCTCTCCTAACCAAAAGTTAGAACTTATTGAAGGTAATAAAGTCATCTCCAATGTTATCCTTTGGGAGAAGTAGGCCTCACAGTAGTGAAAAATGATTTAGAAGTCTTTCACTACCAGGACATTTAAAACACATGCCCAGCTGCTTTTTATATACAATGCACCCAGCATGTGGTGACTAATATGTATTAAAAAGGAAGGTTTGGGTCTGGTCAAAGGTTTATCTTGCCAGTTCAAAATTGTAGTTTAAAACTACACCCATAGGCTCCACTGGTATGCTAGAGCTATGGTTGACATGTCTACTTAAGTGGGTAGCACAATAAGTGCTGCAGGCCCACTAGTAGCAATTAATTTACAAGCCCTGGGTACATGAGGTACCACTTTACTAGGGACATACAGGTATATTAAATTTGCCTTTTGGGTGTAAGCCATTTTGTACCATATTTAAATAAGAGAGCACAAACATTTTAGCACTGATTAGCAGTGGCAAAGTGCACAAAGTCCTAAAAGTCAACCAAAAACAAGTTCAGAAAGGTGAAGGCAATAATTGTGGAGATGACCCTGCAAAGAGTGCCAAGTCCAATACTATCCCTCTACACTTTTCTATTCATAGTGCATAGGGAGCAGTGTGAAAAAATGTGTTCCGAATTGGGTCACACAGCACTAAGGTAATCATGAATTACTCCACCTTTCTCTTCTGACTCATCTTACATCCTGTCAACGTGTTATAGAGGCTACATACAGAGTGTATCATTATAAAACCATATACAATATTGGATAATGGAATTTCAGAAATATAGGCCTAATTTCTGAATGATTAGATACTGAATGCAGCAACAATTGCTATGGTCCACTTATTCAAATTCATTCTTCTGGTATGTTTGCCATCTTATACTTGCATTCTAAAATATTGTTCTGGAATCTACTTGCAAAAGCTAGACGGCATAGAAATACAGCTAGTCCGGGAGTTTTAAACACACATTCACCAAACATGGTGTTTGAAAATGTTTTTAAGAGCCTCAGAATGAGAATGTCCGAATACCAACACCTCAAAAAACACTTGACTATGAGTTCAATTACATTGAATAAAATGTCTAGATTATCATGTTGGTATTTGAAAAACTCTAAATTGAAATTGCTGTTGTTTTCATAGTGTTTGGAGATAATTATCCCTAGGCCTATATTTATTTTAAAACTGTATCCTGCTCACTCACTTCTACCCCTTCTTCAATGCACTGTGAAATGTACATGTACAATGCCCCATTAATACATATAGTTCTGCCACCCACATGCTCAAAAATAGAACTGTGTTTTTGTTGCACATTTTATGAGCTGGTTCCTTCCTCTTACTTTCATTGCATTATACCTGCATAAAGTTACATCAAAGAGGCTATGCACTGTCATCACTGAGTTTGTGGTGATTTTTTACGACATACGATTTGCGTATTATTCAGTTGAGAAGCAGCTAATCTTGCCTGTTTGTAATGTATGCCGCTCTACTGCACCCTGCCCATGAATGCAGCATATGTCCCAAGGGTTCAGTGGGCAAGGCATTGTTTGGCAAAGCCCTGGGGAAAGTGGGATTAGCTATGTGTTATGCAATGTGAGTATTGCAGAAAAGGATATTTCACATTGGACATGTTCACAGGCTAGTATCTGTGTACGGTACACCCAATAACAACTGTAATCTTTGCGCCAGTGAGACGCTCATAGCGGGCTCGACCAAAATGGACAATTGTAAAGGCAATCACATTTCTAGAAATAAAACTTTGGGATTATTACCATTGTTTTCTACTAACATCACATAGTAGTGTACATTAGAAAAAAACTTTCAAGATCCCCGAAAAAGAAATTCAGATGAAGGGAAATTAGAGTCATGTTCCAAGTCCCCATGTCTTCTAACATTTGCAAGGTATGGAAGTTATGCAACAATAACTCACCCAAAGCACAGATCATGATCTTACTCATGACATCACAACTTTTTCTGTAATACCATAATCAACTGATCAGGTCATGCAACATCTGCCCTGTAACTAGCACAAATTTGGCCCTTCCGATATTCATCAAGTGTATACAACAGTTTTGTCCTATGATCCTCTACGTAGTTCCCCTTGTATCTGCTACATATGGGTTTTGAATGGAGACTGTGCCTTGAAAACCATATGGCCTTATTTTTAGCAGGCAAAGAACATGGGTATGTCCATGTATGCCTGAAATAACAAAAGCCCATCTCAATAATTGTTAAGGACTGTATGCTATTTGAAGTTGGTAATATTCTGATTTATAATGCTGTCAACTTATTGACATTTCAACTTTTCTGACCTCTCTTTTGCCATTCCTTCCTTTACACACAGGAACTGGAAATACAAGCTCGGGTCCATGGGTTACCGATGACCTCCACCAGTCCAATAGACCTTGCTGCCCAGGCCATGAAGCAACATCACTTCCAAGAGGAGGGCTCCTCGGACTATTCTCATCAACTCGCATTGGTGCATGGACCAAACACTAATCACTGTGATGTCTCTGCCGGCTTTTCAGATCCACTTTCTCACTTCACAGATTTGTCATTTAGTGCTGCTTTGAAGGAACAAATGTTAGAAGAAATGTCTCCTTTGGGAGCAGACCCCTTTCTGTCAGCGACATCACCAACTGCATCAAAAGGGAGCAGCAACAGAAGTAGCTTCAGCTCGGATGATTGTGATGACTTATAAACAAGGAATCCCTTCTTTTTAGGAACAAAAAATTCAATAACAGCATGTAAAGACTTCATGAGACTGCTTTTCAAGTCTATAGATGGACATTGGATGAACATTGCGTCTGTTTAGAGACACATACACTTGCAAATCATTGAATATATAAAAGGACTTAAAAATATTGCACTGATGAGTAAGACTGAACAGCTATGATGCACTCAAAACAGGGGATGATCTCTAGCCTTGAGGAACATAACGTCTATCATCTGATACTTCATGGACACTCCAGAAATTCTCATAGTTAATGGTATAATTTATGCAAATGTACTAGTGCTTACTTGCCTGTATGAGGAAGTAAAGTTTTTTGTTTAGGTCGCCCATATGTTGCTGGCAGGCATGAGGGCAGTTTTGTGCCCTCACCTAAAATATGTTCCTAGGAAGCAATTATCCCTTGTTAATTGAAGGCATATTCCAGCAGGAAAAAAGGACTGCAGAAAGGAAGTGTGGTGTCTTGGGTACACGACTCACACAAAAATCATGTATGTATATATATATATATAGACATTACCATGTATTGAAACTGTAGGTCAATAGGAAATAGCGACAGCATTTTCTACATAACATTTGAAAATGTATGAAAAAGGAAAGTTTTTTTTACAAATTATGAATTGCATTTGACTAAAATACAAATTGTGAGATTGTTTATACATTTCTGTTTCTTACAGATTGTTAGATATACACTATACAGTGATACTTTGTGGATTACTGCTAGAAAATATTTTGAAAACCCACAGAAAATGGTAATTTTGAATACAATCTGCTCAGTAGTTAAGTTTTTGTATAAATATTTCGTTAAAAACAGCTAGTAAACTATGTTCCAAAATATAAAACAGGATTTTATATGGTGTGGCCCATAGGCCTATAGGATGGCCAAAATAATAATCTATGAGCATTTTTGTAACTAACCTGTTTATTTAAATTATTTGTTTATTAGATATTAGCTACATTTGCATAAGGCATTTCTAGTCAACTGAAACACAACTGAACAATAAAATCAGTTTTCACTGTATTACATATTTGATCTTGTTTTTAAATCACTTTCCTTTTAACAACATCATACCCTAAACGCTTTTGAGGATTTAAAATGGTAAAAAATCACACATTGCACAGCAACACTTTTAAAGATATCTGTTTGTAGCATGAATATATTAACACCTTAGCTGCGTGTAAACATCCCTCCCCAGTGCTGCGCTGTCCATTGGAACCAGTGCTGAATGGACGTCCAATGGTTGTGCGCAGCACTGGGGAGGTAGCGCTGCTGACGACCGTTGGCCGTCAGCAGCACTTAAGAGGTTAAATAACAAATGAGGGCAAAAAAAGTTGACAACACAAGAAGGCAAATTGTTAGGTGGTTATATATATGTGGTGGCCTGATGGTAAAACACCTCTGCCTAATACAGGTTGCCAGAAACTTAGGAGTACAGTTTGACTCTCACCTTCCAGCCACATGCAGCAACTGTAGCAGGGACCTCCTTCAGCATAATAAAATCATTGAAATGTGTTTTTGGTTTAATTAGACTCACTGCAAGAAAAACTGTAGCAGTCGCCTTGATCCTCTCGCGCCTGGACTACTGCAACAGCCTCTTGGCAGGATCGAATAAGTAAACATTAAAACACCCCAAGTGGTCCAACAAATGGCTGCCCATCTGGTCCTAAAACTACAGTGAATTACTTCAGCCTCTGTAGCCTTAAAAACCCTTCACTGGCACCCTCTGAACAAAAGAATACTCTTTAAAATTATGTTAATCCCCTTCAGAGCCTCACTTAAACAAGGACCAAAGTACCTCTCAAAAAGGTTCACCCCCTACATTACAACCAGAACCCTCATCAGCCAACCTCCTCAAACCCCCCAGATTTAGGTGCAAAAAAATGGGAGAGAAAACATTGCCCACTACGCCACCCTAGTTTGGACCCAGCCATATGTCAATCATTCTCGACCCTGTGCATCATGGGAACAGTCCAGACCGAACTGCCAAACCAGGTCATTCTTGGACCGGAAACAAATATTTTGAGACCGGTTTCAGGGTATGTTATCCTTCATCAGCCAGGCTAGCTTGAATCCAGTGGTACAGTGAGCAAGGGACCCACGTCTGGGCATACCCATCCCACTTAGGGCAAAAAGTGTAACTGCAACAAATGATGGACGGAATGCTGAATGATTCAGACATTCTCCCCCAGTCGAAAGATATAGGTTAAATCCATTGTTCTTTTGCCCACTACGCCACCCCAGTTTTGACCCAGCCATATCCAAATCAGTCTTGACTCTGTGCCTCATGGGAACAGTAATGACCGAACTGCCAAGCCAGGTAAGGCAAACAAAATGCCCTGCAAATATGGGATGAGGTGCCCATGTAAGCATTTTCACATTGGTTAGGGAGTCTCCAGTAGTCATCCACAGCCTAGTAAATCCTACATATGTGACACTTTACCCACAGCTCATTTGAACAGTCTCTGGACCTGTGGAAGAACAACAGAAGACTGGACTTGGAGACCTGAAGTACTGCAACTACTCCTACTTGTGCTCAAGACTAAGAAGAGGACTCAAAGGGACAGTCTGCTGAAATTCTGTGTAGATACAGGGACACATCAAGCTGCAAGAGGCCTTTTTCCTGAAGTGTCACCTGACTAGTTGCAACTGGAATGGAACTGGACCCATCTGTTGGTCTCTGCTAGAGTGAGTCCTGGCCTCTAAATACTGTCTTAAAGGTCCTGAGGGCCTTAGAAGTGGCCAAAAGAGCTGCTTCAAAGAGTCTGAAAAGTTGGGGTTTAAACCATTTGTGGACTTCAAAGACCTCTTCAGAATCAGCAGGACCTTGCAGTGAAGGTATCCAGTTTCGAGTGGACTCCACCAGATGCAGCTTCAGGGTTGTCCTACTGGAGAAGTTTGAACTAGATAAACATAACTGAGTTTGAATATAGAAATGTGGATTGGGTGGATATGCAAGAAGTGTCCATCCAACATGAGGATTTAGGCAGCAGCAAGATTTTAATTTACCCCACACTGAGGTTTTTCCTCAAAAACCAACAGCATCAATTGACCTTGGTGTTTCTTATTGAACATTTAATCAAATTAATATCATTCTGTTGGACTTAGCCCTCTCTGCAGGGTCACCCCAAGCTTTTTGCCTTCACATTTCCTGTTTGCTGACCCATTATTGTTGGCTTTTAGGACTTTGGGCACTTCACCACTTCTAAAAAGTGTTGAAGTATGTGTACTCTCTCTTTGAAACATGGTACAATTGGTTTACACCTGACTGGTGCATTTAATGTAGTTATAAATCCATAGTAAATTGGTTGGACATGTACCCATGGCCTGTAATAAAAAGCTACTGCCAACTATTGACAGTCATGTGACCCAGGACACATACTGCTGGCATCCAATGGTTAGGGAAAGAAATACCAACTTACTAAAACTGATTATATAACATATAAATTTGGCTGCAAAAGTTTGAAAAAGCTTATTTTTAAAGACCTAAGTCAAATTAATTTACTACCTTGGTCTGTATATTTATTTCACATGTAATTATACAATTTTTCACACATACATTTATTAAAATTGAAAATATATCCTACAAGAAAATTGGCCTCTTTTTCAATCAAGAACTTTGAAAACAACACAAATTGTCAACAAATATATAAAAAGACATGTCTGACTAGCCATAGAAAGATGTATGACACTGTAGAAAAATAAATCATCTCAAACAAATTACAAAACAATAACAACAACCTAATAGAAATGTTTTTTGCACAATTACATTGATGAAAACGGTTTGACACTACCAGTCTATCAAGAGTAGGAACCAGAGGAATTTGTCACTGATAATATGTATGACCCTCTTGAAACTGGCTTAAGGATTCTTACAATAATGATTGTGAGTGGAGTAGATGCTACAAGTTTGTATTACAGTAACCGTCATAAAACATCTTCTGCTGTTGCCATGGACTTTTTCTTCGACGCTAAGATGAAATTATGGTCTTGCTTTGTTTATCTGTAATAAGCAAGTAATGTTGTTTATAACTGACTCGTAGAGACCGGCTGACGTAGAATTTTTACTGTGTGACTTAGATTTGTCCTTGCTCAAAGAGCTAGCTTGTTCGAACTCTAGTAAGCACTAAGCTCACTGGTGGATAGGTTCATCAGTTGTTGTTAATGGATTTAAACAATGTTGCTACCACATGAATTGCTGATGAAGTGTTACTGTGTAATGTAATTATGTTTCTACCTAGGGCGACATTGTATCAATGATGAAAACAATCTGAAGTGTCACTAATTTTAAAACTTCCACCAGTTATTGTGACCAACCGCTCCCTCTTGAATCAGGCAGCAGTATGTCTGTTTGTGCTTGGCGTTACTTGAAAATCACCCTTCAAAACATGGTTAATCACTCATGATCTGATCATGTGAATCACGGTAGAGCCTGATGGTACTTTAAGTTCTCCCCCGATATCAAGAAGGGAGGGATGAACTTTCATTTTATGGCAGCTTAGAATCAACCTCAGATGAAATTTTGAAATCCAATATGGTGACTATATTATTTACAGTTTTCATATCAGTTGGAAATGAATGGTCCCCCACTAGCATAATAAGAAACTCAACCATCCTAATGCTTTTCTGCGAGAGACAAATTGAGGTAAATTATGTCTCTTTCAAGTCACGAATGGAAATAAACTTGGATATGAGTGGAAGTCAGTTAATTCACTGTACATATTATTTATTACACAGAAAGTGTCCAGTCTAGGCCCTAATGAGAATACACAAATTTTAGGGTTACGAATTGCGTCAACGACAAAGGCTAGGGCAACAGCAGAAAATGTTTTGTGATGGCCAGTGGAATACAAAATTAGAGCATCTACTCCACTCCCGATCATTATTGCTAGAATCCCTGAGCCAGTTCCAAGAGGGTCATACAAATTTTATTATCAGTGACCAATTCCTCTGGTTTCTAGTCTTGTTAGACTGGTAGTGTCATATTTTTTTTCATCAATTCGATTGTGTACAAAACATTTCTATTAGGTTCTTGTTTTTGTATTGTAATTTGTTTGCGATTATTTATTTTTTCATAGTGTCATACATTTTTCTGTGTCTAGTTACACATGTCTTTTTATATATTTGTGACAATTTTTGTTGTTTTCAAAGGTCTTCATTAAAAAGAGGACACTTTTCCTGTAGGACATATTTTCAATTATAATAAATGAATGTGTGAATAATTGTATAATTAAATGTGAAAGAAACAGAAGACTACTTCATTTTAAAATTAAATACCATCAATCAAGGACTGACCGAGATGTTATTGCGATAAGTTTCACTTTCACACTATTAAGAACTTAAAGTATCTTAAGGCTCTACAAGGATTTCCACTATCAGATCTTGAGTGATTAATCATAGTTTAAATCCAATACAACAACGGATGACCATATCCACCAGTGAGCTTAGTATGTACTTAATTGCACAAAAAATTGTCAAAAAGAGTTCAAGCAAGCTAGTTCTTTGGAAATGGACAAATCTAATTCACAGAGTTTAAATTCTGCATGAGCCAGTCTCTGCGAGTCAGTTATAAACAACATGTCTTGCTTTTTACAGATAAACAAACCAAGGTAATGGATTAATTTTACTTGGGTCTTTCAAAATAAGCTTTTCCAAACTGTTGCAGACAGATTCTCATGTTATATAATCAAATTGAAGGGGACAATTCTGGCTGGTAGTGACAGAGCCCAGCCCCCTGTACATAACTTACTGAAAGTGGCATTTTGAGAACTATGACTTAAAAACCGAATTTCTCATTAAAGTGGATTACACTTCCTTTAAAACCAAACGTGGCATTTTACATGTTTCCAATCAAAGGTTCACAAATGTAGTAAGCTATCCCAATGTTATTCTATGGGAGAGGTAGGACTCACAGTAATGAACAACAAATTTGAGAGTTTTTCACAACCAGGACATATAAAACTTTAAAGTACATGTCTAACCTTTTCAATGCACTGCACTATGCCCAATGATCTACTTGGGGCCTACTTTAGGGGTCACATATATGCTTTAAAAAGGGAGGTTTAGGCCAGGCAAAAGGTTTATTTTAGCAGAACTAATTGGCAGCTTAAAACTGCACACAGGCTGCAATGGGAGTCCTTTAAACCAGTTTCAAGGGGTTCTAATGTGAGCGGCACAATCCATGCTGCAGGCCTACTAGAGCATTTAATTTACGGGTCCTGGGTACATGTAGTACAATGTTGCTAGTAACTTAGAAGTAAATTAAATACACCATTTGGGTATGAGCTAATATTACCATGTCTAGAGTGGAGAGCACATGCACTTTAGCATGGGTTAGCAGTGGTAAACGGCTAAGAGTCCTAAGGCTAGCAAAAACAAGGACAGACAAAGGGGAGGAGGAAGGCAAAAAGTTAGGGGGTGACCCTGCAGAAAGGGCAATTTTCTAAAACGGGGGGGAAATAGGTTTGGTACTTCCAGGCTTCCAATATTTGCAGAGAGCATGCTGAAGGACACTAAAATTCAAAGGTCCTATTTTCATACATTATTGTCAATGCTGCCCTAAGGATAACACCTCTGAAGCGGAAGGTCACATATACTGGTGTCTTTACATTTTTCCCCTCTCACAGCAGTCCACAAGGGAGATTACTTATCATCTATCAAAGGATCAAAGCAAACGAGTTGAGCATGAGCAGCTGTTGTTCGCATCACGTGCACTTTTATGCTAATTTTTTATCACAAATAGCATTCCTGAATCTTTTTTAGATACAGAATACCGGACTCCTGTCCTGTGTAGTTTCATTACATTTTTGGACTTTTTGTGTAATTTACTCAACAGAGAGTATATGAGTTGTTCTCGACCTTAGTTTTGTGTTGATGTTCACTTTGAAATAGCGTTATAGAGGGAATGGTAGATGGTGTGGTGGAGGATCAGTAAGGTATGAGAATGAGTGGTTGAATCGAATCTCAAGGGGAAAATGTGTTCTGGTGCCCAATGTTACTATTTGCTTTATATGTTGTTTTTAGAGGTGTGCGAAATTTGCTTTATTTGCTTTTGCGTAATTACATGTAGTTTTGGCAACATTACGCATTGGACTTTTGTGATAAAAAATGATTGCAAAAAAACAAAAGCATGGCAATAAAAAAGGTGTTCACACACTGTTGCATGCGCTGTTCCAGGGTGCTCATGTACATTGTTACTGTGAACAGCATGCATTTATTCAATGTGGCCTGATAACATTCTTGTAACAAGGGTCATGTGAAATTACTGATTTACATTAATTATGCGGGTGTCACAAATATCGTCGCCTAATTCTAATCCATTTGAAACCTACACAAGCTTTGATCAGGCGCGGAGTATTGACAACTGCTAACATTTGCAACAGGAAACAGGTTGTTAGTTATCTGCAGATCAATTTTTGGTTTAGTAAAAAGTATACAGTATAGAAATATTTGAAAAATTGGGATATATTGACAGTTTGAACTCTCTTTACAGATTGCATGTCTAATCCCATCTGCCACAGATATAAAGCAGTTCGTTCTCTAAATTACAGGTTTAGATTTCTCATAGTGGGGCATCAACTTATCCTGTTGGAGACAAAGTGTGGCTGACATCTCATATTTTACCATCTCGTTCCTCATCTAATAAATTGAAACCTAATTTCTACTGGATATTCTGTATTATCATATCCTTTAGCCTTCAAGTTCCCTCTGCATTTGAATTGAAAGATTCTGGTTGTCCACGCTCAAACCTTTCAAGACTGATCCATTTTAATGCCCTTTTCTAGAACTGGTGCTATCTCAGTCCTATGGTCAAATGGAATATTACGTTATTGGGATTGTTTCATGGATCTTCTGTGGAAAATGTTAGTTTCGTGTTGGTTAGGAAACCCTCCAAGCAAGTGCCCTTGAGAAGATGTCGTCTGCGTTAATTCATCACTGTTTCATACTATTTTCAAAGAAGACTAGAACTTTGAATGCATGGTATAATATTGTGCCTTGAGGACACTGAAAAAGCCCAAACTTTTCTCTTAAAACTTAAATCACTGCAAGCAACATCTTAGGGGCAAAAGGTGTTTGGAAAAGGTTATTTATTTTAGAAAGCAATTTACCTTCTGTAATCCTCCATGTTGCCTTCTCTGTTCCAGAGTTTCACAGGAAGTGGCAGAACGGGACCTGTCTATACATGGCTGACTTTGAGGGTAAGCACATCACCACAGCAGACCGACCCATACCAGTCCAACATCAGACTTTGAAAACGCTTTATAGATGATATCCTGATCTTCTGGGTTGGCAACAGGGAGTCATACAATGAATTCTTTGGCTGTATAAACACACTCAATCCATACCTTAAGTTCACAATGACGTTATCGGCTTCCCAGATCGCATTTCTAGACCTCACTATCATGATTGAAGGGGGTAAGCTCAGCAAAACCATGTTCAGGAAAAGCACCAATTGTAACAGTCTCCTACATTTTACAGGTCACCA
Organism: Lissotriton vulgaris; assembly: GCF_964263255.1. Classification (NCBI taxonomy): domain Eukaryota; kingdom Metazoa; phylum Chordata; class Amphibia; order Caudata; family Salamandridae; genus Lissotriton; species Lissotriton vulgaris. Next base: position 1,866,748,254 of record NC_141685.1, on the reverse strand, counting down.
CCCCAGAGCGCTGAGGGTCAACCTACCGTATGGTCAGTTCTTAAGGGTTAGGAGAAACTGTAGCAATGTAGAGAGCTACAAAGTGGTACAAAACCAACAGAGTCAACAATCCTTTCCAGAAACCTAAGTGACAGAGGTTACCCTACAAGGGAAGTATCCAGAGCCAGGAAAAGAGCACAAAATAACCACAAGGAGAGCCTGCTAGAACGCAGGTTCAAGGTTCCTTTTGAGAATCAACCTATTAATCTGTGACAACATTCACACCAGCCTCCAATGAATTGAAAAAAATCCAGAAACGACACTGGCAGATTCTGAACCCAGGAATCCTTGAACTTCAACCACCCCGGTTCGCGTTCAAAATATCCAAAAACATCAAAGACATCCTTGTCCAGACCAGACCACAGACTAAACCTTTAGTTTCACACTCTTTGGCAATTTCCCGCAAAGAAGGGACATTACCCCTGTGGCACTGAAGGACCAGGTTTTAGAACCTAGCGGCGTCAGGGAAAACGCCCGATGCCTTCGAGTTCCCCTGCCTTGGCAAACAGAGACACGGGACGCTTCTTGATGACGTCAAAGACCAAAGTTTATTGTCTGCAACCAGGAACAGAGGTCTACGAAGCACAACACGGGTGGTTCGCTAGAGACTGCACAATTTCAATGAGCGGAGCATGGTCTTTTATACCAAAAATCACATTCCAAAGGTGGCATCGGTTGCATACAAACTAGCCAATCACATAGTGACATTTCAAACATATCGCATGATGACAATCCCACTTTCCGTTGTCCAGCCCACCAGAAATGACCAAGCAAATTCCAATTTCTTGTTCGATCAGGCCGGACAAACGCATCATAAAACCTCAACCCAAATCAGTGAATATGTCGTAAAGGAAGGAGCAGAAACAGATTGGAAGCACAATAGAAAGGTGGGTGCAGTGTACAGTAAACTTCGGAACGTCCTGCTCTTTGATCTTTATCTGACCAGCTGCTTAACAAGGAACTGGCTCAGCGAGGTCAGCCTCGGGCAAGGGAGTCAGTTTGGCCAGGTCATTCAGAAGTCAGCTAAGGTGTACGTGTCTGTCTTGGCAGGGTTTTTGGCTCTATTTAGCAGTGATATAGACTTTAATCTTGCTCACATCTAGGATAGGTATTCTTAGCTTGTGTTGGCCCTTTTAAGCCCTTTTTTCCAGACCTAGAAGAGGATAGCTGCTTAATATGATGATAGATCCCTTATTCTTGACTCTAATCTGTCTATTGCCTATTGGCTTTGACATACTTGCTTATAGTAGAGTTTGGATCCTGTGTTCCTGACTTTATATTACACATTGGTATGGTTTATGTAGGTATTCTGACAGAGCTAAGGGGTATTTCATCCCTTTCAGGCCTACAGGCCTAGAACTAGAGGGACTCCATCTTGATGGAGCTGAGAGGCTTTTAGAGTAAAGGTAAAGTTTATAGTTAAAGCTGTTGTTCGCCCTAAGCGAACCGGAGAGAACCGGCCAGAGCTGAATCTAATCAGGAAGTGTTCCTGGGCTCAGGTCTCTAGACGAAACATGCGTGGGAGCGTCTAGCGCAAGGAGCCTGGTGCATGGGATCGGTGGGAGGAAGCTGCTGGCTGGAACTTTCCATGAGGAAACAGCATTCTATATCAGTGAAGTGCAGAGGCGGAGTCAGGGAGTCGAGTGGAATTGGAGGAGCGGTGAGGAGTCAAGCTGGAGTGGTAGAAGAGTGAGGAGCTGTTGGAGTAGGAGAGAGAGAGAGGGTTCAAGCTAGAGAGAGCTGAGTTGAATTGGAGGAGCAGAGAGTGTTAGTAGAGTTGGAGGAGTAGAATTGCAAGAGGAGAAGAGACAGGACATGCTTGGAACAGAGAGAAGACAAACAGACAGTCAGTGAGCTGGAACTGAAGGAAGCAGTCAGAAGCAGTTACTTATCAGGAGGAGGTGTGAATAGCTGGAGTCTGAAGTAATGCCTTTTAGAAGAGACTGAGGAGAGATCGTGGATTAACCTGTGGGAGCAGCTGGAGTTAATTGGACATTGGCACAGAGACATTTAAAACAGAGTGAACAAGCTAGTGGAATGAAGAGTATCAGAGCGGCAGAAACCATTAGACTGAAGCTGGAAGGTGGAGACAGTTCGTGGGGGAGACGAGTCCAGTGCAAAGTGATCAGCGCAGAGGTGTATCCAAGAGTGCAGGAGAGAGAGAGAGTCTGAGATGAGCCAAGGCACAGACGAGAGAGGAACCCAGATGACAGCTAGAACAAGACTTCACACTAATCAGGTGATATCGGTCCTGTCATATTAGTTTACTTTACACTTACATCTTAATCTTGTCTTTATTCCCTAGGCGATTGTATTGCTAATCCTTTTCCTTGCAGCGGTGTGTTCTATCTATAGTCTTTGTCAGTTACATGTGGATGTGTCCATTATAATACAGATCTGTGTATGTATTTATATTGTTAAAATAAAGCAGCCCTAGTTCTTAGTGAACTGACATGTGCCTTGTATTCTTGTTCAATCTTGGTAAGTGGTTCTCCTAGTTGAAAGTTGTTTGCATGAACGGATGTGAAATCCCGATCAGGTAAGTAGTGATCAAATAAATAGGGAGCGAGTGGACCTTTGATGCCAAGACTAGAAGGTACATCATACCATTTGGAAACCGTACTAATTTTCATTATCATAGTTTTATCCCAAGTAGACAAATGAGAAATTGTTCCCATAGGTGTTCATAGGAAAGTGGTCGTCGTTGATATACGGCGTTAATGAGAGCGCTGGGGAAGGATTACCAGCGTGGAGGTCTGCCAGATTGCGGGCCGTGTGTAAGTGAGAGCGCTGGGGGGGATTACCAGCGTGGAGGTCTGCCGGATTGTAGACCTTTTGGAAAAAGAGAGCATTGGGTTCTGCAGGCCCGTGTGTAGACACGCCGGATAGTGTGTCATATCTGCCCCAGGGTAGATTAGTCTGGGTCTGAGTGGCCGCGAGACTATAAGGTATGAGTGTGGTGTAAGGCATGGATATCCTTAGTAATCAGTGAGTATTCTTAGTATCCCTATAGATTTAGTGGTGTGTCTGATAATATGAGCTTGTATATTGCGAGTTCCCCATCCTCAGGTAGGTACCCAGGTGCCTGGATAGATGGTCCTGAGGAGGGATGTGGTTACGTTCTGGCTGGGTTAAAGGGGCCCCTAGGGGCTGATCCCATCTAAGCAGAAAATCCGGCCATTACAGTGTCCCAAAGACTCGTTCAGCCGTAGTCATCGGCCTATGTGAGGGCAACCACACAAATTGGCTGCCACACACAAAATGTAACCCGAAGGTTGTAAAAGTGGGAGGCAACAGGAAGGAAACAAAACATGTGCCCGAAAAGGCAGGGGGCAACCATGTATATGCTTTGTTGTAGCAAAAAAAAAAAGTAGCCTTAGCGGCTAAAAATGCTGGGGAAGTCTGAGACGTAAATACGTAGGTCTCAGTACAAACGCTCTTCCCTAGCTGAGCTCTCGGATTCTTGCCATTACCCTGCAGACAAAAGCGACCCTGATGGGGCAGTATCCAAATCGGTGGAGAACTTTTCGCTCGCTGGTTAACACTCAGACTAACTCCATATCCAGTAACGTCCCAACCACTATATGGTTGCTTCTCATCTTTCAGAATAGTTTCAACTGCATTAGTCCCTTTAACCATGTCGACTATACCTCTAGCTACAGCACTATTCTTCGGATTGTCTTTCAGTGAACGTTGGGGATAGACACTATGGGCATAGATAAACATCGTTCTATAAGCCCAAATAGAACCATTTAAGCTAAAAGGCAAAACCAAGTACGGAATACCTTTATCGGTCGTATGGCACATTAGACCACAGATCCAACAATTTGTTGTATTCATCACTAACTGGTGTTGGTGCAAAAGTTGAATAAAGGAATTATTGGTAAATTCCAGTCGTCTAACTACCTCATGTTCAGGCAAAGGATGAAAAGAATGAGCAGAAATAGTAGGTGTAGGTGTAGGTTGCACAGTGGGAATAAACGTCAGTTTAAAAGAGAATGTTACGTAACTAATTAAAAATATCATTAAACTCAATAGCAAAAACAAACATGGTATTAAAAATCTTTTCCGTGTAATTAGTTTGTATATCTTATTCTTGAAATTTATTGTCCTTACAGGTCTCTCAACTCGAAGAAATCCATCCTAACTAATATGCTGCTCGCGATGGTAGGGTGTTTTATGCTAAGGAATGCCTCTGTCAACCCAGGGCAACTCCCTTAGGCCAACCAGAACCTTCAACCTAGTGTCTCAGGCTTGCACTCCAAAGACTTCGGCAACCGCAACCCTACAGCTGAGCCCGGATGGGGGTTTGAAAAACAAAAATGAGTAGATCCCCGGTGGAGAGTTAACCTGCAAACAGAAAAATCATAAAAAACTTCTTTTATTTTATTGTATAATGATCTTTTCCAGGCAATGTCTGATCTTTGAACAAGAGTTCAGGCTCAGTAGTGTTCAATCGATTCAAAGGAGGCACAGCTTCTTGCAAGAGATCGTCACTTTCTTTCCCAGAGTTTATTCAAATAAGACGAGCATCGCTGAATGGCAAAAATCGTGGCACAGTTTCTGTTTCAGAGTCTGGGAGTCCTTCCTGGACTCACCGGTCGTATGGTAAGGGCAATGGTGCCCGCTTGCAATGTACACCGTGGATCCAGTGTTTCTTGCCTTGCACTCGAACTGCAGAACGTGTAGACAGGAGGACTAGATGTGGTCCTGTCCAACAGGGCTGATCATTCTTGTTCCGCTGGAAGTTTCTAATGAAGACCCAATGGCCGGGTTCAATGGCGTGGCCTGGATCTTCAGAAGCTTGTGGCAGACTCTCATAGACCTGTTGGTGTAAAACACGCAATTTAGCCGTCATTTCGTGCAAGTAATCAAGCAACACAGGATACTCGAGGTCACTAAACTTTGTTGGTCTTGGTACGCCCCAAATGTTCGCCGTGCGACCAAACACAACCTCATACGGACTCAAACCCATTAGCGAATGCACAGTCATTCTGGTGGACAGGAGCGCTAAAGGCAAAGCATCTGGCCATTGAAAACTAGTGCTCGCTTGGATTTTGGCTAATTTTAACTTCAAGGTGCCATTATAGCACTCGACTAAACCCGCTGAGTGGGGGTGATTTGCAGAGTGGAACTTCTTCTGCCGGATTCCTAATCCCTCACATACTTTCTTCATTACTTGACCCACAAATTCACTCCAATTGTCACTCCAGATAATTCTCGGCAAACCGAATCTTGGAAAAAATTCCTTGATTAGGGCTTTCGCTATGGACAAGGCAGTATTGTCCTTCAAAGGGTAAGCTTCCACCCATCAGAAAAGGAGCAAACAACCACCAAAACATATTTCAGGTTGTTGCACCTCTCCATGTGGATGAAATCTAGCTGCAAAGCCTCGAACGGATACGTAGGAGGAGCAAAATGACCAGCTTGTGTTGGAGTTCAATTACCAGGATTGTACATCAAACACAGCATACCGTTCTTAACCAAATTCTCGGCACATTTGGGAATTCCCACATTCTGCCAAACCGGAGCCAACAACTTACAAATCCCTTTCACGCTGATATGTGCCATCCCATGAGCCATTGTAACAACTGGAAGCACATACGCGTCAGGCAACAACCATCTTTTATGTTCGGACAAATCAGTCCAACAACCATTCAAATCCAATCTACCCTTACCTTCTCTCCATTCATTCAACTCTTTCTCTGTCGCTTCAGTTTGGAGGGATTTCACACTCTCAATCGTATCTTCACACATACTTTTCTCTGGAACCCATCTCGCCGGACCTGCAACATACATTCGGCTCATCACATTTCTTGTAGTATCTTTCGCAACTTCATCCACAAACGCATTCCCGCGACCAACATCATTTATAACTTTCTTATGGGCACTGCATTTCACAATCGCTACTTGCAATGGCAAAGTAAGTGATTCAAGGAGTTCATTCACCAACTGCCCATGTTGTATCTTTGTTCCATGCGAAGTCAAGAACCCACGTTCATGCCACAAACGTCCAAAGCTATGAGCCACACCAAACGCATCCTGGCTGTCAGTATACACATTCACTCATTTTCCTTTCGCCAACACACATGCTCTCGTTAATGCAATCAACTCTGCTGCTTGCGCTGAATTATGTGGTATACGTGCAGCTTCAACAACCGTATGCAAAGTCGTAACAGCATATGCCGCAGTCGTATCACCATTCGGCAACATAAAGCACGAACCATCAACCCACAAAGTACCATCACGCTCTGGAAGAGGAGTATCCCAAAGGTCTATCCTTCCTTTCGTTTCTTCCTCAGTTCTCAGAAAACAATCATCCGGTTCGGTGTCATTATCGGTCTCAACTGAAATTGGCAACAACGTGGTTGGATTCAACGTGTTGCATCGTTTAATGTGCACATGACTGGCTAACAAGGTCAACTCGTAACCCGACAACCGAGCACTAGTTAAGTGCAGTGTCTTGGTACGGTTCAACAAGGTATCCACTGCATGTGAAACCATTACGATTAACGTGTTGTCCATAACCAAACCAGCAGACTGTCGAATTGAAACAGCCACTGCCGCTGTAGCTCTCAAGCAACTCGGCAACGCTCTAGCTACCGGATCTAAAGTCGACGAAAAATACGCACATGGACGTTGCTTATCGCCAAACTGCTGAGCCAACACTGACAATGCACATCCCTCTCTCTCATGGACATACAATGTGAAAGGCTTACTGTAGTCGGGAGTACCCAACACAGGAGCCAAACACAACGCATTGCGTAATTCGGAAAAGCTCTTCTGACATTCGTCAGTCCAGGGAATAGGATTTGGAGTATCCTTAACAGTAAGAGCTAGCAAAGGCTTCGCTAACAAAGAAAAATTAGGGATCCACTGTCTACAGTACGACGTAATACCCAAAAACGCACGTACTTCTCTCTGTGTTGTAGGAACACTCATTTTCGCAATAGCTTGAATTCTTTCTGGGGTCAGTTTCCTTCCCTCCTTCGATAAGAGGTGACCTAGGTAGGTTACTTCTTGTCGACAATATTACAACTTGGAGAGAGAAACTTTGTGATGAAAATCAGACAAGTGGCGTAACAACGACAAGGTGGCTTCTCTACAAATCTCTTCATTGTCAGCAGCAACTAACAAGTCGTCAACATATTGAATAAGGGCATCACCATCGGGTAAAACCAACAGATCAAGTTGCGTTTTCAAAGCTTGGCTATAGATTGATGGACTCTTGCAATAGCCTTGAGGAACGCGCTTAAAGCAGAAACTTCATCCTCTTAAAGAGAATCCAAATATGTCTCTACTTTCCACGGCAATCGGGATGCTGAAGAAAGCATTCTTCAAGTCAATCACCGAAAATCATGTGGCTTTAGCCGGAATCAGAGTCAACAAAGCAGTGATATCAGGTAAAACAGGAAACTGTGGAACAACATTCTTGTTCACTTCGCGAAGATCAATCACAAACCTGTATACAGGAGGCTGTGAAGAATCTGTTCTCTTCAGAACAGGCAAAACGGGACTATTACACACATTACCTCTCATTTCCTCAATCACACCCTTTTCGATCAGATCATAGATAATCGCCAAAAGTGCTCGCTCACAATCACTCGAGATACGGTACTGTGGAATGCCCAATAACTTAGCATTCGCCTTTAGTGTCACAACATATGGAGAAATCTCTAAAAGACCTACATCGTTCGGACCAACAGCCCACAACGAATCGGGTAAAGAAGACAATTCAAGTGGAAGTCTGTCTTTCGATATGTACATCGGAGAGATCACTCTCTCACCCAACGTAAATGTACACCTGACGGAGAACAATACAACATGGCATACAATCTCTTCAATAAATCCAATCCCAACAAGTTCTCACCACAACCTGTAGTCAAAATGAGGGGTGCTTCAAATTTACAAGGTCCAACAGAAAGAGACAACAGAGCAGAAATTGGATTTGTAACCGGGGCGCCAGAAAAACTAACTGAAACGTTCTCAATGCCAGACAAAGGTGCGCCAGGGAGTTTAGAGTGTATTATAGAACTCTTCGTATTACCAGTGTCAAGCAGAAAAGGTTCTGACACACCTGATGCAATCACTTCAACATAAGGTCCACTCTGATCTACTGGAACTGAAACAACTCCCTCTCTTTGTTCATGGCTGTTCTAGCAATCGTTACCATTCACTTCCTCACCTTCGACGTAGTAATCATCCGTATAGTACTTTGCTGTCCTACCAGACGAACCCTGCTGTTGATCAAAACTGTTCATTGAATTCTGTGGAGGCAAAAAAAACCCATTCTGTCCACGACCTCTACCTCTAGGCGCTTGTTGAATACCTGGACCTCTCGCACCAAAAGTACTATTTGTGCGCTGTAACAAACCGGACAACTATTCTTAAAATGTCCCTCTTCTTTACAATACGCACACTGATTAGGCCCATACGGAAAACGCTGTTGAGAAGACTCGTTCCTTTGCGAGTTTCTCAAATATTGCTGATTCTGCTGATAATCGCGTTGATTATTAGGACGGGGTGGATAAGCTTGTTGCAGAAGAACTTTAGTCTTCAATTCCTTAGTCTTCTTATCCGCTTTTTCTAACTCATCTTTGTGCCTATTTTCATAGTACTGGGCCGTAGCTAAAATCTGCGCTGACGTGGAAATAGGCCAAGCACTCTCAGAATCTTTCAGCTTAGTGCACAATTCGGGAAGCAGATTATGTACAAATTTGTCGACGAACAATCTCTGGCCACCCTCAGTAGCCATTTCCTGACCACTATGATCTACAAAGGTCTCTTCAAACCGCGTAAAAAAGTCGGACACCGTTTCATCTTTCTTCTGTTTTGCATGCAGACAACTTATCCCAATTAACACGCACTTCAGGCATCAAAGTCTTCATATAATTAATTATCCTACCAGGGAGTAGAGTAATAATATCTTCAGGCTTGGCACCTCCTACTTGTCTATCATTCGCAGCACAAAGATTAACCCATGTATCACCCAATTCTTGATCATTATCCGTATGTCGAATCGTACTCCAAATGGGCTGTGGAACAACATTTCCAAACAACATATCTATGTCCGCTAAATTCATGATACACGAACCCACAGTCTGAGTGAGCTCTTTATAATACCCCGCTGGATTTTTGCTCGGATCAGGCAAAGACTGCTTAATTTCCAAAACTTCAACACGCTTCCGAGTAACATGTACCCATACTCGCTGAAAGTGTCCAGGGACAGGTGGATTAACAGTTGCATCAGGAGGTCTCCAAACTGGAGGAACCTCTCGCATCGGATATTGATGCGCTTTTCTCCTAACTGACGAATCAGACTCAAACAATCTCTCAGTAGGGGTATCATTACGAAACGACAAGATAGTCGCAACCACGCTCACAACGTCACGAGGACCCACAACTGTCCCTTTTGCAAATTCAGAACGTATTCGGTACAACTCATCAGGAGCTTTACCTACTTCCTCAACCGTGTTCATGGAGGAACACACACATCATCTCAACGACGTAGCGCTGCTTTGGTGCTTCCCATTGAAGGAATACATCCATAACATCCTCAAGATCATACTGAGAAGCGTACGTAATCCATTTACGTGCCAAATGATCTAAAACTGTACGTTCATTTGTATCAGGCAACTGACTACGTGATTGTCTACGCTCCCTAACAGGAGACATATCCAATTGTCCCAACAAAGGAGAAAGGAAACCAGAAAAAGCAGCAGTCATTCTCTGTCTAGCAGAAGGAGAAGATGAAAGAATAAGAGAAGAAGGAACAATAGTAGAAGAATCCAAAGGCGGAACAGAAGGAGTATTATAGATAGGCGTGGGAGTAGCAGACGAAGGAGGAGGCAAAGTTGGCGGCCCCTGAGGAGGCTGCACCAAAGGAACAGTAGCCAATGGAAGAGGAGCAGACTGTGGAGGATTTGCAGGTGGCACTACAATCAGAAGTTGTGGAACTACAACGAGTTGTGGTGCCGTAGCATTCTGTGCATAAGGGGGTGGTGAACTCAATAGATGAGACATTAAAGGATCTTTCGCAAGATCTTTCTTTGCTTCCTGCTCTTTAGGCGGCAAAACTGGGTAGCATTTATCTACCGCTAACTTCCTAACCCTAAGCATCTGTTCGCTCTCTTGCTCTTCCTCATTATCCCTATACGCTATAGCAGCTTGCACCATTGACAAACCTCGTTCTCGTTTATTCTTCTTCGCTAATTTAATTTCTTTCTGTTTGGCTTCTTTCCGCCATATGCGAAAAGAGTCAAACATTGCCGGCCGGGCTTTCTTTTTGAACAGTTTAACTTCGAGATTATCTAGAATCTCAGTTTCAAAACTACCATAACGGGGCCACTGTAGGACACCGTCTTTCCTTGTATATTTGACCCAGATATCATTATAACTAATGGGGCCCACACCATGCTTCACATAGAGATCATATGTAGGAGTACCAATCGGAGGAACCGGACACAAATCCTCTAACCGGGAATCCATAGAACAACCACAACCAAATATCTTTCCAAGTCTACTAAGACCAGGCATCGTGCTCACTAGTCTAGCTTCAAACTTCAAGGGAAACCTAAAACGATAGCCCCGTGAATACACGAGTCCCTTGGCTTTGGGGCCTGCAGGTACCAAATCAAAGGGATACCAAAACAAACTAAGGACTGGGAGACGCTCCACTCATACTTAACTGAAATGTCGATGGCGTCACCAGAAGACCCGTCTATCGTCTCGTTCTACAAATCATCTAAGGCTCCAAGACAGGGCGACAGTCAGGGCAGAAGTCCTTCGTAGCCGTCGGAAAGACTTTCGGACCACGACAACATACAGGGTTCGATGAAGTGGCTGGCCTTCCTCCAGAATTTCCACACAAAGCTCTCCACGATCTTTGGGCTTGGACCGGGACCGCTGAAGTCGCCCCATGTTGGGCGCCAACTGAAGGACCAGGTTTTAGAACCTAGCGGCGTCAGGGAAAAAGCCTGATGCCTTCGAGTTCCCCTGCCTTGGCAAACAGAGACACAGGACGCTTCTTGATGATGTCAAAGACCAAAGTTTATTGGCTGCAACCAGGAACAGAGGTCTACGAAGTACAACATGGGTGGTTCACTAGAGACTGCACAATTTCAATGAGCGGAGCATGGTCTTTTATGCCAAAAATCTCATTCCAAAGATGGCATCGGTTACATACAAACTAGCCAATCACATGGTGACATTTCAAACATATCGCATGACGACAATCCCGCTTTCCATTGTCGAGCCCACCAGAAATGACCAAGCAAATTCCAATTTCTTGTTCGAGCAGGCCGGACAAACCCATCATAAAACCTCAACCCAAATCAGTGATTATGTTGTAAAGGAAGGAGCAGAAACAGATTGGAAGCAAGATAGAAAGGTGGGTGCAGTGTACTGTAAACTTCGGCACGTCCTGCTCTTTGATCTTTATCTGACCTGCTGCTTAACAAGGAACTGGCTCAGCGAGGTCAGCCTCGGGCATTGGAGTCAGTTCGGCCAGGTCATTCAGAAGTCAGCTAAGGTGTACATGTCCCAAAGACTCGTTCAGCCGTAGTCATCAGCCTATGTGAGGGCAACCACACAAAATGGCTGCCACACACAAAATGGAACCCGAAGGTTCAAAGGAAATCTCTGAATACATAGTGTTCTCATTGATCGAATAATGCAAAAACACTCGTACACACCGCACTCGTGATTTGCGGTCCGCTGACACCAAAATCGTCTATTTCCGACGACCTTTATTGACCGAGTTCAGAACCACCGAACCAGACCCTCAAACTACGGAACTGCAGCACGTGCAGTGTTTGCCCCTATACAAACATATATAAAACAATCACACTGACCGACTCCTTCACCTGGGAGTTGAGGAGCCACACAAATTTCAACAGTACATACTGCATTCATCTTTTGATCTGCCCATGTGAATTATACTATGTGGGGATGACGACTCGCCCAATCAAGACACGCATTTCTGAGTACCGTAGTAACTTCTGGTGCAAAAAGAGTAACACCAAAATGTGCAGACACTACATAAAACAAAACCACACAGCTGACTCTCTAAAATGGCTGGTCCTGGAAGCCAAACCCAGGACATCTAAACAGAGTCTCTTCTTCAAAGAACAAAGGTGGATACACCGCTTATCCACTGATGGTGTAGGCCTTAATGAGGAAATACCGTGGAGCGCCCTGTAAAATACTCCACTAAAAAAAAAGCAACCCAGACTCTCTCCACTGGTAATGTGAAGTGAATCCTGAAGTATTTAGGAGCCTAGTCAATACACATGCATTGCTTAGATAACTGAGACTAAGGTTAAAATACATGCCTTACCCAGACAACAGAAGAATAACGCTGGTATTCCACCCAGTTGTCCGCCATAACAAGATAGTTTTCCGCCATAACAAGATAGTTAGACACCTGTGTTAAATCCTCGCCAGGCAAACCACTTATAAACTATCGACACCCTAATGGGTGACTCAGCTGCACCATCCAGAGGATCGTTTGCTCCCGAGGACAGTGAATATCATTAAATAATGGCACCTACACGGCCTGACTACTCCACTCTGTCATGGCCGCCAAGCGCAACACTATGATCACATGACCTGTCAATCTTGCCCTGTCACTAGTTGGCAATGAACTCTCAGCCCAGAGTCACATGACACTGTCGCCCAATTTAAACCGATTGCCGCCAGGGATCCTGTTACCTCCCGGAACCCGGCGGCGTGGGGTAGGTCATACGGCTGACTACACGGGCGACTATAAGTAAGTACAAAGCGTGAATGTTGCTGCCTGATTGTTTGGATCGCATAATCGTAGCATGTGAGCTGGCGCCGACAGAGACCATGGCGTGGTATACCTATCTATTTCACTCGATCCAGGTCCGGGCCGACTAACATTCAGCCTGTTTCATGTATTACCCGGAGTGATGGGGGCACATACACTACCAGGCGGCGCCTTACACATAAGCGCACAACCAGGGCGCTCTTTTGAACTCACTTGATATTTTCAAGATGAATACAGTGAGGTTCGTGGCAAGGGTAAAAGATGCAGGGGGCTAACCCCCGATAGAGTCGCCTTGATAAACAGATTAACCAGCTAAAATACATCTCACACGTAAGCGCGTAACCAGGGAGCTGCTCGATTTTTTACACGGTAGACCGAGAGGTTCGCAATAAGGATTATGTATGAATATGGGGCCAACCTCGGATACAGTCCCCCGTTTTACAGACTAATCATCATAAAACCTCCTCCCTAGAAGAACACTGACCCAGGGCACCATTGCATCCTCCATGCGGGACACTGAGAGGCACGCCCAATTGCCTATTGATATAGGTTTAGATGGCAGTTGGGTGGCACCCTAGTAAAGTCATTGTACTCGATTGAAAAGCAACTATGATGAACCCGCCTATTAAGGTGGTGGAACAACGACCTAGAGGGTTACTGGGCATAAGCACTAGTACCAAGGTACGCTCCTATCCTTTAAGCAGCACATCTAGAGACATACCAAGGGGCCTTAGTGGTAGAAATTGTAAAGTGAATGAGCAAGATGATGCCTGCACAGAATGTATAGGATACTCACCATACTTTAGACACCCAAATCTATATGAAGTGACTGCCCTACAGCTAGCAACACAAATTGAACACACAGTGAGTGCCCTCATGAACACACTCACATTGTTAGAGATCTGTATTTCAACCATTAGAATACAATTCAGAGCGCTTACTTATACACTTTATGCTTGATATTGACTACTTAGTCAACATCACAGTCTAGTTAATCACTTCGGGACTGACACCCTCTTAACTACCTATTTCCTCCTGCGCTCAGCCAAACTCTGGATGTCTGAACCCGATGTACAGCCCGCTGGGTACTGTTGTTGCTTACATACTCTAACCATTAGGTGAGTTACGTGTTGTTCCCTCCGACTGTCTTGCTGTTGCTATTTTTAATTTTAATATTAATTTGGAAACGTATTTCCACAGGGGCATGCCCACCACCTTGCTCACTGAGGAATAACCTCAACACTGTTTACAGTGTTTTTAACCCACATGCTAGTAGCACCTCACCTAGCATGACACTCGGAATGTACAAAGTCATCCATTGATTGTTTGTATATATACCTGTTGTGATTTGCTTTTTTGTCTCCAAATCCAGGTAGATGAAGCACAGCACAGGTATAGCACACGGAGCATTTTTCCTTGTAGACAATATAATTGTTCATATTTCAAACACTAGATACTCAGTTAGATCTCACCGACGTAGACAGTTGCTCCTTGAAGATAATATCTTTATTTAGGTCCTGAAGAATCGCTAGTCATTGTACACACGCAAGAAACATGTCGACCGTCTAGAGCACACACTAAACTGAGACTCGGAACAGGAAACATAATATTCCAGCGAGTACCGGTTAGTAATTCGTTTTTAATTAGAGCAGGGAGCCCCCAGAATAAACTTGATCCTGGTACTCCTAGCTTTATTTTAACTCACATACCACGTCTATGCTATTCTGGCCCCACACCCTCACTTCACCTGATGGCAGTTGGATAGAAGATCTCCGCCAAAGTGCCCCTTTTTGAGGTGTCGCCCGTTGGGTATTGCACCGCCGACCCAACGAAGAGCAGCCCAGATGATGAAGCATGACACCTGCAAGGGTGTGTGAGGGCATTACATCCAACAAAATGGATGCCCAACTGTAGAACCCACGTGACCCTACAACATCCACAAACACCAACGCGACACGTAAATTCCTCAGTTTGAGGAACAGCTCAGCTTCTTCTGCATTGCATACGATTTCAGGGCGCACGCTGAGGCTGGACCTACCACTCCTTATGAGTGGCAATTGCCCTACTAAAAAAAAAACCCTCCCCCTTGTTGTAAACACTATATCATCACTCCCAAATCAAGATGGCGGATGGAGTAGATTCCTTTGACTCCTTCCCATTTCAAGATGTATTTCATACTTCCTCTGGTGTCACTACCTGTTTTCTGGAATCTTCTATGCCCCATAGTTCTACTTGAACAGGTGGAACGGGACTATATCATCATTTCTAACCCAAGATGGTGGTTGCAGTAGATTCCTATGATTGCGAGGTGGATTCTATCCTTTCTGTGATGTCACTACCTCCTTTTTAGAATCTTACAATCATAGGAATAGATGAAGCTGTGTCATTATTTCCTACCCAAGATTGTAAACACAGTGGATTCACTTTGGTTGTTTCCATATCCAAAATGTTAAAGAATGATGCTAATGTCAGCCAACACCAAAGTCCGGACAGAAGCCTGAGTCCAGTTTGAAACCTGACAGTTTGTAACATAAAATTAAGGATAAATTCCACTGGACATTGTGTAGCACTGAACAGCTTTGTTTCCTGGTGACAGACCATGACCAAAAGTATCATTACAAAACCAAACAAATTCAATTATAAAATATGAATAACACCTAAGTTGCAGGGCTTTACTTTTCTCACAAAATAGTTTACTATAAAATGTATACGAATAAAAAAAAATACAAAAGGTACAAATTGACGTAAAAAGCTGTACTTTAAGGAATGTTAAGGTAAAAAAATATAATAGTTATAGTAAGCTACAAAACATAATACCTCATTATGAGAAACTGGGTTGTTGGTTGAGGGGAGGGGGTGTCTGCCCTTCTCAAGCAACAGCCACAATCTTTGTAAGGGCAAAACCACAAAAGTCATTATACTAATGTGCTCTTAACCTTCTTGTGCCATGTCACTTTGATGCAATATGTAACGCATTTATGCATCACTTGAACAGTATTAAAGTGAAACACAAGAAAAAGGTAGGCCTTAAAGGTTCATAGGACAGGGTGCATTGTATTTTTATAGTAGGATATGTTTAATGTATGTGTTACCTGTCCTGGCAGTGAAAGCTTACTAAAGTCCTTTTTCACTATTGTAAGACAAATCTCTCCCATTAACTCACACAGGTGTTGGGTAAAGTTTCAGATTGGCAGAGGTATGCAGAGTTCAAGCAGATACCACAATCCTAGTCATGGTAAGTCACAAACACACCCGAAACAAACTTGGTAGCTTGCACAGAGTAGTCAGGCTTAACACAAAAGCAATCTGTAAAGTATTTGTGCAAGACTTCCAACAGTAAAACTGTGAAAACACCACCCAAAAAGATACCACACCTGGCTTCAGGAACAGAGACGAATTTATTGAACAAAACAATACCATAACAACAAACATCCAATTAGCAGAACCGAAGTTATGCTTTTTTAAAGAATAAATGGAAATGTTGTGCTTTAAAGCATAAAGCACCTAGTGGGGCTATCTGATTGTGCTAGACCAGGTCTAATCTAAACATTCAGGTCAACTGTAGTGCAATGCTGGTTGGATACAAGGACATGCCCTGGCCCACGGCAAAGTGCCTTGGTTGCATCATCATCGAGGATGAGGTGCAAGCTGCAATGTGTTGGATTCAATATTCGTAAAGACAGTGATGTATCTGCAGTAGTAGAGATGTACCCGTTCTGAGCTGCGGCCTCGACTGAGATTAGTGGATTCTACTGGAGCATCACTTTAGCCCCCTTCCAAGGGCCCAGGACTGGGGTGGCACCGCTTGGCAGGGCAGCCTCACAGACGGCAAAGTTTCAGTGCTGAGGCAGGCAAGTTGGAAATCTTTGATGTCCCTGAGACTTCAGAACAGGAGGAAAGCCAGCAAGCCCTTGGAGTCTTTCTGATTCTGGGATCTAGTGATGCTGGTATAATCATCACCCAAGCAAGGAAGACAGCAGGTCAGCAGAAAGGCAAGCCTTCAGCAGCACATAAGTCTTTCTTCCTAGCAGAGTATCCACAGGTCCAGAAGTGTACTGAAGAGGTTGGGTCGGAAGACTAGTTCTCATACTCAGTGGTGCCTTTGAAGCAAGACTGAATTGCACAAAGTGCCTCCCTTCCTGCTTGACTCCAGACTCACTACATGGGGTTAAGTAGTTATTTGTGTGGGAACAGGACACACCATATTCAGATGTAAGTGTGAGGCTGTTCCCAGCTCCTCCATCCCATCCTGACCAGGATGGATAATCAGGATTAGGATGGCCCAACAAGCCACACCTAAGCTTCCTTTGAGCAAGACTGTCTAGAGGTAATGCACATAGCCCAGCTGTCACCTATCCCAGACGTGCATTGGAGACAGGCTGTAGGCACACAGAGCTAAGAGCAGAAGAATTCCTTCATTCTAAAAGTGCTATTTTTTAAATAGTAATGCTAAATTCAACTGTACCATTCAAGAGGATTTATCATTACAATTCCATAGGTACTAAACATAACAGCTCTACCTCCTTCCAATTGGGAATTACAGCTTTTAAGACGTGACACAGAATCCTAGCTGTTCACCTATAGGAGGCGTAGGCCTCACAGTAGGGAAAAAATAATTTGGGAGTTTTTCACAACCAGGACATATAAACCTTTTAATTAAACAACACACAGCCCTATGTGCTACCTAGGGCCTACCTTATTGGTTACATATATGTAATCAAAGGGGACTTTAAGGCTTGGGAAAGGTTTTTTTAATACTTTTTAATAATTATAAGTAAATTAAATATGCCAATTTTGGAATAATTCAAACTATGCTTAGAGAGAGAGCATATGCACTTTATCACTGGTTAGCAGTAGTGAAGCTCCAGAAGTCCTAAAGCCAACAAAAACAAGATCAGCAAAATGGGTGGCAAGCAGACAAGGAGTTTGGGGGAAGACTACTCTAAGGCTGACAGGTCTAACTACTGGATTACCTCATTACATGTTGTTAGACCTGGCATCTTTGGCGTGGTTTCCCAGTCTTTTGACTCTACCTCCTGGATTTTGTTTTTGCTGGTTTAGATGCTTTGGGCACTTTGCCACTGCTGATCACTGTCAAAGTCAAAGTCAAAGTCAAAGTCAAAGAATTTATATAGCGCACTACATACCCAGAGGGTCTCAAGGCGCTAAGGGAGGGGAGGAGGGTTACTTGTCAAATATCCACGTTTTAAGTTGCTTTCTGAATGCTAGGTGGTTTTGGGTAAGGCGAAGGTAAGTGGGGAGTGAGTTCCATGTTTTAGCAGCCAGGTATGAGAAGGATCTGCCTCCCATGGTGGTCTTGTTGATGCGAGGTACAGTGGCGAGTGCTTGGCTGGAAGAACGTAGTTGGCGGGAGGGGGTGTAGAAGGACAGTCGTGAGTTGAGGCATTCTGGTCCGATGTCGTAGAGTGATTTGTGTGCGTGCGTTAGCAGTCGGAAAGTGATCCTCTTATTGACGGGTAGCCAGTGGAGGTCTTTCAGGTGACCAGAGATGTGTTCGTTGCGCGGGATGTTTAATATGATCCTGGCTGAGGCGTTTTGGATTCGTTGGAGTTTCTTCTGGAGTTTAGCGGTAGTGCCTGCGTAGAGGGTGTTTCCGTAGTCCAGTCGGCTCGTGACCAGGGCATGGGTGACTGTTTTTCTGGTTTCGGTGGGGATCCAGCGAAATGTTTTTTTGAGCATGCGAAGAATGTTGAAGCAGGATGAAGATACGGCGCTGACTTGTCTGTTCATTGAGAGTGAAGAATCCAGGATAACGCCTAGGTTCCGTGCGTGGTCTGTCGGGATGGGTGCTTTTCCAAGGGCTTCCGGCCACCAAGAGTCGTCCCATGCAGAGGGGGATGTGCCTAAGATGAGGACTTCTGTTTTATCTGAGTTCAGTTTCAGACGGCTGTGTTTCATCCATTCGGCAGCTTCTTTCATTCCTTCGTGTAGGTTAGTTTTGGTGGTGCTGGGGTCATTGGTGAGAGAAAGGATCAGTTGAGTGTCATCCGCGTAAGAGATGATGTTGAGGTTGTGTTGGCGGGCGATGGCCGCGAGGGGGCTCATGTATACGTTGAAGAGGGTGGGACTGAGTGAAGATCCTTGTGGTACGCCACAGATGACTTCAGTGGCCTCGGACTTGAATGGTGGAAGGCGGACTCTCTGGGTTCTTCCGGTGAGGAACGAGGTGATCCATTCAAGTGCTTTTCCTTGTATTCCGATGTTTCTGAGACAATGTAAAAGGGTGCTGTGGCAGACTGTGTCGAAGGCTGCAGAGAGGTCGAGGAGGATGAGGGCGACTGTGTCTCCATTGTCCAATAGAGTTCAAATGTCGTCTGTTGCTGCGATGAGGGCGGTCTCAGTGCTGTGTTTTGCTCGGAAGCCAGATTGTGAGGAGTCGAGGGATTTGTTGGCTTCGAGGAAAGCAGCGAGTTGGTTGTTGACAGCTTTCTCGATTACTTTGGCCGGGAATGGGAGGAGCGAAATGGGGCGGTAATTTTGAGTGCAAGTGCTCCCTGAGTAAACTGTTATTGTAATTGGTTACCAATGATTGGCATATTTATATCACCAAGAAGTCCCTAGTAAAGTGCACTGAGTGTGCCAAGGCTGGTGATACAAATGCTACTTGTGGGCCTACAGCACTGATTGTGCCACCCACACGAGTAGCCCTAAAACGGTATCTTAGGCCTACCACTGCAGTGCCTGTGGGCAGTCTGTAAACTGCCATATTAGCCTGGCCAGTGTCCCCACTGACCAGGACTTACCCTTCCCTTGCTGTACACATTGGTCACCCCTATGGAAGGCCCAAGGTACCCCTTTGGGCAGGGTGCAGTGTATGTGAAAGGTACAGCATGTACTAGTGCAGGTGACATGCTCTGGTAGTGAATTACACCCTTTTTTGTTTTTTCACTATTGTAAGGCTATCTTGCCCATAGGCTATCGTGGGGAATGCTGGCTACAGTGGCTACCTGCATATCTTCCCATAGGAGCAAGATAGGACATAAAAGTCTAGTATCACTGAAACTTAGAATTTAATAACACATCTTTTAGGAAAGGTGGTTTTTAAGTCCTGCGTTTGAGAACAGCACTTTTATAAAGTTGCTTTCCTCTTGTCTGACCTTTCTGTGTGAGTTGGCCTGTTTGTGAATTGACTGTCTGGTTTGTGAGTGGCAGGGGCTGGGTGGCTCCTAGAGGCTGAGTGGGCCATCCCTGGGCTGAATAGCTCCATCTGCATCTAGATTGGTGGGAGGGGGAAGCACCTGGGCCTGAATAGGGCTGTGCCTGCCTTCCACAATGCTGGCTCCAACTCCTGCTAGGGCGGCTGACGACCCTGCCCATCTCTCTGAAATGAAAGGAGAGGCCAGGAAAACAAAATGCTCAAGGAACAACCAGAGCTGGTTCAGAGGATAGGGCAAGATGGCCGCCGTGGCTCTGTAGAGGATAGTCGCTAATTTCCTCTCTCTCATCCATGGTTTGAATGGACTGGATTTGAGAATACGGGGATGTGGGTCCTGGATGGATTACTGACTCGCATAACGACAGGAATACTCAGCTCGGGCTTACTTAAAAGCCTAGCGGTTAAAGCAGGGGCAACTTTGCTCAGTCGCTTGCGAAGAATAGTTAACACGGCTAAATCACCCTGCAAAATGTCGCAATGAAGCAAGCCAGATAAAGATAAGGACAAGACTGCATCGGCATCGGCTGGACCGACCAAAGGTTCGGCGGTAAAAGAAGGTGCGATTCCAAAAGTACTTACTGCTGCTGCTGTCACTGCCAGAAAGCAAACGGAACAACTTAGCCGATCCGCTAAGAGTGCTCTACTTAAGAAAACGGAGAGGCAAGAGAAGAAGATTGAAGTGAAACCAGAGACCAGGTTTGCAGCGAGCAAGTTATCGAAAGAAATAATAACGGAGACTGAAGGAAAAACCCATCGTGCACAGATGGTGACATCAAAGGAGCAACTTCGCCAAGCAACCTTACCGGAGTCCTTCTCGCCTAAACCGCTCCCATCGATTCAGATACAGGCGCCTGACCTGCGACAACACGGGGATACGAGTGGATTTCCACCGGGAGAGCAGAGGGAAACGGAATCTCTGCGGCTTCCAGTGGAGCTGAGCGCAGGCGCCGGAGAAGCAACAGACCGCGAGGACGGCGGCGTCAAGGTCCCGGTTGCTGAGCAACCACTGAACGTTGCGGGAGACAGTATGCAGCAAGCGTCACGGTTCTCAGCGGCTGAGAAGGCAGAAGAGGAGGAATGTCTGAAAGGCGATCCAAAAGTTAACGCGTTAGAGCGGCTGGAGAGGCAGAACAATTCCCAAATGTTAGACGCATTACTGAATGTCGAAATAGATCTGGACAAAAAAACTTTTAAGCACCTTGACCCGAGCTGGGGGAGCATACAAAGCATAGGAGATCAACAGGGCTTTGGGTATGAACAGGGGACTGGCAAAGGAGGCATAGGAGACAGAGTTACGAGGGGAGGTTCCCCTGAATTCTTCTCAGTGAATGAGGGTTCAGACACCTTAGACATAAGTGAACCTGAAAATGATGATGAGGGGACTACCACGGACCAGTCTTCAGGTTCAGGTACAAGCAATGATTCCAGGAATTTAGCGACCAAGAAGAAGAAAAGAATTAGAGCTAGAAGAGACGGTAAGGGGTCCAGAAGCAGTATCAACAAGAAGCTATCCTGGGACTATTCAGCTACGTCGGAAACTTATCAAGAAAAAGATCAGAATGCGGGAGGAAATGAGGAAAGGGTAAAATCCCAAAATGTAACTTTGGAAATGTTGTTTGGAACTTTGAAGCAGATGCAAGCTGAGGCTAGAGCAGAAAGCCGAAGAGCAAAAAGAGATACAAAAAAACTACAAGCCTCTATCAGAAAGGTAAACAGAAAGCAGGAAGAGGTTGAAGTGAGAGTAACACAAGTGGAGGAAAGGACTAGCAGAGCAGAAGATGAGATAACGGATTGGAAGACTTTTAAAATGGAACAAGAAAAGGTAGTAGAAGACTTGCAATGGAAGTTAGAAGATTTTGAGAACCGCCAGAGACGCAACACTGTAAGACTTTTGGGACTTGAGGAAGGACGGGAGGGGCAAGATCCTAGAGGGTATGTAATTAAAATTTTAACAGAAGCCTTCCCAGAATCAAAATGGCAGTGGGAACTTGAAGTACAAAGGGCTCATAGATATCCTCTGTTTGTAAAGAAAAACCGGGGGGGACAGGAGAACGCCTTGCCAAGAGCAATGCTGGTTTTCTTAGGTAATTTTTTAGCAAGGCAGGAAATAATTGACAAAGCAAGACCTGACTCTAGAAAAACTGCAGATGGAAACACATTCTTTGCCCGCCCAGATTTCTGCCATGTCACCGTGGAAAGAAGGTGGAAGCTAAGGCAGATGATAGCGCCTTTCCAAAAACAAGGAGCAGAAGCCTATTTGTTGTTCCCGGCGAGATTGAAAGTCATTAGGAAGGGGTAAACAAAAATGTTCACATCAGAGATAAAAGCGGGAGAATATCTCGCAGAGATCACGGAGTTGGACAAAAGAAAGGAAGGTAGAGCCAGAAGTCCGCAAAAAACCCCATCAGACAGCCCACAAAAAACCCGTAATGGGAAAAGTAAGCTAAAATCCGGTTAAAATATGGTCAAAAAATGTGAATAGAAATATCTGATAGAAGAGGGAGCAGGATGAGAGAGAGTAGCGACTCTGCAGACTACAGGGGCTACACATAGGTCAGGATTGACCTATTTGCCTGTACCAAGGGGGGGGGAGGGGGGGGATCCAAAGGGGTGGGAAGTGGAGGGGAAAAGGGAGGGGGGAGCTGGGGGGGGAGAGACTTGCACTTAGGTGGTGGGCACAAGCACAATACACAGAGGAGAGTAGAGAACGACTTGGGGGATAAGCTAAACTACTGTGTTGTAAAAAAAAATCAACTGATAAGAAAGCAATGAAGCAGATTGAGAATTGTTGGTACAGGTGTAAGCAGAAAATAGGAAAGAACAAGAACTATAATGACATGTAGGATAGTCTCGATAAATATTTGTGGATTGAATGAGTTGAATAAAAGGCTTAAAACTGCTGCCCTGCTAAAATCATTTAATCCCGATCTGGTGTGCCTTCAGGAAACACATATTGAAGGTACAAAGGCTTATTTGCTAGATCAGCTCGGTTTTAATGTATTAGCAAAAACTAATCAAAATACAAAGACGAGAGGAGTAGCCATTCTAGGCAAGAGGTATGACACACAGGTCAAAAGAAAGAAAGAGGACCAGTGGGGGAGGTGGGTCATAGCAGAATTAATATTTAGAGGAGAAACTATCACGGTTGTGTCAGTTTAGGGATCCACAGGGGACGATCCAGATATCTTTCAATATTTAGATATAGAACTAGCACAATGGCCGGAGCCTATCATATTATGTGGGGACTTGAACCTACATGATGAAGATAGTAGTTTTTTAGACCCCGGTAGGAAATATACAGGGAGGAAAAAAAGGACATATAGAGCTGTAGCAGATATGGCAATGAATAACTCGCTGGAAGATCCATGGTTAAGATGTCACCCCAACCTGGATGGGAGTACCTTTTTTTCAGCCCCACATCAGAGAATGGCTAGGTTGGACTATTTCTTAATCTCGAGAGACCTAATGGATAGAGTAAGGATTGATAGGGAACCAAGGATTATTTCGGACCATAATCCGCTAGTCTTAACTGCAGAAGTTGGACAAAGGAGAAACAAAGAGATAAGACAATGTACTCTTGACAGAGCATTATTACAGGATCAGTCTTATAGAGAAAGAATGAATAGTTGGATTAAGGAATTCTGGGAGATAAATAGGGATTCAGCAGCACTAGGGATAGTGTGGGACGCTTTTAAAGCTAGTGTAAGAGGGGAAACCCTGAGCTATGTTATTAAGATGCAAAGAAAGTCAAAGGTAAAAGCTGAACAAATTAATAAACTAATCAGGGAAGCGGAGGAAGCACTTATTTCAGCAATACTTAGACAATCCCCCATTGACCAGATATTATTGAAAATAATCGAGCTAAAAAATGAAGCTATGGATGGGATAGCGAAAACGACAGTGGAGAAGCATGTCGCAAATAAAGAGAAGGTATATGAACTTAGTGAGAGAGTAGGGCATATATTGGCAGTACGAGCCAGGCAAAGGGAGGGGTTGGCTGATATTAAGGAGATTAAAAATTCTCAGGGAGTCACGGTCAAGGAAGCTGATCAAATTAGAGAAGTTTTTAAATGTTTCTACACGGAATTATATACCTTAGATGGTCAGGAAAGGGATGAAGATATTAGGACTTATTTAAGTGAGATAGTGCCATCTGTGCTAACAGAGGAGGACAGAAATGGATTGGAAGAGGCAGTGCAGTTGAACGAACTGGTGGAGGCCCTGAGGGATTTACCATCTGGCAAGGCAGCTGGTCCGGATCAAATACCGGTAGAATTTTATAAAATCTTTCAACCATCCCTTCTGAATGAAATGTTCAATGTAATGTTGTTGGCACAATTGGGTGAGTCTGTTCCAGAATCATGGGGTGGTGCAGACATTATTGTAATACCAAAGAAGGGCAAACCAGCAGACGCTCCGGGGTCATATCGTCCCATTACTTTAATGAATGCAGATGTTAAGGTATTTTCCAAAATTTTGGCGAAAAGACTATCTAGGGTAATTGAAGCACTGGTAGTTCCTTCACAGCATGGCTTTATACCGGGCAAGGGAACAACTCAGCACACTAGACAGGTAGTCATGGCACTTGACGTAGCAAATACTCTAAAAGATCCCATGGCTGCCCTGTTTTTGGATGCTGAGAAAGCATTTGACAGGGTCTCCTGGAGGTATTTGTGGGAAGTCTTGAGATGGAATGGTATAGGACCAAGATATATAACGGCTTTACAAACCCTATACATAAACCCGACGGCTAAGATAAGGGTTAACAGAGGTCAGTCTTCTGCAGTGAACATCCAGAGAGGTACAAGGCAGGGGTGTCCTTCCCCCCTGCTTTTCGCTTTATACCTTGATCCCTATATACGAAAATTGGAAAATAATGTTCAAATTCCCCCACTAATGTTAAATGGATGTAGATTTAAAACGCTAGCATACGCAGAGGATGTGGCCATTCTGACTGCAAGACCTACAGCTGCTATAAGTATAATTGAGGGTGAAGCAGGGTGATTTGGTCAATTCTCAGGCTATAGTTTAAACAGTACTAAAACCCAGATTGTTAAAAACCAGTGGGTAGTATGCATTGACGATAGAGTGGTGGGAGAGGCAACGTATTTAGGGGTGCGAATCACAGCAGAAATTGATAAGATCGTTAAAAAAAAAAATTAAAAAAAATAATATGGATCCTTTGATTGTTCAAGTCAAAAAGGATTTGGAAAAAATGAATAATTTACATCTATCCCTGGTAGGATGTACTAACATCATTAAGATGATGATTCTACCTACATTTTTGTATTTCTTTAGGGCCATACCTCTGCTGTTTGAAGCCAGTTGGTTCAATGGTATAGAGGCCCTATGTAACAGGTTCATCTGGGCACATCGCAAGACCCGGAGAGCTTATAGATATATGACACTTCCCAGGGAAAAAGGGGACTGGGGTGCACCAGATTTCCGTTTGTATTACATGGCCTCTGTTTTGCAATATATACAAGGACTAATTGGGGGGAATACGGATGATGTAAGAACGCAAACCATGTCTACTGAATTATATGCTGTTGTACTTGGACCAAATGCTTATAATTGTTTTCTAAAATGTACAGATTTCAGTTATTTTAAGAGAACCAGGTTTAAAACTGTTATGGCGGCAGTTACGGTATGGAATACTTTTACGAAGAAAGTTAAGATGGGGAGATTTAATAGATATGTCTCTCTGATTAATAATAGATCGCTCCCAGCGGAAATATTTGCTGATCAAACTATGGCAGAATGGGCAACAAGAGGGATTACGCAAATAGGTGATTTTTTTACTCAGGATGGCTTTAAACAGTTCTCAGAATTACGAGAGTCATATGGTATAGACAACAGGGGCTTCTTCAAGTACCTCCAGATTAGGAGTTTTTTAAAGAACAAAGCAGGAGGCCCGGTAGGCTTTAATAAAATAGAAATAATGGAGAAAATAAAATTGATGGGGGATTGCACAATTAAGTCCTTTTACACAGCTCTGCTGAAGGAAAAACAGGACGATTTAGAGAAATTTAGTCAGAAGTGGGCAGAAAAATTGGGGGTAGAAAGTAATTTTTTTTTTGATTCTTTAAATTTAGGATGCACAATACTAAGTGCAGCCCCTCTGCAGTCTCAGCACTATAAAACACTTTATTTTCTTTACTTTACTCCGGCTAGGATTGCAAAATGGGGTGGGAATACAGGAATTAATTCCCCCCGCTGTAATGAATTGGAAGCAGACAGCATACACATCTTTGCAACATGTCCTCAGTTGCAATCTTTGATTAAGGAGATAGAGGGGTTCTTAGCAAGGTCTCTGGATATCGTGATCCGTCTTACCCCATCTTGGATTATGTTAGGAGTGGCTGAGCAGGAGCATGAGCAGTACACAGAATTTATGTTTGCTTTAATGGCAGTTTACAGATTAACAATTGCCAGGGCTTGGTTAGATAAAAATCCCCCAAAATTCCAAAATTGGCTGGCAAATACGCTATATGCTCACAAGATAGAGGAAAATATTTATGCCCGGAAAGGGAGGAGAGGAAGACGTTTGGGAAAAAGAATATGGGAGCCACTAAGTAAATGGAAAGAAAAGCAAAGAAAGGATGATTAGAGGGTATAAGGGAGGACTGGTCAATTTGTGGTCGCTGTTTTTTATGACTTTTATGTTTTGTATTAGACTCATTTACTGTGTAAAATGTCTTAAATTTATTTTGGTGGGACCTACCCTCTGCATGGCATACTGTAAAGTTGAGATTTAGAAAACTAGAAATTAAGTAAATTACTGTAATTGTTAAAATACAACTTGTGCAAGTAGAATTGTGCTTATGTTTGTAAAAGAAAAATAAAAACTTTTAATTAAAAAAAAAAAAAAAAAGTCTAGTATCACTGAAACTCAGAATTTAATAACACATCTTTTAGGAAAGGTGGTTTTTAAGTCCTGTGTTTGAGAACAGCACTTTTATAAAGTTGCTTTCCTCTTGTCTGACCTTTCTGTGTGAGTTGGCCTGTTTGTGAATTGACTGCCTGGTTTGTGAGTGGCAGGGGCTGGGTGGCTCCTAGAGGCTGAGTGGGCCATCCCTGGGCTGAATAGCTCCATCTGCATCTAGATTGGTGGGAGGGGGAAGCACCTGGGCCTGAATAGGGCTGTGCCTGCCTTCCACAATGCTAGCTCCAACTCCTGCTAGGGCGGCTGACGACCCTGCCCATCTCTCTGAAATGAAAGGAGAGGCCAGGAAAACAAAATGCTCAAGGAACAACCAGAGCTGGTTCAGACCAGGCTCAGAGCCCTCCTGCATAAATGGAACAAATACTTTTAGGGGTATAAATATAGGACCCCAGACTACAGAAAATTAGATTATCCTGGAATCAAGAAGGAACTTCTGCCAAGGAGAAAGCTTGAAGACTGAAGAGGAAGGACTGTCCTGCTGTGTACTTGTGGGCTGACCTGCAGTTGCTTTGCTGCCAAGGAGAGGGGAAGGATTTTGCTTTGTGATGTGTCCCCTTGCTGGAAGAGATCTTCAAGGGCCTGAGTAGAGCTGGTTCCCTGTTAAGAAGTCCCAGGAACAATAGTACTTCACCCCCAGCTTCCCTGAACTCTACTGAGAGAGTTATGTCCTTCCTAGAGTGCTTGGGCCAGTTGTGGGGCCTCTGGAAGTTGTACCTGTGTTTGGAAAGCTGTAAAAGAAGGTGCACAGTTTCACGCATCGCTCGCTTGCGGACCGCATCCCCATTTGTGCGATGAAATTCCCACCGCCGCAAAGATCAAGATCGTCGCAGCGCCTGTTGCCGCTGCAAGAACTGACGCATCCTTCGCTTGCGGAACGCATCGCTCCGGTGCGGGAAAAGTACAATCGCTGCGAGTATCGTCGAAGAACCTGTTGTCACTGGGTGAGATCGTTGCACCGCCTGCTTGCGGACCGCATTACGTTACTGCGAGAGTCATCGAAGAGCAATCGCATCGAGGGGCCGCGAGAGGAGAAGATCGACACTGCGCCGGGCATCGCTGCCGCACCTGAGATCATTGCCGTCCCGAAGATCGTCACATCATACCTTTTGCGAGACACTTCCTACAAAACCTCTGCACCGGAATCCATACAAGGTATCGCTCTTCTCTCCCAAACAGACCTGAGTCATCCCAACACGCCCGCTGCGTCCAGCGGGGTTGTTGCATCGCCTTCCCAGGTTCTCAGGAGTGACGCATCGCTTGTTTTTCAACGCTGCATCTTTCACTTGGAACTTTTGTCACATCTAAAGGTACTGTTGGCTAAAATGTGACGCAACTGAGGATTATTTTAACGCAACCTTAAGAACTCTTCTGAAACGATATTCTTAAACTGTGTATGTTGGATTTTTGGTTTTTTGGTCTTGTCTAGTTTAGAGTAAATACTTCTATTTTTCTAAACTGTTGTGGAGTCCATTTGTGGTGTTTTCACTGTGTTACTGTGAGTGTTGGTACAAATACTTAACACATTGCCTTTGATAAGCCTGACTGCTCGTGCCAAGCTACCAAGGGGGTGACCGAGGGTTATCTAAAGAGTGTATCCTCCTTACCCTGACTAGAAGCAAGGGTCCCTATTTGGACAGTGGTACCTACCTCTGCCAACAAGAGACCCCTAAATCTAATACATTTAATGTGATAACTTTTTATTGGGAGCAGATATCGATCTAGGGCCATATTACAGAAAGTGACCTGGGGGAGCAACAGGCATTTGGTCTGCTTTGTGCATCCCCAGGGCTGGAGACAGGGCCGCAGACGCTTATGTGGTCTCTTCTGTAATGTCAATATCGCTGGCGCACATAGAGCACCAGTGGTATCTTTAAGGGGACCTGCCCTCATTTGCATGGGGGTGTGCAAAGGGGCTACAGTGACATTTTGCACAGGTATCTAAAAGTTGTGAGTAACTAGCCAAGCAAACAATAACAAAGGTGTGAGTCAGCAATGAATGTGTAATGTCTGCAGACACACTATTTAAAAAACATATGCTGTGAGTGTCAGTGATTAAAATTCTAGACAAAAAAAAGGTAACACGTCTTCACATGAAGCTGCTGTGCGTATCAGCGCAGGAAGTAGGATGAACGATATGACTCCCAAAAGAAGCAACAAGCTGTGCATGTCAGTGAGAGATATGTAGTTCCCAAAACACGCTGTTGTGACTTAAGCTGTGCTATCAAGGAGAAACATTCTATTGTGCAGACACGCGATTTTCTATAAAATGTGCTGTGTGCGATTAAAGATGCACAGATTCGAATCCCATCCTCGTCGCCAGTGGTAAATAAATTATTTATTTATTTATTTATTTATTTATAGTCTTGTAGCGCGCCTGAATCAGCCCCGAAGGGGTATCTCCGCGCGTGGCTTCTGTATGAGTTAGACAAACTATAGTTGAGGAGTGACAGAGGGAAGGCTAAGTTAATCTTGTGTGAACAAGTGAATTTTTAGTTTCTTCCTAAAATTAAACAGGTTGGGAGTTTGTCTTAGCTGGGGAGGGAGGGAATTCCACAGCAAGGGACCTTTAAGGGAGGGGGCTCGACCACCCTGTCTCGCTCTGGTGACTTTAGGTACATATAGCAGCATAGTGTTGCTGGAGCGTAGAGTGCGTCCGGGGGAGTAGGGAAAAAAAATATCTTTCAGATATTTGGGACCAGACCCATAGATGCATTTATGCATGATGCAGCAGAGTTTAAAATTTACCCGCTGTTGCACTGTTATGCTAAGGGTACAAGCACAGGAGTACGGGAGCTGGTGAACGGGTGAACGGAGACTGCTGGTGTTTGGAACCACCCTGAAGCCCGCCCCAAGCCGCCCTGTCCTGACCTACCCTGACCTGCTCACTGAAGCTTCACCAGGAGCTCAACGAGAGAACAGCGGCTTACTCAGTAAACACTGACTGACTGGCTGTCGTCGAGTCCCGAACGCCTGCTGCCACAGGCTGCCGCCGGAGCACTTTGGCCGGAGTTAGGCTGCTGGGCGGTGGGTTCTGCCGACTAGCGGGACCCGCGGGGCGGCCCTTGGGCCCACGTCTCTCTCTCTGGCTGACTGGCGGGCCCCGTCGGTGTCTCCTCTGCGCCCCTCCCGGCGGACCGAGCCGTGCGGCCAGAAAAAGTGCTGCTGGGGGTGCCGGCCATCCTGAAGTGCAGGGGGAGCTGCAGGGGTGTTTCCACGGCGACCAAGAGCTAGGCTCGCAACGGAGACCTCAGAGCAAGGCGGCGGAGAGGCGGGGCCACTTACCTCGCAGAGCAACACAGGCAAGCGCTCTCTCCTGCGGCAGGAGCCGCCTGATGGAGCAGGGCGCGGCCGGGATATCGCTGGAGTCCCGGAGCTGCCAGATTGGAGGTGGAACACCCTGGATTAGTACCCAGTAGGCTATACCGTGCGGCTGGAGCAAACACCATTTTGGGAAGGTGAGAAGCACTAGGGTTAATACTATAAGCTCTCAGACTTATCAACAGCAACTTTTCCCCGGTGGCAGCAAGGAACCGCTGGGCACCTCTGTAGAGTAGTCGGTCTAGCAGGGCATATATTCCACCAACAGAGTATTTAAGAGATGTTGGGAGCAGCAAATATCCTCGGACACGTCCAGGGGCGGCAGCGGGACCCCACCACAGCAGGACTTTACACATAAACTTCATCTTTTCGCTATTGGAGGTGGCAAGAGGTATAAGGTTGGGAGTGAGAATCCTCAAAGCATTGGAGGTCCTACCCTCCTTTATTGGAAACTAAATCTATCATACTTTGATGCATTTATTGCAGTATGGCATACAAAAAGCTGAGATCACGTACCATTTACATGAAAAGATTAGGAACTAATCAAGCAATAAGAAGGAGTGCCGGGAAAATGGTTTGTCCACTTAATTCAGAACCTCCTACTGGAATACTCACATATTTCTCAAATCAGTCTACTAAGGACCTGGAACAAGAAGTAACAGAGAAAATCCAATTGACCCAAACAAAAGAGGAAGGAATAAAAGAATTATCAGTGGCCACTAACAAAATAGGGCAGGAGGAAGCACCAAATAATCAAACCTGGCCACAAGCAAAAACTAACATTACAACTATAAAATCAGAAAACTCTGACGATCAACAAAACCAAGAACAGCTGGAATTCAACATCACTTGCCCTGACATAAGCTTTAAAGAACTAGTTTTCAACAAGGGACACCAAAAGGAAATACACAACAGTACACCACGAAAACAGTCAGAATCTGAAGTCTTTCTCCCGCAAACCCCGTATTTCCTTATACTAAAATCTATTGATCCCACCACCGATCAAACTTCAGTATCCAAAGCCCTGGTTACTCTACAAAGAATTTTAGAATCAGTTCTCTCTCACTTAGGGAACATCTTGGGAAATACAGATCATTTGTTAGACACCCAAATAGGAATCTTGGTTTAAAAAAAAGGAACAAACAACAATCAAAATTACCACATGATAACGAAGAGGAAAAACCAACGATAGGGGACAATGTCTCTATTACACAAGCATCAAAACCAACAACAACAGGATTTTTACCAAAGATCGACTCGGCTTCTCAAACCGGTCGAAGTAAACAAAAAGAAAAAACGAAAAGAACAAATATAACCAAACCTATTCCCTACGAAAACTCTTTGGGGAGTCAAAAGAGTCCAATACGATAGCACAGACTATAGCATATTATCCATTATTTAATAAAATAAAAACAAAAAATGCATCAAATGGGTCGAAAACGATAAAACAAAAAATAATAGAAACTCCAACAAATATGTCATCAGCTGTATCTCCGCACCCAGTAACAGCAAAAAGGAGATCAGAGGTTAACAGTCATAAGCGGGCAAATAAAAGAAAAAACAGAAGGTTTGGAAAACAGAAGGCCCGAAAAACAAGATTTCTAGAAAAAATCCCAACAGACAACCTAAAAATAAAGGAAGACCAGATATGTAACAACCCAACGGATAAAGCCAACAGTGCATGATCTCTAAGACACAAGTAGCACTTTCCCATTCTTTAAATCCCATCACCCCAATATTTGTCCCTAGGATCTCAAATAAGGAATTAAAAACACAAAAGGAAAGTCAACAACAAAATCTATTGACGAGGGACGTGTCTAATCAATCAGAGATAAGCCGTTCTTGCAGAGTCGAAATTATAGATCTTTTTCCTTCAGGCGAGGACCCTCTAAATCGAGGTAGAATAACAAACTTGCTCCAAAGGATACAACGTTTACAGGCACTAGCAAGAAACGACATTAAACTAGTAACTTTCCCAGGCAAAAATAAAACAACAACAGCGGTCGTAGAATTCTGGTCGCCAGTCATCCCAGCAATGATATGTAAAGAAAAAGAGACCCTACATAAATGTGGATTCGATGTGGCCACTGTAAAAGGGGAAACAGTCCTGATACCAGAATCCTGCTTAATCAAACAACAACACCTACCAGTAACCCGGCATATCAATAACAACTGGCCAAACTCCTATAAAGATGACATTTCAATCTCAATTACCAATGGAAAAAGGCGAAGCTGGGTTAAGAACAATACGATTCAAGAAACAATTCTAACCGATAACTCATGGGCTTGGAACGCAGAGAACCTTAATAACAAAAAGATGGGCCCAGAAATTAAGCGCCCTTTCTATCCACGGCCTAACTATCTATTCCTGGAACATCGCAGGGAAAACACAAGAAAAACTAGCAACAATTTCCCAAGATCGCCCAGGGATCGTGGCCTTACAAGAAACCTGGGCAATCACAAACTTCGACTTCCCTGACTATTTTGTGTATGATATTCCAGCAGAACCGGTGACGCATGGGCACGCAAAAGAAGGGATTGCAATCCTTCTATCTGAAGATTATTACTGGGATCAGGAGATCATCCCTACGTATTCTAAGAATCTCCAATGTTTAAAAATTAAAATAAGGACCAACAAGACCAGAACCCTGACCAAAATCCTTATTTTTAACGTTTAAATCCCCCCCAGGGACAAAAATGGATGCATTATCCCTAATTATATTCGAGGATATCGAAAAAGTGCTTGAAGAACAAAATTTACCGCTGATGTTCCTCACGGGAGACCTAAATGGGCAATCTCTAATGATTTATTAGAAAAATGGGAGTTAGGAGAAAAAGACGAGACCCAGGCATTACCCATTCCACAATTTCCCTCGGGAAGTATATCAAATAAGAGAGGGAAAATCATTTTAACATCAATCGTTACCCTTAACGGAGTACTCTTAGATGGTAACATCGAAGGTGACATCCCAGCCTCCTTTACGATAAAGGGAGGACTCAAAACATCAATCCTCGATCATATGATCTGCAGTCCAGGCCTCTTCGACTTAGCCCATCAACTTAGTATGAGGTTTGAGAAAGGAAGCGATCACGCCATTTTTCAATTAGCAACAGGTCTAATTGTGAAATGATCAACGCCAGTGCATATAATGGAATTGCACAAAACAACTTTGTTAAATCCAGCCCAAGGCCGGGTAGCATGGAATCCAAAATCCTTTGAAAAAATCACTCAAACAATCAAGAATTCAAACTTACTTTCATCTGACCAAAACATAAACCCAATATTAAACTTCGAGGCTGTGGCAAAGACTCTTGTTCACCTACTACAGGAAAGTGTTACACAAAGAACGATAAAAACACAAGGCAACAAACGATCAACAAGAGATCCCAAGGCAATCAAATTAAACAAATTAATTATGGTGCAATTCCTGAACTTTTCTGACACCAGAAAATTGGAAATCAATACATTAAAAAACTACTGCAGAAGACAAAAATTAAAAGAAAAACAAATCCTATTGCATAATAAATGGATAGACCTACAGATAGCAGCAAAAAGACATGATAAACAAGCTTACTGGATCATAATAGCACAAGAAACAGGAACAAAAAAACAGATAAAATTGAATCCAGTCCCACCATCAGAATGGGAAACATACATAATCAATTTATACAAAGTAAACCAAATTTCCAACCCTGACACAGTAATGCAAGCTAATATAGGACAGGACAAAATTATAAACATCAACCCTCTAACATCATCTTTAGTAGAATATTACATAAAAAAGCGAGACCCTTGGCTGCAATGGGTCCAGACCAAATTCCTATAATGGTACTAAAGAACAACTTAAAGGAGTGGAGTACGTTTCTAGCACACCTGTTTAACCATATAATTGGTACATGGGAAAGTCCAAAGTCCTGGAAGGGAAGCATAGTAATCCCAATACATAAAAAAGGCTCCAGTGTGCTCCCCGGCAACTACCGACAGATTGCTCTCCTCGATTCAACGAGTAACATTTTTGAAGCCGTTGTTCTAGATCACCTAAAAGATTGGGCATTCTCAACCGGCTCCATTCCTCTCTCCCAAGCAGGATTTAGAGCCAAACACTCAGTCACAGACAATATAGCAGTACTCCAAACGATATTAGAAAAATATGTGATCAAAAGATCGAAGGTAGTATAGCAGTATTTGTAGATTTTACCACTGCCTTCGACAGGGTCGACCGAGTCAAACTTTGGAGTAAACTCCAGAAAATGGGAATACCATAAAATCTACTCCATTTATTAACATCATTATACTCAGGGACCTGGTGTCAAGTCCAACTGGGAAGGGAGAAGGGCCTAACCTCCCCAATATCAACTCCAAACGAGCTGCGCCAAGGGTGCCTCTTAGCTCCCTTATTGTTTTCCTTATATTTTAGTGATTTACCGGAAACTCTTAATCAGATCGATAACCTCCCGCCGAAGATCGCTTCCACAAAATTCACTGTATGATGTATGCCGATGATGTAGTAATCATGGACTTGACTCCATTTGGCCTCCAACGAAACCTCTCGGGACTTACTAGATATACAGACGAAAATTATTTAATTCCAAATATCACTAAAACTAAAATCCTGCCATTTACAAGAAAGAAGTCTCACTATAAATATAATTGGTTATTAGGAGGGAAACCACTGGAAATTGTTAAAAAATATATATACCTTGGGAGAACATTTACTCGCTCTTTGCACAACCATCCTCATCTGCAAAAAATGGGTCGAAGTGCAGATGTCCACGCAGGGGCCCTCCAAAGACTCTATTCAACCACTGCTCAAAGACAATTCTCCTCCTTGCTCCAGGTATATAATTAAAAAATCCCAGCAGTTTTATCATATGCAATAGAATATATCCCAATAAAAAAATGTATTCAAATAGACATTAAAGAAGGAAAAATCCTGCGAAAGTTAACCAGGATGCTGCAAGCAGTTCCGGTCCAAGCTCTTAGGTTAGAACTATTGTTAACCAGTTCCTACGCCAGGGGGATTACAAACATAATAAGATGGGCATACAACTTGGTTCATGCCGATCCAGGAACCCTTAGAGCACTGTTAAAAATAGAGTCACTGGAGCAAGACTCTCCAACGTATATATTTAGTAAAAACCTAAGTAACGTTTTTAAACTAACTTCAGTTTCCTTAGAAATGTTAAAATCTTGGACACCAGCCCAGCTGAAACTTGCCCTGAAGCACTTAACACCAAGGCTAAGCATGGAACTCGACATTCAACACTGCTCCAGGCTCTCAATGTACAAACAGTACGCGGCCACATTAGTTTTCAAAAAAATGCAGCCATATATCTTTTTTAATGTAAATCATGGAGTAAGGCGAAATATTATTCAAGTACGACTAGGAATACTACCTCTGTAATCACACACCTTTAAGTGGTCATCAAATCAAAGAGTCCTTGTAATGTTGAAACCACACAATTAGGATTAGAAGTGTAGTTTATTGAAGGAACACAGGAGCAAGGTAGGGAACAGCCTACACAGGACTTCTTCATCAGCAACTACCCTAGTTGCTAGGGAGGGGAAACCAGGATACAGTGGAATACCTACAAAACATTCTGAAAGAATTAAAGGGCAACATAACACATCTTCCCCTTTTGCAAAAGGAGATAAGAAAAAAAAACAAATTAAGGAAATAAGACAATCAGCAAACAAAATCTTCTAACCACTTGGGTTTAGAGCAAATACGTTTCCGGTTTACAAATACATCACTGCTACAAGGAAGTTCATTAACAGATGTAGGATTGACATCATGATTCGGTGGAATAGGATCAGAAGTAGCAGGAACACTAGAGGACGGAACTGATCCATCTGAATTGGAGGGAGGGTTTACTACATTGGCATTGGGAGGAACATTACGTACATTGGAGGAAGAAGGGTTGGGATTGGAGGAAAGATTTTCAGAAACACTAAAACCACCATGATCCTCACAAGGAGTAGAATTAGGAGTGGAAGTACATGGCAGGTCAGGAGAAATAGAGTAGTCATTAGTTAAACAATTTTTACCTCTGTAGATGGCAATTCTTTTAAGATTCCACACTTTACCATCGCTAAGAAGGACGGCATTTCGAAGTATCTTCTTGACCATAAGAGGTTCAGAAAATTGGGAATCACCCTTACGGACTTTCCAGGGTTTTTTTACCTTTACCCACATACCAACATCAACTTCTGCCGTGCTAGAGCAACATTTCTTATCAAAGTTTCTCTTATACTCAAGGTGCTTATCAATAACATCAGATCTGACTTTATTCATGCAAATGTCTAAGCAAGATTTTTTGTGTAACCATTTGGGATTGCATTTAGTTCTGGCAACACGACCTCTCATGATCTCAAAGGGAGACATTTTTAAAGCATCATGAATATTGGTCCTATAGGACCAGACAGCTTTGAAGGCTGAGGTTTCCCAATCCTCACCATTTTGTACAGCTATTTGTATAGCATTTTTCAAGACTCTGTTGAACCTTTCGCAAAATCCATTACCGCTAGGGTTGTAAAGAGAGGTAGTCTTATGAACAATACCAACACGTTCAAAATAGGATTTAGTTAATTTAGACGTGAACTGAACGCCATTATCACTGATGACCTGATTGGGCAGGCCTTCCTCAATGAAAACTCTATCAATAAAATTCAAAACAGAAGAAGAATCAACTTTGTCAACAATGGTGATATTGGGCCATCTGGAAAATACATCAATCATTGAGATTATAAATTTATGATCGACTCCAATTGGTCCCATAATGTCTAAGGCAACAGTATGCCAAGGACCTTCTGGAACCAAGGGTTCACACGTCAGGTTTAAGCGTGTTGAGAACTTTGTCCGAATTAGCACAAGTAACGCATTCACGAACAATTCTTTCGGTAAGAACATCAATACCTGGCCACCAATACCAGTGTTTGACATTTTGTTTGGTTTTAACAATACCACAATGATCTTTGTGACACAGGTCAATAATGCCTTTCCTTAAAGAAGAAGGGGGAATGGCTTTCTCACCTCTAAAAATTGTATCATCACAAACAGTTAGTTCATTTCTAACTTCCCAATAGGGTTTAAGATCGGACGATAAATCCTTCTTATCTGTCCAACCTTCCCGAATGGAGGTGATAATAGAAGTTAAAGTATTATCTTTGAGATAATCATCCTTCCACAACTTTTTATCTATACAAAAAGGATTACTATCAAGGACATAAGCAACGTGGAGGGAATCCCATTCATTCACTTCACATTCTTGTAGATCAGTAGGCATCCAGGAGAGAAAGTCAGCGATAACATTGCTTTTACCAGGTAGATATTCAATTTTAACAACAAAATCTTGTAGCCGCATGGACATTCTTGCAATTCTAGCAGTAGCATTATACAGACCTTCAGTAGAAAGGAGTTTAGTGAGAGGCTTATGGTCTGATCGTACTATACACTCTCTTCCCCATACAAAACTGTGAAAGTGCTCAAGAGCCCAAACTACAGCCAAAGTTTCCTTCTCAATAACTGAGAACTTACTCTCCGGAACGGAAAGTGCTCTTGACGCAAATGCAACAATGCGTTCTTTACCTGAACTGTCAATCTGGGATAAAACACTTCCCAGGCCTTTGTTACTGGCGTCAACAGTGACTACAGAACTTAGATCTAAATCAAAAGGACATAGCACAGGGGCATTAACGATGTCCAGTTTGATACTGTTGAACTCATCTTCACAAAGAGGAGACCATTCAAATTTAACTTTGCTTTTTAGAAGTTGTCTAATGTTAAACACTTTGGATGAGAAATTTTTAACGAATTTAGAATAAAATTCTACCATCCCTAAAAATGATCTTACATCATCTCTACTGGCGGGAGGAGGAGCATCTTTTATAGCATCAACTAATTTAGTTTTGGTTGAAACACCATCACAACACAACACGTGTCCAAGATAAGTCACTGATTTAACTGCAAAATGGCATTTGGAATATTCAATGGTTAAACCCTTACTCTCTAGAATACCTAGAACCTCTTCTAGAATGGTATTATGTTCATCTTTATCCTTACCATAAACAAGAATATCATCCTGAAAGAATTTAACTTTAGGATGTTTCCCGAAAAGTTGGTGCATGATGCGCTGGAAAATGGCAGCGGCAGACGCTAAGCCAAATGGCATGCGTTTAAATTGGAAACACCCCATGGGAGTGATGAACGCAGTAAGTTGTCTACTCTCAGTGTCTAAGGAAATCTGATGGTATGCGGAGGATAAATCTATTGTAGAAAAATACATAGCACCATTGACTAGAGACAACATTTCATTAATTTTGGGTAAGGGGAATTTATCAACAACAATATTCTCATTTAAGTGGCGGAGGTCCACGCAAAGACGGATTTTACCATTGGCCCGCCTTGCGATAACTACTGGAGAAATCCAATTGGAGGACTCTATTGGTTCAATAATGTCTTCCTTGACAAGTTTTTCTAATTCCTTTTCAACATCGCCCCGGACCAAAATAGGAATGTTTCTAGCCTTAAAAATTTTGGGGTTAGCATTATCTTTCAAAACGATGTGGTGGGAAAAACCTTGAAAATTTCCAATTTTACCATTAAAGACCTTTGGAAATTTTTTAAGCATGGCATCACCAATTTCAGTTCCCTCATTAATAACCAAAACAGGATCTGGACTGTTGGGATTCAAGACGATATCTAAATCCCACTGATCTCTCCATCCTAGGACGGAAGGTCCAACTTTAGCAACATACAATTTGCACAAAGATTCTCTACCTTTAAACTTGAATAATAAGGGTTTGTAACCAATTACATCGATCTTACCACCGGAAAACCCTTCAGCAGAGATGTCAGGAGAATAGAGATCATTTCCTAAATATTGAACAAATTTAGAATTCCAAACATTTTCATTAATGATGGTATATGGGGAACCGGAGTCAGCATAAATATCAATGGGGACCCCACCAATAAGCATATTACAAATAGGTTTCTTAAGAACATTCCTTTTCCCTGAGTCATTAATATTAAAAATGTAAACTTTCTCAAGGGGTTTAGGTATGCAGATCTCATTCATAGAGCAAGGTGTAATACTCTTCACACAATCATTATCAACATAACAATGCATAACTTTGTCACTTAAATCTTCTTCATCATCAGAAGATGAATCATAAACAATTTTAACTTTTTTGGTTTTCAGTCTATTGCAAGCTCTGGAGTAATGTCCAATTAAACTGCAATTAGAACACTTTTCCTTCAATGCAGGACAAAGTTTGTAGTTAGCTAAGTGCGAACTGCTACCACAACGAAAGCATTTTAAATTATCATTCTTTTTAAATTCAGTAGGTTTGTTTTTATGTTGAAGCCTTTGTTTGTAGTTGGATTTCCCTTGAACTTTTGAAACAGTTTGATCGCTAGCAGTTTTAGAGTCAGAGACAGCTTTTTCCTCATTTTTAATAGCTTTAGCACTTCGACCAGAAAGTTCTGCTTTTCTGACAATGGCTAAAATATCTTTGAGGTCTGAATCTCCGTTTATCCAAAGTCTGTCCTGAATGGAAGGATCAGAAGCGTGCATAACTACTTGGTCTCTGATAAACTGTTCTTGAAGATGATCGAATTTACAATCCTCAGCTATTTTTTTAAGTTCAGCAATATAAACATCAATGTTTTCTCCAGGTCTTTGTTTCCTGCGAAAAAACTTGTAACGAGTAATACCTATACAAACTTTAGGTGAAAAATGACTGTCAAAGTCTTTTAGAATGTCATCAAAGACATTAGAATCACCACTACCACCACTTTTAGGCATTTCTTCATAAACTTTAAGACCACCTGCACCTAATGAGTGTAAGAATAGTTTTTTCTTTCTTTCAGGTTTCATTTTACCATCCTCATCAATAGTGTCAATAAAGTTCATAAAATACGCTTTCCATTGGAGCCATTTCATACAAGGTTCCAAACCAGTGGGCCAAAAGGGTTGTGGTGACTGAATTGTAAAATTCTGTGAAGTCATTTTGTATAAAAGTAATAACAAAGAATAAATAAAATCTTACTTGAAGAATCAGGTTGGTGTAGAAGAATCCTTGACTGTGCACTTAAAAACGAAGAAAAAACGAAATTAATAATTAAATAATTCACCCTTATGATATTTAGAAAATACAAATAAATTCTTCCCCAAACTGAATGCAAAGTATAGTAAAGTGTTCTGAAACGCGCTCTCAAACGCGTGAAGAAATGGGAAAAATAAACGGGTGAAATTGCTCAAAAACGCGTTCTCAAACGCGTAAGGAAACGAAGGGTTGTTATGGAGATTAACTCAAGCGTCTATGCGTAGACGGCGCTTTGTAGGAGGACACTTTGGTTGTTATGGAGATGATCCTAGCGTCTAAGCGTAGACGGCGCTCTGTTGGAGGACGCTTCGGGTTGTCATGGAAATGACCCTTGGAGAACGTGGTAGACGATCGTTCCAGACGCGAACGTCAATGCGTGAAAGACGCTCTCTTGTGAAGACGGGTTGACGTCATAACAAAGGAATGAAATGAAGGGCGAGCATCGAACGCGCTGCGCGCTGAAGCACTGAAGGTAAACGATAGTTTAAAGAATTTAAAAGATGCGTCCACAACGAGTATATTTACGATCTCCAAACACTCAGATAAAGTCAATAATTTACGATCTCCAAAAACTCAGATAAAGTCAATAACCACAGGAATAGTTCAGAAGGAATGGTTTGAGGTTGCAGAGAGAAACGGAGTAAATCATTTTAAAAAATTACTCACAGGTTCCTCGAAGTGACCATCAGGAAAAGTTCATCAAACCTTTTACACGGTGAAACTCGACTGAAAACAGGTCGAAGTTTTTTTGTAGATAAGAGTTCTCTTTAGAAGTATCAAGGATGAATTTTCCTTTAAGTTTCTCTTTTTTTTGTGAAAAAAAATAAGAAGAAAATTGTAGAAAAATGGGTTCTTTAGATTCCTGGTGTTCCTTTAAGCCAAGTCGCCAAAATTGTAATGTTGAAACCACACAATTAGGATTAGAAGTGTAGTTTATTGAAGGAACACAGGAGCAAGGTAGGGAACAGCCTACACAGGACTTCTTCATCAGCAACTACCCTAGTTGCTAGGGAGGGGAAACCAGGATACAGTGGAATACCTACAAAACATTCTGAAAGAATTAAAGGGCAACATAACAGGGACTAATCAATGTGACTTATGCAAATGTGGGGTGCAAGATCTTGAACATGTTCTATTTGCATGCCCAAATGAGCTTGTGGTAGCAGCCAGAAATAGATATATCACACCGATCAAAACTAAATGTAATATAAATTCGGTCCAAATGTTGATTTCCCTCTTCAAAAGTCCACCCAATGAATTCATCTGCAATAACATGTATAACTTTTATAAGTCTTTTTTAAAATTATACTAACGTGATAATTTTATTAACAAAAATTGTAAATTTTATTGTTTATACATTTGTTGTTCTCGCAAGAGAACTGAATCAAATAAACGTACTATGGTAATGGTACAGAAAAAAAAATAGATGAATCCTCAAATGATGACCGGAGATGAAGGTATTCTGTCTGGCTATTTATTCTCAAGTTTGTAGGTTAAACAGCTCAGCCACCCAACCGCCTCTGGCTCAACTCAGCAATCAGTCTGCCAAGATTCCACTCTTGAACCAGGGCAACTCTACAGTTCTGGAATACATAGATGTCAGCACAGAAATATATAATGAAGTAACATTACAACACTTTCCTAGGCAGGGTGTTAGTTAAATAGCCAGGTCTTCATCTTCTTGCATAATTCAAGAAGAGATGTGGAGTCTCTGATGTAAAGTGCAAGGTTGTTCCATTCTTTAGGAGCAATGCAGAATACTGGCCCTTTGGAACGAATTTGTGTATGCATGCATGTGTGTGAGAGCGTCCTGTGGAGAGGAGGTGTCTGGGTGGTTGGTGGAAAGAAATGCCGCTGTTCAGGCAAATAAGGCCTTAGTTGTGTTGTGAAAAAAAGAAGTGTAAGGAGGGTCTAAGGGGATTAGTTTACCGACCCTGACACCTAAAAACCCCTTTTCAAATGTAACAACAAAAGAGGAGATGTCCGGTCAAATAGATGTGTGTGCTATACTAGAAACTAAAGATAAAGTGGGATCATATAGCAACAACAAGAAATAACACAGGGCTGAGAAACTCCCATCAGCCCACCCTTATGGTGGAATATCATCATGTGGGATACAGATAGTAAATCCAAACCTCGCCCAACCCATCAGTCAATGGTGCAAAGATGGATATCTGAGGTGAAACTCTAGCCACAGTGTTGTTCAAATGGTGCTGATGATGTGCAGTGCTGTGAGGATGTGTGTGTAATTCTAAAATTGGTTACTAGGGCAAAAAGTCAAGTTTAATAAGGATTGTCCTAGTATCAAAATTACAATGATGCCTGATAGTCTGAAAGTATAACTATATTCTGGCGCTGTGCAGGGAGGTCAACATGTTTAAGCCGAGCGGAACAAACTGTCCGGCTTTCTTCAGGACCCAGGATGAATAGCTGCTGCAAAAAGTGAAAGTAAGAAAAGTGTTACTGTGCATAAAATGTTAAGTTACTCCTACCAGGAACTTGGGTCCCCATTGTAATCTGGTGGGAATGAATTAGTTTATCCTTTCCTAGAAGGGAAAAAAAGGAGACAGTGCACTAAGTACATGGTAAGGTTGCATACATATATCCCAAAATAACAAAAAGAGACAATACAGACAACACACACAAAAACGAAGAGAAACCTTTCTTCGTTAAGCAGAAGGCTATAGTCCTTCTGTTTCTCAAATTCTATTCGATTAGATTGTTTTATTTGATATCTTACTCACCCAGCATTATGTGGGAGATAACCTCACCTCGCCCGGCAACCGCTCGGGAATATGAGGCCCCGCTCTGTTATGCAAAAACTGCTCTGGGCAGGCATTAGCTTTTGGAAATATTCGCGCTTAGCGTGAATATTTCCAAAAGTAGGTAATAGGATATAGCGATGTTAGGGACTGTTTCCAGTCGCTAACATCTTGGCACGCCCACTTTGCATGTCATTAGAGATAAATATCGCTGACATGCAAAGCAGGCCCCAAGATGATCGCTATCTCCTACTAGCGGTTGCTAACTGGTGTTAGCGACAGCTAGGTAATAGGGCGATAAAATTATCACCGCTTTAGTGGGAAACATTCCCGCTAAAGGGGCTATAAGGCCCTTGGTGATATGCCCCTCAGTTTTTTCTGTCTTTTCCTTTCCTTTCAGAGAGGCCCAGCAGGAGGTGAAGCCAGTATTATGGAAGGCAGGCACAGCCCTATTCAGGCTAGGTGTTATCCCCTCCCACCACTCAAGATGCAGATGAAGTCATTCAGCTTAGGGCTGACTCATCCAACCTCCAGGGGGGCTCCCCAGCACCTGCCACTCACAAACCAGACAGTCAATTCACAAACAGTCCAAGGTACACAGAAAGGTCAGACAAGAGAGCAGCCACTTTCTAAAAGTGCTGTTCTCAAACTCAGGATTTAAAAACCATCTGTCCTAAAAGATGTGTTATTAAATTCTGAGTTCAGGGATACCAGACTTTATTTTCTATCTTGCTCCTATGGGAAGATATGCAGGTAAAGATTATACACAGCATTCCCCATTATAGCCTATGGGCAAGATAGCCCTCTCAATAGTGAAAAACGAAAATGGCTGTACTTCACTACAAGAGCATGTCACACACATTGGTACATGCTCTACCTTTCATGTTAATGTTATTGGGTGTCTTATATAGCGCACGGCTACTCCAAAGAGTGTCCCGGCGCTTTCTGATATACAGTGCACCCTGCCCAGGGGGGTACCTAGGGCCTTCTATAGGGGTGTCCAATGTTCACAGAAAGGGAAGGGTGGACACTGGCCAGGGCAGCGTGGCAGTTAGCAACTGCACCCAGGCACCGCGGTGACAGTCCTCGAGACACCATTTTAGGGCTACTTATGTGGGTAGCACAATAAGTACTGCAGGCCCACTAGTAGCATTTGAATCAGCAGCCCTGGCACATTCAGTGCACTTTACTAGGGACTTCTTGTTAATACAAATATGCCAATCATGGATAACCAATCACAATAACAATTTACTCAGGGAGCACTTGCACATCGACACTGATCAGCAGTGGCAAAGGGCCCAAAGCATCTAAACCAGCAAAAACAAAATCCAGCACAGCCTCAAAAATACAGGAGGTAGAGGCAAAAAGTCAGGGATAACCACACCAAAGATGCCAGGTCTAACATCTATGCATTGAAGAGTGTTGGCCTGAGGTATGAGTCATGAGGTACTCCACAGATGAGTTTTCAGGCTTTTGAAGAGTAAGGTGTTGGGGCGTGTGAAGATCCAGCTGTTGTAGTTCTTGATGGCTCAAGCTGGTGTGTGGTGAACGCACAGTCTTCTGTGATGTCTTTCCAGCTGTGGTGGGAAAGTCTGGAGGGCTAGTGGTTTTGTGCAATATGAATGTTAAAACCTAGGAGGGTTTGTCCGTCCAGGTTATAAGTGATTGCTTGTCAACTGTCATGGTTCTGAGGGAGCTGAACTTGGGCCAAGTAGATGTG
Source organism: Lissotriton vulgaris (assembly GCF_964263255.1). Taxonomy (NCBI): domain Eukaryota; kingdom Metazoa; phylum Chordata; class Amphibia; order Caudata; family Salamandridae; genus Lissotriton; species Lissotriton vulgaris. Next base: position 1,866,703,394 of record NC_141685.1, on the reverse strand, counting down.
CGGTGGCGTGGTTGGTACTGTTTATGGGTAGGGAGAGACTAAGGATTTTGATGTTTTCTAGGTCGGCTGTCGGCTTTGGGCTGTTGTGGTCTTCCAGTTGAGAGTTCAGGTCTCTGAGAAAAATGAAGGTCTGTACTTTCTGTGCTTGATAATGATTGATGTGATGACATATGTCATGTAGTTGATTAAGTTGGTACAGAGACTTGGTGGTTTGTAAAAAAGGGTTCCGCATATGAACAAGTTGTCTGTAGTGCATGTTTTTGAACATAAATGTTCTACACAGTTTGTGGTAGTACCTTTGGAGGCGTTGCAACTGACAGTGTCTTTTAAAAGGATGATGACTCCTACTCTGGGTTTCTGCTGACAAGCTTACCTGATGATCTTGTAGCCATCAGGGAGGGCTGAAGCGATGTCTGGTGCCAAAGGTGAGATTAGTCATTACTCCATAAGGTAAAGCGGATCAGGAGCATGGTGGTGCAAAAGGTCCCATATCTCTGTGGTGTGAATGGGTATTAACATAAGAAGAATGCATGCAAGTGTGGTGGGCTGTGTGATTGTAGTGTGCTGTGTGTCTGTGGCGGCTGGTCTGTGCAAGTGTGCGTGTGAGGAGCGCTTGTTGCTGCCACCGCCTTGCACAGCTTATTACATATACTATAACATTAATGATAACATGACTGCAGCATTTGAAATTACATCATTAAGGAGAAGACTGTGCATGGCAGGGGTGCGAGTTATAGTAACTGTATTGCCAAGGTTATAGCTACTTGAGATAACTATATTTGGTGAATTTCAATGGGTTTTTCAGTTTAAAATGCTATGTTGTCACAGAATTTTTTTACCAAACAATAAAGTCACGCTACATGATGTCACAGAAAATGAAATAAGTGATATCATTTGTGAGTTCATTAGCACTGCATGGCGGTAGCGCAAGTTATAATTGGCTCTCTTGGAAATAACTCGTGAATTTCTGTGTTAAACAAAAATATATATATATATATAAATACTTTTGTTTGGAAAGTCACGGTGCATTGTTATTTTCAACATTATGTTAACACGCAGTATGTTTACTATGTTCATTGCACCGTTGTACATACCTCTACGTTGATTGGCTAACGCCATATGCACGTGCACTTTAAATTTCTGCTCTTCCCCTCGGGAATGCCATGTGACCAAGGCCTCTGGGAGGCCGAAACGTTATGCTGTCCGTGTGTTGCAGAATACACTAACTTACTCACGGAAAACTTCTGGGTCTGCTGTTTTCTGATGGCGTTGTTGTGATATGATACTTCGGCGCTGTTTGGTGAGAACCCGTGTGGATTTTACAGCCGGTTGAGTGCTTCTCCTGTGTAGCAAGACCCCTCCTTCAATCGTTGGCTTCACGGCAGGAAGCCGCAACCTCCGGTGACCCGGAGCCATTTGTTTCTCCTGTTGGGAAGTGACTGCGAAGCCCCGAAATACCCGATTACATCGCCGGTTTGAAACAAGGATCCATCTCAGCGCGGCGACAGCGGTCGCACGCTTGGGCTGTTGAACTTTTTGGAGAACTCGGCGGTATTACTGGACACGTTCCGTGAAGGAGTATTTTCCAGTCTCGTCGGTGAGCGGTATTCACCTTCTAGCCGATGAACAGTGAGTATTATTATTATTATTATTATTATTATTATTATTATTATTATTATTATTATTATTATTTATTTTTATAAAGCGCATAGTCACCCGGAGGTATCCCAGCGCTGAAGAACCCTAGAACAGTAAAACTGAGGACCGAGGCTGAGTTCACGAGGGGGACATAGGAGCTAGGGAAAAAGATGTGTCTTTAGCAGTTTCCTAAAACGGAGGTATTGGGGTTCCAGACGTAGATCCCGAGGAAGGGAGTTCCAAAGACGGGCCGCATGGACCGAGAACCGTCTTCCTCCTGAACGTGCTTTCCTAAACCTTGGGGCGTTGATGAGATTTTCTGCGTTGGAACGGAGGGATCTCGTGGCTATGTAAGGGGTGATGAAATTGCGGAGAACTGGGGGGCCTTGGTTGTTCAAAGTTTTATGCACCAAACACAAGGCTTTAAATTTAATTCTCTCCCTTATAGGGAGCCAGTGCAGGAGTTTGAGGGCAGGTTTGGCCGATGATCTGGCCGGGGTGTTGGTAATGATCCGGGCAGCAGTATTCTGAATCCTTTGCAGTTTATTCAGTGTTGCTTCCGGTGCACCCAGATAAATCGCATTACTATAGTCCAGTCTTGATATAATAAGACCCTGGACTAATAGTTTTTGCGATTTCGGAGGAAGAAGGGGCAGGACTTTCCTCAAGGATTTTAGAAGACCGAAACAGGTCCCTACGACCTTCTTTGCTTGCGGGGCGAATGAGAGTTCCGAGTCGATCCAAACACCCAGACTTTTCACCTCTGTCTTTGGGTCTGGGGGAGGACCTAGACATGTTGGCCACATGTCCAGAGGAAGTGAAGTTCCTTTTGAGCCGAGTACAAGGACCTCGGTTTTTGTCCCGTTTAATTTTAGCGCTGATCTATTCATCCAGTGATGGACCTGCGTGAGGCAGTTGAGAAGATCAGCTTTCTGTTGTTTAGGGTGGGACAGAGACACCACTAATTGTGTGTCGTCAGCATAGCTGATGACACTCACTCCGAAAGGGGTGATAACCTCCTCCAATGTGGACATATAGATATTAAATAATGTGGGGCTCAGGGAGGAGCCCTGAGGCACGCCACATTGGAGGGGCATTTCGGAGGAGCGGGCGTTCTTCTCCCAGATCTGGTAAGATCGTTGTGTCAGGAAGGATGAGAGCCAGGATAAGGCTGTGCCTTCCAGACCAACTCCTGCCAGCCTTTCGATGAGGAGTTGGTGGTCAACGGTATCGAACGCTGCGCTAAGGTCGAGGAGGATCACTGCCACTGATCCTCCTCCATCCAGCAGCGTTCTGGCTTCCTCTACCGCCGCCAGGAGGGCGATGTCCGCAAAACAGTGCGTGACAAACACTTCATTTATAAGCAACATGGCAGCTGGCGCAAGAAGAGGGAGGGAGGTGGCAGCCCTCGTCGTATTTGACGATTCCCCGGCTGGGGGGTCGCGTGTGGCAGGTCCCACTGAACAAGCGAATGATGGTGCTTTAAACCTGCGCAGTATGTTTAAAAAGCTGGAGAAACTGATTAAACGGGAACAGGCAAAGTGGTGGGAGCACCGCTCTCTGAGCAGATATCTCGAGGTCGACCGGATACCAAGAGGGCTACGAGTGATGTTGGCCCCAAGTTATGATCAACCGGACCCTGAAATGCTCAGAGAATGGGCGGAATGCAATTTGGAATCTTCGAAAAGATTAGTTCAAATTCTAGTACGCTACGCAGAATCAGACCGGACTAAAATTCAGAAACAAATAGATGAACTGAATTTGGAAATTGAGAGTTTGGGCACTGATAAAGCGGCGGAAAGTTAAAAACTTAGAGAAGAGATGATGGTCCGAGTTCAAAAAGAGGAGGACATTATTATCAAAAGGAAACAATATAAGTTCCAGCGTGACAAAACGGACTACCTGGAAGGGCGCATCTTTACGTTCGCGCGTAAATATGATGCCAGAAAACTGTCTCAACCTCCCAAAGCTCGGAGGGCTTCCACAAATGAGGGGGCCCAGCGTGCAGTCTCACCCGCCAGTTCCTCAAATGCAGACCTGAGCTCGAATATCGACAGTGGTTCAGAATATGAAACAGGCAGAACCCGTTCGGGGTTGGGGTTTACCCGGTTCACTATGGCGCAGGAATTAGAAATAGTGAGCCAGGACAGACGGGATACACTGCGCCCCAGGGTGGATCCCCAACAAGTTACAAAAACCCCAACATCAAACGAAGAGAGCGTCGCAAAGCAAACGCAAGGCGACACTCCAAAACACAAACCGTACAAGAAGCAGTGGAGCAAAAAGAAGAAACAGCAGTAGAGGTATCAGGTGTGTCAAACTTTTCTATTATTAATCTCACCTCTATGCAATTTTCACCTTCCGAATTAAAGACTTTATCTATGGGTCTATCCTTTTGCCCGCCTAGAAACTTTAATTATGTGGATACGCGCATTGACTTGTTTAAATTCACACGTAAACTGAAACTAAACAAACATTTTGTGAACAACAAGTCGCGGAAACCTGAGGTGAGAACTGATGCAAACACTCTAAATAGCCAACCCTCATTTGCCACGATCTACTAATTTTGCCGGGAGCCCTGCTATCTATCTTTTATGCTTTTAATAATTGTATTTTTGCACTGCTGTGTTCTTGAAAACTTACCCGGCAACTTGCTAAAGATCCTAACCTGCACAGGAGGTCCCAGACAGCCGATTTGGGTGCTGCCTTTGGGGTTCCTCCCTCGCTGCCGCCATTCACAGCGAGTGACTTAGCTCCGCCCACTTGCAGGCCACGCCCCCTCCCACAGGTTAAAAGGGCGCGCTGACCACTAGCGCGTCCTTCTGACAAATCTCCTGAGGCGAAAAGCCGGGAGCCCTGCTATTTATCTTTTATGCTTTTAATAATTGTATTTTTGCACTGCTGTGTTCTTGAAAACTTACCCGGCAACTTGCTAAAGATCCTAACCTGCACAGGAGGTCCCAGACAGCCGATTTGGGCGCTGCCTTTGGGGTTCCTCCCTCGCTGCCGCCATTCACCGCGAGCGACTTAGCTCCGCCCACTTGCAGGCCACGCCCCCTCCCTCTCCCCTCCCTATGATCCCCGCATAAAAGGATGTGCTTGGGCCGGAGGCGCAGCGGACGGGCGCAGCGGGCGCGCCGATTGCGCGCCGAAGGCGCGCCTAAGGCAAGCCCGTCTGCGCCCGTCCGCGACTGTCCGGGGCTGTGGGCGCGACACTCTGCCCCGCTCATCACCTACACCCCGGACCAACTCCACAACCTCCAGGGACCCTGGGCCATCGCCGCCTCCACCTGTTCCCGCATTTTCTCTCTTGGTCTCTCCCCTGCCCCTCCCTTACTCATCCCCCTTCCTACAGCTGACCCTTCTCCCCCGGCTAGTACCATCACCCTTCCCTCAAAATCCCTCAAAGTCTTCTACCTCAACACCCGGTCAGCCGTCGCCCATGCGCACGAACTGTCGGTCCTGCTGGACCTTGAAGCCCCTGATCTACTCTTCTTAACGGAGACCTGGTTTGGCGATGACTCCCTTCCCGCCCTACTTGCCGCTCTTCCGGCTTCTTATTGCACCCTTCGGGCTGACCGCCCTTCCGGCAGAGTTGGGGGCGGGGTAGCGGTCATCGCACGGACCGATCTCCCTTTTCAAACCCTGTCCCTGCCTGCTATCGTGACAACCGAATACCTGGTTATTCGCACTACTTCCATTACTCCTCCCCTGACCTGTTTTCTTACTTACCGTCCCCCTCAATCCCCTTTACAGTTTCTCTCTGACTTCTTGGAAGTCTTGGCTACCATCACAGTCAACAATGCTTCGATCTTACTCCTTGGCGACTTCAACTTCTGGCCTTCTGACCCAGCTGAATGTCCGTCCTCCAAGGAATTCTCTGAAACCCTCCAGTCCCTCAACTTCACTCCTCATGTCCACTCCCCCACCCACATCAAAGGTCACACGCTTGACCAAATCTGGTCCTTAAACTGTCCTGTGGAATCTCTTTCCATTTCACCTTGCACATGGTCCGACCACCATCTCCTCTCCTTTTCCTTACCCACCAACCCCCCAGCCAAGCCCCCTCGCCCTAAAAACATCTGGGCCCGAGCTTGGGGCCGTGTCAACCCGGAAGACCTCTCCTCCCTTCTCATCACTTCCCTCCCCTCCTTACAGGGCCTCTCTACTCTCTCCCAGGTCGAGGCCATACACCAGTGGCTCTCCGCTGGCAGTGACTCTGTAGCCCCGCTCAAACGCATTACCACCAAGCGTGAGAAGGATGCCAACCGGTGGTTCAACGCAGAACCTAAGGCCACAAAACTCACTGTCCGTCGCGCAGAGCGGGCTTGGAGGAGAAATTATTGCCCCACTCTTAGACTGGAGTATACTAACATCCTCACCCAGTATAAAAAGGACATCTTGGAGGCCAAAACCGCCTACTTCTCCTCCAAAATCCTTGCTGCAGAAAACCAGCCCAAGGAGATTTTCACGATTGTCCACAACCTGGCGTTCTCGGACAGAACAACTCTGAAGCCGGCCCCCTCCGAACAACTCTGCCATTCCCTCAACAACTACTTCATCCAAAAAATTTCCACTATCAAAGCTAACATCCCGCCCCCTCCTGCCTCCTTTGTTGACCCCCAATGTCCCCCTCCAAAGGGACAACTCACTGCCTTTCCCCCCATTACTAAGGAAGCCTTGTCTTCCTTAGTTCCTTTGGTCAAATCTGGTTCTCCACTTGATTCTTGTCCCGCTCACATCCTTCGTCATATTTTTATCACCTGCCCGGACCCTCCCCTCCTCCTCCTCAACAGCTCTCTGGCTCAAGGGGTGGTTCCATCCCCCCTGAAGTCCGCAGTTATTGTGCCAATTCTAAAAAAAACAGGGGCAGACCCTTCTGTCCCTGCCAACTTCCGCCCCATTTCTCTGTTGCCTTTTCTGGCAAAGGTGCTCGAGCGCCATGTCACCTGCGCCCTGAGCTCCTTTGTTGAGACCCACGGAGCCCTTGCTCCCCTCCAGGCTGGCTTCCGCCCGCACACTCCACGGAGTCTGTTGTTATCTCGGTCTTGGACAACCTCAGGGAGGGTATGGACACCAACCAACGCCAGGCCCTAGTGCTCCTAGATCTCTCGGCCTCATTTGACACGGTAGATCATACCATCGTGCTTTCCCGTGTCAGGGCGGCCGGGATCGGGGGCGCTGCTTTGGTCTGGCTATCCTCCTTCCTGAGCGACCGCACCCAGGCCGTCCGCCTGGGTGACATCACAGCGGACGCCCGGAAAGTTCAGTGCGGGGTCCCCCAAGGTTCCTCCTTTCCCCCCTCTTGTTCAACCTCTATGTTGCCCCTCTTATCTTTTCTCTTCAACAAATGGAGGTCGCCGTATTTAACTATGCGGATGACCTCCAGCTGGTCTTTAACCTTTCTTCTTCACCCTCTTCTCTCCTCAATTTTCAATCTGTCATGCTCCACATCCGGGACTGGATGAATCACAATCACCTTAAACTCAACCCCGATAAGACCGAGCTGGTGTTGACGGGTGGTTCATCCAGTCCCTGGTCTTCTCTCTTCTGGCCTCCCTCTCTCGGTCCCTCTCCTGAACCCTCTACCTCCGTCAAAACCCTCGGCATAAAACTCAACTCTCAACTCACCCTTCACTCCCAGGTTAGCGCTGTGGTTTCTTCTTCTTTCCTTTCACTACGCACTATACGTAGGGTGTCCCGTTTCTTCACTTTCTCAGCTCTCAAACTCATCACTCTGGCCATGGTGGTGTCCCGCCTGGATTATGGCAACGCCCTGTATGCAGGCATCCCTGCTTACAGCCTACGGCGTCTGCAGCAGATACAAAACCAGGCGGCCCGCCTGGTCTTCAATCTTCCCAAGTTCCACCGTTCCTCCCCCCTCCTGAAATCCCTACACTGGCTCCCGGTGCGAGCCCGGATTCAATTCAAGCTCCCATCCATCACCTTCTTGGCCCGCCTGGACCTGGCTCCAGCATTTATCTCTTCAGAGATCACTCCCTACCTACCCACCAGGGAACTCCGCTCGTCCTCTCAACTCCCTCCTTACCATCTCACGCTACCGGACAAAGAAGTGGGGTGGCTCGAAATATTCTACCCTCGCCCCGATACTCTGGAACTCCCTTCCCCTGGATCTGCGGACCATCACCCTGTATCCGCAATTTCGGAAACAACTCAAGGCCCACCTGTTCACAAAGTCTTTTAATTAAATCCCCACAGTCTCCCCCGCCTTTTTAGCCCTGGATCTTGTTAGTTGTAGCGCCAAGAAACCGCAGGTGTATGAGCGCTTTACAAGTATTTTAAAACTCAAACTCAAACTTTGCAGGACTTAGAGGGTTTACGCTATGAACAATCCTTGACACAAAATGCAGATACCTCTCCCACTGCAGCGGTTGGCGGCCTTACAAAGTTCAAACCTAAGTCGACGTACACACCTCAGATGCTGCACAACAACATCGATATTTTCCTGGAAGCTGCAGTTAAAGACATTAAGGCACTGTACTCACAAACACTTAGGAACAACAAATACAAGAACATTTGCAACAAAAAGTATACAGACTTGGTGGCTAAAATCCAGAAAAATGGAAATGTTATTGTTCGCCAATAACATTGTTTTATGGGCGAGAGAACTGTATCTGGAGGAGGCGGCAACACAGTTGAATGACGTCTCCTGTTACAGACACTGTGATTTGGCAGTCATCAAAAAATCACATGGTACATTTTATTCTATGCTGATGGGTTGGAGATCATCGGGACTCATCAGCATGGATGAGCTAAAATATCTCAAAAATGTTTTCCCCATAATGCCGGTCCTCTACTTGATCCCTAAGGTCCACAAGAATCCCAACAAGCCCCCAGGCAGGCCCATTATCTCTGCATGTGGGGGTCTACTTGAAAAAACTACCATATATGTGGATTCATTTTTACAAGACTTTGTTCGTGGGCTACCCTCTTACATCCAAGATTCTAGTGACTTTCTGAGGAATCACAGTAATGTACAATGGGATCCAGGTTGCTTGTTGATTACACTTGATGTAACTGCATTATATATGAGCATTATCCATGCGGATGGGTTGAGGGCTGTAGCACATTACTTGGGTCAACGTCCAATTGAATTGGTTGAACATAACAAAATGCTTCTGTCCATGATAAATTTCTGCCTGAATACCAACTATTTTATGTTCAACAAACAACATTTCCAGGAGGTCAGGGGAGTAGCCATGGGGGCCTGTTTCTCTCCCAGTTACGCCTGTCTTCATATGGGGTACTGGGAGAGACAGGTCCTCAGTGGTGAACACTCTGCTATATGCAGGGATCACATTGTTCGGTGGTACAGATACATCGGCGATGTTTTTATGATCTGGAAGGGAACAAGTGAAGAGGCAGAACGTTTTATCGCTGAGTTGAACATCAATAATTACAACTTGTCTTTCACCTCAGAGATCAGCAAAACGCATGCCACTTTCCTTGATGTTGCAATTGATGTCAATAATGGGCAATTGGAAACATCTTTGTTTAGGAAGCCCACAGCGGGCAACACAGTACTACATGCTCATAGTCACCATCCACCACATCTAATCCGAAGCATCCCTTATGGGGAAATGCTGAGGATTAGAAGAGCATGCAGCACTGACGCCCAATATAAAACAGCACAAGAAGCGGGCAGATTGAGGTTTTTGGCACGTGGCTACCATGAGAATGTAGTTGCGGCAGCGATAAGAAAAGCCAATGCAATACCTCGTTCTGAAGCCTTATTACACAAGAGATCACGTAATCCCATTGCAACACCTGTGCAACAACCAGTCAGGTTAATATGGTCCTTTAATAGCCAAGATGGGGCTTTGCAAAAGATCATCAATAAACACTGGGATTTGGTGAAATGCGATCCTGTCATTGGCAACAGCATGCCCAAGAAACCGGCAATAACTTACCGGAAAGCTTTTTCATTACAGGACGCACTGGTCAAATCTAGTCCTGAATTAGAAATAAGAAAAGATTGGCTGGCAGGCAGTAAAGGCTTCAGGAAGTGTGCTTCTTGTAAAGCCTGCATACATGGGTTGAATAAGACAGAATACTGTACCCCTTTTTCCGATGTTCCATGTAAGATCAACAAAAAGCTCACATGTAAAAGTGATTTCTCAGTATATGTGCTGGAATGCCCGTGTGGGTTAAGATACGTGGGCAGTTCCAAATTACAGGTACACAAAAGAGTCTTACAACACCTAAGGGCCATAAAAAAAAATGACCCAGTGTATCCTGTGGCTAGGCACTTCAGGGAAAAACACAACAGTAATAGTGCATTACTGAAGTACTATGCCATTGATTCCATCGCACCCATGAGAAGGGGCGGCAATAGGGAAGCCGCATTACGAAGATTGGAAACTAGGTACATCCTCATGTTAGATAGTAAGGCACCTAATGGGCTTAATGCATCAGAAGACTTTTACACCTGTCTTTAGATCATTCTAACATACTCCTTCTGTTGTATTGTTGTTCTTTAATGACACCACACAAAAGTCAACTAAAATAAACGCACTATACGGCTTTTTGTATGTAAATCTAGCTTGCCCGGTGGCATTTTTGACTCTCTTGTTCAGTGTCACAGTGTTTAATATAATGTTCAGTTATCCTTCCATTCCGATAGACAGACTTGGTTACAATCAGTTTAACATCTGTGTTGTATTTATTGATAACATCAGGTTGTTGTCTTTTTAAGTTACATATCACCCAGCACTTTATCTCACATTCATTCATTACACAACGTAGCGATATGACTTTTCCAATATTAGCCAGGAAAACCATAAGTTTATTGGTTGTGTATTAACGGTTTTTCATTCCTTCTTAATAATTCTCACATTATGAACTATTTCGGTAAATATATGGGTTTCCAATACGAATGTATGTTGGTCAAAAGCATGTACATGTTTCTAATGCATAATAACAATTATGGATTTTACATTTTATGGTGCTACACGCCTTGTGACTAGGGGCCCAATGTAGGTGGCTGTTTCAGGCCATTTACCGACCGGTAACGGCCAATTTCGGCCGTTACAGACCGGTAAATGGCCAATCGGTATGTAGGGGCCTAAATCCAAGGCCACATGTAGGTAAATCTACATTTACGGAATCGGTAAAATTACCGATTCTGTAAAATACCGAATCGGTAATTTTACAGATTCTGTAAATTCCATATGTAGGTGGGACTCTTCTGAGTCCCAAAGGCCTTAAAGAATCGGTATTTTACCATGAAATCCAACTTCATGGTAAAATACCGATTCCGGTGTGCATGCACATGTGTGCATGCACACCTATGCCATGTGGCAGGCAGACCTGCCCCTAGGGATTGTATGCCTGCCACATGGCACCCAGACCTGTTTAGAGGGTGCCAGGGGGTGTCAAAGTGACACCCCCTGCACCCTTGTGAAATTCGGTATTTACCGATTCGGTAAATACCGAATCGGTAAAGCCTATTGATTCCTATGGGTTTTGAAGCCCATAGGAATCAATAGGCTTTACCGATTCGGTATTTACCGAATCGGTAAATACCAACTTTTACCGATTCGGTAAAAGGGAACATCTGGATTCCCTACATACCCACTCCTCACATTTACCGATTCTTAATTACCGAATCAGTAAAAATCGGTAATTTTCGGTAATTAAGAATCAGTAAATGTTACTTACCTACATCTGGCCCTAGATCATGTATTCATATGTATATATAGATCAACATTTATATGTGCTTAAACAATCTTGAGTAGGGTTGTTTATAAATGGATTTATCCATTTATTGTGCTTTTTACTGCATTCACATCAATACAGTTAAACAGGCATGATGCTGGCTTATTTCTTTGTGTTTAATGTAATTACTGGCTATGTATAATTGTCTGGGATTTATCCCAATACTTTTGTTTGGAAAGTCACGGTGCATTGTTATTTTCAACATTATGTTAACACGCAGTATGTTTACTATGTTCATTGCACCGTTGTACATACCTCTACGTTGATTGGCTAACGCCATATGCACGTGCACTTTAAATTTCTGCTATTCCCCTCGGGAATGCCATGTGACCAAGGCCTCTGGGAGGCCGAAACGTTATGCTGTCCGTGTGTTGCTGAATAAACTAATTTACTCACAGAAAACTTCTGGGTCTGCTGTTTTCTGATAGTGTTGTTGTGATATGATACTTCGGCGCTGTTTGGTGAGAACCCGTGTGTATGTATATATATATATATATATATATATATATACATACACACATACATATATATATATATATATATATATATATATATATATATATATATATATATATATATATATATATATATATATATATATATATATATATATATATATATATATATATATATATATTACCTACTGGCTATCGCCAGTAGGTATATATAGTTAGGATTAATTCTCTATGGAACTTTTGAAAATTCTATGTCTAATAACTTTGGCGTTTGTGGACGGAATCGGCTGAAATTTTCAGGAAAATGGCACATTTTGTTTCTGAGCAGCCCTTGAAAATTTGGGGGGGGTTTTGTCAAGGGGGGGCCGAGAAAAAAGGGGGGTCCCAAAATGCGTTTTTCCCATGTTAATTTCCATAGGGCGGTTGGCCTCACTTTTAGCTCGAACGGCTGAATGGATTTCCACGAAACTTGGCAACATTGTAGGGACTGTTAGCCCGATGTGCCTTTGCTAGGTCTCAAGATATGTGCTCCAGTAGTTTTTGAGAAATTAACGTTCAAAACAAGATATATATCTGTAACAGCGCTCCGGGCTCCGGTTCGCTTACTTTTCGCGAAACGGAACTTTGCGCGCAGAAAGCTGATTGGCTCTCCGGTGTCTGTCAACATTCTAAACAGTCCGGAGCGGCCGCCATCTTATCTCTCGGTAGGATCGAGAGAGAAGAAGAGGTGAAAAATGAAGGGGGAATTTATTGAAAGGGGGCAAGGTATACCCCTCTTGACCCCCTAGGAATGTTGTTGGGGTTATTAAAGGGTCCCGTGGGGAAAATAAAAAAAAAATGATTTTTCACGGTAGAAGCGCTTCACGGGCCGCGAACTGGGCCGCAAACTGGTAGCGAAACGGGAATTCGCCATTTTGTGCTTCGTTTTAATTGTTTAGAGACAAAAATTATCGCCGCACATCGGCCACAATGCATGAATATCGCTGAAAAGTCAGCGATATTCATGCATTATCCAGCAAATGCTCTTAGCCATGTTATCCACCTTCCATTGGATAACATGGCTAAAAACTGCTCTGTGCGTGAGCTTTTTTTTTTTTTTTTGCTGCGTGACGTTTGTTAACGTTCGATTCGATGGAAATCAGGAAGTGTTGACCACCATTTTGTCACTGCGAGTAAATATTTTGTTATAAATGAATCCTTATTGATAAACATTGTCTGCGCCATCTTGCGTTTTTGTCCAATGCCACAATTTTGTCGTGCACAGCAGCCATTTTAGATGCCTTGACCAGGCCCACTCTCTGCACGCCGCCGATCCTCAGCATGGCTCCCCACCCTCGCAAGCATCTCCCCCACGCACTGGTCACCCCCGCTCTCTCTCTCATGCATGGGCCATATACTTCCCCCCATCTGCGCTGCTCTTCTCTGAGAATCACACCCTGTGCCCGCCCGACACCTCCCTTTCACCCTATTCACTAACGCACCCTCTGACACTCCTCTTCCTCTGTGTCCGATTGTCCAGGCCGGACCTAGGCTATCACCTAGCCCTGCGGATGTAGTTTATGGCCCCAGCTGTAGAGTATCCAGACATGCCAACCCTCCCGATTCAGGCGTGAGACTACTGATTTCAGTGCTAGTCTTTCGCCTCCCGATTCCTGCAAGGAAAAATCCGGGGGCATATTACCAACAACTAGCGATAATTTTTGTCTCTAACTTGTTTAGAGACAAAAATTATCGCCGCACATCGGCGAATTTTATCGCACATAAACCTTGCTATTAGCAAGGTTTATCGCAAATGCGATAAAAAACGGCCGCAATGCATGAATATCGTTGAAAAGTCAGCGATATTCATGCATTATCCAGCAAATGCTCTTAGCCATGTTATCCACTTCCCATTGGATAACATGGCTAAAAACTGCTCAGGGCAGGTGTTAGGTTTTGGAGATATTCGCGCTTAGCGCGAATATCTCCAAAAGTTGGTAATAGGAGATAGCGATGGTTAGGGACTGTTTCCAGTCGCTAAAATCTTGGCACGCCCACTTTGCATGTCATTAGTGATAAATATCACTGATATGCAAAGCGGGGCCCAAGATGGTCGCTATCTCCTTTTAGCTGTCACTAACTGGTGTTAGCGACAGCTTGGTAATAGGGAGATAATTTTATCTCTTTTTTTTTGGCTTTTAAAGCCAAAAAAGCGGAAATAAACCCCCTTGATAATATGCCCCATGATTTCTCGGGGGTTTCAGCTGACAGGGCTTGGTATTGTGTTCTGTGCTAATTCTTCCAGGAAACGTCAGAGGGTCGATGCAGGGGTTCTAGAAGGGGTGATAAACCATTTAAGCCTCATGAACAAGCGCATGGTCTTTTAAAGATTTGTGAAGTACTCTGGGCGGCGGTGTGTGTGTGCCCTCTTTCAGGAGCGGGCGGGGGGGCACTGCCAGCAACTTGCCAGGCCAGGCAGTGTTCAACACGTGCATCACCCTTTCTCTGCCTGCTATTGCGCTCCATGCTTCGGAAAGGTAAGAAAAAGAACGTGCATTTGAGTTTGAAATGTCCGATCTTGTAGCAGTACACTTGCAAAGCCCACACATGACAATAACCCGATTCAAGGCCCCATTCACCCGATTTTTTAAACATATATAGCACTCCAACAAAGTTAGATTTTAAAACTTTATTAACTTTTAAATATAACGAACGCAACAAAAACTGTAAATATATTTAACCATTTTTTGAAATTATCCAGAACTATAACGATAACAACAACAACAACAATAATATAACTTTTATGCCTAAATTATGCAAACATTTAGCTAATCTGCTAAAGGGGGGAGTCGCCATTTCTTTACAATAATCAATAATGAAAAATCCACATCAATAGGGTTGTCCGTTTTCTCGATGCAGCACTATAGTGCAACATACACAGCACCTGGGGTGTCAAGAGTGAACAGGTCTTTCTTTGTTCCTTAAGATGTTATCTGTGTCAACCTCTTCCGAGAATGCTGATGCGTTAGGATTTCCTTGTGTTTCTTAATAGCATTGGTGTCTGCACACTTCTTTGTCAATTCTGTGAAGATGATAACTGCTTCATAAACAGACGATATCTTTGTTTAGTCATTAGTGTTAAGTGTGTCTGAAACTACAGTGCCCTTCTGTTTTTTTTTCTTCAGGCTCTACAGAGTTTTGTGTGTTGTTCTTTTGAGCGACAATTATTCCAGAGGTTTCAGGTTTACTTGTTTTGTCCTGCAGTGAGTTAACAGCTTTAGAGACTTCATGTTTATTTGCTATGTCCTGCTGTTTGTCAACTGCTTCAGAGACGTCAGCCTCATATGTTATGTTTGACTAGATCCTGGACCTGCCCGGCCGCGCCCAAAATGGTGCCGGTGTAAATGGGACTCGTAACTGCTTGTTGTGTACTGGTTGCCGAACCTTGATATCACGAGATACATATGCAGTTTTGAAGCACATGGCGGAGGCTTGTCTGCTGTAGTGGGGCGCCCCTTTATCGTTTCAGTCGCCATTCCGCCCGCTTTTGCTACACTGTGCCTTTTCCGCCATTCAGCTGTTTAGCGCCCGCTCTTACGGCTACAGCGTCTCGCTCACCATGTAGTTGAGTTGCTCCCACTCTTGCGGTGCAGCGATAGGCGGCTTCCACAGGACTCTTAAAATGGCGGCCGGCTCTTCGGATTTGGGCCTGGTCCAGTAAGATGACTCTGGGACACCTTGGAACTCGGACGCTTGTCTGCCAGGGCTTGGGTTCCATTCTCGAAAGCGTCCCCTCAGCCTTGAAGATTGTACAAAAGTCTTGGGGGCCGTCGACTCCCGCAGGCTTCCGGTGGGGAGCGGCTGCCATGATTGCTTGCGGAATGGCCACGACGGAGCTACGAGATGGTGGTGCTCTCATGGTGACGCCAGCTTCAGTCTGAAACATCCAGAAACAAGGTGGGGCTTTCATCGTTTGGGAAAAAAAATGTTTTAATCCAATGAAAAGTGTTATTTTTAGGTCACATGACCTAGTCTTACATCATTAGGAAAACAAAAGTAAAATGAACCAATGAAAATTTTTATTAACAAGTCACATGACCTGTTATGCTTACGTTACGCGCTGCGCGGCGCGCTCTGGATCGTTTCCGGGAAGCTGCGCCTTGCGCACCGGAGCACTTCCGGGTGCGCTAACGCGTCGCGTCATATGACGCATTACGCGACAATGCAGGTCCAGAATATAGTCAAAATGTCTCCACCAACCAGCGGTCGGAATGCAACCGCTTTCAGCAGTCCAAAAAGTTCGGTTAAATCTTAAGAGCGGGAGCAACTCAACTACATGGTGAGCGAGACGTTGTAGTTGCAAGAGCGGGCGGTAAACAGCTGAATGGCGGAAGAGGCACAGAGTACCAAAAGCGGGCGGAATGGCAACTAAAACGGTAAAGGGGCGCCCCACGACAGCGTGTCTTCAGGTCAAACGGATTGTGGGACAAGGTCCAGAATAGAAGAGTCATCAAAAGGGAAAAAATTCCGCCGGACCCCGGGAGCCGGCCGCCTATGCCGGGGGCGATCTCAGGCCACACCAGAGCAACACGACTTGGGGAGGGGGCAGGAGCCAAGCGCCCCCTCTCAGTCCGCGCCATCTCACCGCCCCTCGGGGGCCTCCGTCAAGCGGTTTAGGGAGGCACCATATCACATTGTTTTCCAATGCAGTCAGGTCCACAAATGGACCCCACTTACTTTGAATAGTGAAGCTGCAGCAGGTGCAAATAAGGTTTAAACAGTGTTACAAGAGCTGCTTAGAACTCTGAAGTATGGCACTCAACAACCAGGACTTATGCCATTTGTGTAAGGCAGTGACATGGAAGCAACTCAGGGACAAAAAGCATGAACGAACATTCACGTATGAAAATCTTATTTGGGGAAGGGGTAGAATCCAAACGCCCCCTGCCAGTTCGCGCCACTACACCGTATGTGGAAAATCTGAAGCCATCGTTCTACAAACTCTCAACGCTTGCTATCAGTGCATGAGTTTCATGCTCGATCGATTGAGCTAGCCGGATCGGGCAATAAAAAGTATAAAATAGTTATGTAAATAGTTATTTAATAAAATGTTTTACCCTGTTTCTTTGCTGGTGTGTTGTGTATATTTATAATATTTGCATAGGGTTTGTCGTTATTTTGGGCGGGGTGGGTGGCGGAGTCGAGCTGTCGTGCAGCCCTCATGGTGTGGAGCTCAGTTCATTTCACTATTTTCGTATTTCTCATGAAGGGTTGTTCCTAATGTTTGTATTTTACCGAGGTCAAAAAGAGATCGAATTAGTGGTCTACTGATTTTGCTCGATTACTTTTATTTTTTTACACGATTTTTCACTATCTGCAAAGACTAAACAGAGTATTGCGACTTTGTGCTTGTTTGTAAATAGAGAATGATCCAAAGAGAACCAATTCTAAAACAGTAAATGCTTGGATAATAATCAATCAAATGGAAAGACAAGCAGGTACGACGGATTACAACAGGGGTAAAGGTCTGCGTTAACTACCGTTCACTATCTGCAAAGAGAGAGTACTACTAAGAGAAAAGAGGGGAGTGGGGGCAGCGTTCAAAGCACATCAGCGTGCATAAACACGAAAACGTTTTTACCTATCACGTACTTGACATTTGACAGCTTTTGATATTTGCTATTAAAAAACCATTGAAATTCACAGAAAAAAACATAGGTTATAGTCGATATATAGTTAGGAATTTGCATTTACAAAAATTGAAAATTCAATGAAAAAACCATTGGTTTTAGGCCATATATAGTTAGGGATTTGCATTTAGAAAACCTTATTTTACTCGCATAAAACCATTGAAATTCCATATATAGTTAGATGCGCTAACTATATATCGCGCACCCGCAATCCACTGCTGATGATGTCACATATTACATCATTCATGACATGGTTAGTGACATCACTGATGACATCACTGATGACATCTCAAATGACATCACTGATGACATCACTGATAACATCTCATTTGACATGACTGATCACATCACTGATGATATCATTCATGTGATAATACCATGAACCTCTTCAGACTCTAATATAACCTTAGATACAATCAGTGTAAACAGACAGTCACAGACTGTCACTCATCCATGGAGTTACTCACACACCTAGTCAGTTATGCCAAAAATCAATCACACCTCCATTTTCTCAACTATACAGTTATACACACCTTACTTATTCAAACATATACTAACACATATTTACTTTACTCTCTTATACAATCTCTGATACATGTTCACAATGATCCATACAGCCACTCACACATTCACTGGCTCTTATGCACAGTTATTTATAAATGTCAACTCTCACATGTACTGTGTTTTACATATGTACTTACTTTGACATGTAGCACTGAGATATCCATTCACTCACTAATACACTCATGCACAGTCAACCGCCCATACAGCTGTTTCCACATGCACTTTTGAATCCATACATATAGTGAATCAACTACTCACACATCTATGTACAGAGTCACACACCTCCCAGCCACCCATACACACACACTCAGTTTCCCATACAAATACTTGGACAACCAATCAATAACCCATACAGTTACTCATATAGCTACTGATCAACATATGCAGCAGTTTGTAGAACAACAGATATAATGATGCACAAATTAAAACAGTTTAGTCACTAACCCATGCACTCAGTGAGACACATTTAATCACTCACTCAATCAGTCAGTCATGCACCTAGTAAATCCTTCATCCAGACACTTATATATCCACTCATTCTTCAATATGTAAAACATATTTTAACTTTACAGAAACATACAGTCACTGGATGTTGTAATCAGTGATGTCATCAGTGATGTCATTTGAGATGTCATCAGTGATGTCATCAGTGATGTCACTAACCATGTCATGAATGATGTAATATGTGACATCATCAGCAGTGGATTGCGGGTGCGCGATATATAGTTAGCGCATCTAACTATATATGGAATTTCAATGGTTTTATGCGAGTAAAATAAGGTTTTCTAAATGCAAATCCCTAACTATATATGGCCTAAAACCAATGGTTTTTTTATTGAATTTTCAAGGTTTTGTAAATGCAAATTCCTAACTATATATCGACTATAACCTATGGTTTTTTCTGTGAATATATATATATATATATATATATATATACATTAATGTTTTCACTGACACAGTCACCAAAATATAACATTACTTTAAACTTTTGTTTTACCAGTCAGATTCTAACTTTTTTTAAAACAAAAATAGATTGTATTATCACACCCAACTATAAGTTTACATTAACATTTGTTTTTTCAGTGAAGTTCTATGTTTTTTTAAATATATTTTTTCTGCAGATAACTTTGGTGCCGTTTGAGGAAAATCTTCACAAACTTTTTGAAACTAGTATTGCAGTCGGTACAGCTTGTGTTTTGAAGGTTTTGGCGTGATTCTATAAAAGGGGGCCATGAAAAACAGGGGGTTCTAAAATTCATTTTCCCCATGCAATTTTCAATAGAGAATTTAGACATGACTACAGCCCAAGCTGCTGATAGGAATTACACCAAACCTGGCAGAAAGATAGCTGTTGGTACTGAACGCAACTTTTTCCAAATTGATGTGAATGTAGTAGTTTTTGAGTTATTAGGAGAAAACACCTTTGTAGTATAGGGATGCGAAGGCTCTGGGAACCCTTCTGATCTCATCTTCAGCCAAGGCCCAGAACCAATGTTCAAAAAAAGGAAAAGGGGACAAACACAACAGGGTCAAAAAATCTTTTTTTGTTTAAAAAGTTGCCATTAACGCAGCAGTTCCATGGATCCAGCAAAAACTTAAAAGGACTCTCACTTTGGTTTTGAAATGAACTCCCAGGTGAGCCAGGTCCTGGGGTCATTTGTTAAAAAAAGTAGAGGGGTCCATGGGGACCCCCTTCTAATGCTCTTTGAGCCCCGAGCCATCTCCAAGGGGATCAATTTACATATTGCAGGGGGTTGTGCAGACCCCCATCCATAGGCCCTTTGAGCCCTAGGGACCACAACCTCCCCGGGGCTACACAGAAAAGAAGAGAAGGCCACTTGAATCCCCACACCCAGGGACCACCCCCTCCCTTAGTTGAACTACATAAAAAACATGTGGAGGGACCCTCCTATTACCAGCATTAAGTCCCACACAGCAGGCTTGCTGACAGTTTATCGGTGGCCCTGACCACTTTCTCAACACCTCTGCAAATGTGCCTCCTGGTGCACTACTGGTTGGGGATGAAGTCCCTGTGGATGCTAAGGGTCCTTGGGGCCAAAGAACCACTCTTGCTACCTCCAGCAAGTCCCACACAGTGGGATTTCTGAGAGCTCATAGGGGGCCCCAACATATTTCTCCACCACTGTGCAAACACACCCTTTGAAGCAGTACAGGATGGTTGAGAAGTCCCATGGGATTCTATTGATTCTTTGGGGCAAAGAGCACCTCCTGTTACCTTAGGCAAGTCTCCCATAGTGGGACTTCTAAGAGCTCATCAGAGGCCCGACCCTTTTTTTCCACCACTCTGCAAACGTGCTTCCTGGTGCACCACTTGCTGGGAGATGAAGTCCCTTTGGATGCTCAGGTCTTTGGGGGTCAAACACCCCTCCGGTTACCCCCCATATGTACTACATTGTGGGATTGCTGAGATTTCAAGGGAGGTCCGGCCCCTTTGCTCAGCACTCTGAAAACACACCTTCTGATGCACTACTGGTTGGAAGATGAAGCACACTTACATGCTGAGTATCGCTTGGGGCCAAAAGCCCCTCCTGTTACTACTTGTGAGTCTCACACAATGGGAATGCTGAGAGGTGGTTGGAGGCACTGCCCCCTTTCTCGACCACTTTGTAAATGAACCTCCTGGTACACTACAGGCTGGGGGATGCAGTCACATTGAATGCTGAAGGTCCTTGGAGGCCAAGAACCCCTCCTGTTACCACCAGTAAGTCCCACACAGTAGGAATGATGAGAGGTCATTGGAGGCCCATCCCCTTTGTCTAGCACTCTCCAAATATACCTCCTGCTGCACTACTAGTTGGAGAATAATGTCCCTGTGAATGCTGAGGATCGCTGGGGCGGAGAACCCCTTCGGTTACCACCAGTAAGTCCCACACAGTGGGATTGATGAAAGATGGTCGGAGGCCCTACCCACATTCTCTTCCACTTTGCAAAAATGCCTACCTGGCACACTACTAGTTGGGGGATGAAGTCCCCTTAGATGCTGGTCATCATTGGTTCCTAGAACCCCTCCTGTTACCACCAGTAGGTCCCACGCAAGAGGATTGCTGAGAGCTCATTGGAGGACCTAGCCCTTTTATTCAGTCACTGTACAGACCCATATATCCACTCACAGACCCATAAATCTACTCACTCACCCGCTTACACACACACACAGCTACTCAAACACCCACTTGGAGAGCCCTACAGTCACTTACACACCCACTCACAGACATATTCAGACACTCACACACCCACTCACTGACCCGCACAGGCACTGACAAACACATACAGGCCCACATACACCCACTCACAATCCTACATAGCCACTCACATACCCACTAGCATTCCCACACAGACACACACAGCTACTGATTCACCCATACAGCTAGTCATACAGCCACTCCCAATCCTATACATCCACTCACTCACCCATACAGTCACTCACATAGCCACTCACAAACCCATACAGCCACTCCCAATCCCATATACACACATACTACCCAATACAGGCACTCACACACCCACTAACTTACACCCACTGAAACAAACACGTACTCGCCCATATACCCACTTACACACCCAGTCAGTCAGCATACACCCACTCACACAAGCACTCAGTCACCGATACAACCGCTCACACACCCACTAAACAACCCATTACCACTTACAGAACCACTAACTCACCCATAGAGCCGCTCACAGATCCACTCACTCACCAATACAGCTACTAACATACCCACTCATTCCCCCATGCAGCCCCTCACACACCCACTCAAACACCTATTAAACCACTGGGACACCCACTCAAACATATATTCAACTACTCAGAAACCCACTCACACATGAATTCACACAGTCACACAGCACTCACATGATATATGTTAGCAAACTTTTCACTCATTAGTAGTGCACAACGTACACTAATTTATCTTATGTAGTACTTTAGTATATAGTTGTAACCATCATATAGTTTAAGAAAGCACTCTCAATCACTGGATGATGCAATCAGTGATGTCATCAGATAGGTCACTTGAGATTTCATCAGTGATTTCATCAAGGATGTCACTGGCCATGTCATGAGTGATATTAAGTGATGTCATAAGCAGTGCATTGCGGGTCACTGTAGCTGCTGAATTTCAGTGGTTTTATGCTAAGTCACCATATCACAGCTGCTTCACCCAACTGACGCCCTGTGGATCCTCTCTGAGGCAATGCCACAGCATCCAGTTAGAAAGACCAGCAATAAATCACAAGGGTGAATGTTAGCAAAAACACAAACAAAACAGAACACTTGTGGAAAAACTTACAGTGAATAATCTAATCATTGTGGGGACAGGAAGCTCTCCTTGCATTACAGCTTAATGCCTGGATCATGAATGTCCGCCATCCCAGACAGCTGTTCATTTAAAGTGCAGATACTACAAAATATACTACGACATAAAAGAAGGACCAAAAAGTGAATGAATAAAAAGAGCAAATTCCATTGCCATCTCAGGCAGGAGGCATACCTTAGTAATATGGAAACCCCAAAATAGTTTCTAACTAGTACATATATAAAGCTCAATTCTCATATATATCACACCAATAAAGACTAATCAGCACATACAACATTCATGTGGTGTAATAATTCAGAGTAAATTAGAATATTCCCATAAACAACAATCCTGCAAAAAAAGGAAATAACCTTGTTAACCCCTTCAGTGCTCATGACAAGGTCAACTCGTCATGGGTTTTACCTGCCCTGTGCTTATGACGAGTTGACCTTGTCATGAACAATGGTGAATCTGAGATTGCAGCACAGGAGTGGAAAACCCCCTAGCAGCCTAGGTGTTAAATGCCAATAAGAATAAATCAAATATATGATAAGTAGTCATACCAATATTAATTTTCATGGCCACATGGATCTGAAATAGTCCAAAATAGCCCAAAGTAGGGATGGTAGACCAAAACATAACATTTGCATATCATATAGAAATGAACAATGACAATAGAGCATCCAGGGTACAAGGCAATAATGACTGCACTTATCTAAAGTTTGGTCTCATGTGTTCAAAGGATCTGGGTGCCAAGAACCTGAATCCCCATACCCCTAGGCTTCCAAGGGTATATACCCCAAATTTTGCAACACAACACAATGGTTCAGCACTCCAACAAGAAAAATAATACACAAATGAAAATTTTCAGAATACGTTCAGTAGGGCTTAAATTGCCTTATTCTTTTTCTTCATGCAAAGCGTAGCCAACGCGTTTCGTCCAAAAGGACTTCTTCAGGGCTAAAAAATAAGTGTACAAAATACATATATTACACATTGCTATTTAGAAGTTAAAACACATACATGGATAGACAATAATTACAAATGCAATCCTTGTCATCTATGCATAAATTTAAAAACCATATTTACACCAAATACATTAACCCAAATCACCTACTAACGGATTCTCTTACATATTTTCTATATTAGCTGCAAAGGATACCAGAAAAAATGACTTCCTAGTATAAATGAGGGAAAAGAAGAACCTGATCTTGATAAGGATAAGGAAAGTTCCTATACACAAAACCTTTTACATTAACATTTGACCTTACATTTTTCCTATATCTGTTGCAAAGAATTCTGGAAAAACTAGTTTCCTAGTATGAATGAGGGAAAGGAGGAGCTTGATCTTAATAGGGATAAGAAAAGTCCCTATACACAATATTTCTAGCATTCACAGTGGACATTTCCATACGGAAGAGCTATTTATGGTAAATTTTTGAGTATTCTATTTGCTTACCATAAAGTAATAAGACTATGTCGATAGTTAGTTTTTGCAAATTGAAAATTGTATTCATAGGATGTATTATCCATTGATCCAGTGGATACCCGGGATGGCCACCTATGTGTAAATAGTTGATGTAGTAGGTATATGTGTAAATAGTTGATTTAGTAGGTATATGAGATTAAGACTGTATGTGGAAACAGTTGTTTGGGTGAGTGAATCTTTTAATGGGTGCAGTGATGAGTAAAGTTATTTCTTAATGATACATGTCCAACAAAGTAGAAATATAAAAAGGGAGTGTATGAAACAGTTGTTGTTTATAAATAAGTATAAATAAGACTCAATGATTGTATGAGTGACTGTATGCATAACTGTATACTTGTAAAAATGATTTTATAGCACACTAAGTATGAGTTACTATCTATATGAATAAATAAAGTGGTGTTTGTATAAGTGTGTAGCTTACTAAATGTATGTATGATCAATTGTTTGCATAAGTGAGTAGGATGATTACATAAGTGAATAGGATGTGTGATGGTGTGTAATGTCGATGTAGGTGTATAAATATATTTAATACTGTTCTATTGATCTTAGTTAGCATGTATGAGTGAATCTATAAGTAAGTGTTTAGTTGTGTGTGTACATGTAGAAATCACTGAGTGGGTTTTCAGAAACTTCTAATGGAGTGTCAATGGTTTCAAATATGGTACTCTATATTTTATAATGAGTGTTGAAAGGTTATACTAGTGTATGATGAGATGTATCAGATTGTCACATGGATGATGTTATCAGTGATGTCATCAATGATGTCATTTGAGATGTCATCAGTGATGTCGTCACTGACCATGTAAATGAATGTTGTAATATGTGACATCATTAGCAGTGGATTGCGGGGGCACAAGTTATAGTTATGACAACTAACTATAACAGAGGAATGTCAATGGTTGTGTATGAGTGAAATGTCCAGCTAACTATAACACCCATAAAAGCTATGTTTTTTTCAGTGAATTTTTAAGGTTTTTTAAATGCTAATTCCTAACTATAACATGTCTAAAATTTATGTTTTTTTACTGAATTTCAAAGGTTTTTTAAACGCTAATTCCTAACTATAAGATGTCGGAAACCTATGTTTTTTTCAGTGAATTTCAAAGGTTTTGTAAATGACCATTTTTTAATGTATTAATTGTTATATATATTTTTTTGATACTGATTTGAGTAAATCGGAATGCGTGGTTCAACTGATTTAAGAGTAATATTTGTAAGTTTCAAAAATCGACACTTAGAAAGTCTTTCAGCAAACAACAGGCAATGGTATCGTATGGAAGGAAATTCAAGTTACTGGTAAGTACGGTTAGAATTACTTTTCAGGATCAGAGCTGAGCTAAAAAATGCAGCACTGAAGTCTCTCCTGATAACAGGTAATTTAATCGGAAATTAAAGTTCGACTGATTTTAGTTCAATATTGTAAAGTTTCAAAACTCCACACTTAGAAAATGCTCCAAGTGAAACCAGTCAATGTTGGCCTATGGAAGGAAATTCAAGTTACTGGTAAGTACGTTTAAAATTACTTCTCAGGATCAGTGCTGGGCTCAAAAATGCAGCACCGAGGTCTCTCCTGATAACAGGTGAATAAATGCAGAATTTGTCGTTCAGTTGATTTTTCAGAAATTTTTTAAAGTTCCAAAACTCCACACTTAGAAGAATTTCCAAGTGAAACCAGTCAATGTTAGCCTGTGGAAGGAAATTCAAGTTACTGGTATGTACAGTTCGAATACATTTTCAGGATAGGTACTGGGCTCAAACATGCAGGACTGAGGTCTCTACTGATAACAGGTGAGTAAATCAGAATTCGTAGTTAGGCTGATTTTACTTCGGTCCAGTATATATACAGCCACTTTTCTACACCATCCCCTCCCTTCACCACTGTGCAAATGCCCTGTGGCACATTTTAGGTTGGGGAAATAATCCCCCTTCAATCATGAGGGTCCCTAGGGTCCAACTAGCCCACTAGGTACATCCAGTAAGTGCCACAGGGCTGCTTAACAGAGAGATGTAAAAAAGGGCACGGCCTGCACCACCTCTCTGCAACGCAGCACAGTGGCGCTTCCTGGAACCACCTGGTGGACAACTTGGCCCCCAGGGTCCCTCAGGATTGAAGGGGATTTTTTTTCCCAACTTAAAACGCGCCACAGGGCGTGTTTGCACACATCACCTCAGGCCCTGCCCCCTCACTTCACCCCTGTGTAAACGCACCCTGTAGCTGTAGCAGTTGAGTGATCAAGTCCCCTTGAACACTCCTGATGATACCTAGGGTCAAACTGGCCCACTAGGTACCTACAATAAGGGCCACAGAGCTGAGTTGCAGAGAGGTGTAAAAAGGGGCGTGGCCTCTGAACACCTGTCTGCAACGCAGCTCCCTGGCGCATACTGGAGATACCTGTTGGGCTATTTGGCCTCAGGAACCCTCAGTATTGAAAAATAATTAATTCCCCGAATTAAAACGCGCCACGGGGTGATTTTGCACAGTAGTGAAGGAAGGGGGTATGGCCTGAGGTGACATGTCTGCAAACACGCCCTGTGGTGCATTTTAAGTTAGAGAATTAATTCCTCCTCAATACTGTGGGTCTCTGGGGGCCAACTAGCTCACCAGGTACCTCCACTATGCGCCAGGGGGCTGCGTTGCAGAGAAGTGTTCAGAGGCCATGCCCCTTTTTACAACACTCTGCAACGTAGCTCCGTTGCGCTTACTGGAGGTACCTGGTGGGCTAGTTGGACCCCAGGAACCCTCGGGATTGACAAGTAATTGATTTCCCAACTTAAACCGTGCCACAGGGTGTGTTTGTACACGTGAACTCAGGCACCGCCCCCTCCCTTCACCACTGTGCAAACTCACCCCATGGCGAGTTTTAAATTGAGGAATTAACTCCCATTGAATACTTATGGTCCCTGGGGTGCATCTAGCCCACCAGCTACCTCCAGTAAGCGCCACAGAGCTGCGTTGCAGAGAGGTGTAAAAAGTGGGGTGGCCTCAGAACACCCCTCAGCAGCGCAGCCCCCGGGTGCATCCATGAAGGTTCCTGGTGTACTACTTGGACCCCAGGGACCCCAAGTATTTAAGGGAAATTTGTTCCCCCTCTGCAAATGCGCCAGGGGGAGCGTTTGCAAAGTGATGAAAGGAGGGGGCGTGGCCTCCGGCGCGATGCTAGTCTTTTTTTTAACCGTTTTCAAAAGGGGGCTGTGTAACCCCCCCTTCATTTTCTATTTTTTTGGCCCTGTAGACCCCATTCCCCAGGGCCTGCCCCTAATTTTTTTTTTATTTAAAAAATGTGGAAGGGGGCAACGTGGCCCCCCACCCGAGGCCTTAATTGGCCTCAGAGACAGCATTCCCCCGGGCATGGCCTTTTCCTTTTTTTAAAAAAACTGTTGGTGAGGGGGGCTGCGTGGCCCCCCTCCCGGGCCCCTTGTAGCCCCAGGGACCCCATCCCCTGGGGCTGGCCCTCTCCGTTGGGGACCGTGGGGGGTCCCCAATCCCCCCACGGGCCCAGGCAGCTCCCTTGCATCCTGGGGATACGGCATTGCTTTTCCACATGGGGAGCAGCTAACATTCTGCTCCCCATGTGGAAAAGCTCTCTCTGCTTTGTTTCATTGAAGCGAGGGCAGGTTTACCTGCTCTCGCTTAAATGACATGAAGCAGTTTGCAATGACAGGGTGGGAGCTGCGAGGCTCCCGCCCTGTCATTGTAAACTACAGTGTCCCGGGGGTGGGCAGTGATGTCATCCGTGATGTCACTGACCATTTCATGAATGATGTAATATGTGACATAATCACCAGTGGATTGCGGGCGTGAGAGTTACAGTTAGTACAACTAACTATAACTGAGTAATTTCAATGGTTTTGTATGAGTGAAATTTCCAGCTAACTATAACACCCCTAAAACCTATGGTTTTTTCAGTGGATTTCTAAGGTTTTTTTAAATGATAATTCCTAACTATAACCTGCTTGAAACCTATGGTTTTTTTCATTGAATTTCAATGTTTTTTTAAATGATAATTCCTAACTATAACCTGCTTGAAACCTATGGTTTTTCAGTGAATTTTGAAGGTTTTTTAAATGATAATTCCAAAGTATAACCTGCCTGAAACCCAAGGTTTTTTTCAGTGATTTTGAAAGATTCACACAATAACAATTTTTAAATCTATTAATTGTTATATTTATTTCTTTGATACTGATTTACAAATTTATTTTAAATATATTCCTTTTTAGATATCTTATTTTTAAGATTACATTACATATATTAAATATATATATATATTTAAAAATGTAATATATATATATATATATATTTTATATTTTTTAGAATATTTTTATGTTTTATGTTTTCTTTTTTTTACAATTTTTTGAGCAGTCCCGCACGCAAAGCACACCTCTCTCGATTGCTGCACAGAACGTAGCCGCCATTTTACAATTGTTCTGTAGGATGCGGGTAGGGTGTGCGATGGGTACATATTTTAATGCGCTATTGCTATGCGACTCGTACGTAACTTCAAGGGCATACACAACATATACGTATCATGCCACACCGCGCGCTTTTCCGCATGACGTCATGTACGTGTTGAAGGCGGTGAGGGTGCAACTTCCGGGAAATCTTTCGATATAAAAAAGATATATATATATATATGTATTTGATATAAATATTAAGGGGAAAAATAATATTCTTTTCGTTTTAAGAAACTTTTATTACTTTTAAATGCAATTTGGAGAAGTCGCGCTAGATGCCTGCTGCGTATACGCACCCAACGCAGATCCCATGTAACCAAAAAAAGAGATTTCATTGGTTTATAACACTTACTGTTCAACTATTGAAGAACCCCACCCATTTCAATTATTCTTCTTAGACCTTCCTTACGAGAAGCCTATCCTGAAAAGAACGTCAATTTTTGTTCATTGGAAAACTGAACTTCGTTTTTGGATTCAAAAATGGCTATACCGCTGCAAGAATCATCTGATTCTGATGATTTTGTTACTCAACAATTTGTACCAGAACCTCACCCTCCCAAAAGATACACATCCATCGTATGGAAGTGTTTTACTTTTCCAGAGGGGCAAAAGAAATGTAATGCCACCAAAGTAACATGCAAGATTTGTCAGGCAGTACTGTCCAGAGGAGATCCAAAAAGAAATACTCCTGTGGCATTGCTAGTATGCGAATGCATCCTGTCAACTATGCTCACGAAGAATGTAGAAGACTGCGCCAAAATGTACCTCCACCACTGGCAATACCAAGTACCTCTGCAGCATCACCTTCATCATCACGACCAGACATATGTCCCCAATTCGTGAAAGTTCAGGGTTTTCTTCATCCTGTTGACTTTTTTTCCTTCTAAAAAAACCAAAAAAAAACCAAAAAACGTTCTAAAAATCAGAAAAATGTATAAAAGTGCAAAAAACAAAAAAAAGTTATTTTCAGAACTTCCTTCTCTGGTTAAAGAAAGAGCTAAATGTATATGCCAGTGTGTGAAAGTTTACATAAATGTATACATACTGCATAATTTAGTAAGGAATGCATTTGTCATATATGGTGAATGTATACCTGAAGAACTATAAGGAAATCCTGTAGCATGACACTGTAAGCTCTTTAGCTACAACATGCTGAGCTACTTCCGAAGGACAGAGATGCAACATATGTACATAAATATGTTGGAAGTCTGTCCTTCCCCCTGAACTGCTGTTTAAACTGCAGGCATGTGGTGATACACGCACCCTTGCACAATGTTGCAACAATATCTGTGTCGTGTGGAGTTTGTTTTTGTTTAGGTACACACACCTTCCTGCACAAAAACAATCAGTGAAGGCATTTTTCTCCTACAATGTATGCTGTGCATTGAACCGTATATTGTAGGAAAAAAATGAGGAGCAGATTTAAAAGCTCTCTGCACCACCAGTATGTCACTTTTTGTGATATACTGGTTGCAGAAGTGGCTCCTCCATATTTACGAGGAGAGAAAAAAATACCCTGCGTGTAGGGGGTCGTGCTGGGGGTAGTGTTTTAAGGTTTAGGATAGTGCAGTGGTGTTTGTGTACTGTAAGGTATAGTGTTTTAGGGTTTAGGGTAGTGCAGTGGTGTTTATGTACTGTAGAGGTTCATGCTGGGGATAGTGTTTTAGGGTTTAGGATAGTGTAGTGATGTTTGTGAAGTATAGGGGTTGTGCTGGGGGTATGTATTAACATTACACTATGACCACCCTAAGCACAATCATCAATAGTACCCACCCAAAAATTCCAGGTGAAGTTATCAGCAGAATGCTAGGAAAACGTTTATCAATATTAAATGCTTCTAATCAAGTAAAATTCAAATCATCACATGCAGTGTGACACAAATGGTATTACCACAGCAGTGAGTCTGCTCACACACACCTATAAAACCCTCCACAACACTGGACTCCAATACCTCAATCTCCTTCTACAACCCCAAAAGAAACCTCCACTCTGCTGACCAGGCCTTGGCCGAAATCCTCTGTATCCACAGAACCAGACAGGAGGCAAACCCTTCTCCTACATCATGGCCAAGACCTGGAATGAACTCCCCCTCAGCATTAGATGAACACCCGCACTGAAAGCATTAAGAAAAACCCATAAGACCTGGCTTTTCGAATCACCAAAGCTGCACAAATCCCCCTACATACTCCTGCAGCACCTGTAAACCCTCACAGGTGAGTGCTGCGCTCTATACAGCCCTAATTGATTAATTAATACGCCACCACATTGTGTGGTTTAGTGTTAACAACAGGCCCTGCCATATGGCCGGGATGCCTCTCACCCCCTCCCAACACAATCCCCAAGGATGGGAAGACGGATGCAGTTCTGAACTTTTGGAAGGCGGAAGGGAGTTACCCTCCCGGCCGTATTTATTAAAATATGAAACAAAATTAAAACATTAAAAAAACAGTTTCATATCATGTACAATTTTTCATTTATACATTACGATGTTTATTGGCTAACCTTAACAAATCTCTAATACAAAGGTTCTCCTAGCCGAGTCTAAACATCCTGCAAATGCATACTCTCTAAATAAAAATTGTACATCCTAACATTACGGGCCAACGGCAAGGTCGTAACCGGTGTCAGATCCCTACTACCAGAACTCCCCCCTCACGTGTGAGGGGCGGCCGCACAGAGGACTGTACCTCTGTGCCAACTTCCAATTTCCCTTGTCTTAGCGGGGGCCCCTTATATAAATCGACGCCATCTTAATGGCCGTCCGAGGACTCGTGTGAGGTGTCTGGAAGGTAGCGTGGATCCCCTCCCACCCCACACTGTTCATCACATCCGCCGTCGCGGATATCCTGGCCCCGGGAAATTCCTAGGAGGGGCATCGAGCCGCCTCCTCCCCTGGGAGGGGCCTATGACCGCCTTCCCTTCGGCGACCCCATACTTAGTGGGTGCCGCCTCCCCGTGTGAGGGGCCCATGGCCACCTCCCCCCGGGCGCTCCCATCCATAATGGGTGGCGCCCCTCCTCTAGGGATCTTGAAATTACTGCTCACCGATCATGACCTTACCGCCCGACCAAAATAAATACGACGTTTTTGAACCTAATGAAGAGCAAAAAAGCGGTTAAACTGAACATTGCACTATTAAACCTTTTATCTACACATGTAACATATTTTCAAATTAGACTGTGATACTCCGCTCAACTGAGTGAGAAAACATGCTATGAAGCAAATCATTTTATTGCAGTTCAAACATTGAAATCTTTATTACACACGAAAACCCTGGAGAAAAAGATATTATCACCGCAAATCGACTTAATTGCATTACTAATCGCTGCCATAAGGGGCTGGTGGGTGGGTCAAAATTGCTCCTTGTTCCGTCGAGGGCTCACGTGCAACGAGAGGGTGCAGCTTCCAAGCACAGGAACAAGAGGATGCTTCTTTGGATTGTTGCTCCTTTTATTCCTCTTCGAGAGGGCGTGTACCCTCCTCTGGTACGCCTACGGGGCGTGGCCAACGGTGTAGGTGTCTAGGACAACCCTTCTTGGGCAGGAAAAGGCGCGCCCCGGCTACGCCGCTTCGGGCATACCAGCCGAGACACGCCCTCGCCCAAAATGGTTTCCCGGGAGGATCAGGGCCCCCTACCATACATTCGGGGGGACCGAGTGGTCGCCCCTTTCCATATGGCCGGGATGCCTCTCACCCCCTCCCAACACAATCCCCAAGGATGGGAAGACGGATGCAGTTCTGAACTTTTGGAAGGCGGGAGGGAGTTACCCTCCCGGCCGTATTTATTAAAATATGAAACAAAATTAAAACATTAAAATAACAGTTTCATATCATGTACAATTTTTCATTTATACATTACGATGTTTATTGGCTAAACTTAACAAATCTCTAATACAAAGGTTCTCCTAGCCGAGTCTCAACATCCTGCAAATGCATACTCTCTAAATAAAAATTGTACATCCTAACATTATGGGCCAACGGCAAGGTCGTAACCGGTGTCAGATCCCTACTACCAGAACTCCCCCCTCACGTGTGAGGGGCGGCCGCACAGAGGACTGTACCTCTGTGCCAACTTCCAATTTCCCTTGTCTTAGCGGGGGCCCCTTATATAACTCGACGCCATCTTAATGGCCGTCCGAGGACTCGAGTGAGGTGTCTGGAAGGTAGCGTGGACCCCCCTCCCACCCCACACTGTTCATCACATCCGCCGTCGCGGATATCCTGGCCCTGGGAAATTCCTAGGAGGGGCATCGAGCCGCCTCCTCCCCTGGGAGGGGCCTATGACCGCCTTCCCTTCGGCGACCCCATACTTAGTGGGTGCCGCCTCCCCGTGTGAGGGGCCCATGGCCACCTCCCCCCGGGAGCTCCCATCCATAATGGGTGGCGCCCCTCCTCTAGGGATCTTGAAATTGCTGCTCACCGATCATGACCTTACCGCCACAGGCCGGATAGTTGACCGGCTATCCGGACCCCCCACACTCCTACTAAAGGTCATGATTACACAAACCCCTTAACCAAGCTATGAAGTCTCCTATGAGTAAGACATTCCCCTCCCGGGACAAATGAACCCCATCTTCTAGGTACATGTTATCCCCCCGAATACATCCATGCGGAATACAGTGCAACTGTCCTGAACGAAACAATCTACCCAGCTTGTTATTGACTTTCTTTACTGAATGATTCAAAGCCGACACAGAGTGGGCCCCCCGCCACACCTTCCTTGGAATCATGTGTGACCATGCTATCGTGCACCCCGGAACCCTCTTTGCCAACCAGCTAACAGTGGATAGAACACGCTCGAGGAGTACTCGCCGACCGAGCGCCACCAAGTCATTGCCTCCCAGATGCACTATGATTATAGACGGCGGTGACCTTGTCCGCCCTAACAGTCCCTCGACAAAACATTGAAACTGGTCAATACAGAGCCCGCCCCTTCCGTGGAAGGTCACCCTGTACCCGTATTCCCCAGCTGCGTGAATCATGTCACCTGCTTTGAATACGTCCGCGGCACGCCTCACGTATGAGTGGCCCACGACCCACACCACTCTCTCCTCAGCCGGTGTTCTTTGACCGCTGGTCCCCAGGTGTCGGGTCAACTGCACAGTCCGCCCCGCCTCACAAGCTCGCGAAACTGTAAACCAAACAAAAACAAGAAGCGTGAGTGCATGACATTAGCTTCACAACATGTGCAACCGCACATACCTTTTATAACAATTCAAGGACCATCGCCCCAAGTGTTTCACCATTTCAACACTCTGACCCCTGGCTGTAGCCTCTGTAGCAGCCCCTATCCTGAAGGAATGGGTCCCAAAATCGCTCTGGTTCAAGCCCGCTGCCGCGATTGCCAAAGTTAACACCCGCTGAAACTGAAACCTTGTCAGTGGGGTGTCATCGGTGTGTCTCAGCAAGCTTCCCCCCCATGCTGCCGCCCTTTGCGCCAGATATTCCTCAACGCACTGCACCGGGCACACGGGGGACCCTCGCATGCGCTGGACCACAATACTGTCCCCCATCGCACCCTGATCGGTTTTTGACCTGGCGATTGTGATTACCATTGAATCACCCTTGATCTGGACGTGCTCCCGACACAGACCTCCCCCCACATCCTTCTTATTTTTCGCCACCAGCTCGCTTACCCGTATAGCCCCATGGAATGCTAATGCAAAAGCGGCCCGGAATAGCACTGCTTCGGACTGGGAGGAACATGTCGCGGGGAGCACCAACATCAACAGGGACAATCTTTCTAACCCAATCGGGTGCCTCTCGTCTACTCTATGACCCTCGAGGCGTTGCCACCCTCGCAGTGCCTTCTTTACCAAAAAGGACGATGTAGGGTCCTTGATACCATACGCCTGCGCCATGAATGCAATGGCGGCCCTGTGCCTATTGGCCGTTGCTGCCGATCGGCCTGCCTTGTGGAGTGCTACTAAGAACTTCAGTACATACTCCTCCTGCCCCCACTTATCCCCTCCTGCTGGACCCAAAAATGCACAATAGGAACGAAACGCTCCTTCGTCCGCCTTCCTTGTCCTGGGGGCTAAGCTGGCTCCCACGAGGTCCTGTAATCTGGGGCACCGAGCAACCAGAGAGCTTCGGGAAATGGTGCTGCCACTAGATCCGCAGAAGGTAGATAACCCCTGAAGGCCTGCATGTGGGAACGAGAGAGTGCATCAGCCGCCTTGTTCAGTACACCCGGCACATGCCTTGTTCTAAACTGAACGTTCAGTCTCATGCATAGTAGTACAATTTCCTTTAACAATCTCAAAATCCACTTGCAGCGTGCTGCCTGGTTATTTATGCATTCAACCACGGTCATGTTATCAGACCAAAACACCACTGAGCGATCATGGAAATTGTCCGGTCATGCCTTTAGGGCCACCAAGATGGGGAACAACTCAAGAAACCCAATGTTACCTGTTAACCCACTGGTGTGCCACCACGTCGGCCATGTTTGCGCCGACCATCGATTACCAAAGATGGCGCCAAATCCCACGCTCCCTGCCGCGTCGGTCCACAAACCCAGCTCGTCTGAGGATGCTGGTGGTTTGCTCCATACCACTCGACCGTTGAAATCCGCCAGAAATGCCAACCATATGTGCATATACTGGCGAACCTCTGCCGACAGTCTCGTGCGGTGGTGTCCTTCTTGAGACCGACCATGGCTTGTGAAATAGAGCGGGAAAAGGGGCGGGCCATTGGTATCACTCTGAGGGCAAAGTTAGGCTGGCCCACCGCTTGTTGCAACTGCTGGAGAGTTACCTTTTCCTTGCTAATGCACAATTCTAGCGAGGCCCTGAATTTCATTACTTTGTCCCTGGGCAAACGGAAACATCCCTCCACTGAATCGAGCTCAATTCCAAGAAACTCGAGTGAAGTGGATGGCCACACCGTTTTTCCCGGTGCCAATGGCACACCAAACCGTTTCATGAGATTGCAAAATTCCATTAAAGCCTGTGCACATTCTGTGTCACCGGCTGGCCCCAAGAACAAAAAATCATCTAGGTAAAGCATCACCTGTGTATAGCCCGTAGCTCTGGTGAACGCCCATTGCAGAAAACAGCTGAATTTCTCAAAATAAGCACAAGAGATGGAGTAACCCATTGGCATACATCTATCCATGTAATAGCGTCCTTGAAACACAAAACCTAACAGACGCTGATCCTGAGGGTGTACCGGGAGCAAACCGAATGCTGATTCAATATCCGATTTAGCCATCAGCGCTCCGGGCCCCATGCGATTCAACATGGCGACGCCTCATCAAAGGATGCGTACCGCACCGAACAGACTCCTGGATCAATCGCATCGTTTACCGAAAGACCCCTAGGAGCCGACAAGTTATGAATTAACCTAAACTCACCTGGGTCCTTCTTGGGGACTACTCCCAACAGTGAACAAATTAAATTAGGAACCGGCGGGTGCCTATATGGGCCGGCGACCCGGGCCCGGGCAACCTCCTTCACAATCTTGCTTTCTACAACCACCGGGTGCTGCTGAACAGACAGTTGATTTCTATACAGTGATTCCCCCCGAAAATCCCCCGCCGGGATGTGGAACCCATATGAGAAGCCGTCCCGTAACACCCCAGCGGAGACATGATCAGGGTATTCGTTTAGCCAGGGGATCATTGCCATGATATCTACGGGGGTAGGAAGTGGTTCCCCTGGGCCGTAATTAGACCTGTTTGGCACCGCCTCTACCCCCGGTATCCCCATTCTTGGCTCTGCACGAACTCTCAGGGTGTGAAGAGTGTCCGCATCCTGCGCACTCATGCCTGAACTTACATGTGCCCTGTGGCCTCGTGCACGTGCCTCTGTTAAAATTCCAGCAAACCCCCCTCCTACCCCCATTCCCACCACTCCTGGGTTGGTGATCACCAGCGGGGTTTGCTCGAAAGGGCGCCGCCGATTGATGGCGGGAAGGCGCCGACCCATACTCGCCGAGCGAGGACGACTTCGTCGTGCCCGGCAAGAGCTGCTTCTGCCAAGATACGGAGTCGAGACAGTCCCACGTCAGAGACGAATCGTGCTCCTTGGCTTTACGAAACTTACTATCATAACCCCTCCATTGATCGCCCTCATACGTCTCATAGAAATCCATTATGCGTGTTTGATAACAGGCTAATTCACTTAAAATCTCTGGCTTACGTTCCCCCATAATAGCTGTAAACATCCCAAAGGCCTTGGCCCAATTAGAGATTGTCTCATCCACCCTGAAGCCCGCCATTTTTGCGCGCCACACACTCGGATGCAACAAATCCTTCTGAGCCTTAACATACTCAATCTCATGATGGTCAGTCAGAAGTGAAAACATATTTACATATTTATCAGCCCAAATCATTTCCTTCGTGGCCAGTGGAATATGCTGAACTACTTTTTCCCTCCTTGAGGGCAAAGACCCCCCACTTGCCATTGGCAGTGGCTGCTTACCAGATTCCATAGCTGGTCCCGCTGAGTTTTCACCGCCAGCCGTTGGTCCTTCCGAGGGAATCTGTGAGGGGACAAGAGGGAGATTCGCCTTCGCAGCATCTCGCGATTGCCGCAACTGCTTCATTAGCAATTTAGCCTCTTTGGCTGTGTCCCCGGGTGCCGCCGTACCCTCGGTATTCTTCCCAAGCCACGCGGCCAACTGGGCGGCCAACTCCGGAGGCATTTCCTCCTCGCTGGTGGGCGTAACTACAACCGGAATCGGTTGGCCCGCATCCGGGATGGGTACCGGGGCCTCGACCGGACTAACTGGGCTTACCGGGGGTGACTCGGGAACTGGGGCCTCCCCCCCTGCCGCCCTATTCCTGGCCCTTTTACCTCTCCCTGCGGGAACTACTCCCGGCAATGCTGGTCTGATGACCTTCTTCGGTCTGCCCGTACTGTTCATTGCCTCCATTTGCTTCTTCATGCTTGCCATATCTTTCATCAGAATGTGGAGCATCTGCTCCGTCCCTGCCTTCTTTCTGACCTTCTTGCCAGGCATCGTTGTTTGGATAACCGACCCTTGCTGCTTAGCTGCTCAACGAGGTCCTGGATCCGGAGGTCCGAAGTGAAGAGAAGGCTCCTGGAAGAGAAACACAAAAATTACAAGTTCTCAAAATTGCTCCTTGTTCCGTCGAGGGCTCACGTGCAACGAGAGGGTGCAGCTTCCAAGCACAGGAACAAGAGGATGCTTCTTTGGATTGTTGCTCCTTTTACTCCTCTTCGAGAGGGCGTGTACCCTCCTCTGGTACGCCTACGGGGCGTGGCCAACGGTGTAGGTGTCTAGGACAACCCTTCTTGGGCGGGAAAAGGCGCGCCCCGGCTACGCCGCTTCGGGCATACCAGCCGAGACACGCCCCCCCCCGCCCAAAATGGTTTCCCGGGAGGATCAGGGCCCCCTACCATACGTTCGGGGGGACCGAGTGGTCGCCCCTTTCCATTCGTTTGACTGTCTGTAACTCTTAAAGGTAGTGAGATGAGCAGTACTACCTTCTTTAATATACACAGAATCTCTGAGATTGGCTTGGTTTGGCTTCACCTCTGAGAGCTACTTTCAGAGTGCTGGTGAGCTACCAGTAGCTCCCTAGCTACTAGTTGCAGACCCCTGGTATGTATAGAGAGGGGGGAATTGTAGTCCTGAAGCACAAATGTGAAGATTATTACACCTCTACATGCATATTACATAGTACTTTGAATCACTCCATTCCCTAAAGCCTGGCTCACTGCATGAGTACATGCTTACTGACTGAATGATTACATTAATATAAGTAAAGACACTGGGTGAATTCTTGATTGGTTGATTTCTTCTTTAGTGAATGAATCATTATATGGCACTGAAAGACTCATTTTGAAATTGCAGCAGCAGTCACACTGTGTTTGCTGGAGTATATGGATAGTGACTGGAGAATTGTAGACCTAAAGCACAAGTGTGAAGGTGGTTACACCACTACATGAATAATGTACATACTTATGTAACTGCAAACACAGCAACCAACCAAATCATTCTCTCTCGATTTTTTCAAATGGACACTGATTAATAGTGTGATTCTAGACAAATAACAGTATCCCTTGCAG
Source organism: Lissotriton vulgaris (assembly GCF_964263255.1). Lineage (NCBI taxonomy): Eukaryota > Metazoa > Chordata > Amphibia > Caudata > Salamandridae > Lissotriton > Lissotriton vulgaris. The sequence goes on along the minus strand of NC_141685.1, from coordinate 1,866,665,036 downwards.
TGTATAAAGAAACAAAAAAAATATTAGATGAATAAATGTATTAAAACTCGCTGTAATGGAATTAAATAAATTAATACTTGGATATAAATTAGAATACTCAAAGTTTAATAGAGAGTATCTCTGGCACAGGATGCAGGGAAAATAGGGGTTTAGCGTAATGAAGAATAATACAAATGTTTTACACAAAAAGTGAAGTTACTTGAATGATAAGTCGAAAAAAAAGGGGAATGAATATTAATACTCGTATTAAAAGAAAAGTAACCTATAGAAATGATTTAATAAGAAAAACTAATTCAAATAAAGCATTTTAGAAATTATACGAACGTTAAAAAATATGGAAAGAGGCACATTTACATAAACACATTAAGCACTAAAACACTGGAAATTAGAACACCTGTTAACTGAAAAACGTGACTTAAAAGTAGGAGGAGCAATAAATTGATCCTAAAGACTGTTAAGTAACATAAAAGTATATAAACCACACCCGTGGGATGATTAGTTTTGTTTCAGAGAATCAATACGAGCGAAGAAACTAGGAGCAAGGTAATGATTTGGGGCTGCGGAAGCATATTGAGAATATATTTCATTTCCTCAGAGGGAACATGTTGTTAATGTATATTTAAAAATACATAAAACATTATGGGCCATATTATCAGGAAAGGGCGAAACATTATTGCCGCTTTTATCGGCAGGAAACTGCTGCTAAAGCGGCAATAATGGGCTTGATAATATGCCCTTGTGAATTCCCATAGGAGACCAGGTTCTGGTGTTAACCTTGGCTTCTCTGGGAGTTCACAAGGGCATATTATCAAGCCCATTATCGCCGCTTTAACAGCAGTTTCCTGACGATAAAAGCGGCGATAATGTATCACTCTTTCTTGATAATATGGCCCATTATGTCCTCTCCAGTGGAGTTGGATGAATTTCGAAGCAGGAAGGAAAGAAAATCGAACAGAGGTAAATTCTGTAAATGGGTATATTTTTGATATTTTAAAAAAAGAAAGCAAAAATATTTAAATGATTATAAAATGTGGTATGTTTAAGTTGAAATGGAATATAATAACAAAGTAACAAAAGAACTATACAAGAATTATACGTTAATTAAGGAATTGCTACGTGCAAGTTGATGATTAGGAACAATGTAACCGTCTTCACTTTATCTTTCATTTCCACAGAAGTATCATATTGTTAATGTATTTTTTAATTTACATTTGATTTTATAATAAAGGAGAATACTCTTTATCTTCTATAGTGAAAATGGGTTAAAAGTATTTATATTGAGTAGTGCTTTTACCAATTTTCATTCGTGAAGAACAGGAGGATTATCTTCGCAAGCACTTCTTTTCAACAAAATAATATAATTGTGTCTTCAAATGTTAATGTGAATATTAATTATTTCAATTTTTTAAAATTATTGTGAAATGTAATAATGACATGAAATGTACATACAAAAGAAAGATGAAGTAGTCAGGGACTGTTTGTCGTAGCACTTCTATTCTACTTTACCTGAAAGTAAAAAAAGCCCTAACATTAAAAAAAAGATGATGGGGCAACACTTATATAATGTAAACTTAAGAAATGAGGGGCATATTATCAAGGGCCTTATCGCCGCTTTAGCAGGACTTTTTCCCACTAAAGCGGCGATAATTTCATCGCCCTATTAGCAAGCTTTTCGCTAACAGCAGTTAGCAACAGTTTGTAGGCAATAGCGAGCGGTTTGGGGCCCGCTTTGCATGTCAGCGATATTTATTGCTAATGACATGTTGTAAGGATCTTACCAATATAGTTCCACGGGAGCGTCAGGAAACCAGGAACCTGTAGCTAGGTCCTCAACCTTCCCCTACTACCAAATGCCCCTATCAAACTCTAGGGTGCAAAGGTAAGGCAGGGAAAGAAGGGAAACAAAACAAGACACAAACACCCTAGCTTCCCAAGCAGGGTAAAACACAGGATACACACCCTGTGAGACCAAGACTACAACATCCCCTATATATATATATATACAGGGTACATCATAAGGTACAACATCGCCCTAGTTTCAAAATATGGCATTGACTAGCCCCACACCTTCCCCTAAATAAGGGTACACCCTAGGGTTAAGATGTTGCCTTAGGAACCCAACCCAAACTCCCAATGGTAGGACACAGCATAAAATACCCACTGACATGAATACACAAATGGGAAAACACTCTAACAACCTCCCAAAGATAGACGGAACAATCCATTATGCCCAACACACACACCAGCCCACAATGAGATACAAATAAGTTGAAGCATAAGAATAGGAATAAACAAAAGAGTTTAGCTCCGGTGAGCGACTTCTCACCCGAGGTCTTCTTAGCCAGGATTGTCCATAAGTTCCGATGAGTGACTTCACACCAGGGGCCTCATTTATGAGGCCTTGCGTCAGTTTTGCGCTGCTGATGCGTCACTTTTTGTGACGCATCGGCGGCATAAAACATGCGCCTTGTTGCACCATATTTAAAAAGTGACGCATCTAGGTAAATGCTTCACTTTTTAAACCCCTGAGCCAGATTATACCTGCGTCAGGTATAATGTATGCAGAGGGGGCGTTCCCCCGCAAAAAACATCGTAATAGTGACGCAGTGAAATCTATGAGATTTCACTGCGTCACTTTTAGGACGCTGTTGCGTCAAAATCTTGCGCCTGCCTCACAGCAGGCATAAGACTGACACAAGCCCTTTCACATGGAGCTTTCCCCATGTGAAAGGGCGCATTGCTGGAGTTGCGTCACTTTTGTGACACACTCCAGCAATGCTTCACTTTTGTGCCATACAGATACGTCAGAAATACTGACATATCTGTAACTCCTTGCGACATGATGCGTCATACATTAAATAAGACGCATCAGGAATGTCCGAAGGAGTGTGCACTGAGAGGTCACGCATCTCTGCTTTCACGCAGCGATGCGTCATTTCTCATAAATGGGGCCCCAGGAAACTAAGTGGAGTGACGTGCAGGCAAGTCCTGAAAAGTAGGCCACGGGTCTAAGTCCTTCGTAGATGTATACTTGCAAAAAAATCCGTGGAACATGAGAAAATGGAACCAGATACGCTGATGTTGAGGTCGAAGGAATGCTGCTTGTGCGCGATGCATTGTGACTCACCCGGGTTCCCAAAACTTTATCAATGAGAACAACGTGGTTGGCAGAGGACGTTGTACAGAGAAGACTACACTTGACTAAAAGAACAAGTAAATCGCAAGATGACGGTGCGATTATGTGACGTCCACCGAGTGGTTCCAGGCACGCTTTTGCACCAAAACGACATGAGGCAGCAAAGCAGCAAATAACGAAGCAAAACGTCATAGAGGGCTTGCCAGGCGACGGGTGTGAAGAGGTGAGAGGCACGCGCACTGACTGCGGTTTTGAAAGGCTGCAAGGCGGTTGAAATATTCCAAGATAACATAGGAATGCTATTGTCCATAGGCTGTATGTCCTTTTAACATTGAAGCGCAAAATCACTAACTTGTGATAGAAAGGTCACAGCTACACCCAAAACTGTCATCTTGTTGACGCTGACGAGAGAATTAACGTTAAGCAAATTGGTCCAAACACACCAAGCAACACTCGAAAAGCAGGACAGGCTTCACTTGAAGAATGCTTAAATGGCACTCATCTCCATAAATGGAAAGAGTAGAGACACAACAGCATAACACCACAGATACTGGCCGTTGTGAGGAAGAGTGTACTGCTAGCGCCGGGACACCTTCAGAAGAGCAAATACAGCAAGCGCTCGCAGGAGGAGAAGTGCCCACACTGTGGGAAAAGACACCAGTTCCACAGTGGTTGAGGGCGAGCTGTCAAGGCGCAAAAGGCATCCAGAAAACGCAGCAGGGTGATCAGGCCGCTGAGTCAGTGGCTCCTGTAGCTGGAGACAGACAGTCTCCAGATGACAGCTAAATGGCAGTTGGCTTTCACACAAAACAAACACCCAGGGTGCAGGCTGTCCAAGCTGAAAAGGACACTGGTGGGGCTTACTGGGCATTTCTCTGCTCTCCAGGTGATTAGCTTTCTCCAGTCTTGGCTTTTACTGAGTCCCAATACAGTCCTTGGTTTCCTTAAAGTTGAGTTTCAATCCTCTTTCCTTGCAGCGTAGGTTAGTCCAAGAAACGTCGCCAAACTGTGGTACATAAATGATGATCCGTAGTCTAGGTGTAGTAGTAGATCCCTCTTTATTAGCAGGTAGATAGGTGGCAAGTTAAAAGGTAAGAAGATACAAAGGAGAAACCCCACCAGGAGTGAGCTATCAGCTCCTCAGCCTGAGATCACCAACTGACGATCTAGCCACAGTAAGGTACTCAAACATTCCATGATGACACAAGACATTCTGATGAAGTGGTAGAAAGGGAAAAGATATAGAAATCATTTACCACATATAGGCACCAATACTGCTCCGAACGAAGGTATAAAGAAACGGGAAGCAAGATAGCGATTGCTCAACGTACAGAGGAACCCCCTCAGGGTAAGCGCAACTGCCTACGAAACTGCCCCCGCCGACCCAGCAGACCCACGGAGCAAAACCCGGCAGGTCTGCGGAGCCGAACGGTAATTAGCACCGCCTGCGCACTCACACTCACCAGAGGAGTTCGGTCCCACGGAGGCTAATGGGGGTGAAAATACGGTAACCTCTAAGGAAATGAGGGCAAAACCGCATAGGAATGAAAGCGGGAAGTCCTGGGCAAACAAACAAGGATTCAGGCTTGCGGGAGAAGCGAGAGGAAGTTCTGTAACCACAAGTTCACAAATAAGTAACGAGGGCAACACTAGAACGCGAAACCTCGATGAGATAGGAAGTCAGACTTTTCAACCTGCCTGTCTTCTTTGCGCATGCGCGGTAGAGCGCTGCCATCTTGGATCAGGAAACTACATCGGCAATAGTGACACATGTAAAGTGTTTGTACCCAACCTGTTAGCGATTGAAAGCAGTTGCTAACTCCGCTATGGCCTATTTTCATGGCAGGCACAGCGATGAAAAAGAATTGCGCTAACTGCGAATATCGCCAAAAACGAACGCCTGCTCAGACCACTTCTTAACCTGTATATCCAATTGGAGGTGGATATTCAGGTTAAGACCCTATTGACGTTAATACCTGAATATCGCTGGATTTCCAGCGATATTCACGCATTGAGCCGCTATCGCCTAATATTTTATTGCAATTGAGATAAACGTTACTAATAGTACGTTATCTCTGCGATAAAATCCGGCGATACGTGGCGATTAAAAAAATATCGCTAAGCTCATTTAGCGATAAATATCGCTAGTTGTTGATGATATGCCCCCTGAGTACTTATGATAAAATAAAAGAAATGTGGTCCAATGCGTGATACCAATGAATGAAAAAACTTTTTGCATTTCATTCATGTGATGAATATATAAGACTCAATAAAAATATTTTGAAAACTTGTGCACTTTTCTTTCAAGGATTCTTCGAAGAATAATACATTTAATGAAAGGACAAAGTACTCCACGTTAAAGGAAAAAAGTCAGCACAATTATGATAAAATAGAAAATAGAATAACATTTTTAAATACCTTTGCAGTCAACAAACTTGTAAGCAGAGTACACAGTTTAAGTTAAAAACACCCTACCACAAGTAGTTTTTGAAACACATTCTAAAATAAAGTGTGTCACAAAATGGGCTACGTACATGGTGTGGGTATCGTAACGTCACATAGAAAAAACAAGCCAATCAACATTAGCATCAGGAAGGTAGAGGCGATCACACAACAGCCAATCAAATGCTTTTCAAAATCTGCGCTATGAAAGGGATTGGTCGGTAATACGTATTCTTACAATGCTTCACAACCATTGAAAAAGAGGTGTAGAAAGTTTCTGTTTTTAACATACGAGCAAATCAGATGACCTTGCAAGTACACGCAGCGAGAGACAATTATTAAAGATGACTTTCTTTCACAAGACCCCGAAAGGCTTCTTGCAGAATAAGTACACACTTATCTGCCAGACCCAATTTAATGAGTGACCAGGCTCTCAAGCCTAAACACGTCGGAAATCATTTCTCGTCAATTTCTCTTCTTCCAGGTTCACCGTGAAAGTGCGTGTCTCCGTCTATTTTAAATCCTTTCTTTTTCACAGTAATTGTTACTCATACGCTATTCAGCAAATACCCCACAGATGCAACCCCCTGGATTTGTAATTGTAATTGTTACTCAGACACTATCCAACACATACCCTACAGATGCACCTCCTGCAGTTAGAATAGTAATTGTTACCCCTACACTAACATGCACTTACCCTACAGATGCACCCCCCTGGACTTAGAATAGTATTTGTTACCTCCACAGTAACCTGCACTTAGCCTGCAGATGCACCCTGCTCTCTCTTTCATAATCCAAACCAGATTTACAACACCCTTGCACCACTTTTGCGTAACTTTTCCCATCCTAAAAGTAATGCGGGGAGCCGGTGGGCTCCCCCCATGGTCCCCAACATTTTTTATAAGACCCGGGGGATAGGGTCCCCGGAGATATTAGAAATTACTGACAGGGGCTATTTTTATGAAAAAACAAAAGTTGTGCACTCAGCTCAGCGCTCAGTGCGGCCCCTTGGTGTACACTCCCTGGATGCACAACTTAGAATCTATAGGGTGCACGACACTACCGCCTTTGGTGCACAACTTCTACGCGAATGGGAGCCAGTATTGCTCTGCCACATGGTGAGCTACTAACATGCAGCTCCCCGTGTGGAAAACAAATCTGATTTGCATTTTGAAAGAGAGAACAGATTTCCTTGCTATGGGAGGGAGGGATGCACACCCCGGGATACTGCAAGAGCTGGCCCTCCCACAATACATAAAGCCCCGGGGAGTGGTGGTCCCCAAGGCTTTGGAGACCTTGCAGCCCACCCAACGATTTGTTTTTAAGCCCCGGGTGTAACAGGGCCCTCCAGTGCTCCTGGTGGTGGGCCACTCAGTCCCCCTCCCACAATACATAAAGTCCCGGGGGGTGGTGGTCCCCACGGCTTTGGGGACCTTGGACCCCGAATCACCATTTTTTTCTTTTTAAGCCTGGGGGTGATGACCCCGAGGCTGGGGGGTCCCTCTTGGCCCCACATAAACTTTAATACTTTTGCCCCCGGTATTTAACCCCCGGGACTAATTAATTAAAAAAACTCCTAGTTATTTCATTTATTTTCCGGCCCAGTCCACGCACCTTACATGCACCTGCCGGGTTTAATGGTAGGCCCTTGGTGTCCTTCAGATGCAGGTCTAGAGGGTAAAATGATTTCTACCCTGCCCCCTTTCTCCGTTTTAATTAGAGCGAAACACTGTGTCACAGGTTGCTGTTACTCATTTCAGGTTGACTTTAGTTGGCATTTTACCAATTCAAAGCTGTAATACTGTGCCTGGAGTGATGAATGGCTTTTTGTCATTTTACAGCTCGGCAAGGACAGCACTGTGCTAGTGCTAGTCCTATGCATAAAGACTTTGCTGCAGAAATAGCAAAAGACTTTTTCCTTTTCTATATCTGTGTGGATGTTATTGTGCTAATCCTATGCTTAAAGACTTTGATAGAAAAACAGACATTTGAGGTAAGAAGATCTAGAGTGTCGCTGGTGTTGAGAGAGCTCAAACAGAAGCTGCTTTCCATCTAAACTTGAGAACTACCCAGAGTTCTCTCCTTCTTTTTTGCATGATTTATGCATCACTCTATGCCTGAAAGGGTTTTGTTTTGACTTATACTGGGTGCTCCCTTGTGTCTGGACAAAGCTATACCTCTCTCAAGAGCTCTAATTAGAGCGAAAACTGTGCCAGGGGTTGCTTTTACACATTTCAGGTTGGCTTGAGTTGGTATTTTACCAATTCAAACCTGTAATACTGTGCTGGAGTGATCAATGGCTTTTGTCATTTTACAGTTCGGCAAGGAAAGCCCTGTGCTAGTCCTATGCTTAAAGACTTTGCTGTAGATATGGCAAAAGACTTAGTCTTTTTCTATCTCGGCATGGATGGCACTGTGCTAATCCTATGCTTAAAGACTTTGATAGAAAAACAGACATTTGAGGTGAGCAGATGTGAGTGTCACTGGTGTTGAGAGTGCTCTAACAGGAGCTGCTTTCCACCAAAACTTGAGAACTACCCAGAGTTCTCTCCTTTTTTGCATAATTTATGCCTAACTCTATACCTGAAAGGGTTTTGTTTTGACTTATACTGGGTGCTCCCTTATTTATTAATTTTATTTAAAGAGTTTTATATTGCGCTGGCTAGACCCGGACGTATCAGAGCGCTTTACATGAGAAGCAACAATATAACAGAAAATCAACAATGTAACAGAAAAAGTTCAACAATTACACTATAAAACTCAAACAAATAGGCAATACAATTAGGAGAGGCGAGAAAAGAGAGAGAAAAGTAGTGGAGGGAGCAGGGGAAGTGAGAAAGGGAGGATAAGGAAAGAGACAATACAGAGAGATGAAAAGAAGTCTGTCTAAAGAATGACTGAGTAGGTGATGACCAAGGAGGGAATCCAGGGCCCATCTTCCCTTGTGTCTGGACAAAGCTATACCTCTCTGAAAAGCTCTAATTAGAATGAAACACTGGGTCAGGGGTTGCTTTTACTCATTTCAGGTTGGCTTGAGTTGGTATTTTACCAGTTCAAAGCTGTAATACTGTGCCTGGAGTGATGAATGGCTTTTGTCATTTTAAAGCTCTGCAAGGACAGCACTGTGCTAATCCTATGCTTAAAGACTTTGCTGTAGAAATGGCAAAAGACTTTGTCCTTTTCTGTCTCGGCGTGGATGGCACTGTGCTAATCCTATTCTCAAAGACTATATGTATATATATATATATATATATATATATATATACACACACACACACACACACATACACGCACACATATGTGTGTGTGTGTGTATGTGTCCAAAACATGCCCAGAGCTTGAGGAGGCAACTCCCAGGAGTTCTGTTCAACATGTACTTTATTCGGCATCCTTCCCACTCTGACCTTATCAAAACTTCCTGATGCGTTTTGGGGCACCGCCCCTTAATCATAGGAAACAGCTGCCATCATAGGAAATTTCAGTCATGGCTAAATCCCCACCTCTGAGACGAAAGCTCCACCTCCAAGCCGGAAGCTCTGCCTTTGGGCCGCAAGCTCTTCCTCCAGGCCGGAAGCTCCTCCTCTTGGCCGGAAGTTCCGCCTCTGGTGCAGAAGCTCCGCCCCTGGGCCGAAAGCTCCGCCTCTGGGCCGGTAGCTCCACCTCCGGGCCAGGATTTCTGGCCCGAGTGCAGGCGTAAACTTAGTAGTTGTAAATCCATTCTGTGAATACCAAAATTAGTAAGTGCATTCTTTGAATACCAAAAGTAGTAAGTTTAGGATGTTGTCTTACATTTATTCTGTGAATCGGGCCCAACATGTTTATATGAAGGCCCAAGTGAGGTACATATGGGACCACATAAACGGGGAAACTTTCCATCCCGCAAATCCAGAGGTTAAAAGAGGAAGTGAATTAGGACGCTGGTCTTTTAACTCCAAACCAACTGTTTGAGTAACTGGAAAAGACCTTTCCCCACTATAGACTGGCATTTCAACAGAGATCCCTAGCCCCTTCGGATGCCAAATAAAAACAGCAAGACTACTTTTTGTCCCAAATCTGTTTTGGGTCAAAATTAATGTTTTTGTGCTCCAGAGCCGGACACCCGAACATCGGTCACCCAGTCGCATTCATGGGGTGGTGCTAAGAAGCTCTCCTTCAAGTACCAACAACACACCCTTTATAGAAACAACCTATTTCTGTTTCATACTTACCAGTAAGAGTTTAGCTTGATTGTAAATATCCTCAAATGGGACCTATGGGGACATAGAGCGGCAATGAGTTAAACTCACCGTCCCAGGATCACACAATTGGGCTTCATTGGGCCTCAGTTTCTACCTTACACAAAGAGCAGACGGGGCAGCGAATACTCGTGAACGATTTAAAAGAGGAGGTGTGACCAGCTGGGAACAAGTGAGGCTCAACTGGAGAAATGGCTAGACACTGAGCCCAGCTAGGTGCGCCGTTTCCCTCCCTCCCCTCCTTTTTCCATATGCTCTGATCAATTATTCAGCAGCGCGTTAATCTACATCACAATATGGTGAATTCCTCCTCATATCGCGGTTTGAGGGCCTGACACTGATTAATGCACTGAGTGCCAGGGCTGCGCGCAGGCTCGCCTTTCTCTATGAATCACGCCATGAAGTTCCCGTTGCCCTTGCTGGGGCTGGGGCTGGGTAGGTGGGCATTGGGTCTTGCTGGGATGGGGAGGGGGAGCTCCCCACAGCCAAGGCCTGGTGTTGATATGTTAAACAAACTCTGTAGTGTAGTTCCCAATAGGCTCTGCGCATTGGAATAATATATCCTATAGATGTGACGTAATACTTATGTCGACTAGGTCTCTATCGAAATATATTATACTTAATTGTGAGTGCCAGCTGGCTCAGAGGTCACTAGAAACTTTTTTGAATTAACAAGAAGGGATTAGTTTCTGACAACCGCATAAACTTGACAACCTTGTTTCCCCAAGATGAAACTTGATCATCAGAGTCGTGGAAGCAATAGATAGTTATTTTACTCAGTCAATCGTGCATGCTTCATTTCATCAGAGGTGTAAAGAAAATAGAAAGACAGGCGTTTTAAATAAAAGGATTTATTGAACAGTCTTCTTTCTCAAGCATAAGAAATTAACTGTTACAATCGTAAAACTGGTTGCAATATATAATGCATACAGTAAAAAGAGTAGAATAAAATAATACTTTAAGAGCATTGTATGGTTCCTAGACCATAGATAAATGCATACATAAATAACAGAGGCTAAAAAGTACTCAACTGGTGCGCCTAAAATACGCCCACCCTGGTGTACCTAACCTAAGCCTAGTACAAGGGAAGGAGCAAGTGAGGTGTACAATAAATGTACTATTCTTTGCCAAGAATCTGTCCAAGATTTCTCTTAAGGTCTAATCAGCTCTGTACCTTAATTTAGAATGAAGAAGGTCAGGCTCAGGACTCGATTTCCCAAAAACCCATAAAGGTAGCTTGGAAACACTGGAGCTAGATTTCTCAGCAGGAGAATAGACAGCGTCTCTCTCAGTATGTCTGCTGGAGGGTCTGCTTCCTTCGTCACTTTCATTAGCAGGATGCGTCAGGCAAGATAGTCGAACTGCTCCAAACCACTGTGTGTTTGCTAAGGCAAGTGTGGGCACATTTATACTTTGAAGTTGCTGAGTTTGATGTAAAGGTGGACATAATGACGTCATTAAAGACTCTCAGTTCTTTGAAAACTCCAGTTCTTGGACAAGTCAGTATTCGAGCAAGGGAAGTCCCTAGCCTCTTAAGCTGAGTTTTTCAAGAAATCGTTGTAGATTTTCGGAACTAGTGGAAGTAGCCCAGCCGTATTTGGACTATGACTAAATATGGTTATGATTCTTATGCCTATATAGGGACATAGTGATTTATACCTATGTAAGGGCATGAATTTGGAAAATTACAATAGGGTCCTAAAATGTTCCACAACACCCACTCCACGTTATCATGTACATCTAAGTTCAAGTACTAAAACAGCTAAGCTAGAGCAAGTGTTTTAAAATCCCACACAAAAATACATGAAATGTATTTAAAATGGTTTGCACACGGGAAAGAAAAAATAGGGGGATTTGTACAATACGCATTTAAAAGCAATGATCTCATTTATAAGCATATGAAATAGAAATGCTAACCAAATGAATCACGAAATTTACGTTTATGAAATGGCTCTAAAATACAGAAAAAAGGTCGCGACCATCCCATAGGAGAATATACAAACTGTTTTGGCTTTGGTATGTGTATTAGGTCAATATTGTGCCTTGGAAGTATACAAAGAATTATTGTTCTCTATGAATAGTTCTACTTTAAGCAGATTGCTTTGTGCCAAAGTTCGTTTTAGTTTGGAAAAAAAGTCAAATCAAAATGTAAAAAAATACAGTTCCAAAGTTAGAAATTTTGTTTTGAAAAAATGAAGGTCGAATTTCAGAGTTGAAAAATACATTGAGTGCTAATTTCAAAAGTTATTCTCGGTGTCAGGAGAAAACATTAAGTCATCAAGGCTGGCAAAGAAATCATCTACCACAGTAGATGAAAGTTCAACCACTTCATTAAGAAGGTCAATTGTACACAGATGTGAAGCATCGCCGTCAGCATTAGTCACATTAGCAATGTTCATAGCAGATGGTACCGGTGTGCCTGGCTACACTGTAGTCAGGAATCAGGTGGCGCTCTAAGCTGTGATCTCTGTAACAGTCATCACAATTAATCCAGAATTCGTAAATATGGGCTTTCATTCCTGGCCACCAGTACATCTCTTCTAATAGAGATTATCAGACCCTCTCCCATATGTGCTACGTGAGTCAGAGCACCTCCCCGGTTCCTGTTTGGGATGTACCCTATCCCCCACTCCAGGGATTCAAGCAAAAGGAACACAGTTTGCATCAATAATGTATGTATACTCGAGTCGATAGTTTAGAGGTAACGCAGCCTCACTGCCTTTGCTCGTGGCATTGACAGCAAGCATGGTTTCATCGTCTATTTTCATTTTTGAACGAGTGCTTGCAGCTATGGAAACCATTTTCACAGCTGCCTTCACGTCTTCATCAGCCAATGAATTCCCTTCAACGTGAACGTCATCACTCTGATGACTCAGTGTTTGGATCATGTGAGTCTTTTGTGGATCTTTCTGTAAAAGAACTACTTGTTCCCAATGCATTTTATGCTTGATTGTGCTATCTTTTGCGTCTTTAAAACCATTTTCAACCCAGTTCTGCAGATATTCATTGTAAGACTGGACGCAATAATACGAATCGCACACTACGAGTGTGGGGAATTTGCGATCTGTATTTTCAAGCGCCATCTTGAAAGCCTGCAGTTCAGCTCGCTGAGCTGTACAGTCTCTGAGAGGTTGAGTTTTTGTGACCATGGGTCTGAATTTACCATCGTGCTTGCGACCTTTAACAATCACGCATGCAGCACTATGAGCTTGTTTACCCCCAATTGCGGGCTGTGCTGATCCGTCTGTATATATTATACTATATATTATATATTATACTGTATATATTATACAGCCATAATGTTCTAGAGGCAGATTTTCAGTTGGCAGAGGACATTCTTGTTCGTATTGGAGAAATTCTTGTGTCTTTAAGTAAGGGTCAAAAACATATTCAACGTCTGTCGCAACAAGAGAATTAACCCATTGTATCCATCTTGGATGTAGAGCGTTTGCAGTTGTAATGCTTGCCTTTGTCACTGCCTCTAAGGCAGGTACAGGAGTTACCACTCTAATGAGTTTCTCCTGCGCGAGGGCTCTCTCTTTTGCAACCGCAGTCTGAACCGCTTTCAGATTTTTTTCTGTTGAAGTGTATTTCATTTCAGCTTGTGTGTATAAGTGTGATTTGTAAGCTATTGGTACCTTTTCACCTTCATTAAAGGTTAAGTATGTTAATCCGCATCTCACTGGGATGATTCAGATTACAAGGTTGCGTACATTGTCACGTGTCTGAAAATGTGTTGTTGCCAACATGTCCTTTTGAATTGAACGCAACATTTCTGTGTGTTTTTGATTCCAGGTAGTAGGTTTGAAATCAGGTTTGATTAATTCGTAGAGAGGTTTAACCCTTTATGCGTAGTTTAGAATGTATGGCATGAAAAGTAACAACCAAGGCACTTGAACCACAGACTATTTATGTTTCAGTAAAGTAAACATAAGGAAAGAAAGGATGTAAGTAGGTCTAAATTCGATTTTTATTGCTTACCAAGTAAAAAGGTTTCACAGAAAAATACAGATCATTAAATTTAAAAAGAAGATATGGCTACTCCAGAAGAAGGCGCTGGTCGCCGAAACGCACGTAGAGAACTAATTTGTTGATGCCACTTTTTAAATATGATTCTATATAAAATATTGTTTTAAATTGTATATTGAATGCTTTTTTGTTGAAATTTTATTAATTATTTAATGAGAAATATCTTCTTTTTAAATTTAATGATCTGTATTTGTCTGTGAAACCTTATTACTTGGTAAGCAATAAAAATTGAATTTAGACCTACTTACATCCTTTCTTTCCTTAGGTTTACTTTACTGAAACAGAAATAGTCTGTGGTTCAAGTGCCTTGGTTGTTACTTTTCATGCTGTTAATCCCTGACCTAGGACTTGTAGTATCCATCCTCTCAGGGGGTCCTTGATATTTACACATAGTTTAGAATGTATGTTCTTCCGAAATTCAGCAATCCTAAAACTGACTGTATATTTTTCAGGGTATTTGTAGGTTGGAGCAGCGCACATTTTTTTAAAAAGTTTGCTGCCAGGCTTTTGCCTTCACTTGATAGTTTGTATCCCAAGAATAGGACGTTGAGGTGGGCAATTCTTGATTTTTTAAAGTTGAATTTATACCCTTCAGAGGCGAATCCAAGTATCATGGTGTTCACCCTGGTCAAGTGTCTGTCCAAATCATCATCTGTAAGATAGATATCATCGACATAAGATAATGCCTCATCATCGTACATTTGTAGTAACTCTGTTACTCTGGCTGAAAATAATCCAGGACTGTTCTTGAATCCCTGGGGTAGACGGAAAAAGGGTTGTTGTGTCCCCATTATTGAGAAAGCGGTCAAGTACCTGCTTTCAGGTGCAATGTTTTGACAGAAGAAACCGTTTGAAATATCTAATGTAGTTTTATAATTTTTAGCGAACAATGTTATTCATCAGTGCTGCACTGTGTGCATTTTGTATTGCAAAAGTTTTGCAACAAGAGTTTCAATGTCTAAAGTCCAAAACTAGACGATATGTATTGTCTGGTTTGGAGACAGTAAACAAAGGATTATTCATGGATGAGGTGCATGTTTCAATCACCCCTTGTTTTTCAAGTTGATCTAAGATCTCCCTGACTTGTTTTTTATTTTCCTTCTTTACAGAATACTGCCTCTGAGCAGTAGGTTTATTTTTTAACTGGGTGTTATGGTGAGGAGAGTCCTCATCCCATCCCATCCCACATGATTTTTAAATAATGCTGGAGCCTGGGCCACAGCTCATTTTCTGGCATAGGTGTATTTTTTATGAATAGGAATATGATTAGAGAAGGCTGGCATAATGATCTCCTCGCCATGTGGGCACTCCCCGACAAATTTAGGTGGCCAGTCTTTTTCAGCCAGAAGAATGTCATAACCCTTGGATAGTTTTTACCAAAATAGTGCTTTTATTTTCCTAGTTATGTCCCCCTCTATCAGGATTGTCACTTCATGTAACTTGTGGGGTACACTAACCCTGGTGTCGACAGTTTAAACCTGAATGCAGTCATTCAGATCCACTGTCTCCAGATGATCTTTCAGGATCCTAAAGCTATGGTAACCTCTGCTGCTCTGTCCAGCATTGTCTTGGCCAACTCCCCGTTCTTGAGTTGTATCCTCAAGATCCTCGGCATGTCTGATTTTAAGACTTGCTACCTTCTTCTTGGTGAATTGAGTTTTTTTATTTTTCGGAACATGTTGATTGTCTTTGGACTTCACGTGTTCTTCTTTGTGTTCTGATCGTCCTCTTCTTTCGGATTTCTGCGAGGAAGTCTGAAAGGTACAAGAGGATTGTGTATCAGTATCTTGATATCTATCAGATTTTCTTAAATTATCCCTATTTCTAAGGTTATACCTCTTTTCAGAGTGCTCCTTTTGAGGAGATCTACCTCTGGACTGAGAGCGCTTCTCTTTAGGAAGTGACTGTTTACAATTTTGCCATTTCTTTTAAGGAATAGTTAGATTATTTTTGATAAAAACTTTTTCAGGATTTTCTGTCAGTTCGGTCTTCACAGGTTTCCCTCCAAAACTTTCTCTTTCTGGTTCTTCATAGGATTTTACAATAATTCTGGCAAGTTCATACGGTTGCTCAGTAATATCGAGTTCTTTTAATTTTTGGCGGATTGCCACGGATGCTTCTTCACCTTTAATGTTAGTTAATAAAATAGCCAAAACCTGTTTGTAATCTTTTAGTAATTTTATACCAAGATTCAAGACAGGTTCTGGTCCGTATTCATTTTGAATCTATTTGAGGACGTCTGGTATTACCGCCATAGACAGGACACCATGTGTTTTGTGTAGATTGAAGCAAAGACTGTACCCCAAGTGTCACAGTCCTCCACGCGTGGAGCTATCCCCATTGGTAAACAGATT
The DNA here is from genome assembly GCF_964263255.1 of Lissotriton vulgaris. Lineage (NCBI taxonomy): Eukaryota > Metazoa > Chordata > Amphibia > Caudata > Salamandridae > Lissotriton > Lissotriton vulgaris. The sequence goes on along the minus strand of NC_141685.1, from coordinate 1,866,648,840 downwards.
GTTAAAATCCTCTGTTTCTCATGAGGTGTACTATCTGGAAATACTGCCTCTATTTGAGTAATTTTTTGGGCTAAACAAAATGGAATTTGTTTCCTTTTTGCGAGTAATTTACCAATGACCGATTGTATAGTCTGTTGTGTAATTTTCTTTGTGTTCCCCTGATGAGGGGTGTGCTGTGGAATTCTGATAGCAGGTTGGACTGTTAGAGTCTGCATGACATATTGTACCAATTGTCGATGGATTTTAATTGTTTTAGCTGAGCTAATAGTTTCAACATCTGACATTCTCTCAATGTCAGGATGTGTTGTATAGCTGGCTCGTACCGGCCATGTCGCTCCTGGTCTACCTAGTGGACCGAGCCAGGTAATGTGATTTTGATGTTGTAGGGCGCCTTTAAATCAGAGCTGATGCTCTTGGTAAGTTAGTGTAATTTCAATGTCCTTGAAAGGAACGTATTCCGCTGGGTGTTCCTCTATCTTGTAGAAGTGGAACACGTGTTGTTGGATTTGCTTGTGTAAAGATAATCCATGAATGGAATACCTCTGTCTGCCAATATTCATGTGCCTCTATGACAAATATTACCCTACCACCTCTTGCTGATGGGCCATTTTCTATAAGCTTTATATCTATGGTTTTCCTTACATTTTCTAGGATGATTATAGCATCCACGTCGTCTTCATTAAACTCTGTGGTGTCAAGACCTGGTCGATGATTTCCAGATCCACCAGCTTCGGTGTTGTCGTTATTTGACATTGTTTAATTAAAGTTTGCAGAGCAAGTTTCAAGGAAACAAAGATAAGGTGCACAATATTTTGGAACACTGTATCCTTCAACGTTTAACAAACCAAAAACGAATAAATTGGATTTTTTTGTCCTACTCAGTTATGGCGGATTTTATCCTTTAACCCACTCCAGACGTCTATTGAAGTATTTTACGGGAAAAAGGGGTCTTTGTGAAAATCACAACTGAGTTACTCTAGTATCTAGTGTTAAATTAGTGCCTTACCAAACATTGGGCACCATGTAATGTAGTTCCTATATTCCAAATAGGCTCTGCGTATTGGAATAATATATCCTATAGATGTGACGTAGGACTTATGTCGAATAGGTCTCTATCGAAATATATTAGACTTAATTGTGAGTGCCAGCTATCTCAGAGGTCACTAGAAACTTTCTCGAATTCACAAGAAGGGATTAGTTTCTGACAACCGCATAAACATGACAACTTTGTTTCCCCAAGATAAAACTGATCATCAGAGTCGTGGAAACAATAGATAGTTATTTTATTCGGTCAAACGTGCATGCTTCGTTTCATCAGAGGTGCAGAGAAAATAGAAAGACAGGCGTTTTTAATAAAAGGAGTTATTGAACAGTCCTCTTTCTCAAGCATAAGAAACGAACTGCTACAATCGTAAAACTGGTTGCAATATTTAATGCATACAGTAAAAAGAGTAGAATAAAATAATACTGTAAGAGCATTGTATCGTTCCTAGACCATAGATAAATACATACATAAATACCAGAGGCTAAAAAGTACTCAACTGGTGCGTCTAAAATACGCCTACCTTGGTGTACCTAATCTAAGCCTGGTACGAGGGAAGGAGTAAGTGAGGTATAGAATAAATGTACTATTCTTTGCCAAGAATCTGTCAAAGATTTCTCTTAGGGTCTAATCAGCTCCGTACCTTAATTTGGAAGGAAGAAGGTCAGAGTCAGAACTCGATTTCCCAACAATCCGCATGGGTAGCTTGGAAACACTGGAGCTTGATTTCTCGGCAGTAGAAAAGGCAAGGTCTCTCTCAGTGTGTCTGCTGGAGGGCCGGCTTCCTTCGGCACTTGCACTACCAGGATGCGTCTGGTAAGTAGAGAGTCGACTGGCCCATACTACCTTGTGTTTGCTAAGGCAAGTGTGGTCATATTCATACCTTGAAGTTGCTGAGTTTGGCGTAAAGGTGGACATAATAACGTCATTAAAGACTCAAAGTTCTTTGAAAACTCCAGGAGTTCTTGGACAAGTCAGTATTCGAGCAAGGGGAAGTCCCTAGCCGCTGAAGCTGAGTTTTCTAAGAAATCGTTGTAGATTTTTGGAACTAGTGGAAGTAGCCCTGCCGTATTTGGAGTGCATGAGCTATATCTAAATATGGTTATGATTCTTATGCCTATATAAGGACATAGTGATTTAAACCTATTGAAGGGCATGAATCGGGAAAATTACAATAGGGTCCTAAAATGTTCCATAAAATCCACTCCACGTTATCATGTACATCTAAGTTCAAGTACTAAAACATATAAGCTAGAGCAAGTGTTTTAAAATCCCACACAAAAATACATGAAATGTATTTAAAATGGTTTGCACATGAGAAAGAAAAAAATTTTGCATTTGTACAATACGCATTTAAAAGCAATGATCTCATTTGTAAGCATATGAAATAGAAATGCTAACCGAATGAATCACGAAATTTACATTTATGAAATGGCTCTAAAATACAGAAAAAAGTTTGAGACCATCCCATAGCAGAATATACAAACTGTTTTGGCTTTGGTATGTGTATTAGGTCAATATTGTTCCTAGGAAGTGTTCAAAGAATTCTTGTTCTCTAAGAATAGTTCTACTTTAAGCAGATTGCTTTGTGCCAAAGTTCATTTTACTTTGGAAAAAAGTCAAATCAAATGGTAGAAAAATACAGTTCCAAAGGTTATTCTCGGTGTCAGGAGAAAACATGAAGTCATCATGGCTGGCAAAGAAATCGTCTACCGCAGTAGATGAAAGTTCAACCACTTCATTAAGAAGGTCAATTGTACACAGATGTGAAGCATCGCCGTCAGCATTAGTCGCATTAGCAATGTTCATAGCAGGTGGTACCTGTGCGCCTGTTGGTACGCATATCTCACCTCCTGCTGGATTTGCCATGAGATCTCAATGAATGCCGTCATCAGGATTGGTAGCCGTTGGGGGCAACACAACACATGAGCCATTGCCGGACCCAGTATTGCGTCAACATCCATTGGCATTGCCGATGGTAGTGTTAGACAGATATTTAACACGCATTCTTCTCCACAAAGCAGGCATCGTAGAACAGGTAAGATGCAATCTTCCCAGATTGGTCTGAATGACAGGAACCATGTGGTATTTAGATCTCTCAAACAAGCCAAGACAAGGATCTGTGTTATTCTGTCACGATACCGCATGTCCCGGAGAGCATTCTCCATGCCGATTTGGGTATCGCTGGTTGCCGGATTTGCCATAATGGAGCAGGAGAAATAAAAATAGGATCCCTGCTACAAGTCCCAAGATGAGAGGCAGGCCACCGAACACAGAGTGTACGAAGTTAGGAAAAATGCCCAGGACTGCTTCAAACGGTACTAACAGTCCAGAAAAAATCATCTTAAATACATGTACAATACCACTGGTATCAGACATGTTTAAGATACGACCTAACATTTCTGGGAAATGTACTGGACAGTTTGTTGATAATAATGCATTTGTCTCTGCAAAAGTCCTTGCAACTTGCAGATCATACGTCTCTCTGGACAAGGTCAGTGGCACGTTTTTTTGTAAAAGAATGGCTTTCATTCTGCTTAAAGTATCAATTCGAATAGAAGAGATGTTCAGTGACGGCCATAGTGGCGACTCCCCGTCTGTCTCAGATTTAGGAAACAATACTTGCATACAACAAGTGACCCTGGCTGAAGCACTTATGAGATATGCTGTCCCTGGCATCATGCCACAACAGCTGTGATCATTCAGCATTATGTAGCTTCCATTGAAAAGCTGCCTAAACATTGGATCTATCACTGGTGTGGGCGACCCCTGCAGGTGGCAAGAAAGGTTACTGGAAGATCCCTTGCAGGCTCCGTGTAAATTAATATCTTGACACAACAGTGTACCGCTTAGTGAGTTTTTATAATTTTTACCACTAACAAATACCTCCTTTCCCCAACTCCAACATTTGTGTGTGTATGGTAAATCCCAGGTCGACTCAATATATTCTTTACCCAACCTTTCATAAAGGCCTGCTGGTATACGTTTTAAGCAATACTGAAACTGGAAAATCGTCACTGGTACTGTGATGGTGCCATGTATTATCCATTCAACTGATGGTTTCTCAGAAACGGTCAATGGTAATCTCTCCAGTTTTTCTATGCTCAGCACCGTATAGTCTGCTCCCCTTTGTGCCAAAGAGATTTGTTTATCTGTAAGGTTAAATACAGAAAACATTGAAGTAGTTTTGATTAGACGCCAAGGCACATAGCCAGAACGTCCAGCCTAACAGCATTATAGAACGTAATTGAGACTGGACATTTCTTAACATTAGCAAGTACTGTTCTATTATGTCTATGGCAGAGGATACAATGCTGTCCAAAGAATAAATTCTGGACGACAGAGTTGTTAACCCATTGTCAACTACAGAGAGTGCTTTCTCTAAATGAATACAATCAATTTCTCGTATTCTTTCAGCTGTTTCCATTTGCGTGACTTTCCATGCTTCATTGTAAGCAGCGTATATACCGGCGAATATGAAACATTTATGACGTTGATTACGAGGACCAAGTAAGAATTCTCATAAATCAACTCCATCTTTAAGCAAAGATAAGTGTTGTTTTATATCTGGGAGTGTGGATTTTTGTAGCCATGCAAGGCAGAGTTTGCCTACACTGTAAGTTGTTATTATCCCTGTATGTTGTTTCTGGACATATCTTGGATCTGGCCGTGTTACTGTAAACCCTTGTGTCTTGTTCAGGAATCTATCTTGACAGTTATTTGTGTCTGTGGGCCAGATTAACCATTTATTCCAAACAGGATTTGTTCTTTTTTGTTGTAAAATATATTTTACGTCTACCTCCTCATCTGAAGTTAAAATACTATTAGGTGTGGGCTTAGGTATGGACGCTTTGTTTAAATCTTTTATCTTATCCAGGCCAAGACAAGATGTCTATGGAACAGTTTCATTTAAGAACAGTATTTGATCTGGGATGATGCAGGCTCTGAATAAAGCTTCTCAACCTTGTACCTGCCAATCTTTTGTGCCCCAGACAGTTTTTGTCTCAATGTTGTCTTGCCAAAAGTCAAAGCCTAATGTTGATAATTGACCATAAAAGGTTGCAGAATAAAATTGTTTTGTATTTGTTAACATACTTTTCATGCCTGTCTTATTTACATTTTTGAAGTAAAAGCTTACTGCGTTTGTGACAATAAAACCTGTAATATATGGAAATTTTCTATAGAATGTTTTAGAGCTACCTTTCGGAGGTGTCGGACAATGTTCCCATTGATTTTAAGTTAAAACATTTCTAGGGTTTGCAGATTTTTGCAAATAATGATGTCCAAAATGAATAAAACAATTCATATTTTGCAAATTTCTAAGTCTGTCATCATGTTATTAACAGTCTCAAAGTCCCAATCATCAGACAATGCACTAGGTAAAACAAAATCACTCAAGGAAACCTTAAATTGATGTGGAATCTTTAGCAGCTCAACAGGGCCATAAATGTCATAATCAGTTGTATCTCATGCTATACCACCAGGTCTCATTGTTCACGATGAGATGATTTGTGTGGCTTCAGGATTAAGTTGATGTTCTTACTTGCTGTGTCCATTTTACTTTATTTTCCATTTATCAGCTTTCCCAAATTTAAAACAAGAATGAGCCGTAGTAGGAGAAAAAATACACCTAACACAATCCAAAATTCACCCCATGGCGAAACCAGATATGTTTTTGCAAGCTCTTGACCAAGTTCCGTTAATTGTTCCTTGAAAGTTTTGTTTGTTTTCGCTGTTTCAGGCTCACTAGGATCCTCAGAAAAGGTATTGAAGTTGATGAAATAGCCAGAGGCAGTTCTGTCAATTGTTGGTATCTCATCCGGATTATTTGAAATCGCTGAAGCTGCTTGTTCCCTTGACATGTTTGTATAGTCAGATGCTACTTCACTGTAGATGGGAGTTTCTTGACAAACTGTTATTTGGGTTTTAAGAGGCACACAAGTTCTATGGCTTTATTGCATAGTCCTTCTTTTCTCACTGCAGAATCTTCAAATCTGATGAGTCTTTCAGTTTGAACCTCTTGGATAGTAGAAAGATTTGGTTGTCTGCTACATCTTGGGAGTCCACTGGGCCTACTACTTATTATCAGCCACATGATGGGGTTTTACCAGGTCGATGGACACAAACCGATTCTCCTTTCTTTCAGCAAGGGGCAGCAGTAACACTGTTCTTGATCTGTGGACCTCTAGTACAGGTACTGGTATTCTATAAGAAGGCCCAAATACCTTCTTATCTGCTATTTATATGTAGAGCTTTTGCATTTGGAATGCTTGCCTTTGTCACTGCTTCTAAGGCAGGTACAGGAGTAACCACTTCAATGAGTTTCCCCCGCGCTAGGGTTCTCTCTTTTGCTACTGCAGTCTGAACCGCTGTCAGAATTTTTTCTGTTGAAGTGAATTTCATTTCAGCTTGTGTGTACCAGTGTGATTTATAAGCTATTTTTACCTTTTTACCTTCATTAAAGGTTAGGTATGTGAATCCGCATCTCCCTGCGATGATTCGGATTGCAAGGTTGCGTACATTGTCAAGTGTCTGTAAATGTGTTGTTGCCAACATGTCCTTTTGAATTGAACGCAAAATTTCTGTATTTTTTTTTATTCCCGTTAGTAGGTTTGAAATCAGGTTTGATTAATTCGTAGAGAGGTTTAACCCTTTCTGCGTACTTTAGAATGTAAGTTCTTCCGAAATTCAGGAATCCTAAAACTGAAAATTTTTCAGCGTTTTCGGAGGTTAGAGCAGCACACATTTTCTAAAAAATTTTGCTGCCAGACTTTTGCCTTCACTTGTTAGTTCGTATCCCAATTATAGGACGTTGAGGTGGGCAATTCTTGATTTTGTAAAGTTGAATTTATACCCTTCAGAGGCAAATCCAAGTATTATGGTGTACACCCTCACCAGGGTGAACACCATAATACTGTCCAAATCATCATCTGTAAGATATATGTCATCGACATAAGGTAATGCCTCATCATCGTACGTTTGTGGTAACTCTGTTACTCTGGCTGAAAATAATCCAGGACTGTTCTTAAATCCCTGGGGGAGACAACAAAAGTGTTGTTGTGTCCTCATTATTGAGAAAGCGGTAAAGTACCTGCTTTCAGGTGCAATGTTTTGACAGAAGAAACCGTTTGAAATATCTAATGTAGTTTTATAATTTTTAACAAATTATGTTATTCATCAGTGCTGCACTGTGTGCATTTTGTACTGCAAAGGTTTGCAACAAGAGTTTAAATGTCTGTAGTTAAAACTAGACGATATGTATTGTCAGGTTTGGAGACAGGAAACAAAGGATTATACATGGATTAGGTCCATGTTTCAATCACCCCATGGTATTTAAGTTGATGTAAGATCTCCCTGACTTGTTTTTTAGCTTCCTGCTTTACAGGATACTGCCTCTAAGCAGTAGGTTGATTTTTTAACTGGATCTTATGGTGAGGAGAGCCCTCATGCCATCCCACATGATTTTTAAATAATGCTGGAGCCTGGGCCACATCCCATTTTCTGGCATAGGTGTATTTTTTATGAATAGGAGTATGATTAGAGAAGGCTTGCATAATGATATCCTCGCCGAATCTATGACAAAATATCGACTACAAAAATATATACCTACAAAAATATCGCAACAACAATATCGATTACATTAATATCGAGATTCTATCTCTAACAAGGTAAGTACAAAAATATTGAGAAAAAAATATTGATGTAAAAAATATCGTATTTAAAAAAATATTGTTTTTTTAAATAAAAAAAATTAATTATTAACAAAATAATACTTATAAATGTAATAAACATAGTTAAGAATATATTATAATATTAAAATTATTAAATAATGTTATAAAAACTAAAAAATAATAAACATATACTACATTGTATATACTTCATTGATAATATCGATAATAAATTATTTTAAAAACTTATAAAAAAAAGAAAATATAATAAATTACAAATAAATGTATATACATCAAATAATAATATAAATAACAATTAATAAAAATTTAAAACAAATACAAAAATAAAAATAAATTTTGGGTAGGGTAGGGGTAAAAATTATAATTCCAACTCCAGCGAATGCAACAGTAGGGAAAGTGTTGGATAGCGTAAGGGTAAAAATTACTATTCCCACACCAGAGAGTGCAACAGTAGGGAAAGTGTTGGATAGCGTAGGGGTAACAATGACTATTACTACTCCAGAGAGTGCAACAGTAGGGAAAGTGTTGGATAGGGTAGGGGTCAAAGTTACTATTCCAACTCCAGAGAGTGCAACAGTAGGGACAGTGTTTGAAAACATAGGGGTAACAATTTCTATTCCCACTCCAGAGAGTGCAACAGTAGGGAAAGTTTTAGATAGCGTAGGGGTAACAATTGCTATTCCAACTCCAGAGAGTGCAACAGTAGGGAAAGTGTTGGATAGCGTAGGGGTAACAATTACTATTCCCACTCCAAAGAGTGCAACAGTAGGGAAAGTGTTGGATTGCGTAGGGGTAACAATTACTATTCCCACTCCAGAGAGTGCAACAGTAGGGAAAGTGTTGGATAGCGTAGGGGTAACAATTACTATTCCCACTCCAGAGAGTGCAACAGTAGGGAAAGTGTTGGATAGCGTAGGGGTAACAATTACTATTCCAACCCCAGAGACTGCAACACTGGGGAAACTGTTGGATAGCGTAGGGGTAACAATTACTATTCCCACTCCAGAGAGTGCAACAGTAGGGAAAGTGTTTGATAGCGTAAGGGTAACAATTGCTATTCCAACTCCAGAGAGTTCAACAGTAGGGAAAGTGTTGGCTAGCGTAGGGGTAACAATTACCATTCCCACTCCAGAGAGTGCAACAGTAGGGAAAGTGTTGGATAGCGTAAGGGTAACAATTACTATTCCAACTCCAGAGAGTGCAACAGTAGGGAAAGTGTTGGATAGCGTAGGGGTAACAATTACTATTCCCACTCCAGAGAGTGCAACAGTAGGGAAAGTGTTGGATAGCGTAGGTGTAACAATGACTATTCCCACTCCAGAGAGTGCAACAGTAGGGAAAGTGTTGGATAGCGTAGGGGTAAAAATTACTATTCCAACTCCAGAGAGTGCAACAGTAGGGAAAGTGTTGGAGAGTGTAGGGGTAACAATTAATATTCCAACTCCAAAGAGTGCAACAGTAGGGAAAGTGTTGGATAGCGTAGGGGTAACAATTACTATTCCCACTCCAGAGAGTGCAACAGTAGGGAAAGTGTTGGATAGCGTAGGGGTAACAATTACTATTCCCACTCCAGAGAGTGCAACAGTAGGGAAAGTGTTGGATAGCGCAGGGGTAACAATTACTATTCCAACCCCAGAGAGTGCAACACTGGGGAAACTGTTGGATAGCGTAGGGGTAACAATTACTATTCCCACTCCAGAGAGTGCAACAGTAGGGAAAGTGTTTGATAGTGTAGGGGTAACAATTACTATTCCAACTCCAGAGAGTTCAACAGTAGGGAAAGTGTTGGATAGCGTAGGGGTAACAATTACCATTCCCACTCCAGAGAGTGCAACAGTAGGGAAAGTGTTGGATAGCGTAGGGGTAACAATTACTATTCCAACTCCAGAGAGTGCAACAGTAGGGAAAGTGTTGGATAGTGTAGGGGTAACAATTACTATTCCCACTCCAGAGAGTGCAACAGTAGGGAAAGTGTTGGATAGCGTAGGTGTAACAATGACTATTTCCACTCCAGAGAGTGCAACAGTAGGGAAAGTGTTGGATAGCGTAGGGGTAAAAATTACTATTCCAACTCCAGAGAGTGCAACAGTAGGGAAAGTGTTGGATAGTGTAGGGGTAACAATTACTATTCCAACTCCAGAGAGTGCAACAGTAGGGAAAGTGTTGGATAGCGTTCGGGTAAAAATAACATACTTATGAATATATATATTTTTTTAAATAATAAACACTTAACTATTAAATAAATTTAAACCATTTACAAATACCAATACATAATTATTAAAAACATGACTAGCAAAATATATTGAACTAAAAAAATTAATAAAAATACCATTTAATAATATTTAATCACCAATTAATAATTAATTAACAATTATATAATTAACAAAACAATTAATTAAAAACATTTTTACTTAAATACATTTATATTACTTTTCACCCTATTCCCCTTTAAACCCACAACCCGCTACAGAACATAATTATCAATTAATCAATTAATTAAAATAAATTACCAATTAATTAATACAATTATCAATTAATTACAATTAACTTATAATTCCTACTAATTAATAATTAATTTAACATAATTAAATTACTTCCCACCCTCTTCCCCTATAAACCCACAACCCACTACAGAACATAATTATCAATTATTCAATTAATTAAAAATAATTACCAATTAATTAAAAATAATTACCAATTATTTAAAATTAATTTGTAGTTCCTACTAATTAATAATTAATTTAACATAATTAAATTACTTCCCACCCTATTCCCCTATAAATCCACAGCCCGCTACAGAACATGATTATCAATTAATCAATTAATTTAAATTAATTACCAATTAATTAAAAATATTTACCAATTCATGTAAATTAATTTATAATTCCTACTAATTAATAATTAATTTAACATAATTGAATTACTTCCCACCCTATTCCCCTATAAACCCACAACCTGCTACAGTACTAAAATACAAAATTACATAAAAATAAGTTAAAAACATAATAAATACATAATAATATACACAAAAATAATTTAAAAATCGATATTAGTAACATCAGTATTTAAAACTTCGATATTACTAATATCAATATTAAATCTATCGATATTACTTACCTTCTATGTTATGTCCCTTCGATATTTAAACTTTTATATTATTGTATATCGATATCTAAATATCAATATTTTGTCTGCATACCCTCCTCTCCATGTGGACACTCCCTGACAAATTCAGGTGGACAGTCTTTTTCAGGCTGAAGAATGTCATATTCCTTGGATAGCTTCTCCCAAAATAGTGCTTTTATTTTCCTAGTTATGCCCCCCTCTGTTACTTCGTATAACTTGTGGGGTACACTAACCCTGGTGTCGGCAGTTTCAACCTGAATGTAGTCATTCAGATCAACTGTCTCCATATGATCTTTCAGGATCCTGCGAGCTAAGGTGACCTCTGCTGCACTGCCCAGAATTGTCTGGGCCCACTCCCTGTTCTTGAGTTGTGTCCTCAAGATCCTCGGCATGTCTGATTTTTAGACTTGCTACCTTCTTCTTGGTGAATTGAGTTTTTCTTATTTTTCAGAATGTGTTGAACGTCTTTGGACTTCACGCGTTCTTCTTTGTGTTCTGATCGTCCTCTTCTTTTGGATTTCTGCGAGGAAGTCTGAAAGGTACGAGAGTATCGTGTATCAGTATCTTGGATATCTATCAGGTTTTCTTAAATTGTCCCTATTTCTAAGGTTATACCTCTTTTGAGGAGATCTACCTCTGGACTGAGAGTGCTTCTTTTTAGGAATTGACTGTCTACTATTTTCCCATTTCTTTTTAAGAGTAGTTAGATTATTTTTGATAAAAACTTTTTCAGGATTTTCTGTCAGTTCGGGCTTTACAGGTTTCCCTCCAAAACAATCTCTTCCTAGTTCTTCATAGGGTTCTTCAAATATTCTGGCAAGTTCAAACGTTTGCTCAGTAATATCAAGTTCTTTTAATTTTTGGCGTATTGCCACGGATGCTGCCTCACCTTTAATGTTAGCCGAAACCTGTTTGTAATCTTTCAGTAATGTCATACCAAGATTCAGGCGCTACCTGTTCAGCGAAGCTGGTGTTTGGTGTGGAGACCGATTCAATCGTGTAAAATTTTCCGAACTACAGCGGCGGCTGCCGCTCGAGTTCGCGCAAAGTAATGAACATCTACCTAACAAGGCATAATCCGTGTAACTGCTGATCTCACTCACACCGGCACCCCCCACACTTCATAGTGGTGTACCCACCAAGGAAAACCCACAGAGAGTTTCCTGACATTGCAAGTCTAAGCAACAACGACCCCCAATCCTTGTCCTGAGGAGAACCCTCCACTAATTCTATGGGTTCGAAACGCGTCGGCGTCCTGCTCCACCCAGACACTGCGAATATTAGGGCATAATAGGAACAGGATTCGCACAAATTTGACATGTCTGCTTAGTTTTTTGTGTGTTCCTATTTTTGTACCATATGTTAAAACTAACACGTGTCTAGGGTGGTGGAAACAAGTAGGCTAGTATTTCATTTCTCTGTCCACTTGTTCATTTGTAATTCAGGATTGGTGCCTCAGTATAACACTGCATCGTGAGGCATAGCACAGTTGTTTATTGTATTCATAATCACTATATTTGTATGTTATAATGTTATGTTATGTATTGTATTTTAGTTTCAATGCATTTGTGTACTTTCTGTGAATGTGGTGTGTAACTTTTGATGCCAAAAACATTTCAAAAAACGTTTCTATAAAATATAAGTGATCAATCACGAATGGGTTGTCCACCTGGTAATTACTTATACTAGGTGTGCATTTGTTTGCTTCTATCCAGACTGTCCGGCACTTTCTTGTGTTTGTTATACCAAGATTCAAGGCAGGTTCTGGTCCGTATCCATTTTGAATCTGTTTCAGGATGTCTGGTATTACCGCCATAGACGGGACACCATGTGTTTTTGTGTAGATTGAAGCAAAGACTGTACCCCAAATGTCACAGACTTCCACGTGTGGAGCTATCCCCATTGGTAAACAGATTGTTAAAATCATGTGTTTCTCATGAGGTGTACTATCCGGAAATACTGCCTCTATTTGAGTAATTTTTTGGGCTAACCAAAATGGAATTTGTTCCCTTTTTGCGGGTAATTTACCAATGACTGATTGTATAGTCTGTGGTGTAATTTTGTTTGTGTTCCCCTGATGAGGGGTGTGCTGTGGAATTCTGATAGCAGGTTGGACTGTTAGAGTCTGCATGACATATTGTACCAATTGTCTATGGATTTTAATTAATTGTTTTAGCTGAGCTAATAGTTTTTACATCTGAAATTCTCTCAATGGTAGGATGTGGTGTTTAGCTGGCTATTTTCGGCCATGTCGCTCCTGGTCTACCCAGTGGACCGAGCCTGGTAATGTTATTTTGATGTTGTAGGGCGCCTTTAAACCAGAGCTGATGCTCTTGGTAAGTTAGTGGAATTTCAATGTCCTTGAAAGGAACGTATTCCGCTGGGTATTCCTCTATCTTGTAGAAGTGGAACACATGTGGTGTTGGATTTGCTTGTGGAAAGATAATCAATAAATAGAATACCTCTGTCTGCCGATATTCATGTGCCTCTATGACATATATTACCCTACCACCTCTTGCTGATAGGCCATTTTCTATAAGCTTTATAGCTATGGTGTTCCTTACATTTTCTGGGATGATTATAGCATCCACGTCGTCTTCATTAAACCCTGTGGTGTCAACACCTGGTCGATGATTTCCAGATCCCACGGCTTCGGTGTTGTCGTTATTTGACATTGTTTAATGAAAGTTTGCAGAGCAAGTTTCAAGGAAACAAAGATAAGGTGCACTATATTTTGGACACTGTATCCTTCAACGTTCAACAAACCAATAATAGGATTTTTCATCCTACTCAGTTATGGCGGATTTTATCCTTTAACCCACTCCAGACGTCTATTGGAGTTTTTTACTGGAAAAAGGGGTCTCTGTGAAAAGCACAACTGAGTTACTCTGGTATCTAGCGTGAAATAAGTGCCTTACCAAACGTTGGGCACCATGTAGTGTAGTTCCTATATTCCCAATAGGCTCTGCGCAATGGAATAATATATCCTAAAGATGTGACGTAGGACTTATGTCGACTAGGTCTCTATCGAAATATATTAGACTTAATTGTGAGTGCCAGCTAGCTCAGAGGTCACTAGAAACTTTCTCGAATTCACAAGAAGGGATTCGTTTCTGACAACCGCATAAACATGATAACTTTGTTTCCCCGAGATAAAAGTGATCATCAGAGTCGTGGAAACAATAGATACTTATTTTACTCAGTCAATCATGCTTCGTTTCATCACAGGTGCAGAGAAAATAGAAAGATGGGCATTTTCAATAAAAGGATTTATTGAAAAGTCTTCTTTCTCAAGCATAAGAAATGAACTTCTACAATTGTAAAACTGGTTGCAATATATAATGCATACAGTAAAAAGAGTAGAATAAAATAATACTGTAAGAGCATTGTATGGTTCCTAGACCATAGATAAATACATACATAAATAACAGAGGCTAAAAAGTACTCAACCGGTGCGTCTAAAAATAGGCTCACCCCGGTGTACCTAACCTAAGCCTAGTACGAGGTAAGGAGTAAGTGAGGGGTAGAATAAATGTGCTATTCTTTGCCAAGAATCTGTCCAAGATTTCTCTTAGGGTCTAATCAGCTCCGTACATTAATTTGGAAGGAAGAAGGTCAGGCTCAGGACTCGATTACCCAACAAACCGCAAGGGTAGCTTCGAAACACTGGAGCTGGATTTCTCAGCAGGAGAAAAGACAGCGTCTCTCTCAGTGCGTCTGCTGGAGGGTCGGCTTCCTTTGGCACTTGCAGTAGCAGGATGCGTCGGGCAAGTAGATAGTCGACTGCTCCAAACCACTGTGTGTTTGCTAAGGCAAGTTTGGGCATATTTATACCTTGAAGTTGCCGAGTTTGACATAAAGGTGGACATTATAATGTCATTAAAGACTCTCTGTTCTTTGAAAACTCCAGGAGTTCTTGGACAAGTCAGTATTCGAGCAAGGGGAAGTCCCTCGCCGCTGAAGCTGAGTTTTCCAAGAAATCGTTGTAGATTTTCAGAACTAGTGGAAGTAGCCTGCTGTATTTGGACTGCATGAGCTATGTCTAAATATGGTTATGATTCTTATGCCTATATAAGGACATAGTGATTTATGCCTATATAAGGGCATGAATCGGGAAAATTATAATAAGGTTCTAAAATGTTCCACAACAACTCTTGTTTAAATAACTGATAGCCAATTACTGGCAGCAACAGTTCCTATTATTTCTCAGAGTAATTGCCTTGAGAGACAATTGATGCCTGGAGCTGGGGCAGGTGGGCACCCATACGCCTGCCTTGAGCATGGCTCACCCCTTCCCCCCCCCCGAAAGACCCCGGCGCGAGGCCGCCTGCAGTACTACCTGGGGCTGCAACACCGCTTTGTTTTCTCCTCTTTCATGATGATAACATTAATTTGGTAACAAGTCTGCAAATCAAGTTACTTAAAGAGCAATTAACTTGTTTAGGGTAGACTGGACCATAATTATGTTGTCACTTTCGGCTCATGGCTCATGGGCCCGAAGGGGACACAGATGAGTCAGGGAGGCGGGCTTCCACAAGGCGTACCGGTGCTCTGTATGGGGTTGGAGAAACAATAGAACACTATGGATTAGCTTAGAACGCAAAGATGTATTAATAAATTGTAAGGGGATATATATATATATATATTACCTACTGGCACTCTCCAGTTGGTAGTTATAGTTAGGACCTATTTTCCATATGAAATCCGCAACATTCTATTCCCAATAACTTTGACGCCGATTGACGAATCTTCACGAAATATTCAAAACGTGTGGGGCGCTCCGGTCTGCTCCTATCATGACAGATTGGGGGTGATTCGTCAAGCAGGAGCTGAGAAGAAAAGGGGGTCCCAAAACGTGTTTTCCCCATGCAATTTCCCATAGGAACCTTTGCTGAACGGAATTACACCAAATTTGGCAAAGAGGAAGCCCTTGGTTCAGAGCCATGCTTTTGTGTTAAATGGGGTAAATCCGTTCAGTAGTTGCTGAGAAAATCAAGAGTTAAACCACATATATATCTATGGCCACGCAGGATCTGCGCACCCTCCCGATGACAAGCTGTATGCTAATTGGCTGCCAATACTTCCTGGTTTGGAGTATTGACAGCCAATTAGCATACAGAAGAAAAAATGAGCAAAATGCAAAAAGGGGGCAGGGTAGGAACACCCTGACCCCCTAGGCATGCTCAGGGGGTTCCACAAGGATCCCGGGGCACCCCCCAATGTTTTTTTTTTAAAAACAGTAAAATCTGCGCAGTGTGCGTGGATCCTGCCGAGCTTGATTGCTAATTAGCCCCCGGGGGCCAAATCCCTGGGCAATGATGGTATTGGGTTGGGGGGGTCCAAAGGGGCACCCCAGCCCCGGGGACCGCCACCACCAGGGGCATTAATACTTTATGTGTGGGGGACTCACAGCCCCCCGCAGCCCTGGGGACCGCCTCCCCTGGGGCTTTAAATAGAAATGGTTGGGGGGCATAATATCCCCCCAAGCCCCAGGGACCGCCACCCCCCAGGTCTTTATTAAGGAATGGTGGGGGGCTCACAGGCCCCCCCCAGCCCCAGGGACCACCACCCCTCCGGGCTTCAAAATTACATGTGTGGGGGCTCAAAGGCCCGCCAAGCCCCGGGGCCCACCACCCCCTGGGGCTCTAAATATTTAAATTGGAGGGTCTGTGATGTCCCCCTCGCCCCAGGGTCCACCACTGCTCAGGGCTTTGAGGATTGTGGAAGGGGGACCACATGACCCCCTCCTGGATCCTTGTCATGGCCCTGAGGACTGCCACACCCCAGATCCGGCTCCTACAGTGTCCCGGGGTACCCTGCCCCACGACACTGTAGTTTGCTATGGCAGGGCAGGAGCCTCGCGGCTCCTGCCCCGCCACAGCAAACTTGGTTTGAATTTTGAAAGAGAGAGCAGGAAAACCTGCTCTCTCTTTCAAAGTCGAAACTAAATTGCTTTTCCACACCTGGAGCTGGATCTTAGCAGCTCCCCATGTGGAAAAGCAATGCCGGCTCCTGAAGGACGCGGTGAGCTGGCGAGACTGCGGGAGGATTGGGGACCCCCCCCCACGGTCCCCAATGGAGAGGGCCATGGGGTCTCCAGGGCCGATTAAGGCCTCAAGAGACATGTTTTCATTAAAAAAAAAGAAATTAGAGGGCAGGCCCTGGGGGATGGGGTCCCCAGGGCCCAAAAAATAGAAAAAGAAGGGGGGGCTACACAACCCCCTTCTCAAAAATAAGAAAAAATTAAAAAGACCGGCATTGCACAGGAGGCCACGTCCCCTCCTTTCATCACTCTGCAAATGTACCCCCTGGCGCATTTGCAGATGGGGAATGAATTCCCCTTGAATACTGGGGGTCCCTGGAGGCCAACTAGCCCACCAGGAACCTCCAGTATGTGCCAGGGTATTTACAACAAGGGGTGGTGAGGGACAGAGTCTCTGAATTAAGCAGAAAGCTCTCACCCAGTCAAGAGATCTGGGCTAGATCCAACACCGTTTTTTAGCTCACTGCACCATCCCAGTTTCAGAACCTGGCTGTATGCAAATTAGTCTGTTCCTGTCCCAGTGCATGATGGGAACAGGGCAAACCAAACTACAAAAGCCAATTCTTACACTGGGAAGGAAACAAGCTCCCGGGGACCGGTTTCTGGCATTACAGCCGTCTTCGGCCCGGTTTGCTTGAATCCTGATGGTGCAATGAGCAAGGGTCTCACATCTGAGAATACCCTTCCACGCTTAGGGTGGACAAAAATATTTACAACAAGGGGTGGTGAGGGACAGAGTCTCTGAATTAAGCAGAAAGCTCTCACCCAGTCAAGAGATCTGGGCTAGATCCAACACCGTTTTTTAGCTCACTGCACCATCCCAGTTTCAGAACCTGGCTGTATGCAAATTAGTCTGTTCCTGTCCCAGTGCATGATGGGAACAGGGCAAACCAAACTACAAAAGCCAATTCTTACACTGGGAAGGAAACAAGCTCCCGGGGACCGGTTTCTGGCATTACAGCCGTCTTCGGCCCGGTTTGCTTGAATCCTGATGGTGCAATGAGCAAGGGTCTCACATCTGAGAATACCCTTCCACGCTTAGGGTGGACAAAAATATTTACAACAAGGGGTGGTGAGGGACAGAGTCTCTGAATTAAGCAGAAAGCTCTCACCCAGTCAAGAGATCTGGGCTAGATCCAACACCGTTTTTTAGCTCACTGCACCATCCCAGTTTCAGAACCTGGCTGTATGCAAATTAGTCTGTTCCTGTCCCAGTGCATGATGGGAACAGGGCAAACCAAACTACAAAAGCCAATTCTTACACTGGGAAGGAAACAAGCTCCCGGGGACCGGTTTCTGGCATTACAGCCGTCTTCGGCCCGGTTTGCTTGAATCCTGATGGTGCAATGAGCAAGGGTCTCACATCTGAGAATACCCTTCCACGCTTAGGGTGGACAAAAATATTTACAACAAGGGGTGGTGAGGGACAGAGTCTCTGAATTAAGCAGAAAGCTCTCACCCAGTCAAGAGATCTGGGCTAGATCCAACACCGTTTTTTAGCTCACTGCACCATCCCAGTTTCAGAACCTGGCTGTATGCAAATTAGTCTGTTCCTGTCCCAGTGCATGATGGGAACAGGGCAAACCAAACTACAAAAGCCAATTCTTACACTGGGAAGGAAACAAGCTCCCGGGGACCGGTTTCTGGCATTACAGCCGTCTTCGGCCCGGTTTGCTTGAATCCTGATGGTGCAATGAGCAAGGGTCTCACATCTGAGAATACCCTTCCACGCTTAGGGTGGACAAAAATATTTACAACAAGGGGTGGTGAGGGACAGAGTCTCTGAATTAAGCAGAAAGCTCTCACCCAGTCAAGAGATCTGGGCTAGATCCAACACCGTTTTTTAGCAAACTGCACCATCCCAGTTTCAGAACCTGGCTGTATGCAAATTAGTCTGTTCCTGTCCCAGTGCATGATGGGAACAGGGCAAACCAAACTACAAAAGCCAATTCTTACACTGGGAAGGAAACAAGCTCCCGGGGACCGGTTTCTGGCATTACAGCCGTCTTCGGCCCGGTTTGCTTGAATCCTGATGGTGCAATGAGCAAGGGTCTCACATCTGAGAATACCCTTCCACGCTTAGGGTGGACAAAAATATTTACAACAAGGGGTGGTGAGGGACAGAGTCTCTGAATTAAGCAGAAAGCTCTCACCCAGTCAAGAGATCTGGGCTAGATCCAACACCGTTTTTTAGCTCACTGCACCATCCCAGTTTCAGAACCTGGCTGTATGCAAATCAGTCTGTTCCTGTCCCAGTGCATGATGGGAACAGGGCAAACCAAACTACAGAAGCCAATTCTTACACTGGGAAGGAAACAAGCTCCCGGGGACCGGTTTCTGGCATTACAGCCGTCTTCGGCCCGGTTTGCTTGAATCCTGATGGTGCAATGAGCAAGGGTCTCACATCTGAGAATACCCTTCCACGCTTAGGGTGGACAAAAATATTTACAACAAGGGGTGGTGAGGGACAGAGTCTCTGAATTAAGCTGCATTGCACAGAGGTGTTCAGAGGCCACACCCCTTTTTACACCTCTTTGCAACGCAGCTCTGTGGCTTCACCCCTTGGAATTTTTATCCGCGTCCCCTGAAATTTGGCTCTAATTTCACCCCTGACTGGCGTACGCCACCTCTGCCGACTCTGCTTACTGAATTCCATAGATTCTATCCGCCGTATGTCAATGATCCAGCTGTGGGGCTGGGAATATCCTGCAGACAGGATTCTGGGCCTTTTATTACTGGTGCTCCACGAACTAAGCAGCTAGCTTTAGGGGATCCAGTGGAAGGGACTCTAGGTATCCAACATTCAGAATTCCTTGATCTAGAGATTAACGACCTGGGAGGGTATCCACTGAATGTGAGTGCAGTGTACCACAATGAGAATTCCAAGCTCCTGGACTGGGTCTTCCAGGCATCCGTTCGGCATTCCCGCTAGCTAGTGGCACAGATTTTAGTGGGCGGGAACCCAGGGTACTAGAGCAAAGGAGAAAGCGTTCCCGTAGCAAAGAAGATGGGTGCCTCAGGAACCGGCGCAGTGCCTACTCACGCTCTGCCCGTGGCATCGGCTCTCCCAAGGCTTAGTTTGCAATCCTGACACTCTGCCTGGGGTTGCCACTGGTTGGCAGCCAGTTAGAGCCAAGCTCGTGCTCTGAGGTTTGGCTCCGCCAGCATATGTACTTATTCCCATCATTACGCCAATCCCTAAGCACTTTTAAATTCACCATACACTCTACCGTTTAAAACTGAACTCGGACAAAACGGAAGTCCTCATCTTAGGATCATCCCCCACAGCCTGGGATGACTCTTGGTTGCCACCAGCCCTAGGAACCGCACCCACACCAACGGATCACGCACACAACCTGGGCTTCATCCTGGACTCCTCCCTCTCGATGACCAGACAAGCCAATGCCGTCTCGTCATCCGGCTTCAACATCCTACGCATGCTCAAAAAAGTCTTCCGCTGGATCCCCACTGAAACAAGAAAGATGGTCACCCACGCACTGGTCACCAGCAGACTGGATTACGGAAACACCCTCTATGCAGGAACCACAGCCAAACTACGGAAAAAACTCCAACGCATCCAAAACACATCAGCCAGACTCATACTGGACATCCCTCATCAAACTCACATTTCCAACCACCTGAAAGATCTCCACTGGCTCCCCGTCAACAATAGAATAACGTTCTGTCTCCTCACCCACGCACACAAAGCCCTCTATGACCTAGGACCCGAATGCCTCAATACCAGACTGTCTTTCTACACCCCCACCCGCCAACGTCGATCTTCCAATCAAGCCCTCGCCGCAATTCCGTGCATCCACAGATCCACCATGGGGGGAAGATCCTTCTCCTACTTAGCGGCCAAGACCTGGAATTCTCTCCCCACCCACCTCCGCCTTACTCAAAACCACATCGCCTTCAGAAAGCAACTAAAAACATGGATATTCGACAAGTAAATGCACCTGCCTCTCCAAGCGCCTTGAGACCCTCTGGGTGAGTAGTGCGCTATATAAATCACTGAACTTGAACTTGCAGTACTCTAATCATTGAGGGGTAGATGTATCAAGAAATCGTTTTGCACTTCTCTAATAGCGATTGGTAAGGAATCGCTATTAGAGAAGTGCAAAATGGTATGTATGTAGGAATTCTCTATTTTTTAGCGATTCCTTAACATTCCTTAATTGCGATTAGCAAATTGCTAATCGCAATTAAGGAATAATTTTCCCATTCATTTCTATGGGCCAGGAGGCCCATAGGAATGAATGTGCAGTAATTCTCAAATTGCGAATTCGCAATTTGCTAATCGCAATTTGAGAATTATTTCAAGGGTGCAGGGGTGTCTTATGGACACCCTGCTGCACCCCTGAAACTTACATGTGTGTGCATATGGCACACATACATGCCCTATGGGCATGTATGTGTGCCACATGCCACCTTCAAAATAGTGTTATTTTGTTGTTTTAAAGGATTTCGCAAATTAACACGGACCTCAAGTTCGTGTTAATTTGCGAGTCCTTAACCTAAATTCGCTACAAAAAAAAGCTTCATACATGGCATTTAAGGAATCGCACATTTGCGATTCCTTAAATGCTGATGCAAAATAAGGAATCGCAATTTATTGCGATTCCTTATTTTGCTAATCACACATACATCTCAAAAGATGCAAAATTTCAGTTTACGATTCGTTAAGGCCGAAATTCGCAGAATTTCGGCCTTAACGAATCGCAAACTGCTTGATACATCTAGGCCTTAGTCTCTACCCATGTACTCATAGAATGACCCAGACAAAGTTACATAACTGAGGTCTTCCCCACTGCCAGAGGTAACATGGTTGCATGCGCAGTCAACAGCACAATGTAATGTGGTAGGGACCAGGGCCATCATGCATACATAAAGAACAGATGGACACAGTTAGATAGATAGTGGAACTGGCTAAGGGCACGTGCGCTTGGGCTCTTTTTATTACCAGGGTCACATGTCCAGTGACGTCTGTGCTGGATGTGTGTGGGGTGAGTGTAGGCCAACCCTCAGGGAATGGTTGGTGCTGGCAACAACTACAACAGTGATCATCGGATCACACACAGAGATTCAATCATAAAGGGTCCATGACTTGTGATGCACTAAGATAGGGGGACCGGATCTTAAATCTCACACAAATGATTGTATCATAAAGGGTCCATGACTTGTGGTGCACTGAGGTAGGGGCACCAGAGAAGGACGTGCTGATGTAAAGAAATTGTTAATGTCCCTTCGGGATATTCCTGCTGCCTGAGGTGACATTGTTGCATCCGGTTTTTACAGCACGAAAGCTCAGCGGATGAGCATACAGTGATGATGGCGTGTCCTTGCAGGACAGGATTGAATTGGATATGTGTGAGACCTGCTGACCACAGTGTAGGCCAGAGGCAGCAGTCAGCAAGTGCCCACTACCACGTGATGTTAACTTGTGGTGCTCTGAGTAAGGGGCAATCTTGGCGCTCAGCTTGTGTGCAGCCAGCGATGATACGTGGTTTGGGCAGGCCGCACTGGGAGCAATGTCTTTTGCCTAATGAATTCTGCCCCAATAAGGCCACGTGACGGTGACTTGTGGTGCACTGAGTTAGTGGCATCAGAAGCATTCAGCGTGTGTGCAGCCAGCGATGATGCGTGGCGCGGGTGGGCCACATTGGAGCAATGTCTTTTGCCTAATGAATTCTGCCTCAATAAGGCCACGTGACGGTGACTTGTGGTGCACTGAGTTAGTGGCATCAGAAGCATTCAGCTTGTGTGCAGCCAGCGATGATACGTGGTTTGGGCAGGCCGCACTGGGAGCAATGTCTTTTGCCTAATGAATTCTGCCTCAATAAGGCCACGTGACGGTGACTTGTGGTGCACTTAGTTAGTGGCATCAGAAGCATTCAGCGTGTGTGCAGCCAGCGATGATGCGTGGCGCGGGCGGGCTACACTGGGAGCAATGTCTGTTGCCTACTGGACTGTGTCATCTGCAATCGCGACTCGATCTGAATTGTGATCTGCTGTCTGCAGTGTAGATGGAAAGCAGTAGTCAGCACAGACATTGAGGAATGCTTTTTGTCAATTTCTCTTGACAAACTCTGAGGACATAGAGTACAATTATCTCTGCAATTAATAAATCAAGACTGATTTCAAATTGTGAGCCCGGCTGACCACAGTGTAGGCATATGGAACAGAAGATGAAATATGTATGGAATGCATTGTGGAAATATGTAGCTTTCAGGGACTTTATAGTTAGTTGCCTACTGGACTCTGAAATGATTGAATCAAGACTGAACTTGAATTGTGAGCCCTGCTGACCGCAGTGTAGGCCAGAGGCAGAAATCAGCAAGGGCTCACAGGCACATGGCATTGAGTTGAGCTGCACAGTTAGTGGCACCTAAAGCACTCAGTGTGTGCACAGCCAGTGATGATGCATGGTCCGACTGGGCTGCACTGTGAGAAATGTATGTTGCCTACTGGACTCTGCAATTAATGAATCAAGACTCCATTTTGATTGTGAGCCCTGATGACCACAGTGTAGGCCGGAGGCAGCGGTCAGCAAGGGCCCACAGCCACGTGGCATTTACTTGAGCTGCACAGAGTTGGTGGTACCTGAAGCACTCAGCATGTGCACAGCAAGCTATGATGCATGATCTGGCCGGGCCGCACTGGATGCAATGTCTGTTGCCTACTGGACTGTGTAATTAATGAATCAAGACTGAATTGGAATTTTGAGCCCTGCTGACCACGGTGTGGGCCGGAGGCAGCAGTCAGCATGGACCCACAGCCACGTGGCATTGACTTGAGCTGCACAGATTGGGAGGATTTGGTCTTCTTAACCGATTATACTATCGTACACAATTTGCATCGGCACTAAAATTGAATTGTTAGCCCTGCTGACCGCAGTGAAGGCCGGAGGCAGTGGTCAGCAAGTGCCCACAGCCACATGACATTGACTTGAGCTACACAGAGTTAGTGGTACCTAAAGCACTCAGCATGTGAGCAGCCAGCGATGATGTGTGGTCTGGGTGGGCTGCACTGGTAGCAATGTCTGTTGCCTACTGGACTGTGTAATTATTGAATCAAGACTGAATTTGAATTGTGAGCCCTGCTGACCGCAGAGTAGGCCAGAGGCAGCGGTCAGCAAGGGCCCACAGCCACTTGGCGTTCACCTGAGCTCCACAGAGTTAGTGGCACCTGAAGCACTCAGCGTGTGCGCAGCCTGCAATGATGTGTGGTTCGGGCCGGCCTCACTGGGAGCAATGTCTTTTGCCTAATGAATTCTGTCTCTACAAGGCTACGTGGCAGTGACTTGTGGCGCACTGAGTTAGTGGCACCTGAAGCACTCAGCATGTGTGCAGCCTGCAATGAGGTGTGGTCTGAGCGGGCCACACTAGGAGCAATGTCTGTTGCCTACTGGACTGGATCATCTGCAATCGCGACTCAATCTAAATTGTGAGCCCTGCTGTCCGCAGTGTACATCGAAGGCAGTAGTCTGTATGGACATAACTCTGCGGTGCTGTACCACTGGGTTCGCAGGGGGCCTGTGTCGAGGAGGTTGGCGGTCACGGCAGCGTCCTCATAGCTGGGTGAGGGCCGCTGCTCTGGCAGATGTGTTGGCCTTCCCAGAAGTAAAAAATGCCCAGAGCCCCAGCCGATTTATTCACACTCCTACGCTGGAGTGGCATATGTTGGACCAGCCCACTCCACTTCCGCCTACAGGAGGATGACACAGATACATGACCGAGATCTTCCCCACTGCCTGAGGTAACATGGTTGCGTCCACTGTCCACAACACTACAAGCACCAGCAGTATATGTACACATGGAGAGGTCTGTGCTCTGCATAGTGAGGTCTATCCAGCACATCACCGCTACACTTGGCATTGTGTGCATTGTTATTTATGGGTGACTTGCCCCCTTCACACATACTTGGTTCCAACATCTCCCAACATTCAGCTATTGTGTGGCTGAGGGGGCCATGCCATTTGGGAAGGTCCGCTGTCCTGTCCTCGGTAGTAGTAGGTGGGGGTGCTCTGTGGTGGGTCCTGGGGGTAGTGGCGGTGGTTGTTTTGGCCTTCTTGGGTGTCGGAGCTGCATGATCAGTAGCTCTATGACATGTGTTGGTCTTCAGATGTGGCTCTGGGCTGGGCTCCCTTTCATACAGTAGATAGTCGTCCTGCTTTACACCAGTAAAAGGCAGATTCTTACTGCTAACGCGGCTTATCACCTGTTTTTGGATCGCATCGCAGATTTGGCTGGTCATTGAAAATATGGGGAAGTGGTGTTTATGTGTTTTGTTTGTACAGGAACACCTATTCTGCACATCATTAGTGTTAGTTGTCTCTCTCATTCGTGGCGATGTTTTTTGTGGAAGCTATCGCTGGAAAACTGGCGATATCGGCAGTTTTCACCAATTTGAGAATGGGATAATTCTTTTGTTGCACTAAAGTGCTGTTAACTCCGTGATATGTCCTTGAGAACATGCCCCTTCATGTTGAGTTTTTTTCCATCCAAATTCATGCACCCAGCAGCCTTTAAAAAATAAAATAATCATTTTTGGGCCCATGGGGCTTTTTGTGGGATCCCCTGAACAGGCCTAGGGGGTCAGGGCGTTTGTACCCTGCCCACTTTTCTTGTTTTTTCATATTTTTTTCTTGTGATGCGCATTTAGCTACAACAAAGGCCTAATAAACAGAAGGGCTCATTTTAGAGTCACCCTATAACCCAACAGTTGGGACTTATCGCTGAGATATCGGCACTTTAGCGCAGCAAACGTGGTGAAAGAATTATTGCCCCATTCTCATGTTGGTGCACACTGCCACATTGCCCACAGTCTGACGGTACCAACACAGCGGACAATCAACATCCTTACGCAGACAAAGCTGCTGGCTGTCCTATACCCTTTAGGCCTCTGGTACTTTCCAACTAACAAGTGCAAGAGTCGGAGCAGTCTCACCGTCAGCCCTATTAAACTTCCTTACACGTCTCGGATGCATGTCTACAAAAGCAACTTAGGGCCCCTGTACCTGCACCACCCGCTCTTCCCAATTTGTAGTATTCCTGCACAACCAACCACAACCCCAGCCATTACCTGACACCTCTGTGCTCCAGATCCAAGATTGTAGTCACTGAAATGGGGGTGTGCAAGTTCATGAAGTCTAGTAGTCAACAGTAGTGTAAAAACAGTACTTTATTAAAAAAACATAAATTTACAACACGAATACATCAAACAACAAGTGACTTTGCCAATGGGGAACATCAACTTATGGATCAAAAATACCTGTAGATCGTCCTTTAAATCCCAAAACTCTGTATGTTGGATAAATAAAGACAATGGTCAAGTGTTAGTATGGTCACTAACGTAATATGCCATAATGTATTGTACTTGGACAAACCGGAATGCTTACAGGAATTATCAATCCTGCACAGAATGACCAAACAGAAGTTTGTGTGGTCGTTAACCTTCGTAGGAAAGAAAAGGAACGTTACAACCACATGAACTTCTGTTACAGTCTCATTATGCAGGATTTATCACACCTGTAAGTATCACAGTTCGTTTCAGCTTGCTACACCTCCATGTTCACTTCACCCACACTGTGAAGGAACAGCTGGCGCCGAAGCAAGGGAACAACACCATAGCAGGTTTCCTGCACGTGTTGGGGGCAACTGACTGCACACATGTACTACTTGTGCCCCCTGCTAACATTGCACACAATCATCACAACAGAAACCACATGCATTCCAACAATGTGCAGGCAAAACTGGACCGCCGGGGCCTGTACACTAATGTTGTTGCAAACTTCTCAGGCAGTGTGCATGATTACTACATCTTTCGCAAGCATCCCAGCCCTGGCCCCAGACCAGTCCGCCACCCAGCGATGACTGCCTGACCCTGGGCACCCAGACCTCAATGCTCACAAGCCCCCATTGACGTGTCTCCAAGAAGGCCCACCATGTGCCGGAGCAACTTCCTCAGCCGTCGCTGGATTCCGCAGCACAGGCCCCAGAACATCCTGCTGCACTGTGCTGAGGAGTCATGTCTGTACGGCCAGCTGCCTTTGGTGTACATGCAGTCCAGCCGAGTTCACAATTCAAATCGGGTCTTGATTGCCAGGATGAAGTATTGAGGCCTATGCATCATCGCAGGCTGCACACACGCTCAGCTCTGGTGGCACTTACTCAGTGCAGCTCAAGTCATTGCCACATGGCGGGAGGCCCGTGTTGGCCAAAATGTCTCGCTGTCCACCATCTCTGTGCACCTCAAGTCTTTGCCAAGTTGAAGGAGGTTTATTTATTTAAGGTTTTTGTAGAGCGCGTAGTAACCCTTGAGCATCCCAGCGCTTGAACCTGAATTCCGGAGGGTACGGCAGCGGAAGGGGATAAGAATCACGGAAAAAGAAGGGTTTTTAGAGCCTTCCTGAACTGAAGGAGGTTAGGTTCGGTTCTTAGTCTCCGAGGGAGACTGTTCCACTGTTTGGCCATGTGAACCGAAAAGCGGCGTCCTCCAGACCGAGCTTTTTTTACTCTGGGGACGGAAATGAGGTCCTCTCCGCTTGATCGAAGGTCTCTTGTCGCTTTGTAGGGGGTGATGAATTCTTTGAGGATGGGTGGACCTTTGTTGTGGAGGGTTTTTTGGGCCAGACAAAGGGCTTTGAAAGCAACCCTTTCTCTGACTGGGAGCCAGTGAAGGAGCTTCAGGGCTGGCTTTGCCGAGGATCTGGCAGGAGTGTGGGTAAGTAGTCGGGCAGCGGTGTTTTGTATTCTCTGCAGAGTGTTGAATGTAGCTTCAGGGGCACCCAGGTAGACTGCGTTGCTGTAGTCTAGCCTCGCCAGGATGAGGCCCTGGATCAATAGTTTCCGGGAAGTGGCAGGAAGCTGAGGGAAGACCTTCCTGCAAGCCCTAAGGAGACCAAAGCATATACCTGCCGTCTTTTTGGCCTGCGTTCTGAAGCTCAGATCTTTTTCGAGCCATACGCCCAGGCTCTTAATCTCCTCCTTGGGTGCAGGGGGGTCACCTAGACAGTCGGGCCAGATATTAGGCGGCAGGGAGGGTCCTTTATGTCCGAGCAGCAGGATCTCGGTCTTGGACCCATTCAGTTTTAGAGCTGAGGTGTTCATCCAGCTGTGGATTTCTGTGAGACAGCTGTGAAGGTTGGAGGGGTCTTGGTGAGGCTGTGAGAGAGTCACCACCAGCTGGGTATCATCCAAAGTGACCAGCTTTGTGTCGGCCAAAGTGCCCTGGCTTTCACCAAGATAATAGGCACACGGATAAACCCAGATAAAGATTGGAAATGGCGTCAAGCATGTGCGCCCAGCCCCTTTTATTGGCAGGGTCACATGTCCTGTGATGCCTGTGCTGCATGGGTGTGGTATGGGTATAAACCAGCCATGAGGGAGTGGCTGTGGCATGCTGACAACTAGACCTGTGATCAGCAGATCACTACAGGGAAGACCTGGGACATGTAGCGTTGTTGTTCGCTCCCTGTAAGCGTAAGCGAAGTGGGCTGGCTGAAACCCACATCCTTCACAACTTTACCAATAAGGCGATTTGAATCCACACAACCACCGAGATAGGTACACAATGGGTGCGCGATTCCCCTTTTTTCTCCCCCAAAAACATATATATATTAATATTTAATAAAACAGAGGACATATTATTTTAATAACAAACAAAAGAAATTACAAAAACTAGTTTTAGGATATTGAAGTTACAAAATAGCCTCCCAAAAAATTCAAATTACTGAAGAAAAACATAAGTTTAATGAATTTTATAATTCCAAATTAGCATGTAAAGAACCTTTGAAATTCACAGAAAAAAACACAGGTTTTAGGCACGTTATAGTTAGTAATTAGCATTTAAAAAACTTTGGAAATTCAATGAAAAAACATAGGTCTCAAAGACGTTATAGTTAGTTGGACATTTCTCTTGTACAAAACCATAGAAATTCCCCTGTTATAGTTACTACCTAACTATAATGCGCGCCCCGCATTGCACTGCTGATGATACGTCACATATTACATGATTCATGACATGGTCAGTGACATCACTGATGACATCTCAAATGACATCACTGATGACATCATCCACGTGACAATCTGATGCGCCTCATCAGACCTTAATATAACACTTTATACACCCACTCTAAAATACAGGCTATATTTTTCAAAACCACAATACCAGTTAGTACATTTCTACTGACTAATTTCTAGGTCTACACATCCATCAATTCATTCACCCATACAGCCATCAAAACAGCATTATCATATCCAATCACAAATCTATACAGACACTACGACACCGCCTTTCATTCATAGAGTAAGTTACTAGTTAGTAATAGCAATAATTAATCACACATTTATTTACTCACCTGTACAGTTATACACATACCACCTCATTTATTTAAACATATACTAACACATGCTTACACTCTAATACAATAACTAATACAGGCACACACTGATCCATACAGGCACTCTCACAATCACTCACTCTCACACATAGTCATTTATAGAGTTCAACACTCATATATACTGCCTTTCACATATCCAGTTACTCACACATGTACCACTGAGGCATCTATTTACTCACTAAGACACTTATACATACACTCACCCAGCCATACAGCCCTTCACAGATACAGTCTGTGTAGGGCTGTATGGCTTCCAGTGAATTATCCACTCACACATCTGTGCACAGAGTCACACCCCTCACTCACCCACACAGACACTCAGGCACCCATACAGATACTCAGACAAGCAATCAATAGCCCATATAGATCTTCATTTAGCTGCTAACCAAACCATGCAACCACTTGCACACCTTCTGACAACCTAAACTGCGTGAATGTCTGTATCTATCGCTAACACATGCATTAAGCAAGACACAAATAATGACTCACTTATACAGTCAGTCACACACCTACTTAATTATCCATCCTGACTCTTACACACCCATTCCTTTGTCAAAAAACTTTGACATATATATATATATATATATATTTATATAAAATATATTTACATTTTATCGAAACAAAGATTCACTGGATGATGTCATCAGTGAGGTCATCAGTGATGTCATTTGAGATGTCATCCGTGATATCACTGACCATGTCGTGAATGAAGTAATATGTGATGTCATCAGCAGTGCATTGCGGGGGCGTGAGTTATAGTTAGCTAAACTAACTATAACAGCAGAATTTCTATCATTTGTATGATTGAAATGTCCAACTTACTATTACGTCCCTGAAACCTATGTGTTTTTCTGTCAATTTCTACGTTTTTTTAATGCTAATTCCTAACTAGAACGTCTGGTAAACCTATGTTTTTTTCAGTGAATATATATATATTTATAGTCACTGAAAAAACAAAGATGATGGACGGAATGCTGAACAGTGTCAAACATTCAACCCAGCCCAGTCTGGGGCTAAAGCCATAATTTTTTCTCACCATGCCAGTTTGGACGGAGTCATATGCATGTCAGTCTTGACCCTAGTCCTCATGGTAACAATCCAGTCCAACCTGCCAGGCCAGGTCCTCCCTGGATTGGAAAACAAGCATTTTGGGACTACTTTCAGGGTATCATCCCTCATCAGCCAGGCTAGCTTGAACCTGGGGGCGTAGCGAGCACAGGACCCATGTCTGGGTATACCCTTACCACTCACAACATTGCAAAACAAAGATGATGGACGGAATGCTGAAGAGAGTAATACACCTCCCTAGAATTATATTAATACAGGTGTCAATCTGGCAATCATATATAGAAAACTCTAGTTGCCTTTTAAAATTAATTGTAAATAATGATAAAACATTTTCAAAGGGCTAAACCTTATCATTACTTTAGCATTCCAGACTATTCCTTATGAAACAAAATATCTTGATTCGGTTATTGATATATTTATATGGATGTCTTATTTTCAACCAAATAAAGTTTATGAATCGAATCGACAAAAATTCTTAATTTGCCAAACTAACCATCTCAGTAATGTGTATAGGTCTTCCTTCAAGAAGAAAAGGAGAAAGACTAAAATGATAGAGTTAACTCTAAAAAAACATTAAAAACAATATGATATTTTAAACAATTTTCAATGGGCTAGACCTGCTCATTGCATAAAATTTCCATTACAAATTTACATGTAGTTCCTCATCTACATTCATAACACTCGTTGTAGGGGCACCCGCTTTTCAAAACTATTGTATATGTTTCAGTCCGCTTCGTAGACTTCATGGAAATGATGTGCTGTACTTTATCTCATATCTTGATTTAATATTGCTATTATGTAAATGTATGAAACTTATATAGCGCAGGACTTACCCTGGGGCATCTCTGCGCTTGCTTAGGGAACCCGTCCTGGTATTCCCCTGTGAGATAGCCCTGGAAGGGTATCCACAAGGTGAAAGCCAGGCATCCCGCCGCGAAGGGCCAATGTGGAGATTAAGCAAGCTATTGCCCAGAGTCGCAGAGTGTGAACCCGTGAGTCGAGAAGGCACCGAAGCGAGATTTATCAAGTCCGTGGGATTATTGAGCCCAAGACCCACCGAGGCGGGGAATTGAACCCTGGTCCAGGGCCGAAACTCAAGCTCCAGGTCTGCCGCCTCTAACCCCTGAGCCACACTTCTCCACATGTAGCACCATTATGTGCTACAGTATTAATTTTTGTACTGGATAAATAGTACTTTCAATATACCATTTGGAAAATGGGCAAGAGATGCCATAAACAATGTAATCTGTTTTACCTATGAGGAACTTTATATCATTTGTTTCCCATTAGTCAATGAGAACTTAAACTGTTTTACGTTGCAACTGCTTTTACAGGCCTTATATTGGCCACACAGATAAAAGGCAAGTGGGGAATGCAGCCAAATATGTGGAGGGTTAGTAAGATAGCTCTGGACAAGCCTATCTTTGATGGATGGACTCTATCTATAGATTATAGAAGAATTGACATCATCTCTAAACTTCAGAAATATGCCATTGTTGTTAATGTCCCAAAGGTTTAATAATGCCTTTGAGGAATTTAGCTTCCCTGTATATGTGGTAATGAAACAGATTGATTCCATGTTCTCATCTTTGGATTTGCCCTTTATGTTAGTTGTCATGAAAAGTAAGGTTTCCCTGTTTAGATTAATACCCTTGTCAGATGCTTATTTTAGCATTTTATACATGCACCCCTAAGTTTGAAGCCCTGTACCATCTCATCAGGTGTACTAATGTACATAGCATGGGAAGTACAATTCTGTTTTGTTCTCAAGAGATAATCCAACTGAAGTTTGGTGGATGATTACTGGAAGCATGAAGTGTGGTGTTTCCTGCAGTTTCTTTCCTAAACAGGTGTCAATAGTGGAGAAACATTTACTCAGGTTTAGATCTAAATATTCTATCTGATCTGCCGTATGGTTCATGGTAAATTATAGATTGAGGTAATTGACATTTATTTATTTATTAATTTTTTTACTTATTTTTATTATTTCCATACTTTGCACAGTTTACACATCATATATTTACACATTACATATAATCCATTTCATATTATTTGCCTATAAGTTAAAACATAGGATCGGCAATAACGACTCAATTTGTTATATGTATAGCAAAAACAATAAGGCGAGAACAACAAAAAACAAAAGAAAACCAACAGCAAAGGGATAGCCCTTAACCTTACTGCGGCCCAATATTCTCTTTCCATCAAGTTATGGGTTCCCATATTTTTAATCCTCTCATTTTACCTCTAATCCCTTTCCTGGAATAAATGGGTTTTTCCAAATTATAGGCTTCCAATAAATTAGCCAACCAGGTTTGCATGATAGGTGGATTTTTATCTAACCAGGCTCTAGCTATAGTCAGCCTATAAACTGCAGCAGCCACAAAGATAAACTCTTTATGTACTATACCTCCATTCTGATCCAACCCCAACAATAATATTGATGGTGTGAGGGTTATGCTTAACTTTAATGACCTAATTAGAAATCGTTCTATATTTTCAATCAGAGTATACAGTTGTGGACACGAGGCGAAAACATGGATTATATCTGCCTCTGGATGATTGCACCTTGGACAAGTGGTACCCGTAGTGCCTCCCCATTTAGCTATTCTTGCTGGTGTAAAATATAAAAAGTACAGCGTTTTATAGTGCTGTGACTGTAGCGGTGCCGAACATAAAACTGTACGTGCAAGCTCAAGTGACTCTTGAAATAATTCTTTCGGAATACTCAATTTAGATACCCATTTGTTGCTAAATTTCTCCATATCATCAGCTTTTCCTTTCACCAGGCAAGCGTACAAGCTCCTAATTGTGCAGTCTGCAGAGATTTGGATTTTCTCTAAAATTTCATTACTCTGATATCCTGCAGGTCCTCCTTGTTTATTACCCAAAAAACTCCTAACCTGAAGGTATTTAAAGAAAGATCTCCTATCAATGTCGAATTTCGTCACAAGATCTGTAAACTGTAGCATCGCTTCAATCCCTCTGAGGTCCCCAATCTGATCAATACCCCTTTCAGCCCATCCAGCCATTGTACTATCCGCAAAAATTGCTGCAGGCAATGATCTATTCTTATATAATCTGACATATCTATTAAACCTACCAAGGCCTGACCTCTTTAAAAAAACATTCCAGATTCTAACAGCAGCATTTAGTGTTTTAAACCTGGTCCTTTTATAATACCCATACTCCGTACAATTTAAAAAACAATTTTCTGCTTCTTCGCCCAAAACAGCCTTGTAAATTTCTGTCGACATACTTGTAACTTTTTGTGTCTTACCACCTCCCCCAATTAACCCCTGCATATACTGCAGGGCCGCAGCAACATAATACATCCTGAAATCAGGCACTCCCCATCCCCCTTTTTCTCTCGACAAAGCCATAAATCTATAAGCCCTTCTCGTCTTGCCTTGTGCCCATATAAATTTATTCAGAATGATCTCTAGTGAGTTAAACCACTTATTCTCAAAAAACAGGGGGATAGCTCTAAAAAAATAAAGGAACTTGGGGAGAATTAACATTTTTATAACATTTGTAGTTCCTACCAGAGACAGATGTAAATTGTTGAGCCTTTCTAGGTCATTTTTGACTTTTGCCAATAGGGGGGCGATATTATTTCCAACAACATTATCAAGGTCTGCAGAAATAGCCACCACTAAATAAACTGCCGAGGTAACCACACGTGGATCATTACAGTTAGAATAACCATTTTCTATTATCTGGGTCTTTGCTTTATTAAGACTATACCCAGAGATTTGCCCAAATAACTACGCTTCCCGTTCCACTTGACCAATCGACCTTTGAGGATCAGGAGTAAGTATTGCCACATCGTCTGCATAGGCGAGGGATTTAACAACGCACCCATTCAGCCTAACTGGCGTGATCAAAGGATTGCCTTCTAATCTGTGGAGCAGTGGTTCTAAATACAGGGCAAATAACAGTGGGGATGATGGGCACCCCTGTCTTGTCCCTCTTCCTATATTAACATTTGCTGAATACCCCCGATTGACTCTAATTCTGGCTATAGGATCATTATATAGCGCCTGTATAGCCCCAATAAATCCCTCGCCTATCCCAGACCACCTCATAGTTTGCCATAAGTACTTCCAAGAGACCCTATCGAATGCCTTCTCGGCATCTAAGAAAAGTGCTGCCATAGGGTCTCCCAGGCCACCCGCCGCATCGAACATGGTTAGCACCGTCCTGGTATGCTGTGTTGTCCCTTTACCAGGTATGAATCCATGTTGGGCAGGGCTTACCAGACTCTCAATAACCCCTGACAACCTTGTGGCTAATATTTTAGAGTAGATCTTGACGTCAGCATTCATCAATGTGATCGGCCTATAAGATCCTGTGCTTTTTGGGTCTTTCCCCTTTTTTAGGATTACAATGATATCTGCTCCTCCCCAAGATGGGGGAGCCCCTTCACCTTTTTGTGCTGAAATCATAATATTAAACATATCATTAATCAATACATTTTTAAAGACTTTATAAAACTCCACCGGAATCAAGTCCGGCCCTGCAGCTTTACCTGTTGGTAGGCCATTCAGTGCGGTGTTAAACTCCTCTAGTTGTATTGCCGTCTCAAGTTCTTCTCTTCTATCTTCAGACAACTTATAGGACTCCACTCCCCCTAAGTACCTCTCTATATCAGTAACACTCTCTTCCTTCTCTGGGGTATAGAGGGTAGTGTAATACTCCCTAAAAACCTCCCTCACTTGTTCTATCTCGCTTACCATGTTACCCTGGCTATCCTTAATTTCTTTAATATCCGAAGTAGCCATTCTCTGTCTCGTACGGACCGCCAAAATATGTCCTACCCTCTCGCTTAATTCGTATGCGCTCTCCTTTTTGGACAGATAATTATTCGCCTCCTTCTCTACTATGCCTTCTACCGCTTCTGCTTTCACAGCTATAATTCTGAACAGATGTGATTCCACTGGGACATTCTGTGTTAAGGCTAAAGCAAGCTCTTCTTCCTCCTTTATCAGTCTCAATCTTACCTCCTCCAGTCTCGCCCTCTCCTTCTTTTGTTTTGCCAGGACAAAACTAACTGTCTCCCCCTTTACTCCCGCTTTGAAAGCGTCCCAGACGATTCCTGAACTGGCAGATCCTCTATTAATTTCCCAATAGAATTTTATCCATTTTTCCATATGAGCTCTGTATGCGTCGTCTGTTAATAATGATCTTTCAAACGTCCATTGTGACCTGATATTCTGGCCCTGTCCTAATTTGAAAGTTAAAATCAACGGACTGTGATCTGATACTATCCGAGGTTGTTTCTCGATTTGGACATCTTGTAGTATTATACTAGAAATTAAAAAATAATCCAACCTAACCAGAGTCCTATGCGGGGCCGAGAAGAATGTGCTACCATCTACCTGTTGTGGTAATTTAACCCAAGGATCTACCAGGGAGTTATGTGTGACCAGATCTACTAAAGCTTTAAATACTTTCTTCTTCCTACCACCATAATGTCCACCCATCTGCAAACAAGAGCCATCTGGAACATGTATATTTAAATCTCCGCAACAACCTATTGGCTCAGGCCATTGAGCTAATTCAATATCCAAGTATTGTAAAACGTCAGGATCATCCTCAGTAGAACCATAGACTGACGTCAGTGTAAAGGTCTTTCCTTTAAAGCAGATTTCAAGGATAACCCACCTTCCCCACTGATCTTCTTTCTTTCTTTTAACCGTTATTTCCCTAGCCTTACCCAAAACTGCTACTCCTCTTGTTTTTGTCCCTTGTTTAGTGTTAGCCAATAATCTAAAGCCAAGTTGTTCCAATAGGTAGCCTCTTGTACCTTCAATATGTGTCTCTTGCAAACACACCAAGTCCAATCTCAGAGATTTTAGCAACGCTGCCACCCTCAACCTCTTGTTAACACAGTTGAGACCACAAATATTAATTGAGGCGATTCTACACGTCATCATATTGCCACAGTTTCCTTATATGAAGGACTGATCTTTTTGTATACTGCATACTCTGTAATTTGTAGGACGTGTAGCTGTGCTGAGTCAAATATTGTGTATTGTGCACTTGTACTTCCCCCCCCCTCCCCCACCCACCCCCCTCTCTCCCCCCTCCACAGTTCCCACTCCTCCCACCCTGGTCCCCCCCCCCTCTACGGGCAAATAGGTCAAAAGACCTATGTGTGGCCGCTTTTGAATTGCGTCAGTCGCTTCCCCTCCCAGCCTAATCTCATCACTAGCTGAGTTCCTGGCACCACTTATCCTTTAAAAAGACTATACTTATAATGAAGACCCATCTATTATATCCTTACCATCAACTCAAGCCCCCTTCCTATTCTTCAGCTCTTCAATGAACTGCTGTGCTTTAATTTCGGAGATGAACACCCTTGTTTTCCCTTTTGTTACGACTTTCAGTTTAGCCGGAAAAAGAAGGTATGCCTCTGACCCTAATGCCTGGAATGGAGCAATCAGCTGTCTAAGCCTCCACCTTCTCTCCACTGTCACGTGGCAAAAATCGGGCCTAGCAAAAAATGTGATACCCTCAGAGACCCTTTTGCTATCAGGTCTAGCTTTGGCAATAATCTCTTCCCTCAGCAAAAAGTTCCCTACATTTACCAAGATAGCTCTGGGATAAGAGCCCTGCCCATCTTTTCTGGCCCCCTGTTTCAATGTAAAGGGATATCTATGCGCTCGCTGTATCTCTTTATCCCACTGCCAATCTGACTCTGGGAAAGCCCCTTTTAACAAGTTCACCACAAAACGCCTTGTGTCCTGCCCCTCAATCCCTTCTGCCACACCCAAAAGTCTAATGTTATTTCTTCTTTGGCGATTTTCAAAATCTTCCAACTTCCATTGGAAATCCTCCGAAAGTTTTTCTTGATCTGATTTAAAAGTTTTGAAGTCGCCCATCTCATCTTCTAGCTTTCCTGTTCGCTCTTCAGCCTCTGTTACTCTTTCAGCTAGTTCATCGTACAGCTTATTCATTTTCCTCATTGTAATTTGAATTTTTTTAGCGTCCTGTCTTGCTCTACGGCTTTCTGCTCTAGCCTCCGCTTGCATCTGCTTCAGGGTATTAAACAGTAATTCAACTGGGAGCTGATGCGCTGTATCTGAGCCTGCTGGGGGGGGGGCCTGTGTTGTTATCGTCCCCGTCCTGATATGCCTGAGATGTCGCTGAATAATCCCATAGTAACTTCTTCTGGGCCGCCTCAAACCCCCCTGCTAGCTGTCTAGATAGCCTCAAAGACTTCCTTCTAAGGGTGGCATCTTTATCAATGCTTGAGTCTGAGTCTGTTTGTTCACCCTCCTCTGAGCTTCCAGTGCTTGTTTGTTCAGGGTCTGACTCCTCATTTACTGAAAAGAAGCAATCTCCCTCTGCAGAGCCACCTTCGGCCTTACCTGCCCCTTCACCAGCTCCATTTTTACTCTTCAGGCTGAGGGAGCTCCCCCATGTTTTCAGGGACCCCGAACTCGCTAATTTCATATCATTTTCCACCATCAGCAGGGCTCCTAACATATCTGCGTTACCAAATTCACCCGCGGACTGGCCTTGACTTTCCTGACTTTTTTCCGTAGCTCCTCCAGCTTCAGTCATGTCAATGTCCACGTTACCTTCAGGCTGCGCCTCTCCTTCGTTCTCTGATTGCTGCAGCTTCTCTTGACGTGATTGCACCACTGTCTCTGCCTCTACCTCTGCTGTGTCAGTAGCGGCAGCTTCTTCTCCAAGCTCTGACTCTGACTTGCTGCCGAGTCCGCGATCCGGGCGTTGCCTAGCAACCCCACCTTTGGCGTCGTCAGCGTCCTCGAGGACGCTCTCCTGAGCGTCCGGTTTTCCGCTGCTTTCTCCGGGACCAGTGAAGCCGCCGATCCCGCTGCTGCCACCACCACTCCCCCGTCTACCTTTTGGACCTTGCATCCCGTCCATGCGCTGGTGGTTTCTCGGGGAGAAAGCTTCGGTCACGGTAGGCTGCCGCAACAATGTATCTCTGCCTTTGACTTTGTCTTGCTGTCTGCCGGGTTTATTAACATTAGTTGTGCGCAGAGTATGTTCATCTGAGCTGCTGCATTTCTGCTCGGGTTTCTTTTTTCCTCCGACCACGACCCCTGTTTTAGGGATAGCACCCGGATTGGCGCCTGGATTGTGCAAGGCTTTGCTCCCTGTTGAATCACTCGGCCCACTCAGCATTTTCTTGTCTTTCTTGTCTTTTTCTTTCTGTATTTCCTGCCTTTCACCTTTCGTCGATTTGGTAGGCATTGTAGACATCGCAGTCTCTGGCACTTGTGCTTCAGCCTGCTGTAAAAGGGTCTTCCTTTTAATCCTTAGTGCAATCGTACTCATCAGGCTTTTGGCACCTCTCTTCAACCAGTCGAAAGCTCGATAGCAGTGGTGAACTTGTTTAATAATTAACCCTGAGTAACTTAACTTTAAAGACTCAGTCTCGTCGTGTACCAGCCATGTCAGTGCCATTCAAAGACATCTAGGAAGACCATGGATTTCAGCTTCTGTGCATCCTACTACTTTCTCCTCAGGCTGGAGAGGGGAAAAAGTGCGACTGCTCACAGCAATCCAGCGTCGGCCATCTTGCCTCCTCCAGGAAGTCGGGTTTTCGAGGTAATTGACATTTATAGAGAAAAAGAAACATTTGTGTATGTGATGCACAAAGGGTTCCCCATTCCACATCAGAAAGATATCAATATATCTCAACCATAGAACAATGTACCAGGTTAGCTACCCAGAGTACGTGCTCCTCCCACCAGCCCACAACTAAGCTCACATAGATTGCGGTGCTGCAGGTGCCCTTAGCAGTTCCTTATATTGGTTTGAAAAGTTTATTTTCAAAGAAAAAACAAATTTCAGTTGAGCATAAGGTGACCATTTCCAATAATATGCATATTATACCATGTTAATAACTCTAGACCTCAGATAATGCTTGTATGCATGAATACCTTCTGTGTGTGGTATACAGGTGCACAGCGAGTTCAAAGTCTTATAAATGAAGAGAGATTTTGAACAT
Source organism: Lissotriton vulgaris (assembly GCF_964263255.1). Classification (NCBI taxonomy): domain Eukaryota; kingdom Metazoa; phylum Chordata; class Amphibia; order Caudata; family Salamandridae; genus Lissotriton; species Lissotriton vulgaris. The sequence continues at coordinate 1,866,609,477 of NC_141685.1, read as the reverse complement.
CGGGGGAACATGAAATGGTGTACATATTTTTCATGTGTTCTCTAGTAGACTAATATTTTTATTAGAAAATGGGATGGCCTGGGGGCTTAACTTGATTCTTATGCATCTTTGATAGAAGGTAGGAATTATAGGTGTTTCATTCTGGAGAAACTGAAAAGCATTCTGGTTTTGTGGTATCAGGCAGTGAATTTGCCAATATACATACTTTATAAGACCAGAAAATACAGCTTGTTTACTTATTTATTGCAATCATGTATGCTACATTGTTGAATTCCTTCTGCAATATATTGTTCCATAGACAATTCTTTGATAATCCCCCTGTATTGCAGATAAATTAATCTGCAATTAACATTGCAGATTAATGTATCCCCATCATTCTGCAATGAAACAAGGGTTTGTTGTTATTCAAAATGTCAAATTATATTTGTTCTTAGTTTTAAAATTCTTGTTACATAGATGTATTACACCTTTGATAATCAAATTACTGAACACAACAATATTATCTTTAATTGCCCAAGGAAAAAACAAAGATGTAGGTTTGGAATACAGAAGAGTCAGTGCAAATTCCAAATTCCTTTAGAACTTGTTTATATTAGTAGAATCCAAAGGATCTCAATTGTGTACTGCATCACAAATATTGCTCAAGGTATACATAGTATCACACATTTAATGATTCAACAAACTCGGTTCCTAAGTAGGTGGTAATATGGTGCATTCAACTTTAGTTTTACGTATTAGGTAGTTCGATTCAATTTATTTTGCATATACATTTAAGTAAGTCAATTTATGTATCAAAAAAATGCAACAGCACCTCAGGACTAAAAGATGGACCCAGACTTAGAAGGTTGGCTTCAGTCCTATTCAAATCTCTAGAGGAGAGATTCATAACTGTTGTACAATCTTTTTCATCGGTTATTGCTTTTTCATCCTTGCCCCATTGTTCCCATGTAGCTTCCTTTTCTTGTTTCTTCCCCTCCTGTGCTTTTGGTTTATTCCCTTTTCCTCAACTTTTTATTTGGTATCCTGTGTTGGAATTGTCTCTTCCTTGCTGAAGCAGTCTGTATACTTCCCTAAAAATGTACGTTTGATCTCTTTGACAGATCAATCAATGTCAATGGAATTCACTTCAGAACTCAAGTACAGATGGAGATTATCAATTTGTCTGGCCATATTTTTCATTGTTTTTTCATTCAGAATTTCTGAGCGTGTTGTCAAATTTCCTTGCAAACAAAAGGATGCACCCTGATTCAAAATCATTCTTATACCTCTGAAGTTTGTGTTGTTTACTCATTATGTCTTCCTTCATCACTTTCAAGGTATCCATTATTTTTGATTCTTCTGCCTCCCTACTTAATTTATAGTTCAACTCTTAAATTGCCTCCAGTATTAAACTGTGTTCGTCTGATGCATATTTTGTCAAAATTCTCAGCCATCGCTTTGAGCATGAACTTGAGTTTTCAGCTGTCTCCTCTAATAGTTTATGATTCCACAAAGTAGGAATTACGAATAGTCTCCATCCCTTACTGATTCATCCCACCTAGAATTTTTTTAAGTGAGTTCCCTTCCCACTACTTAATCAGTTTATTCTGGCATAACTTCTCTAAAAGAAACAATTTTTGTTTTCCTTTAGAAATTGTACTGGTTGAATTATTGGCCAAAGATGTTTTCTTCTTCCTTTATTTCCTACTTCAAAGAGAGATTCTGTGGTTTCTTTATGTCATTTGAGAATATCCTCTACCAAATTTGAGGTGGAGTAATGTACTAATGTTTAAGTCCTTAGAAACTTTAGAAGTGAAATGTGTTAATCAAGAATGCGCTTACCCTTTTGTAGGTCGGCGCATGTCCTTCCCCAAACCTTCCCCACATCCCATAAACACCACCTTACTCCTTCCTACCCCCCTCCTGTTTAGTATTAGAAATGTTGCATTTTGACAGCCACTTCCCTGGCACTTACCACATTTATAATTTAGTAGTGAACTTACACATGTGAGAATCACACCCATAGAAAAGATCAGAGAAAAGTAGATGGATTTAGTGCTTCTAAACATAATATAAACTGCTGATTGTTACTAGTCCTCAAGAGGAACTGTGTTTCAAAGTAGTCTCTTAAAAGCTATTGAAGTACAATTCTTTCTCACTGTCCCAATCAATGACTAGTAAACTGATAAGTGGTAGCACAAGTGACTGAATTAAAACAAACAATGGAGGTCTAATTTCTCAAACATTCAATCACCTTGAAAAACAAATATTCAATCTTATTCCATACTGGTAGTAGAGGGATATTGGCAAAACATATGATACATATGTGGTGTGCTTATCACCTGTTGATGACTGCTCAACTCATGTGATTAACTCTCACCGCATATTTAATCTATAGAATTAAATATATTTAATTTATACCATAATATTGAGTTACAGATTCATTGTGATTATAGCAGGTTTATTCAATGGGAATTTTAAAGAATGTCCATTTAACTTACTCATAAATTTAAACAAATGCCGGGTGCATTTATGAGTACAGCGCCATCCATAGGAGAAAATTCAGAAACAGAATAAGGCAAAAAAGAGCCTTGGCCGTAAATCTATTACATCTTCTAATTAATATTTCAGTGTACATCTGTCCAATAAATGATACTTAGATCTCTGTTCCAACAATGGAGTCCTGTTAAAAAAAATTCCTGTTGTTAAAAGTGTACCTCTTCTCATACTCAGCTTTAAGATTATGGGTGTTTTTTTGTACATGGAATTGCACATATTTTGGCGAAAGCTATTTAAAAGTTATTCAACCACCTATTTATGCACCATAGCTTGTGCGCAGAACACGATCCAGGATGTGTCCTGGACATGATGTCTCATCCTCATTCCGCATGAAAATTTACTCCTTATTATGCAGACCAAAATATATATAAAAGTATCTAGAAGAATCAATTATTATAATATAATTACTACAGGAAAAGTACATTTGGCAAATTGGGATATAAACATTCAGAGATTTTATTTATGTTTATTTATTCATTTATTTAGTGTTTTAGAGATCGAGAATGTGACCCTTTAGGCTATCAGAGTGCTTTACAGGGATAACACTTTCTATACAAGTATGAAGTGGTCAAAGAAAAAGAAGAACACAAGTAGGAGTAAAAGGACGTGAAACATTTGGGGAATAACACAGTGTATACAATGTTTATATCATAATTCAGAGAACTCCAGCAATTACATTTGTTAGAGTACAAGGTCAGCACAAGATGGATATCATCCAGTCAGTCCAAACTCTAGCAGCAACTAAAATAGTCAAAGCCACTGAGCGGTGTGTGCAATGCATGATTTATGGGAGAAACATGCCCTTTAGGAAGATTTTGGCTTCCTTTTTAAATATTGACAACAAGGGAATTCTTCTGATGAAAGACGGCATCGAGTTCTAGATTCTTGGTGAGACCCTAGAGAAAGCATGATTGTAAGTTTTTTCCTTTCATAAACGGGGTGACTGGAGCACAAAGTTTCCAGCGGACCGGGAGTTTCTGGCTTCTCCAGAAACCATGATTTTCTGGGCTTGATATGCAGGGGGTTTCGTGTAGCGCTTTGTCTGTGATACATGCCAGTTTGAATTGGATTATGGCTTCAAGAGGAAGCCAGTTCAGCACCTTCAGATGCGCTGAGATGTGATTGAATTTGTTTGAGCCCATTAAGAGTCTGGCTGCGGCATTGAGGCAAGCTTTTAGGGGGGCTGTGGAGATCTTGGGCAGGCCTGAAAGGGTTGAGTATACATATTCGATTCTGGAGATAACTAATGCCTGGACTGTCATTTTTAGGTCTTTGTGTTACAGCAAACAAATGATGGACAGAATGCTGACAATGCAAATGCAAACATTCTACCCCAGTCAAAAGATCTGGGTTAAATCCATCATTCTTTTGCCCGTTGCGCCACCCCAGTTTGGACCCAGCCATATGCAAATCAGTCTTGACCCTGTGCCTCATGGGAACAATCAAGAACAAACTGCCAGGCCAGGTCCTCCCTGGACGGGAAACAATCATTGTGGGACCGGTTTCAGGGTATGTCACCCTCCTTCAGCCAGGCTAGCTTGAATCCAGTGGCACAGTGAGCAAGGGTGAAAAGTGTTACAGTAAACAATTGTTGGATGGAATGCTGACAATGCAAACATTTTCCCCCAGTAAATAGATCTGGGTTAAATCCATTGTTCTTTTGCCCACTATGCCACCCCAGTTTGGAACCAGAAATATGCAAATCATTTTTGACACTGTGCCTCATGGGAACAGTCCAGACCAAACTGCCAGGCCAGGTCCTGGCTTGTCAGTTTGGGCTGGTCAAGACTGATTTGCATTTGCTGGGTTCAAAGGAGAATGGCATGGTGAGCAAAAAAATAATGGATTTAGGCCCAGATCTCTGTACTGGGGTGAATGTATGACATTGTTCTGCATTCAGTCCATCCACTGTTGTTTTTGCATTTGTATGCCCAAACGAGAGTTCCATGCTCTCCATGCAACTGGAATCAAACTATCCTGACTGAAGAGGGGTGAAACCCCGAAACCATTTGTAGGATGTTTGTTTCCAGTCCAGGGAGGACCTGGATTGGCAGTTTGGGCTGGACTGTTCCCATGAGGCACAGGGTCAAGACTGATTTGCATATGGCTGGGGTCAAACTGGAATGGCATGGTCAGCAAAACAATGATGGAGTTAACCCAGATCTCTGTACTGGGGTGAATGTATGACATTGTTCTGCATTCAGTCCATCAACTGTTGTTTCTGCATTTTTAGGTCTGAGGAATCAGGGAAAGGTTTAGTTTCCTCAGGTAGCTCAGGTGAAACCTGGCAGTATAAGCCATCGAGTTGATGTTGTCTCGCCTATTCAGGTTGCTGTCTAGGATAATTCCTACAGATTTGGCAGATTCCACTATGGTCAGTTTGCAGTTCAATGCTGTGATCGACTTGGTCCATTCCCGGATGTCAGTGTTAATTTTAGGGGGGTAGACTAGAAGGAACTCTGTTTTTTGTGCATTTAGTTCGAGCTGGTTGCAGGTGAACAATTGAAAGTCCAGCTTTAGAGCCTCATTCAAAGTTTAGATCTCCTCTAGAGATGAGATTTTGATGTAGATCTGGGTATCATCTGCATACATCTGGATATCATCTGCTTTTTGCCACCAAATCCATCAGGCAGCTTGTGAATGCTGGTCAAACGGCGGCCTTGATCCTTTTGGATCTAAGTGCCGCCTTTAACACTGTAGCTCACCACACGCTGGTGCAATGTCTGAAGAAGGGTGGAGTGTCTGGTAGGGCCTTGGACTGGATAAGATCTTTCCTGTCGGGCGGTGCTTCCAGGTGAGACATGGCGAACACTACTCCAGGGTCATCAGGCTGAACCAGGGAGTGCCGCAGGGCTCGACCCTGAGCCCAACCCTGTTTAATATCTTTGTAGCTCCCATGATGGAGATTGCTGAAGGGTTTGGGATCAGGGTCGTATCCTATGCCGGTGACACGCAGCTGGTGGTCTCCCTGACCCAGGCACCGGAGTCGGCTGCCTCCAGCTTCAGGGCATGCTTGCAAGAATTGGCTTCATGGATGGCGAAGAACTGCCTGAAGCTGAATGGCGACAAAACTGATGTGCTGGTGGTGGGTCGAGCCCTGACTGTATGGTTATCGGCATGGTGGCCCCAGGAATGGGGGATGACACCTACGCCCTGTGTGCAGGCTAAAAACCTGGGAGTCTTTTGACTATCAAACCAGGCGGGTGGCAGGCGCCTGCTTTGGGATTCTGAAGGTCCTGCGAAAAACCTTGGACCTTTTGCCCATGGCGGCCAGGATGACTCTGGTCCATGCGTTAGTGACGTTGCACCTAGACTATGGTAACATTCTGTATCTAAGCGCACCAACTAAATGCTTGCTCCGTCTGCAGGGAGTACAGAATACTGCAGCCCGCCTCATCTTTAGGCGCCCGAGAAGGTCATCGGCTAGGGCTGCTCGGGCTGCACTACGCTCCCGATAAAAGAAAGAATCACATTTAAGGCTCTTTGTGTTTGCCACTGAATCTTGCAGGGAAAGTCCCCTGTATCTATCAGAACTCCTGTCCCTGTATGCTCCCACACGTCAGCTGAGGTCAGGGTGGGTCGGCTTGGTGTGCGTTCCTACTATTAAAAAAGCTAGGGTGGGGGGTCGGTCCTTCCGACTACTGGTGGCCAAACAATGGAATGCCCTCACGACGGAGCTCCGGATGGAGACTCAGGAGAGTTGTTTCAGGAAAAAATTTAAAACACTCCTTCTTCCCCAAGTCTAGGTGGTTGAGGGCTCTGGGCTTCTGATTTTGGGCTGACCTTACCGCAGCGCGGGGACATACTGGCATAAGTGTATTCATTGCGCTTTACAAATGGACTTATTATTATTTTATAATTAGGTCGGAGGAGATGTTGGCGGTATGTAGTAATTCAGCTAACGGTTTAAGGTAGAGATCTAAGAGGGTTGGGGAAAGAGTTGATCCTTGGGGATTCTGATCGTTATTGGGGAAGGAGCAGATCGATTGATTTTGACTAAGAATCTCCGGGTGCGGTTCCGGAAAAAAGATCTAAACCAGTCGAACATGGATCCCCCAGTCTCATCCTGAATTTGAGGCATTCAAGAAGTTTCTCATGGATGACTATGTCGAATGCCGAGGATAAATCCAGTAGAATTTGGAGACATGTTTTGCCGTTGTCAAGGGATTGAAGGGCATCAACCACAAGACCTTTACCCAGATTGGAATTTGTCGAGCAGATTAAAGTGGATGATATGTTGGCTCAGTTGAAGTGGCACACATTTCTCCAGAGCTTTTGCTAGAGGTGGGATATTGGATATTGGTCTGAAATTGTCTGCAGCAGCAGAATTCAAGGTGTTTTTTTTTAAGATAGGGACAACTTGACCGCCTTTTGGAGAGTCAGTATGGACCCTTGCAGTAGGGAAGCGTTGATTATTGTAGTTCAAATGGGAATTATAAATTGGGAGGTCGCAACCACGCAGCTGGAGGAGAGTGGGTCATTAAAGTGGTTATTCGGATTTAAGGAGGGTCGAATTTTCAAGATGGAATGGTTGTCAAATAACTTGAAGTTAGACCAGTGCGCTTGGTTCTTGGGTGTTGTCGGGGGGGAGAGGGGATCGATGGGTCTGGCAAGAAATTATTGGTTGTTGGTGGCGGAATTAAGTTATTTTCCTAGGGAGGTAATTTTGGCTGTAAATAAGGAGAAGAACTCCTCACAGGCTATTAGGGATTTTGACGTTTCTTTGGAAGTTTTAGCCATTTTGTTAGATTGGTGTTTGACCATTTGAAAGAGCTTATGAAGTCTGTTATTAGAGTTTTCCAGTTCCAAACGAAAGAACTCTTTTATAGATTTCAGGATGTTCCTATTGTAAGCATTTCTGGTCTGCCAGAGTAGTTTAGTTGGGAGGCTGAGGGGTGCTGTCTCCAGGTTCTTTCTGTTAGCCGGAGGGTTCTCCTTTCATTGTTGAGGGATCCATTGAACCAGGCTTCTTTTTTTCTTTGACTCTAGATCTTTTAAGCTTTAGCGGGGCAAGAGCATCAATATGTCAGACATAGTCGAGTTGTAGTGTTCTGTAAGGTCCTTGACATTTGAGAGATTTGGGTGGGGAAGGAGGTCATTCTTGCAATGTGCAGCCAGCTTCGTGAGATCTAGGCTCTTTGCGTCCTGAGACAGATTTTCGGTTTCACAGGTTGCTCTGGCCTTATCTTGTGGCTGCCAGGCAATAGGAAGATAATAGCATGGTGGACAGACCAGTCTATTGAGTTAAGCGTGACCGCCTGTTGCCTTAGTAATGATCCAATCCAGCATGGCACCTTTCATGTGATTTGGTAATGTGCAGGCTTGAGTAAGTGATTGGTGAGCAAGGAAGTCTTTGAGGGCGTTAACCAGTCTGTCATTGAGGTCATTCCAGTGCAGATTAAAGTCTCAGATAAAAATGTAATCAGAGAGGGGGAAACCTTAGCTGTAATGATTTCCACGGGGTGGTCAATGAAGATGTTGTTCTTGCCTGGGGGGTGGTAGAAGATGTGCAATTGTCACTGCTGGGCAGCATCATTACATATGGAGAGTGCAAGATATTCTCAAGAGTTGAGGGGGTCAGCTTGAAGTTCAGTGACGAGGAGGTCTGAGCGGTAAATGCAGGCAATGCCTCCCCATTTTTTTTAGTTGCCTGTCAAGCCTTACGATGCTATAATTTGAAGGGACCAATAAATCTATCTAAGGTGACAATGATTAATTCAGTAAAGATTGCTGCGTCAGATTTTTGGCTCAGGATGAGAGTGGCGATGTCGGGGGCATGCTTTGCTGCTGATCGGCAGTTAATTAGGAGGCCGGAGAGAGGAGGGTTGGTGCATGTCTTGGGAGTTAGGGCAGTTAAGGGTACTAGCGCTGTTGCTGTTTACTCCTCTGTTATGGAGAGTTAATGATATATTAGAGTTGATTGCAACTGTGTGAGTAAAGTATTCATATTTCTTGTCTGGATGACTTGGGGCATCAGGAGAGGACTTACAGGCAAAAAAGGAGCGCTTGAATTTCGTCCTCTGAGAGATTGTTGGGATGCTTGCGAGGGCGAAGGTGTCTAAAGTCTTGAGGCGAGGGTTGAAGGTAGGGCTTAGTGAGTGGGGGAAGAACTGAGTTCTGGGAGAGCTTCATATTCAAGATAGATTGTTCGTTGAGGTTAAGGATGCTTTTCAGTTCAAGGACAGAGTTATGGATGCTCTGAGCTATGTTCGCTGCTCTGAAGTTCAGAGTTTCAAAGTCCATAAGTGAAGATTGAACTTGCAGAAAGGCGACCAGGGGGTCATGACCTGTTCTGGTGGCATGGTCCGGTAGGCTGGTAGTGGAGCTCGAATACCCTGCGTCTAGGATGCTGAGAGGAGGGGTGTGCAAGGGCTGGGTGTTCTCAGCAGGGTGGACATAGGGCTATTGGGTAGGGTGTCCCCTGCACTGTGAGCAACTAGTGTGGTATTCACTATGATTGATGGAGAGGAGCGAGGGTTGGAAGAGGGTGGCAGCGGTGTTGTCTTATTGTGAGATGATGGAAGTTGGGGGAGTAGAGGGAGGTTCACTAGTAGATATAGGGGAGATGCTTTCCAGAGTTTAATCTTGCATGGGGAACACCATGGGTCGAGTCGGGTCAGCCTGAACCGTAGGTGAGGGGTTGCAAGTGGGAGTGGCTGTATCTTTGATAGACGCTAGCCCCTTCGCTGCTAGCTCTCCCCCCCGCCCCCCCCCCCCCACCGTGCTAAGACTTTTTCTGGCTGCTTGGGGTAGTTTGTGATTAGGCCCTTGTAACTTTTTGACCACATAGGTATCCACGCCAAATTTGTGTCCTTTTCTTCCAACATCATGGGTATTTTAAAGGTACCCAAGGATTGATAATACCCCTGGAGGGGACCCAGAAATTAGCCAAAATAAAGCTAAATGTAGTTTTGTTTGGAAAAAATGGGGAAAAAGGGCTTCAGATTAAAGCATCTGATTTTTCCCTGCAAATGGTATAAACATAGTGGTTTTGGTGCTGAAGTCACCATCTTCCCAGCTTTCAGGGACACGCAGACTTTTGACGGAAAACCAAAAGGTTTTACACAGTTTTGGCTTTTTTCTGGGACATAGCCTATGTTTATTATTTTTTGTGCTTTCAACCAAATGCAATGATAAATCCTGAAACACTGTACATTTCTGTAAAGTAGACAACATTTTGAATTCAGCAAGGGGTCATTTGTGTAGATCCTTTAAGATTTTTGCAAGGGAACTAACAGTTGAAAATATAAACAATTGAAAATGAGTTAAAAACAGCCATTTGTGCCAACGTTTTCACCTGTAACTTTTACTAAGTATGACAGATGTTTGAAAGAAATATACTGTTACATTCGCTGCACCCTTCTTTTTGTGGGGATATATAGGACTTGTAGGTTCACCAAGAACCCGAGGAACCCAGAGCCAATAACTGAGCAGCATCTTGCAATGTTTTTTTGTTGTGTACCGGGTATATAGCAATTCATTTGGGAAAATATCAACAGGGAAAAATCGGTATGAAAGTTACCTTTGCATTTCTGAAATGGGAACAAAATATAGAGTTTATAAATAGTAGCTATTTGCACAACTCTGAAATTGTAGGTACCTATTCCAGCATGTGAATTATAGCTCATTTTACACATTGTATTACATTTGGAAGGCAGAAATGCATTGAAAGTAAATAGGTAATACCAGTTGCTCTACAGTTTTGTGCTCTTCTACGTCTCCCGATACAAATGGTACCTCAATTGTGTGGGTGGGTATAGTCCTCGCAACAGGAAACAACCCAAACTGCAACGTGGACTCACCACATTTTCACAGTGAAAACTGCAACTTTTTTTGCAAAGTGCCAAGCTGTAGATTGTGATCCCTAACTTTGCCAGCACCTGTGGTGGAAAATTCAGAAATCTGTGTGGATCCAAACATTCCACCCACCCCACATTTCCCAAAGTCTTCAGAGAAAAATGGTAACTCACTTGTGTGGGTAGGCCTATTGCCCAAGACACGAAACAGCCCAAAATGCAACAGGGACACACCAGGTTTTCACAGTGAAAACTGACCCTTTTTTTGCAAAGTAACTAGCTGTAGATTTTGAACCCTAGCTCTGTAGATTTTGAACCCTTGCTCTGCCGGCACCTAGGGAAACATAGCAATCCTATACATTTTTAAAAACTAGACACCCAGAGGAATCCAGGAAGGGGGGGACTTATTTGGCTCTCACCAGGTTCTATTACTCAGAATCCCTTGCAAACCTCAAAATGTGTAAAAAAAAACACATTTTTCTCACATTTCTGTGGTGGAAAGTTCTGGAATTTGCGTGGATCCACAACATTCTACCCACCCCACATTCCCCAAAGACTTCTGAGAAAAATGATACATCACTTGTATGGGTAGGCCTGGTGCCCGTGACAGAAAATGGCCTAAAACACAATGTGGACACACCACATTTACACCGTGAAAACATATCCTTTTTTTGCAAAGTGCCTAGCTGTAGATTTTGAATCCTAGCTCTGCCGGCACAGAGGGAAGCCAAGCAAACCTACACATTTATGAAAACTAGACATCCAGGGAAATCCAATATTGGGTGACTTGCCTGGCTCTGACCAGGTTCTGTTACCCAGAATCCCTTGTAAACTTCACTTTGTGCCTCTGTTTACCCTTTCTCTCCACAGATTCCCCCCTCACTCATTTCCCGTTGCCCCGCCACCCTTTCCCGCCATTTTGCCCGCAAATCGGTCTCTTCCCCGCCTACCCTCCCCCCGCCCACCTCCCAGCTGACCCCTTCCCCCCCAGATACCCATAAATGGCGGCCGCTGCGAGGCTGAGGTAGCGACCCTTGACCCAAGGGTAGGTTGCTCCCCCTGCCTCGTGCAGCGCCACCAGTGCTCTCCGCCATCTGCCAGTTTTTTGCACTCTCCTTTCTCTCCACAGATTCCCCTTCGTTTTTTGACCTCTCTGTGTGCCTCTGTTCACTCTCTTTTCTCTCCACAGATTCCCCTTCGTTTTTTGACCTTTCTGTGTGCCTCTGTTCACCCTCTTTTCTCTCCACAGATTCCCCTTCGTTTTTGACCTCTCTGTGTGCCTCTGTTCACCTTCTTTTCTCTCCATAGATTCCCCTTCGTTTTTTGACCTTCTGTGTGCCTCTGTTCACCCTTTCTCTTCACAGATTCCTCCCTCACTCATTTCCCGTCCCCCGCCACCCTTTCCCGCCGTTTTGCCCGCAAATCGGTCTCTTCCCCGCCTACCCTCTCGCCGCCCACCTCCCAGCTGACCCCTCCTCCCCCAGATACGCATAAATGGCGGCCGCTGCGAGGCTGAGGTAGCGACCCTTGACCCAAGGGTAGGTCGCTACCCCTGCCTCGTGCAGCGCCACCAGTGCTCTCCGCCATCTGCCAGTTTTTTGCACTCTCCTTTCTCTCCACAGATTCCCCTTCGTTTTTTGACCTCTCTGTGTGCCTCTGTTCACCCTCTTTTCTCTCCACAGATTCCCCTTCGTTTTTTGACCTCTCTGTGTGCCTCTGTTCACCCTCTTTTCTCTCCACAGATTCCCCTTGGTTTTTTGACCTCTCTGTTCACCCTCTTTTCTCTCCACAGATTCCTCTTCGTTTTTTGACCTCTCTGTGTGCCTCTGTTCACCCTTTCTCTCCACAGATTCCCCCCTCACTCATTTCCCGTCCCCCCGCCACCTTTTCCTGCCGTTTTGCCCGCAAATCGGTCTCTTCCCTGCCTACCCTCCCGCCGCCCACCTCCCAGCTGACCCCTCCTCCCCCAGATACCCGTAAATGGTGGCCGCTGCGAGGCCGCGCAGCGGACGCGCCGCTGGCGCGCCGAAGGCGCGCCTAAGGCAAGCCCGTCTGCGCCTGTCGCGCCTGGAACGTGCCCAGCGCCAGGACCCCTTGCCCCCACCGACAACAGACGACTCGTCACACCTACGACGCCGCCGCACTCAGCGCACTCAATGCAAGAACACCATCCGCATTACGACCAACACCGACGACCCCTACACCAACGCCGAACACCTCCACTTCCAGATTCACACCGACCCTAAGACGACCCTCAGGGGCACCCTCGTCTACAGACCCCCGGGACCACACACACAATTCAGCGAAGACATCACGACTTCATCAGCCCGCACGCCCTCCCCTCCGCCGACTACATCCTCCTAGGGGACCTCAACTTCCACCTGGAGAACAACAAGGACCGCAACACCGTCACCCTGCTGGACAACTTCGCCAACCTCGGACTCAAGCAACTGGTCAACACCCCCACCCACTACACCGGCCACACGCTTGACCCCGTCTTCTCATCCAGCAAGCACATTGCCTTCAGCCACTCCACCGGACTTCACTGAACCGACCACAGCTGCGTCCACTTCTACTTTAGAAAAACCACCACCCACCCCCACCCACAACAGGCTCCCCACAGAAGCTGGAGCAAGATCACCACCGACCAGCTCACCACCTACCTCAGCCAGAACCCACCTGCCAGCACACCGGACCCCAACGAAGCAGCCCGCAACTTCACGCAGTGGCTGACTGCCTGCGCCAACGACCTCGCACCATTGAAGAACCCTCCCAGCAAACCAAGAAGGCCCCCTGGTTCACCGATGAACTCAAGGACTCCAAGAAGACCTGCCGCACCCTCGAGAAAACCTGGCTCCTCGACCAGACCACTGACAACTTGACCGCCCTCATACACGCGACCCGCAAGCACCACCAGCTCATCCGCACCACCAAGAAGAAATCACTGAAGGATCGACTGGACAACAACGCCCACAACAGCAAGGAACTCTTCAGCATCGTTAAGGAGTTCTCCAACCCCAGCACCGGCAAAAACAACATCGCCCCTTCACAAGATCTCTGCGACTTCCTCGCCTCGTTTTTCCACCGCAAGATTGCCGACATCCACAACAGCTTCGGCGCACCATCCTCACACCCAACCGCTGAACCAATGCACCCCTCCTCCACCCTCCGCACCTGGACCGCAGTGACCACCGAAGACACAGCCTGCACGATGAACACCATCCACTCCAGATCTCCGACTGACCCCTGCCCCCACCACATCTTCAACAAGGCCGACTCACCATCGCACCCCAACTCCAAGACGTCATCAACACCTCCTTCGACACCGCCACCTTCCCGGAGAGCTGGAAGCACACATAGCGCAGCGCCCTACTGAAGAAACCAACAGCGGACCCCACCGACCCAAAAACTTCCGCCCCATCTCGCTCCTCCCTTTTCCTGCCAAAGTCATCGAGAAGATCGCCAACAGACAGCTTGCCGCCTTCCTCGAGACGAATGGATCCCTCGACCCCTCGCAGTCCGGGTTCAGAGCCAACCACAGCACCGAGACCGCCCTCATCGCAGCCACCAACGACATCCGAGCCCTTCTCGACAACGGGGAAACAGCAGCACTCATCCTCCTGGACCTCTCCGCCGCGTTCGACACTGTCTGCCACCGCACCCTAGCCCAACACCTCAGCAACACCGGCATCCAAGAGAAGGCATTGAAGTGGATCATCTCGTTCCTCGCTGGAAGAACACAGAGAGTCCGCCTCCCCCCGTTTCGCTCCGAGGCCACCGAAGTCATCTTCGGCGTCCCGCAATGATCATCATTCAGCCCTCTTCAACGTCTACATGAGACCTCTCGCAGCCATCGCACGCCAACACAACCTCAACATCATCTCCTACGCAGACGACACCCAGCTGATCCTTTCCCTCACCAGAGACCCCGACACCGCCAGAACCACCCTCCACGAAGGGATGAAAGACGTCGCCGAGTGGATGAAGAACAGCCGCTTGAAACTGAACTCAGACAAGACGGAAGTCCTCATCCTTGGGCCATCACCCTCCACCTGGGACGACTCCTGGTGGCCCCCAACCCTGGGCACTGCCCCAAAGCCGACAGACCACGCACGCAACCTGGGTTTCATCCTGGACTCCTCCCTCTCGATGACCAGACAAGTCAACGCCTTCTCCTCTTCATGCTTTCACACCCTCCGCATGCCCAGCAAGATCTTCCGATGGATCCCGATCGAAACCAGGAAGACGGTCACCCAGGCCCTCGTCACCAGCCGGCAGGACTACGGAAACACCCTCTACGCCGGAACAACAGCCAAGCTACAGAAAAGACTACAACGCATCCAGAACGCCTCCGCCCGACTCATTCTGGACATCCCTCGACGCAGCCACAACTCCGGCCACCTGAGGAACCTGCACTGGCTCCCCGTCAACAAGAGGATCATGTTCAGGCTCCTCACCCACGCACACAAATCTCTCCACAACCTGGGCCCCAAGTACCTCAACGACCGCCTGACCTTCCACGCGCCCACCCGCCAGCTACAGTCCGCCAGCCTCGCCCTCGCCGTCGTAACACGCATCCAAAGAGCCACCGCCGGAGGCAGATCCTTCTCCTACCTGGCTGCCAAGACATGGAACTCCCTCCCCATCCACCTTCGGCTGACCCAGGACCACCTCGCCTTCAGGAGGCAACTCAAGACCTGGCTGTTCGAGCAGTAGCGGTCCTCCTCCCCCAAGCGCCTTGAGACCCTTCCGGGTGAGTAGCGCGCTATACAAGTGCTTTGATTGATTGATTGATTGAACATTTGTCCAAAAAACAAATTTTTCTCACCTCCCTTGATCCAGCCACGCGAGTGAGGTACCCTTTTTATTGGTAGACCTAGGGGAATGCTGGGTGTTAGGAAATTTGTGGATCCAGGCAGATTCGCGAACTTTTCCACACATAATTTAAGAACATTTTGTTTTTTTCAGATAAATTTGAGGTTTGCATGGGATTCTGGGTAGGAAAACTTTGGGGGAATCATGCAAGCCATACCTCGCTGTATTCCCCAGTGTGTCTGGTTTTTAGAAATGTGTGGGTTTGGTATTTTCCAAGATGGCCACCAACCCTGTGGTCAAAAACCCAAGTTGCAGCCATTGCAAAAGCAGGTTGTTTTGTGATAGGTAGTTTAATGTCTCCTCAATAAGTTTTGGGTCCTTTCCTGCTGCGGGTACTTGGCCCACCCACACGAGTGAGGTACCATTTTTATCAGGAGACCTGGGGGAAGTCTGGGTGGTTGGAAATTTGTGGATTCATCCAGATTCCTGAACTTTCCCACACAGAAAATTGTGAAACATTTGATTTTTTTCAGCTAAATTTGAGGTTTGCACGGGATTCTGGGTAGGAAAAGTTTGGAGGATCCACACAAGCCATACCTCGGTGGACTGCTCCGGGTGTTTAGTTTCCAGAAATGTGTGGGTTTGGTAGGTTTCCCAAAATTGCCTCCGAGCTTGGGGCGAAAAACTCATGGGACCGCCCTTGCAAAACCAGGTTGTTTTTGTGATAAGTAATTTTGATGTCTCCTCAATAATTTTTGGGCCCTTGCATGTTGCTTGTACTTGACCCACCCACACTAGTGAGGTACCAATTTTTCTTGGAAGACTTTGGGGGATGTAGGGGAAGGTAGAATTTTGTGGATCCACGTTGATTCCAGAACTTTCCA
Source organism: Lissotriton vulgaris (assembly GCF_964263255.1). NCBI lineage: Eukaryota > Metazoa > Chordata > Amphibia > Caudata > Salamandridae > Lissotriton > Lissotriton vulgaris. Next base: position 1,866,593,444 of record NC_141685.1, on the reverse strand, counting down.
CCACAGAAATGTGAGGTAAGAGTGTTTTTTTTTTTGACAAATGTTGAGGTTTGTAAGGGATTTGGGGTAACAGAACCTGGTGCGAGATAGACAAGTCATCCCATCCTAGATTCCCCTGTGTGTCTAGTTTTTAGAAATGTATATGTTTGCGAGGTTTCCCTAGGTGCCGGCAGAGCTAGGGTTCAAAATCTACAGCTAGATACATTGCAAAAAAAGGGTCAGTTTTCACTGTAAAAAAGTGGTGTGTCCATGTTGCGTTTTGGGGTGTTTCCTGTGGCTGGCACTAGGTCTACCCATACAAGTGGGGTACCATTTTTCTTGGAAGACTTAGGGGAATGTGGGGTGGGTAGAACTTTGTGGATCTATGCAGATTCCAGAACTTTCCATCACAGAAATGTGAGGAAAATGTGTTTGTTTGAAAAATTTTTTTTTTACAAATGTTGAGGTTTGCAAGGAATTTTGAGTAACAGAACCTGATGAGAGCCAGACAAGTCATCCCATCCTGGATTTACCAGGGTTTCTGGTTTTCAATAATGTATAGGATTGCTAGGTTTCTCTAGGTGCATGCAGTGCTAGGGTTCAAAATCTACAGCTAGGCACTTTGCAAAAAAGGATCAGTTTTCACTGTGAAAATGTGTGTACACGTTGTGTTTTGGGCCATTTCCTGTCGCTGGCACTATGCCTACGCTCACAAGTAAGGTACAATTTTTATCACCTTAGGGGAATGTGCAGTGGGTTGGATTTTGTGGATCCACGCAGAGCCCAGAACTTTCCATCACAGAAATGTGAGGAAAATGGGGCTATTCAAACTAAGTTTGACATTTGCAAAGGATTTGGGGTAACAGAACCTGGTGGGAGGCACACAAGCCCCCCAATCCTGGATTCTTCTTGGTGTCTAGTTTTCAAAAATGGACAGGTTTGCTAGGTTTGCCTATGTGTCAGATGAGCTAGGGTTCAAAATCCAAAGGTAGGCACATTGCTAAAAACAAGACTGTACCCAATGGGCTTTCTGGCACCCTGTGGAGGAAATGGGGGGGAGGGATTGCCCCGATATGCCCTCAAGAGGGGCAGAAAGACAGTGGCTATTAGTTTGGGGGTGGGGCATTGGTATGCCACTCCTGGGGAGCCCCCACCCCATGCATACAAAAAGCCTACATAATCGCTGGTTCCTAGTATGCTCTCTGATGCCCCTTGGGGGGCAGATCAGGGGATGCTGCCCCAATCTGTCTCCTGGGTGCAGAAAGATTTCCCTGATGCCTATTGGTCTTTCAGTCCCCGGGGAGGCAAATAAGCGGCTTTTACCCAAACTGCCTCCAAGCCGGCAGAAAGACTAGCAATTCTTTGGGGGGTGGGGGCATTTGCATACCCATTCTGGGCACCCCACATACCTATATACATACAAAACAATCCCTGGTGCCTTGTGGACTTTCTGTCCCCCTTGGGGGGGGGGGGGGGGGCAAATAAGGTGCTACTGCCTCCTGAGGGGGAAGATGGACTGTGGGATTTTTTGGGGGACGGCAGAATGTTCATGCCCATTCTCTGCAGCCCCCACCCTGAACTTTGGAGAAAACAAAATCCCTGGCACCTATTGGGCTTTCTGCCCCCCCCCCCCCCGCAGTCAGATAAGGGACTTTTACCTCTAACTGCCTCCTGGGCTGGCAGAAAGACTGGCAATTTTTTAGGGGGTGGGAGTATTGGCATACCCATTCTAGGCACCTCTCACACCTATAAGCATACAAAAAATCCCTGGTGCTTTGTGGACTTTCTGTCCCCCTTTGGGGAGGGGGAAGATAAGGCGCTACCTCCTCCTGAGGGGGAAAGAAAGACTGTGGCATTTTTTTTGGGGGTGGAGGAATTTTCATGCCATTCCGGACAGCCCCCACCCTGAACTTTGGAGACAAAAAATCCCTGGTGCCTAATGGGCTTTCTGCCCCCTGGGGGGCACATAAGGTGCTATTGCACAATATGCCTCCCATGGGGGATGAAAGACAGTACAATTTGGGTGGGGGCATTGGCAAGCGCATTTTGGGCAGCCCGCATCCCAATGTATATATAAAATAAAAACATCCTCGGGGCCTAGTGGTCTTTCTGTCCCTCTGGGGGCAGATCAGGGACTATTTCCCCATCTGCCTCTTGGCGGGGTAGAATGTCTTGTGCATTCTTTGGTGGGGGTAGGGTGTGGGCATTGGCATGCCCAACAAAACCAGCATTCCCTCTTGTACATCTCTAGAAACTGCCTCGACCACGCCCAGGAGCCGCCACTCAATGGACTCCTTCCCGCCCATTGACACAGAGACTGTGTGCAACTTACTAGCAAAAGTCAGATCTGGCTCCCCTATGGACCACTGCCCCACTTACGTTTTTAAAGCATACACCCAGTTTTTGCCCTCCCAAACCACTACCTGTCCCAGGGATGTGTCCCCAATACCTTCAAGGAGGCTATAGTGGTCCCTCACTTAAAGAAACCTTGCATCGATCCACAGACACAAGCGAACTACTGCCCTATCTCTTTGCAGGCTTATTTGGCCAACCTATTAGAAGCTCATGTGGCAAAATGCCTGTCTAATTACATGGAACAGACTGAGTTCCTCGACCCTATCCAAGCTGGTTTTCAGCCAGCTCACTCCACGGAAACAGTGATTCTGGTGGCACTGGACTCCTTACGAGAAAAGGTGGACAGAGGCACCCCCCAGACCCTGGTGCTGCTAGATCTTTTGGCTACATTTGACACGTCCACCATAATATACTGGCAGACCGTGTCAGTGAGGCAGGCATCCAGGGCCCAGCCCTCAGATGGATCAACTCCTTCCTAAAAAACCGCACTGAGGCAGTCTGTATCTGCCCCCAAACTCAAAACAACATTTGGGGTCCCACAGGCTTCCTCACTCTCCCCGCACCTGTTCAACCTCTACCTTCTCCCACTTATAAGATCCTTGAAGGAAAGAAGAATGACCCCATTCAACTATGCAGACGACCTTCAACTTATGTTCACAATCGATAACTCCTCCCAGTCAATACCTGACTTTCAATCCACCATGACATTCATCCGTCATTGGATGGACCACAACCATCTAAAACTAAACCCTGACAAATCCGAACTGGTACTGACGGGAGGAGGCCACAATCAGTGGGGCCCACAATACTGGTCAAGCAAAGCAGGCTCCCCGCTACCTCCACCTCAGTAAAAATCCTAGGGGTCACCATTGGCAAGGACCTCTCCTTAAAAACCCATGCAGGCACAGTGATTTCCACCTGCCTCCTTCAGTTGCAAAAAATTAGAAAGATAAGCAGGCTACCGACCCAAGCAGCTTTGGTATAGGTTATGATAGCCCTGGTCCTGTCTCGTCTAGACTATGCTAATGCAACATACCTTGGACTACCACTTGGCCTTACTAAACGACTTCAGATGGTACAGAACCAAGCTGCCTGACTAATATACAAACAGCCCCGGTGGCAACATGCTTCCCCTCTTCTTAGGAAGCTGCACTGGCTCCCCATCCCCCAGAGCTGCGCCTTCAAATTTGGCTGCCTGGTGTTTAAATCCCCTAATGGCCGGAGCCCTAAATTAATTGATAATCTCATCTCCTGTTACACTCCTTCATGAAACCTCCACTCAGCCCAACTCCAACTTCTCACTGTCCCAACCTTCAAGCTAAAGCGTCAAGGGAGATGCAGTTTTGCAACTCTGGCCCCACATTTGTGGAACTCCATCCCCTTGGATATCAGGTCAAGTGCAAACCTACTAAGTTGTTGAAAATCTCTCAAAAGCTGGCTATTCACACGACCCCCCTAGTTTATCAGCAACAAGAAACCAACCGGTGTACAAGCGCTTTACAAATTATTGATAACATAACATTTGGGGAGCCTCCACCCCTGGCATATATAATATTCCCTGGTGCCTAGGGTGCTTTCTGCCCCCCAAGGGGCATATTGGGGCTCTCACCCCCATCTACCCCCCAGGGGTGGTAGAAAGGCTGTCCGGCATATTTTTATTGAGGGGAGCAAAGGTTCTTGCCCAAGCGGCCACTCCCTCTCCCAGGTGGCTAGTAGGTGGATCCCTTCTTGGGTATTGCCCTCCTGGGGTGATCCCAAAGCAGGGATCTACAAGGTAAGAGTACCATTGGAAAGGGGAGACTCTCCCCTTTCCAACAATACCTCTCCCATGGTTTTTCAGTGCTCGAGTGGCTGAGATAGCCCCACAAGCACCGAAACTGTAAAACTGAAACTAAGTTTCAGTTTCATTTTCATTGTAATGACGACAGCGCGCTATGCGTGCGATCGTAATTACAATGAAAACAGTCAGTGTGCTTTGGGAGGTTGGGGAAGCTCTTTCCCACATCTCAATGACCCCCAAAAAATGGCAATTCCGTCTGCCGTTTATAGCAGAGGGATTTTTTCAATGTGTGTTCATGACGGAATGGTTCCGTCATGAGCACACTGCCACTTATGCTCATGACGGAACCATTCCGTCATGAGCATAGAAGGGGCTTACTGAAAACCCTTAGCTTTGTCCTTAGAGCTGCATTGACCGGAGCTATGAGAAGAGTCAGATGGCGACAGCAGGTGCTGGGGGAGCTTAGAGATATAGGAGTGATGCACATGTTTTTTAAGGAAGGTGAAAAAGTCAGCAAATTTGTTGAGATCTGTGTATAACGCATGAATCAGAACGGTGCTGTTTTTGCATAGGGTATTAGTAAGGTCAGCTCTGAGATTATGCGAGGGTGCCATTGTGAGTTTGGCGTTGTATGGAATATTCCTGGATTCATGTATGTTAAGTATGTTAGATATGGCTGCGCGCCATAGTGATGTTTTTCTTGAGTAGAAAATAAGATAATTGATAATTGTGGTCTTATCAGCGTTAAAGTACAGGTCAGAGATCAGAGTCTCAGGGTGTCTTCTCGGAATGGTATGTTTGAAGGTCTTAGCAGTGGTCCTGGAGAGGTTAGGAGAATATACAATGGTGTAGGAGTTGCCCCCTGTTGCATTTAGGCAAGAGTCTGCCATACGGGTGAAAAAAGGGGATAAGAAAGCGAATAGAAAGAAAGAAGAGAAAATGTAAATAGGAAATTGCAGCAATGAATAACAGTGCAGAAACAACAAGTGGAGAGTGGAGAAAACAGTGAATAAAATAAGGTGAGAATGTGCAGGCAAAAGAGTGTGGATTACTGAATTCACAGTAGTAAAAAAATGTTTTAAAATTAGGTAGGTGAACAAGCGTACAGTGTAAAATGGTCACACAAATGACAAGGATAGTTTCATGCTGTCATAACTGCCGAATGAGGTTAGCGTGCTAGTGCTTGAGCAGCCAAAACATGAAATGACAAATTCCCAAATGTACTTGGAGAGCCGGATATGAATCCCACCGCTAGTGCAGGAAGTAATGCGGAGAGTTACTGTAGAGCCGGATATGAATTCCACTGCTATTACAGGAAGTGACACTGAGAGTTACTGAGGGCAAGATCGGAGCAAGCTCCCATGGTCAGACCGCACGACAAAGAAGAACCAAAGCAGCTGGAGCAAGATACCAAGGCTAGTACAGCGAGAAATAAATGACCGGCAACGCACGCTGAAGCCTTAGGAGCCAGAGCGGTATCCCACGGCAACAGAGAAGAAGGAGCGGGTATCCAGGTAGCACACAGCAATAATGGAAGTTCTAGTATCCAGGTAACGCACCGTAATCATGGAGTAAGCAGAAGCTCGAGCAGAGTGTCAGGCTCGAGCAGAGTGCACATGCAGGAATTTAAAAATAAACAAATGCACGTGTGAAAGTACTTGCAGAATAGGCAATAGTTTCTCATAAAAGAGAGGGACCCAAGGACCCAAAGGAGTAGGGTACCAAGCGACAGATGTCAGAAAATAAGTTCCCCTTTGGCCACTATTAAATCTAGGCATTCATTCAGCTCACCAACATCAACCCAGAACGTTAGTACAACATATGTAAGCAACAAATAAGGAAATGCAGAGCTAATGAATGTAAAAAGATAATAAAAAGTACAACTTATTTAAGCAAGTAAAACCAGCTCAGGCTTATATTAAGCATACCTAATAAAAACACATTCAAAATAATGAAATTACATATAAATTGGCATTGTACAAATACATAATACATAATAAATGGCAAAAAGAATTAAAAACACATCTTGGGACAGAAAAAAGGAGGAAACGATAATTCCTATTCACAACGGGAAAATTACAATGGTAAATCAGAGATCAATGCTGATCATTATTATTGGTATTCCATCAGAATTGTTGTCTCCCAAGACGCAAAGTAGTTCTCCCTTTCTTGTATATCAACGCGTTTCGGTGGGCAATCAATTAGTAGCCAACACCTTCCTCAGGATAATAGAATAAACCATCCCATTAAAAACAACAACCTGTAAAAAATAAAAAACTTTTAAGGGCCAGCTTTTATGACAATTTTACAAACATTTTTAAAGTACACTCTGCATAATCTCTTTGTTGACAAACAATGCACATATTACATAACAACAGTGTCTATAGTCAATTCATTTCCAATAAAAACATATTTGAAGAAAGCACCAATATTAATCCAACATTTGGTATGCCTGTATCAAAGGAAATTCAAATCTAGCAGTAGGGAGAGTATGAACATAAAAACCCTCAGACATGGATACATAGATCACAAGTAGTCATAAGAACAGTCATCATCATAGCACTCGTATGAAACCTAAAACATGGTAAGCAACTATTCAAGGTACATGCATAAACCATTGCAAGAAGCATATTAACATTTGGTGCACATTTTATATTTATCAATATGTTACCCTAAAAACATGGACATCACATAGTTAAAAATACATTCCAATCCTGCCAAAAGGACAATACAAAACATACCTTAATCTTTCAGTTCACAATCATACAGCTAAAACAAAACGTTGTCTGGTAGGCAAAATCCTCGCTCAAGACAGTGACACTGTCTCAGAAGTATATTCGTAACACTCTTTAATAAATCCAGAGCGATCTGTAAGAATATCAAAAACCTATTACCAACTGGTCAACATCATAGTGCATACTAACTCAGAGAAAGGAAGTGATAGGTGCTAATCTTAAACGTAGTTTCACCAAGACGGTCTCTAAATATTTATTGTAGCGATGCCTCAAAAAGGAAAAGGGTGGGCTAAAAATGAGTCCCAATCATGAAAATTCTCGGCAGATTCTGGCATACTACATCAAAATAAATATAGAGCGGTGCATAAATATGCATCAAACGAATGTTAAGGGAATTAAACTAATCATAATATACTAGTAGACTTCCCCTCCGTCGTACCTTAAAAACAATGATGCCGGAAAATAACTTGAAGCGAAAGCACCCGGCACCCTGCACAATGGTGACACGGTATTCAATAGAAAGATAGAGGAATAAGGATGTCCTCATCAACGACACCCCAATTCGGGTGGTGTTCTATAAGTACAAACAAAAGAACAAGACAGACAAAGCTAAGTTACTGGTCATCAAGTACCAAATATCAGCCCCACAATATAAAAAATACGGCCCCACTCATACTAAGCTCACCTAATAGCATACGGCAAAACAGGACGGGGCTAACACCTCCCGATCCAGTTAGCTGCTCAAACAGTCTGCCATGCTAGTTAAGCCCTATTTTTATGGCAAGACCGGAGGCTCCTATTATGCTTTCTTATCTTGCATTTTATTCAATAGCAGCCAAGATAAGTGTAAGAAACTACAGTTCCCAGAGGGCCAGGAAACAACTGGGCCATGGGAATGAGAAAAAACGAGAGTATAGCAACCAATCAGCAGTCACATTATAGACAAGAGAACACACTGACTGCGCAGCTTCCCTCTTTTCTTGCTGCTCGCAGTCAGATAAGTGTTCCCTTATCTATGCTCGCAATTTAATTATTAATATTTGTTTATTTTGACTTGTTGTTGATGCTTATTGTTGCATTGTTCTTCTGCCTTGTTTAGCGCTATTGCGCCTCTGAGTTCGCGCTACTCGCGTGCTTCCTTTTGACCGGTTTCTGGTTACCGGCTTCTCTTTTCCCCCCTCCCGCACTTTCTATTTGGTATTTCCCTGCTCCGCGGTCCTCGCGCTCCTCGCGCTGCCTCTCACCGCTTCTGGAGCTGTTCGCCGGTGCTTCGTTTGCCGCCTTTCACCGCCGCTTTACTCAGCTGTTGCTTCAGCACTCCGGAGCTCCCTTTCTTCAGACTGTCTTCCTCCGGTCTTCTCGCTGCCTTGTCCTGCAGCCGACCCGCCCCTTTTCACGCCCCCTTTTACACGCCTCCCTCACTTTCCTCACAAATTTAACCCTTACCTGCCACATTTCATTATCATGGAGAATGAGAGTTCTTCTGAGGAGAATCCCTCTAACATGGACAATGGGTCTCTTAAACAGGACCTTCACAAGTTTATTAATAATTCTGTCAAACAGGCAGTTGAAGTCTCCATGAAAAGGATGTCAAAGAACATGGAGAACTCTATGGTCAGCATGTTGTCCAAGATTTTGGCCCAATCTGCGGGGCATAGCAGAAAATGCAAGGTGGATCACTCTGCTTCTGTGCAAAAACCTTAAAAGGCGTCAGCATTGGTTAGCGAGTCCTACTCGCCTATGGACGAGGACAAAGTGCCTCCCAGGCCTCCTACTAAGGAAGGGTTTGTCGGTACAGAGGGCAAGGGAAAACAGAAATCCAAGCACACAGAGTCTCCTACTAAGAAATTAGTAATTTCCACCATCTTGGACTCGGATGATGAGATGCCTGATGCTGACGACTTGTGCGATATTTCTGATGCCCCTCCCCCCAAATTTCCCAAAAGTGATTCCTTTAACTTTGACCCAGTTTATGACTCGGAGGGTCTCCCTATGTTTGACCCGTCCTCCATCCGTCATCCCAACTCAACTGAATGGTTTGCATCACATCACGATGGGGAATACATTTCTGCCCGTCTTCGTCTCCCTCTGGAAGCATCTGTCCGTTCAAGATTAAAGTCTGAATGTCCCAAACCTGCCCTCCCTGATAAAATCACCCTTGTCCCTTCCATTGACCAACCTCTCCTTACCTTCTTTTCTAAATTTGGTAAAGACCCTCGACGCGGGGTTGATAAAGCATGGTCCACATGCCAAGACAAAATGCTGGACATTGTTGGTCCCTTGGCCCATATCTTCGATCTTTCAGCTGATGACATCTCCATGTGGGTTCAACGTGCCTTTTGCCTTTTGGGCAATGCCAATGCAGCCATTACCCACGAAAGACGTAAGGGTCTTTTGATCAAGTTGGACCCCAAGCTAGCTAACCTCGCTCCTATGGACCCCGGCTCTAAGGCAAATGGCCTCCTCTTTGGGGAGAATTTGGTTCGCGACATCAGTCGCTTTGTCTCTACCTTTGCCTCTCTTGACAAGGCTCAACAATCCATAAAAAAGACTTTCGCCCCTCGGGTTTTTGGACGGGCCGGACGAGGCAGGGGTCGCTCTTCTGGCCGTCCCTACAATCAAGGCTCCAAAGGTTCTTACAACAACTCCCAAGAATACAAGCCGCAGTTTTATCCACAAAGAGGACGTGGTTTCCGCGGCAGAGGGCGCAAAGGTTATCGCAACACCAACTCCAATCAACAAGGTAAGCCTTTCTTCTTTCCCTCCTGTCGGGGGTCGATTAAAACTGTTTCTTCCAAAATGGCAGTCCATAAGTGTAGACCCGTGGGTCCTCAACACAGTTCAAGGCTATCTTATAGAGTCTTACTCTCCTCCTGTCCAGACCTCTTTCCCTCCTCCTCTGTTGTTCTCTTCCCACATGGCAAACCTCATCTCAACCGAGATGCAGTCCCTTTTACAGAAACAAGCCATCCGAGTTTTTCCCTACGACTCTCCAGGCTTTTTAAGCTCCATTTTTCTAGTCCAAAAGAAAAACAAGAAATTACACACTGTCATAAACCTAAAATGGTTCAACCACTTTAAAAATGGAGACAATCCTTCATCTGAGGGATACCCTTCGGCCGAACGATTGGATGGTCCGCTTGGATCTTCAAGATGCCTATCTTACAGTTCCTATCCACCAATCTCATTGGAAATTCCTTCAATTCCAGTGGTCAGGAGTGACCTATTGTTTCACCTCTCTTTCCTTTGGTCTCTCTTCTGCACCATGGTGCTTCACAAAACTTCTGAAGCCGGTGGTCGCTTTTCATCGCTCCCTTGGTATCAGACTCATAATCTACTTAGACAATATTCTTATCCTGAATCTGGACAAACAGGGTCTCCTTGCAGATCTCCAAACCACTCAGTGTCTTCTTCAGGACTTGGGTTTCCTTGTGAACCTCGAGAAATCTTCTCTGGTCCCCTCTCAGAACATGGAATTTCTGGGCTTCCTTGTGGACTCGGTAGCGGCGTCTTTACGCCTTCCCCTTTCCAAAATTTCCAAAATCAAGGCGGAGATCGCCTCTGTGCTCCATCTTTCTGTCATTTCCCTCAGATCTCTGGCCAGGATTGTCGGTCTTCTTTCCTCCTCTATTCAGGCGATATTTCCGGGCCCTCTGCATTATCGGGCCCTTCAACGCTTAAAGATCAGGCACCTTCGCCAAGGTCTAGCTTATTCAGACGTCATCGCTCTAGACCAGGAGTCCTGCACAGAACTGCAATGGTGGATAGACCATTTAGATGCGTGGAACGGGCGCACTATCTTCGCCACATCCCCAGATCTTGTTTTAGAATCCGATGCCAGTCTATCAGGTTGGGGCGCCCGCTGTGGTCCAATCTCAACTGGAGGAGCATGGTCAAAAGAGGAGTCCAGACTGCACATAAATTGTTTAGAGATGCTTGCTGGTTCCTTTGCGATCAAAAGTCTTTCCAAAGACAGGATCCGCTGTTCCATACTCTCACGCATGGACAATGTTTCTGCGGTTCGCTACATAAATCATCCCGGCGGCACCAAGTCCAAGCCTCTAGCAGATTTAGCAAAAAGCCTATGGGAATATTGCCTAGCTCATCATCTCTCCTTGACAGTGGAGTACCTTCCAGGCGACCTCAATTCTGTGGCAGATTGGCACTCCAGGTTCCTGCGCGACTCCAGCGACTGGAGGCTTTGTCCCTCCGTCTTTCGTTCTCTTTCTCTTTTATGGGGTCCCTTTTCCATCGATCTCTTTGCTTCTCGCCTCAATTCACATTTGCCCCAGTTTTTCAGCTGGCGTCCAGACCCCCTAGCTCTAGCCACGGATGCTTTCCTCCAGGATTGGTCTTGTCAACTCAATTATGCCTTTCCTCCTTTCATAATGATCAACAGAGTGCTGGCGCAAGTTCGCCCTCAGGAAACTTCTCTAGTACTAATAGCCCCCTTCTGGCAAGCTCAAATCTGGTTCCTTGTTCTTCTGGAGATGGCGATGGATTTTCCTGTACTTCTGCCATCCTTCGACGATCTTCTTCTCAACCCTCGGGGCGAGCGTCACAGTCTGATCTTGGACAACTCCCTCACTCTGTCGGCTTGGAAAGTTTCCGGCCTCCCCCTTCTAACGTCCTCATTTCACAAGAGGCTGCTCACTTTATCAGCCAAGCCTGGGCTCCAGGCACATCCAAAGCCTACAAATCCGCCTGGTCTCTTTGGGCAAGCTGGTGTCTGGAAAGGTCTCTTGATCCCTTTTCAGCCCCTCTAGGTTTTGTTATCAACTTCCTGGCTTCTCAAGCCAGCGCTGGAAAAGCCTATCGCACTGTGAACCTCTATCGCTCGGCTATTTCCCTCAATCACACACAAATTGACGGGAAACCTGTAGGCGCTCATCCTCTGATTTGTCGCCTCCTCAAAGGTGTTCGATGCTCAAAACCACCGTTGGCTAAGTATACCTCTTTATGGGATGTTTCTGTTGTACTTAAACTGTTTTTGAATTGGCCCTGTAATTCTGCTTTGTCTCTCAAAATGTTATCGGCCAAACTTACTATGTTACTTTGCTTGGTGTCTATCAAAAGAGGATGCCCTGTAATTCTGCTTTGTCTCTCAAAATGTTATCGGCCAAACTTACTATGTTACTTTGCTTGGTGTCTATCAAAAGAGTTTCTGGATGTCTCTTCTCGCCAATTTTCCCCTACAGGGGTGCTGTTCCAGATTCACAGGCGCACGAAGACTAATTTAGACTCTGTTTTTTTATCCCTATTTTCCCGATCAACCCCAACTTTGTGTGGGTCAATGTTTGAAAATGTATGAACAAAAGACAGCTCATCTCATAACGCTCTGTTGTTCCCAACTCCTCATTTCCTTTCGTAAACACCACCTCCCGGTTTCCTCCTCTACCCTTGCCAGGTGGATTCGCTGGGTTATGTCCCTTGCCGGTATTGATGTCTCTGTTTTCGGAGCACACTCGGCTAGAGGAGCCATGGCTTCTAAGGCCTTTTGGGCTGGCTCCCGTTTAGAGGACATACTTAGATCAGCAGATTGGTCCAATGACAATATTTTCCGCATGTTTTACTGTAAGCCTATTCATTCTGTTGCTTCTGATGTTATTGATTTGCTTTGAACAAGCATAATGGGAGCCTCCGGTCTTGCCATTAAATGTAGATTTTCCTAGTTATTATGACGGAAAGTCTTAATTTTATTAAAGACACGGAGGCGAGTATTATCCCGCCGCTACACTATTAACATGTGTTCCCCCTCCCAACAGCGAATCCGGCCTTGCCGCCTGCCTCATCATAGAAGATTTACTCTCCAACGGCTCCGTTCATCTCCTGCTTGGATTTCCCCTCCGGTCCTTCCAGCTCCTTCTTCAGAACCTTTCGTTGGACTTTGGCTCTGGATCCCAGTGATTAAGGATTTCTGCTCATGGACTTTGGCGTTCCTTCTGGTTATGGCTATATTTCCTTTATTTTCTATTGTTATCTGACTGGCTCTCAGCGAAAAGAGGAAGCTGCGCAGTCAGTGTGTTCTCTTGTCTATAATGTGACTGCTGATTGGTTGCTATACTCTCGTTTTTTCTCATTCCCATGGCCCAGTTGTTGCCTGGCCCTCTGGGAACTGTAGTTTCTTACACTTATCTTGGCTGCTATTGAATAAAATGCAAGATAAGAAAGCATAATACTCGCCTCCGTGTCTTTAATAAAATTAAGACTTTCCGTCATAATAACTAGGAAAATCTACAATATACTCTGATTTGTAGCGTGGGAACAATCACCGCGATCACTCCCTCTCACTTCCGGGTTAGGTACATGATCACAAAGGCACTTCCGTAATACGAACAATGCCTACTTCTGGTTTAATCTAACACAAAAGTAACAACTAGACCACTAAATGCCTACCTATATCACTTTTAAACATAATCACGGGCACAATCCATATCAAATTAATAAGGGATCCATATCAAATAAATAAACGGGCTAATTCAAAATAATAAATCAAACGATTTTATTTAATTAGCACATGTTAAATGGTAGTATCGATATGTCAGAAAAAGCCCCATAACCGTATGGTAACAGAAAATCTGTATCATAAATAATGCTAGCCCATGCACTTTCAAATTAATAGCGCATAGACAGTATAGAGTGACACATATACATATTCAAACAACAAATGCCAAAATGTAACGTAGGGATAGACTGGAACATGCTAATGGGACTCGATACATTCCAGAAATAACCCACATAAGTGGCAGTAGCCGACATTGCCAATTTAGATATAGTGCTCTACATGACTATATATGCACTTCCATAAAAGATGTACAGCAATCACCAGTACTCATTGATATCATGATTACTTAAAGGTACAGGAGAGAATAAAACTACGCAGAGCCAGAGTTCTGCATAGAATAATCAGTCTGTTCCTATGATGCGTTCCCATTCTTCTTTCGAATTAAGACCTCTCCTAACAGTATTAAGGTATGATATATACCATTGTTGATGCAATTTGCGGACAGACTGAATATTACCTCCTCTTTTACTTATTTTAACCTTTTCTAGAATGAACCATTTGAAATCATTCTCAGTATGACCATGTTCAATAAAATGTGCGGCTATTGGTGCAGTAATCTTTTTAGTTTTTATTGCAGACCTGTGCTCTTGGAATAGTTGACATAAGTAACAGATGTAGTGGAAATTAACACTGGTGGAGGCAGTAGGCAGTCCTGAACGTAAAACGACATATGTTGAAAGTTTGGCACAAAACCGGAGATATTTATCAGGAAGTAAACAAGCTTGAAAATATGCTCGAGATGTGAATAAACATGGAGAGACAGGTGGCTTACACCTAAAAAAAATGCCTCTGAGCCCTAGATAGACAACAAGGAGACAATACCTTGAAAACTTGAAGACACTATGAATGGAAACTTGCCAGGAAAACTCAGCCTGCACAAGCTTGCTGGAAATGGAGAATCAGCTTGCCCCAAGACAGCTGCTCAAGGTCCCAAGATCGTCGCCAATTGTAAAGATGGGTTCCACAGCATGTAGTTTGAAGAGAAAATTTTATTTGACAAAACAAGTAAATAGGTCAAAAAGGCCAAGAGGATTGCCACCAACTGACAGATGAGATGTTCGAATCCTCTGTGCTCTTACATTCCAATACAGAATTACATCTAATCGAGGTTCATGACAATACTAACATTCCAAACCATAAATAACAAAGAGAGAGGACATTATAAGATACAAATAAGAAATATGCTGAACACCACAGGTGGCTTGTGTGCCAGCAAGGGGTGTGCTTAACCCTTCCATGCTCTTGACGAGCTCAGCTCGACATGAGGCACAGTGGGAGCTGAGCTCGTCATGAACAATGGGGTTCGATTAGGATCAGCACAGGAGGGGAAAACCATTAGCAGCCACGCTGTTAAGCAGTTCCCTCCGCTTTAGGTACACCAAACTGGTTTTGAGACCACACCCTTCGCACTGGGCAGATGTCAAAAGTTATACAGAGGGCCTATGTCAAATATCTCAAACCAAGGACTTCCTGTGAAAAGACAGAAGCCATTGTGTCTGCCTTGGGAGCAGTTTTCACACCTCATTAAGGGTAAACACCTGCAGAGCCATTTGCTAGTAGGCTAATGCTAAGTATGTACCCCGCTAAGTATTCCCTTGGGAACAGTTTAACATTTCCATTTCCAATCTATCTTGGGAGGGGAACATTGGGATTGCCAATTAGGTCCTGGTATGCTGAATCATAATCTTGCTGGACAGAGCCTGAACTTTAAATCTTACTACATGGGGATTGGGAATATCTTTTTCTTTATAAGGCTTTAAAGGGTACTTAAAGAAGGACATAGATTTTTGAGACCAGTATGCATTGAAAGTTTTAGTACGGAATACTTCCTATAATAAGGGGAAATGTCGTATGTGATGGTAGTGCTAGCATAATTTACAGCCTCCTGAAGCCATTCCCTCATTAGTACCTGCTGATAATCTTTCCACGTTACCAGACTGATCTCACTCAAACTCCACTCTTGGACACCAGTGTCCGAGAAGTGTGGCTTTGCTAGCCCCCACACAGCCTGTTAATGGGCTGGTTTTATTCCTGTTCTATAATGGTGGGCAATCCTTCACCATGTCCCTTAGATTTCGGGAGGTTGTGTAGGGGGCACTGAGCTACTCTAGGCCATATATGGGACGACCCTGTAAGTTCCTTTTGCTGGACAACCTATAATACGCACATTTATATTTTACATTTATCTAAATCTTTACATAGTACATGTGAACAAAGCGTTTCTCTATAGCTCCTATAATCCCATATTCCCCCAACAAACTGTTGACTCAATTGACTGTCATGTGCAGCAATGTGAGTTTATGAATACTCCCAGTAATCCATGCTTTTCTTTGCAGGCGTGCAGCCATATTCACTATGGATCTCAGCATCAGCTGTTTTGTAACTCTTTTCAGTTGTTTCAAACTGCAAAATATAATAGCTATATATAGAGTACCGCAAATAGTTACAATAACATTTCTATTTTAATTGACATAAACTACTAGAAGGCGTATAAAACTGACACTAATCACTTCCAAAATCAAAATCCTAATAGCACTGCGAGTGAGGTAATAAGGCCTGTAATTTCTCTTGGCTAAATCACTGACACCCACCAATTAAACGACATTTCAGTTTAATACGATGGCAGCCAAAAGTCATAAGCCCTATATTAGAAGAGCAGGATGGTGGATGCAAAGTGGTTCATGTAGGAAGTATCAGCTGCCTCAGGGCTATTGTTCCTAGCACGGATTCAAATTTGCATATTGCTTCTCCTTTTGCCAAAATATCTGCAGCTTGCAAATGTTAACATGTCTTAAAAAGTTACCCAAACTAGACAAGAAGATGGAAATATAACAGATGAACCACTCTGCATCATAATTTAAGAAGGATATGTTAGAATAGAACAGACAGCTGAAAGCAATACATTGTAGAGTGTTTCTCTACAGAGGTATATAATTGCTAAATATAATAAAATATCATGAAGGGTGTTCTCATTAAAGAATTTCAAAATCAGGATCACTCTTAAAATACCATAGGAATTGTAGTCCCTTTTTTCCGTCGGTTTCAACATAACTATCAATGATGCCATCTGTAAGCCTTTTTAAGATGGATGCTCCCACTGGATGGATGCTCTCACAG
The DNA here is from genome assembly GCF_964263255.1 of Lissotriton vulgaris. Lineage (NCBI taxonomy): Eukaryota > Metazoa > Chordata > Amphibia > Caudata > Salamandridae > Lissotriton > Lissotriton vulgaris. Next base: position 1,866,576,913 of record NC_141685.1, on the reverse strand, counting down.
TTCTGTGAAGAGCATTCACTAGAATACAGACACTCAACCTTGTCTTTTCCTCACCTACCGGATCTGGAAATCTTTGACTGTATTTCATAAGCCCCAATGAATTCCTTTTTGCATATATTTTATGATACTCTGCACTTATTGCCGTGTTGCTAAAAAAAGTTGACGTTGTTTTGTAGTAGGGTCCATTTTATACCATAGTGTTCTTTGCAGTTTACAGCATGTAGTCATATTTCAATAAATGGTACATTGGTGCAAATGACACTTTCGTTTTGAAAATCGTATATGAATGTTGAAATAATATTGGTTGCGCGAGTTCCAGCATCGTTCAGGTCACATATAAAATGATCCTACATACAGTTACTTTGAGGGTACTCGGCATATTAAGTTAGTGCTTGATTAAATAATCATTAGGCCAGTGCAAAATTGTATGTACACTGCCAATATTCACAACATCGCAACATTTGCAATCTGCAAAGCAAAAAGTTCATGATTTAAAAACAAAAAATCTCATTCTTGTGGCTTTTTTTGTAGCGAGCATGCACGTCACTAAAATAAAAATCTCACAATGTGCCAATGCAATGCTTGTCCGCACAGAATGTCTTGCTAAGAGTCATTAGCAGCTTAAACGAATCGTCTGCTCAAATCTCGTGAGACTTTTTTGAGCATGTCGCTCTTTCTCAAAAAATCATGCAAGATCATTGAAAAACACATATCGTAATAAAAGCATAAATTCAAATAATTTCCCAAAATTATCATGGAACTTTGCCAAATTTTGCAAAAAATATTACATAATTGATCACACCTATGCAAAACCCCTCTGAATGAAGATGTGCATAGGCCCTTAACTTTTTTATTATTTTACAAACTGAGATGTGAAAGGGATGTCCTACTTTGTACAAACTGAAAATATATCTAAAAAACTGGAGCTCTTAAACACAATTCTAAATAAACTCCACAAAGACCCAACTATTCCCACATCTCTCCAATAGAAGGGGGACGTAAGAGACCTACACTGCCGAGTAAGATACAAAGATAATTATGTAGAAGAAAGGGTGTGAGAACACAAAATGACTGGCAGGACGTACTTCTAAGAGGCTCCTCATGGCCCTGGTGATTTCCTGCGAAATCCACAGCATTTCGCCCCTGCTAGCTGTTTCCCCCCGCACTACCCTGGTGCCTTGGGTGGGCAGGCAGTGATAGGATTGGAGCTTGTCCTCGTTGCCTGCAGAGCTGTGGCCTGTGGAGGAGCTGTAGCCGCAGCCTTGTGTGCCTGGCTGCTGGCGGTGCTGGGCTCTATGCTTACCGGGCATTACCACATCAAAGCGGGCAACTAGCAGGGTGTGGCATTGGGGGAGGGGGTGCAGGAGCCCCCTGCCCTGGCTTGCGATCTTGCAGCAGGGCCTCCCTACCTGTGCCTGCATATGTTCGATCATCGCCGGGCTGTGCATGATAGCTGCGCTCTGCACCAGTGGCTGGCCTTAAGGATACCCTGCTTCCCGGGGTTGTGCCATGCATTGGAAGACCGTGGAGGGTGTGCTCTTCAGAGGAAGTCAGATTGTTGTGAACTTCTACCCTGGATAGTGTGCAGCAGTTCCGGGCTGCTTCTCCATTGGTATATGCCACGCTGATGCGATAGGATGGTGTTGTATGGCTGGACCCCACGGACACTTGCAGGACCTGCCACTCTGATGTGTGGGGGAGCCTGCTGCGATGCAGTGGGTTCAACCAGGTGCAATCTGTTGGATTTTTGAAGAAAACTCCAAACTCAAGGTGACTGTGAATTGCAGGTTTATTATATAAAGAAGATACCATCCACCAACTAGGATCCACAGTCTTTTACTGACACACAGTTTCAAGTAATGACAAGCCTTTCCACAGATGCACTATGACATAAGCACATTCTAATACCAATTCTTAGCAAAAGCATACAAGTAAAAGACAGGTAATGAAGGACATTACCATAGAGAGGATAACTACAGAATACCACACATACTTTCTGAGCTGTTGTTTTTGTAGCCCCTAGGGAGCATACGTACTACTGAGGTCTCATATTCATCTTGGCCTTGACACGGCCTGCCACCCCCATTGGAGCCCGTTTGTGGTGGTGACCTTGCTCCTGGACTCAGCAGGGGCCTTCTGACCTGAGTATTCAAGTTGTGGTTCCTCCTCACCCATGCACCCCTGGGACAGTGTTCATTAGGGGGCCTTGGCTGAGGTTCATCCTGTGACTGTGGGAGCTGCTCTGGGTGGGCTTGTGTTTTTTGGCCCCCTCCCACTCTTTCTTTTAGAGCTGGGGAACGAATGATGTCCAGGTGGCGCAATTCTGTCAAGGGACTTTAGCGCCCACCAGGGTGGTGTGTCTGCCACCCCTTTTGACTTGAAGTGGGGAAAATCTTGGGTTCCCACTAAGCCCCTTCTATGGGGAGGAACAAGAAGACACCCCCCTCACAGGGCTACACCATGGAGAAGTACACCAAGATGGTCCTCCTTTCAGAGTGGCAGATGCAATAGGGTGGACCCAGGGAGGATTTGAAGCCTGGTTCATCTTCTGAGGAGCCATCCAGGGCAGAGCAGCTAGTGGCAATTTATGGCTCCAGGGCTTTCATTGAGGGAAAGATTGAGACAGTGATGATTCAGGTCAACGTCCTCTGAGCTGACCTCCAAAAGGTCTCTGATAAGGTACAGGTCATGAAGGGCTCCATTTATGAACTCCAGTCTGAGGTTGCTGAACTGAAAAAAACAGATAGCTGAGGTCACCTCCGGAGTTGGGACCCTTGAGGCGCATGTCGAGGATGCAGAGGACAGATCCCACTGCATTAGTCTCTGTTTTCTTGTGTTTCTGGAGCAGTCTGAAGGAAGTGAGACTAAAGCATTTGGCGAGCACTGGATCTACGAGGTGCTAAAGCCGGCTGGTTTGTCCCCTCTCTTCACGATTGAACAGGCGCATAGGGCACTGGTGGCCTCCCTAAGCCCGGGGCTCCACCACAGGTTATCATTGCCAGGATTCTGAACTGTAAAGTTAGAGACTGTATCCTAGGTGCTGCCCGAGAGATGAACTCTGCACTTTTTTACAATCACAGAATCTCTATCTACCCGGAATACACTAAGTAAGTTAAGAGATCAAGGAAGGGGTTCCTGTAGGTCAAGGCCAAGCTCCGCGCTGTGTCATTTTGTGAGACTGTTGGGTATATGCAGAATGTTTTGGTATATGCGAATAATTGAGTATGTATTGGTCTGATTGAATGATTGCTGTGTAGTGTGTTTGTTGTGCCTGGGCATCTTCTTCTATGTTATATTTATCTACTATATATTACTATGCTTTTTGTGAATTAATACAATAAATTAAATGTAATTTATTTCATAAAATATCATTTGTTATTTCTTATCTTGTTTAAAAATTGCTCTGAAACTCATGTGTTTTTTTGGCGGGTTATGTGACTCGTGTCTTTATGTACTTCAGTGACGATTAGCAATCTTTAAATAGATGTTAGGTAGTGGGGTTTTTTGTGAGCATTACCATGGCACTGGTGCCCCAGGACGTTGAGGCTGTCCTGTGGGATTTGTGACAGCTTCAGGTGCCGAGCAAGGTAATGGGTGTCTTTGTCACTTGAATGTGTATATTTTCATTGCATTGGTTTCTTGCACTTTCTCCACATGTTCTTCCTTCTGTCTTCTCTTATTGTTTTCCTGAGATTTTGGGCAATGGCACAGTGAGGCTGTGTTAATTGTAACGTTATTGCATGGTGATGCGTGTGTGGTGTAGATGACTGTAAGGGGGGATTGGTATGGGTTTGTACTCTTAATGGGGCTATGAGTGCCTCTTCTCTACTCAAGGTGGTAGGCCATGTTTGTGGGTGGTGGGTTTAGGCTGTGGGTCTTAAAAGCATGATATTTGATGAACATGCGGTGTGCGTTGTTGTTGTTATACCATCTGTCCGAGGTGGAGGGAAGTTGGGGCTGTTGCATTGTTTGGTACTCCTACTCATTTTGGAGTGCACGTGTTGCTTCCACTGGTGAGCAGCCTTTACAACACAGGCATTACCACGCGCTGCCATTACTACGCTGTTTTTACAATGCAAGTCATTACAACTATTTGCGCTGGAGGGCACTGTTGGATAGTGAATAGTTAAATTTTCTATTCCAACACCTTCCCTACTGTAACGTGGGCTGGAGATGGAATAGAAAATTTAACTATTCCACTATCCAGCACTTACAGAGCAAGTCGCTGTAATGACTTGCATTGTTAAAACAGTGTTGTAATGGCACGCGTGGTAATAGCCTGCGTTGTAGTGACATACAACCCTTCCACTGCATGTGGGCCTCTGTTCTGTAGGTGAGTTGGTCTATGTAGGTGATTGATCATAGGAGGCTGAGTCCAGCCGGTCCAAAATGTACTGTACACTCTGATGGCTGAAACTGCAAATTGTTTTAAGTAGGAATGTTGAGGCATAAAGGGTTACCCTAAAAGGTACAGTGTTCACTCATTCATCAGACGTCATAAGGAGCAGATAGCCAATCTGCAGGAAAGTCATCTCCCGGGGGAAGAGGCCCAGAAGATGGGTGTGAAATGGAAGGGGGCAATTAATTTCAGCCACCTAATCCTCCTATGCCTGGGGAGTTGTTAATTGAATTGCATCGGGGTTACCCTTTCAACACACTTATAGCAAGCCAAATATAGAGGGGCATTACCTCCTGGTCCAGGGCACACTGGATGGCATGGCCATTACACTTCTCAATGTTTATGTGCCTGATGCTGATGATAAACAGTTTTATGATAGCATTCACGATCTTCTGGAGCATAGTGTTGGGACTACTGTAATATGGGCAGGGAATTCAAATTGTATCCTGGAAATGGAGTTGGAGCAATTGCCCAACTTGATGTCCCCTTCTCTCGCAGCTGTTATGCGTAACCTAGGATTTTGCCAAATCTGGCAGGATCTTCACCCTGATGACTGTTAGTATACATGTCACTCCTTGGCACACAACACTTATAGTCACCTGCATCACATACTCATGGGTGGAATAGACATGCAGAACCTGGCGACGGTGACACAACTGAGGCGGTTTCTTTCTGATTACGAGCCGGTGCCACTCAATATGCAATAGGGCTCAAATGTGCACCGTGTGCGCAGCTGGTGAATGCCACCAAACCTCTTAACAGACACAGTGTGTCGTGATGCACTGGTGGCATCCCTCACTTGCTATTTGGATGGTAACCGGGGGTCACTGCCTCTAGGGCTGTGGATTGGAGGCCCTCAAAGCGGTCATGCTTGGGGCCTGCATAGAAACCTCCTGAGGAGTACCCCGCCATTTAGAGACTATGTGAGTGCAGGAGCATTGTTTGGTGGATCCCCAGGGCTCTGGGGTGTTCTCACAGGAGGTACAGGAAGGGGTGCTCCGAGCTCAGCAGGAGGTGCAGTCAACCTGAAAATCTTTGGATAGGTGTATGATCAGGTAATACCATAAGTGTCTTCACAGGGAGTGGGACAAATTCGGTAAACTTTTGCCATAGATTTTGTGGCTGGAGCAGGAGGTACCTCCTATACTTCAAGTTTGAATTGGTGACTAGTCATTGGGACATTCTGGTGGTCTTCGTGGGATACCTCCAAGGGGTGTATCGTGCAAGAGAGGTGGAATCCCCTGGGCTGATTGAAGCTGTTCTGGATGATTTGAAATTGCAAATATTGGCTGTGGATCTCATGCAGAACTTGGAGGACTTGGAGAGCGAGATGGGGGCATCCATCCAGGCCTTCAATAGATCTAGGGCCTTGGAGGGATGGATTACCAAGGGAATATTACCAGACATACTATGTCACACTTAAGGATAAGGTGCTGGAGGTCCTCCGGGAGGCACGGGCAAACATGATACCTCCACACACTGTGAGGGAGGATATTATCTACCTTCTACTGAAGCCTGGGGGTGATGCAGCTAAGCTTTTGTCATAGAGACTCCCCAGGATGCTCAACACAGATGTCAAAATACAATGCAAATTGTTGGAGTCATGTCAGGAGGAAGTGATCCAGGATTTGGGGCAAAAGGACCAATGTGGCTTTATGCCAGCATGTAGTACCACCTTTAATCTTTGGAGGTTCACGCATGTCTTACATAAAACTGTGGACAATGATCGTTAGTTAACACTGGTCTTCCATGATCTGGAAAAAGCATTTGATTCAGTGCAATGGCTTTATCCGATGGCAGTGCTTTGAGGGATGGGGTTTAGCCCTGTCTTTTGCAACTAGGTACACCAGCCCCTTGGTTCAAGTTAAGATCAGTGGTATCCTCTAGGGGGGTGAGTGGTCGGAAGGGGCATGAGGTCGGTTTGTTTCCTCTCACCACTCCTGTTCTCCCTCACCATGGAGCCACCGGCATTTCCCTTACGTTAATAACAGATGTGAGGCATTTGTGTGGTGGGTTCCAGTCATGTAATCTCACTCTATGCTGAAGATGCATTGGTATGTGTGTGCTCTAGATACAAATGGGCTCCTCTACAACATTGGTGAGGTCTCTGGCCTTTGGATTAATCTCAGGAAATCACTTGTGTTCCCTCTTGGTGGTCTGTTTGGGGTACCATGGCCCTGGTTGCCTGAGATTGACCTCTGCTGGGAAAACTGAGGGCTGAAGAGCCGTGGGTATATTGGTCGCTCATTCTGATGTTATGTATCGATGTCTGAATGAGAACAGAGTGGCAGCTGGTCTTGAGGGTCCGTAGCTTTTTGCAATAGACTCCTCTTATAGGTAGTAGGCAGGGCAGCTGGGACCAAAGTTATTTTTCTCCCTCACTGCCTCTATCTGGTCCAAAATGGCATGTTTCCGCTCCAACCACACTTCTTTCGTAAACTGGATAGTTTACTTATCTCTCTGGTTTGAGCAAGCTCAGCATAGTAGGATGGCACTGTTGATTCTTAAGCGTGACATGGAGGATGGGGAAATTGTAATTCCAGATGAACAGGCCCATTATTATACAGTCAACCTGCAGCACGTGCTGCGGTGGCTGGTGGAGCCAGATAATTGGGAAAAGAGATTGTTCTTTGACATGCTAGGGAGGTGATACGCTTGCACACCTGCATATGTGGGGGGTCAAGCTGAGCATGCAGTCCCGTACATGGTATGGCAGACTGCAAGGATATGGGAGGAAGTGGTGGGGAAGGTGTTACACAAGACCTTTAACAGGAAGCTTCGTCTTGGGGAACTCCCTCCATTTAGGGCAATTGATGGGGATATGTCTATGGCTCTATGGAGGGCAGGGGGTTGCATGGAGGCGGGCGACCTGTACCCAGGGGAAGTTTTTCTTACATTTCAGGAGGCTTGAAAGGTAAATTCCTTCATTTTTCCAAGCTGGAGAGTGTTGTGCAGAAGGTGTGGACTGGTTTTTCTGCAACTCCTCCACCCTCCCCGATGCTGGGTGGACTGCTGCGATAGGGAGACATCTCATCTCCTTATTTTACAAGGCAATACAGGGTGACATGGTGAATGCAACATATGTTTCCCAGGGGGCCTGGGATGTGAGCTAGGGGAGCCCATTGAGGATGCTGACTGGGAGCACACGTTTGGGTTGGTGAGGAGGGTGTCCTGCAACCATAGGTTTAAACATATTCATTTTAATTTCCTGCATTGCACTTTACATGATCCTTAGGCGCTTGAACAGGATGGACCCGATGAGGAAAGCTCAATGTGCATCTTGTGGGGAGTGGGAGACCACCTTTTTACATTTGGCCTGGGATTGCGATGTGATTCAGGAATTTTTGAGGGATGCCATGCCTAAAATAGTGGAGGCAAAGTATTTTGCAGTTCCTCTGACCCCATTGGCTGGCCACTTGGGGGTGGTGATGAAACCTAGGGGGGGCGCCAGCCAGATTCCCTGAAAGCTGGCCCAACTTGCCCTGTTATTGGCCAAATGGTGAGTGGCCATTGAATCGTTGGGTACCCCTGTGTCATTGGTGTCCATATGGCAGTAGGTTCTCCTGGAATGGGTGTGACTAAGGAAATGCATATGCATATTGCCTGAACCACTGAGGGTGCTTCGGATGCGACCATGTTATGGGGGTATTTTCTCAATAAATTTGTAGAGAAGAAAGTCTTTGGCTAGGGGGAGGGTTTGGACAGGGAGGGATGATGCATGAGCTCTTGGTACTCTGGCATTGTGATTCTGGTAGCCAAGCTTGTATAGCTGTAATTTACTATATACTTGACTCCAATGTACTATTGTACTCCTAGCTGGTATAACGTTGCATTTGATATTTCAGTTCAGTCATGTACACTTTGTTTTTTCTCTGTACTGTCCTGTTATATGACAGGAATTTCTCCTTTTCTTAAAGTGAAGCCATGTACTGCTTGTGTGTTTTTTCAAGTTTTGTTTTCGTTTACAAAATTAATAAAAATAGTTTTAAAATAAATGATGTTGACGTAATTATTTGTTACTCTTTTGACGCAAAAGTAATTTAAATTACATGATTGTGCCTATTTGTGTAATTAGGTGTAATTTGGCACAACAAAACCTACCAGGGAATCTAAGGAACAGAACACAGCAAGACTGAGCAGCAGCTTGCTGCTCCTGTTCATGTTCTGGTGCATTTAGCAGTATTTTCTTAGAGCAAAATGCATCCTTGCGAACATTTTGACTGCAATGGTGCATTTTGAGCTAAAAAAAATTGTACTATATGTAGGGTTAGGCTCCTTTCGTAATACCTTACAATCTCACATCATTGTGCTGTAATTTGAAGTTCACCATAATTACACTACCGCAAATTACGTGCGCTGTTCCCATTAGAACCCTTACTCTCTTTGAACAAGCCTTTGTAAGAGATGAGGTGATCTCATTCCCGTTTAAGTTGTGGTTGCCAATACATATACCTTTCTCAGCTACTCATCACGGACTGGGACTATTTATTAATTTGGAAGCTATATAACGAGCAATGGAAAGTTTCTTTTAATAACGTTACTTACGGTACAGAGCAGGAATATCGTCGTAAAAATATCGACTAACCTAAATATCGTTGCAAAAATATCTACAGGAAGAAATATCGATGACAAAAATATCGTCTGACCAGAATATCGACAGACAGGTAAGTAATATCGTTAACATTAATATAGTTGTAATAAATATCGTTTACAAAAACATAGTTTACAATAATATCGTTTTTAAATAATTATAAGTAATGTAGTGTTTTTAATGAATATTTGTAGTCAAAGTAGTATTTTTAGTAGTATATTATTATTTAATAATGCATTTTAAGTTGATTTTAGTATTAATAGTTCCGTAGCGGGTTGTGGGTTTATAGGGGAGTAGGGTGGGAAGTAATTTAAATATAATGAAATAAATAATACATTAATTAATGTTTTAAATGAATATAAATAGTGTAATAAATATTAGTTAATTAATTTCAATTAGTTAATTGAATAATAATTATGTAATTATTATGTTAATTTTTTAATTAATTTTAGATGTGTGTACAGGATTTTTTTAGTGAAAATTTTTTTGGGTAAAGGGGTATTTTTAGGGTTCAGGGTCAGTTTTCAGTTTTTGGGTAAAGGGGTATTTTTAGGGTTCAGGGTCAGTTTTCAGTTTTTTGGGTAAAGGGGTATTTTTAGGGTTCAGGGTAAGTTTTCAGTTTTTGGGTAAAGGGGTATTTTTAGGGTTCAGGGTCAGTTTTCAGTTCTTGGGTAAAGGGGTATTTTTTGGGTTCAGGGTCAGTTTTCAGTTTTTGGGTAAAGGGGTATTTAAATATAATGAAATAATAGATTAATTGATGTTTTAAATGAATATAAATAGTGTAATAAATAATAGTTAATTAATTTCAATTAGTTAATTGAATAATAATTATGTAATTAATTATGTTAATTTTTTAATTAATTTTAGGTGTGTGTACAGGATTTTTTTAGTGAAAATGTTTTTGGGTAAAGGGGTATTTTTAGGGTTCAGGGTCAGTTTTCAGTTTTTGGGTAAAGGGGTATTTTTAGGGTTCAGGGTCAGTTTTGGGTTTTTGGGTAAAGGGGTATTTTTAGGGTTCAGGGTCAGTTTTCAGTTCTTGGCTAAAGGGATATTTTTTGGGTTCAGGGTCAGTTTTCCCTACTGTTGCACCCACTGGAGTGGGAATAGTAATTTTAACCCCTACGCTATCCAACGCTTTCCCTACTGTTGCACCCCCTGGAGTGGGAATAGTAATTTTTACCCCTACGCTATCCAACGCTTTCCCTACTGTTGCACCCTCTGGAGTGGGAATAGTAATTTTTACTCCTACGCTATTAAATGTTTTAATTAGTAATATATTTTATATTTTAATTATATGTATGTATTATTGTTGTTATATAAAGTAATGTGTAAAATCAATTTATATGTCCACATTTATTAAGTTTATAATTAAAAAGTGTAGTAAATTTTTTTGAAATAGTTAAAAAATAAAAGTAATGTAATGTATTTTGTTAATAGTACTTATATTTATTTATTATTTAATGTAATTTAATTATTTTAAAAAGTCGATATTTTTTACATCTATATTAATTACAACGATATTTTGGAGGCAATATTTATGTACTTACCTGTTTAAGTATAGGGTGTCGATATTTTTGTAAACGATATTTTTACAACGATATTTATGTCAGCTATATTTTTGTAATCGATATTTTAACACCCTACCGTTACTTACATCTCAGTGGCAGCAGAAAATGCTGATTGCATGTTAAAATAACATCATAGATGTTGCTGTTGCACAGTTCACCTGTCCAGCATTATATCTCATACATCAGGTCACTGTTGCCATTTATTTGAGCATAACGATCCATTATTACCCATCTGGTGGCTACGCCGAAGATGCATGTATATTGGAATAAAATACATTTCTGGTCCTTAAGCATAGCACTTTGCATCGGTGAATGAATTGTAACTTGGTATTTTGCCAAACTGACCTTAGTAAGGCACCTAGGGCCATATGTATGAAGGTACCGATTTGCGATTCTGAAATAGCGATTTTTAAGAAATCATTTTTTTAGAATCGCAAATTGGTATGTATGTACAAATTCGCTTTTTTTAGCGAATTCTTAGTATTCCTTAATTGCAATTAGCAAATTGCGAATCGCAATTAAGGAATACTTTCCCATTCATTTGAATGGGAAGGTATTCTCAATTTTGCGATTCGCAATTTGAAAATCGCAAATTGAGAATAATTTCAAGGGTGCAGGGGTGTCCAATATGCATGGGTGCACATGTGGCGCACATACATGTGTGTGTCACATGGCACTTTGAAAAATGCTGAAATGTGCATTTTTTAAGGAAATCGCAACTCACCACCACCAACTAGAAGTTGGCGGTAATTTGCGATTCCTTAAGGGCATTTTGGAATTTTTTTTGGCTTCATACATTGCATTTAAGGAATTGCAAAATTTGCGATTCCTTAAATACAATTGGAAAATAAGGAATCGCAAATTTTGCTAATCCTTTTTTGCACCAAATTTTACTTCATACATATCATTTTGCTAATTCGCATTTGCAAAGGCCGAAATTCTGCGAATTTAGGCTTTTGCGAATGCGAATTTGCTTCATACATATAGCCCCAAGTGCTGAATCTCCAAAGGGGATAAATAAGGCTCAGTTTTTAGGGAATTATTATTATGAAACGTCAGGTGTCCCTGGGTAGAACATTTTACACAAAAGGCTGAACAATATATGCAAATCAGCCCCAATTTTTTTTTATATAATGACCCAGCCACAAATAAAATTCCAACACCATGTATTGAAATGTGAAGTGAATATAGCGAGGCAAGGGCTCAGGCAAAGGTGTAATACGTGGGACAAGAAAGTACAGAACTGAATTTGCATAGATACAACCCATAAGATATACAATAAATCAGAGCAAGCTGGGACTGTATTTATTGTCGACATCAGTTTGATGCTTATCCGAATAATACAATCATCATCAGAAGAGATACAATATAAGTCTCAGTAATTGTGACACTATAATACATATAGAAACATATAGAAAGAAAACATGGACAAACATGAAGAGGAAAGTAAAAAAGGTAAATACAAAGCTGGACAAAATACAATATGCACATACATAATTATGGTCCTCCATTATTTAAAACCATTGATACTTTTAATAATAGCATACCCAGAGGTTTAGTAGGTCTATTTGAGAGGTAAGGTAGTAGCTTCAAGTGGAGCCCAATTACAGACTAAATGCCAAAATCAACCTGAACAAACTTATGATGCGTGTAAGTTAAACTAACTGAACTGGAAGGGATGGCATGCCAAGAAGCATGAGAGAAGAACTCGAAACCTAGATGTATATACATTTTGTAAAGAGGCATGATAACGCTAGATACACAGAGCATTACAAAGGAGTAATAAAGTGATGTTCCATAAATAGGTTCACAGGAGCTGAAGACTCCTCTAAATCTGTTGTGGAAAAGGACTCTGTCCAAATGCCAAATGTGGGAAGTGAATGAGTGGGAATTACAGTTCGAGCGCAAGGTCACCTTCATGATGAGCGGAACGTATCGAGAACTTGTCACCTCTGACTTGAGAATCTCTGATCCATGTCATACATTTAAAGGACGGGGACTGTTCGGGTGATAAAAAAGGGTTCCAGCTGTCACGTGGAACTGCTGAGAATCATGATAATTCTATCAGCGCGCAATCTCTCCCATAAGGCAGCTCACCTGCTACCAAGGATAGAGGGGTTGAAACCATTGACATCCGTTCATTGATTGCCTGTTGCAGTGCAGCGCAAATTATAAAGAAAGGACTAGTATAGCAAAGGCCATGAAATAGGTGAAAATAGGACTCGTAATTCGGCCGCCATCTTGAAAGAGTTGAATTGTAAATTACATAGATATTTTCAGCAACCAGAGATTTAGAGAAAGACACATACGTTTTTATTATGCACATTGTCTCAGCTAATAGCAGTGGCATGTACAAAAGGTGGCATACATTGGTTGCCTGTAGATGTGCAAAGATAAAGAAAGGACTAGTAATTCAGCTTTTGATGGTTGTTGAACCAGTGTTCTTGAGGTCTGACTAGTTAGGACCAATATTTTTGAGAGATGAAATAGATTCCAAAGCTCCAGTGTTACAGTGATTAAGGTAAACAAAGTTTACCCCGAAACGTTTTTAACGCAGGGAATCACTACGCGGATGTTAAAACGACCGCGTTATTATTCCGCATACCATTACTCCACAGGTCGGAACAACGACTTGCGGGGGGGAGGTTTTGGATTTAAAATCCAACACTTTCCCCAGTGTCCGCACAGACTGGAGTTGGAATAGTAAGTTATTCTATTCCAACATCCAGCGCCCCCCCCCCCGTGCAAGTCGTTCCGACTTGCGGAGTAATGTTATGCGGAATCACAACCGGTAGTTGTAACAACCGCGTTGTGATTCCCTGGGGTGAAAATGGCTGCGGAATAACGTCACAGATTCAGTGATTAAACATTACAACGAGGACTCAAGATGACAAGATTGAGTAGGAGGCTCAGTAGGCCCTCTTCCTGAGCCTAACGAAGTCCTGGGGACCCCATCCCCCGGGGCAGTATTGAAAAATAAAGGGAGGGAGTGCCAAGGGGCCTCTCTCCCTGAGCATTAAAAGGCCCAGTGGACTCCATCCCCCAGGGCCTCCCTCCATGAGTCTTCAGGCACGGACCGTGCCGGGCATTCTACTTGGGCGTTGACGTCAGGCAGGGGAGGTTCAGGGTGGGGGGGTGTAAAATACGGGATAAGACCATTAGAGGTAAGTATCGAAAAAAAAAAAAAAAAATTCGTTGCCCGCGTGGGCAACGAAATTCTTTTTTTTTTTTTTCGATACTTACCTCTAATGGTCCTTATCCCGTATTTTACATCCCCCCACCCTGACCCCCCCCTGCCTGACATCATCACCCCAGTATAACGCTCGGGACAGGCCGTGCCTGTGAGTCTTTAATGTCCAAAGGGACCTATTCACTCAGGAGGCTTACTCACTTACTGTGTCCCGGGAAGCCCACCCCGGGATACAGTAGTTTCCCTGTTAGCACTACCATCTGTAGGAAAACATATGTATCCAATCTGGTGGGAGCATTTTTAAAACACTGGGAGAAAACACATGTTTAAAAATGTTCCTACCGGCTGGGAGCAGATTTGTGTTCTGTTTCCATGCCCGCCGTGATGTCAACAGGGAAACAAAACACATATTGCTGCCACTAAGACAGAGCATGCAAAAAACAGCTGCTCCATGTGGGCAGGAACAACGGCAGCTCCTGCACCATGAGTGAAGCTGGCTGGGGTCACGGAGGCCCTGGGGCTCATGCTGCAGCTCCCAATGTGTTGGTTTCGTGGGTGCCCCGGTTGGGCATCAGGGCACTACCCTCTTATAAAGACAGGCCCAGGGCGATGGGCAGCCCAGGCCTGGGATGGCTCGGAGGGAGAGGCTGCATAGCCCCTCCCCTTTTTAATAAAAATACAACACATAGGAGGGGGTCCCCATTGTATATGAAGGCTCAGGCAGTGGAGCTTCATGACCCACCTCCTCTTTTAAAATATATACAGCCCTGAGACATGGGGTTCCCAGGACCTAATTAAGCTGAGGGAGAGGTGCCATGAGGCCCTCCCCTTTTTTATTACATTTGGCACCAGGGATGGGGTCCGTGGTGCTTAGTAAGGCGACTTCATTGCCCCTACCCTTCTTTATTGTATTTGTTCAAGAGGATACATCCGTATTGGTAAAGTTCAAACTACTCAAGGCGCTGGGGACTGCCGTGGAAATTAAGTTAGCTATTGCCCAGAGTCACATGGGACTGAGCAGGGCTGCCGACGGAGCCGGGGATGGAACTGTGAACCCTGTGCTCCGAAGTCAGCTGCCCTGGACACTGCACCACACCTCTCCAGAAGATGGGGTCCTGGGGTCTGGGAAGGCTCATTGAAGGGAGGCCATGCAGTGCTCCCCATTTTTATCAGGTATGGACCTATGGAATGGGGTTCCTGGGGCCTGGGAAGGCTTGGGGAGGGGAGCTGCAAGCCCCACTCCCCTGTTTAATTGTATTTAGTCCCAGACAATGGGCTCCCCTGGGCCTTTTAAGCCTTGTGGAGGGGAGCTGCATGGCCCCAGGACATGCTCAGCGTGAGCGTGGCTGCCCGTGGGGGCTCAGCTGCCTCCAGGTGAGTTGGCAGCAGGGCCTGGCTGTAGGGCAGGCCCTGTGGCCAACCCACCGCAGCTCATGGCCAAAGGCCATATGCAGCAGCATGTTTTGGTATTACAAATGGTAATAAAATATGACTTTCATTTAAAAAATCCTAGAAATTTGTTGAAAAAATGGAAGGATAAAGTCACGTTACAGCTAGATGTGATGTAAAGATCTGTTTCCCTTAAAAAAAAACCTTAGAAGTTCACTGAAAAAAACAAAGGTTAAAGTAATGGCATAGTTTGGTGAATATGTCAGTGGCAACATTAACCTTCTGAACTAAAATAAACACAGCAATTTACCAGATATAGAGAGCAGAGCCAACTATAACGTGGGCTCCACCATGCCCTGCTTAGGACCTCAGATTTTATATCACCAATGACATGTTCTATGTCAAAATTTATGATATCACTGATGACATCTCAAATTACATCACTGATGACCTCAGTGTTATTTATTTAATCTTCACATAACTGTCCAAAAAAGTGCTACTTTTTAACTAGTTTGCGCGTGATCTGTCAAGTAGGCGCAGAGAAAAGGGGAAGTTCACAAAACACATTTTCCCAATGCATTTTTCAATGGAAACTTTAGACACAGCTACAGCCCAAACCACTGAACAGATTCACACCAAATTTGGCAGAAAGCTAGATCTTAGTCATGAAATAGTGCTTTATGTGTCTTGGTGTATATCCTTTTAGTATTTGTGGGAAAACTAAGGTTATATCACAAAGCGACAGATCTTATATTGACATTTGTTTAGCAACTACTACAAACACCAGGAAGTTGTAGCAGCCATTGTGGGATTCAAGACTTAGGGCCTGATTACGATGGCCATGATTAGCTGCCATCGTAAGGCTTTTTTCCACCCACCAGATCAGTGTGGCAGGCGGTGCGCCTGGCGGATGGAAAGCCCATCTGCTACGGGTCAGACAGAAGCAATCGTTACAATAGCCAGGCAGACCCGCCCACATCCACAAAATGGTGGTGGTGCCTAGCAGGCACTGTTTGCCAGATTTGGATGCTGGATCCCCGCCAGCCTTTCCATGGCAGTTCGCCCGCCATTGAAAGGCTGGCAGGGATTGACTTTGGGGGCCCGTTGCGGACCCCACTTGTGCAGGGGCACTTTTTCCACCATTTCCCTGCACCATGTGGCAAGTACTGCGTGGTGCATGCCACGTAGTGCAAGGAAATGTAAAACGTGCATTTTTAACGTTGCAGCTGATGCTGCAGCTATCAGCACCTGCTGCAATATTAAATATAGCAGATGCCACTGCCATTGTGGCAGTTGCATCGTAATACCCCTTGTGGGGCGGGCTGCCTTGTAGGCGGGTGGTCCCACTCCCCAAAACGATGGGGTTTGGACTGAAGTCAGTCTGTCATTGTAATGACCCCCTTAGTCCTGAGTCCAAACCTAAAAAAAGGCAAAAAAAAGATGGGGTAGGGATACCATGAGCCCCTAGGTCTGGTGGTGGAGGCGAATCCCCTGTAAAATAAATAAAAATTGCCTGCTCCTGTCCATTTTTATTAAAACCCTCATGAGTGGGACAAGGCCTGTTGGAAGGCAAGGCAGATATTTTAGGGGGGCTTAGCCACCTCCCCATCTTCCCAGGTGTGATAATATAAATAAAGTGAAGAGGGCGCGTTACCCCCTCCACACACCAAGAGAATACCCCATAGCCGTCTTTTAAATAAAGGGGGAGGAGGCAGTGCAACCCCGGTCCCACAACCATACAATGCATTGGGGAGAGTGTCCCAAGATCTCCAAAGCCCTGAACGCTCTCTATTTCACTGCCGGCACTCGTGGGTGAACATACCATTTCCCTACCCACGCTCTCTGACCAAGAAATGCATTCGATTACTTCCACCTAGAGGAAGCAAAAGAAAACTACTCCCACAAGGTAGGAGCAATGCTGGTTGGGCGCAAGCTGGCAGAGCTTCAGGTGCCCTGGGCCTCCCCAGGCACCCCCCAACATGGGTTTACCTGTGGCATGGCCCCGGTGGGTAATTGGCACTTTAAAATTAAAAAAACAAAATGATAAGGCCAGCTCTTTTAGGAGTCGCAGGGAGCTGGCGGGCCATGGAGGCTCTGGGGCTCCATCTCAAAGCTGCCAAAAGAATAATGGACTGTGGGGCCCCTGATGAGCAATCCTTAAATTTAAATAAATGCAATCTCCTGCAGGTTAGAGTAATGGTATCGTTAGGTAAAATTTTCAGTAACAAAGTAGCATGTGTAACTCTTTAAAGATTGGCAGTTATAGTTATCTCAAGTTACTGTACCTCCTTCCCTAGGGTAACTCTAACTCATGCTCTCGTGATGCACTGCTAATTACCCCACATATTACATCACTCATGACATCTTCTATGACATTATTGAAAATATCACTGCAACATTTACAGTTAAATTATTAATGACAAAACTGTGCATGGTGAGGCGAGTTATATTTACCTTAGGGCATGCTTTATAGTTACTTTAGATAACTATAACTGGTAAATTTCTACAGTTTCTAGTGTTTACAACATTTGTTACTGAACATTTATTTCACCTAGCTATAACATTACTATATATATGGCATGGAAAAGCGCCGGTTTAATAATAGTACCGGAATACAAATTTCTGAAGAATGAGAATCCAACAGTCCCCATTATTTACTTTATACCCCAAATCCACAAAACTCCATTGAAACCACCAGGATGGCCTATAATATCAGCTGGAAACAGTCTATTGGAAAAGTCATCACAGTATGTAGACTTTTTTCTTCAAGAGCACGTTTGTCAACTTCTGTCCTACATTAGAGATACAAGTTAATTTTTGGCCAAAATTCTGGAGTTTTGGTGGCAAGATGACTTCCTATTAGTAACTCTTGACGTAACAGCGCTATACACAAGCATATACCATCAAGATAGACTAAGGGCCCTTCAACATGATCTTAATATAAGACCTACCCAAATGGCACAACACAACAAAATGCTTGAGAACGTGGTGGAATTCTGTATATTTAGCAATGTTTTTATGGTCCAAAATGCACTTTACCAACCACTACGAGGGGTGGCAGTGGGGACCACCTTCTCCCCTTGCAATGCCTGTCTGCACATGGGCTGGTGGGAGGAGCTGGTACTGAAAAACACTCATGAAATGTATTGTAATGAGAACATCAAACTCTGGTTGCATTACATAGACAATATTTTTGTAATTTGGCAAGGGACCTTGTCAAGAGCACAGAAATTGGTCAAGAGGCTCAACATCAATGACATTAATCTTAATTTTACTGCAACCATCTGTGCAGAAATGTTGAGTTTTTTAGATGTCCAAATCTGTGGTAACAACAATACGATTGAAACAAAATCATACAGGAAGCAGACTGCAGGCAACTCAGTGCTGCATGCAACTAGCTCCCACCCGCAACATCTGGTGCAAAGCATCCCCTAAAGGGAGATGCTGAGATTGAAAAGGATATGCAGTAACAAAGATGATCTTAGAATAGCACAACAGGTGCGCAAAAACAAGGTTCCTGGCAAGAGGCTACTCAAACAAATGCATTAACATGGCAATCACCAAAAGCAACGCACTGGCAAGATCAGACTAACTCACTCACTCAAGGTCCCAAGAACTTAGTCAGTCAGCAGCCAAGACAAACACAAGGGAAAGTGATGATACTTTTAGAATGATTTTAAGGTACGGTAAGCAAGAAAAGGTTATCAAACACATCTTTAAAACGAACTGGCCTATAGTTCTTAATGATTCAATTATAGGCCATTTGATGCCAAGGAATCTAGCTATTACGTACAGCAGGGCACCAGCAATGACGATAGTTTGTTCAAAAGTAACTTCGAGAACCAAACAGGGACATCATGGCTGACCCAACGTAAAGGATTTCATAAGTGCAAAATGTGTAAAGCCTGGCAATATGGCATCAATAAAGCAACATACACAGTTTCCTTTGGCAGCCAGGAATGTATCATCACTAGGCCGTAAACATGCAGGACTGATCATGTCATTTATGTGCGGGAGTGCACATGTGGCCTACGATATGTAGGAAGTACTATACTTCAGGGCCACAAGAGGATACTCCAGCACATACGTGCCATTAAGAATCAGGATGATGCCTACCCTGTGGCGCGACACTTTGGTGAACGCCACAAGTTTGATCTGAATGATCTTAGATACTACTTAATTGCTTCTGTACCACCAAACAAGAGAGGAGGGAATCGGAAAATTATGTTACATAGATTGGAAACCCAGTATATCCTTGACCTAGATTCCGAACACCCGGGTGGACTAAACGCCACAGAAGACCTCTATACCTGTCTGTAAATAAGGTTAGACATAGCTCAATGTATTATTACAGGGTGTGGTTATCCCAATGAGACAGTGTATTTATACAAGCTATTATACAATGAATGAATCAACAAATGTAGCCGCCCTCCCAGTTAAACCTGCAATTTTAAACATTTTAGTCTTTTCACTTTAGGGTTATGCACATGCACTTTTATATATTCCGCATTAGGCACTTAAAGCAGTCGTAATGTTTACCAGAATGTTGTTTACATGTTTATATACATATATATGTGTGTGGATATGCTGAAGTTTTGGAGGCATGCTGGAAGGGTTGAGGGGATCGACGTGGAGAGTCCTTGTGTGCTCCTGGTAGGTCTGTTCTTCCATGGAAGCCTGCACCCTTCATTGGAGTGACATGATATTTCGGAGCTGGGCAACGTGGCATTGGCCATGATGTGGGGAATTGATTTTCATACATGTTTGGGCAATTAAAATGCACCGGTATTGAGCACGAATTATAACATGCAACCTGAATGAATAAAGCAGTTGAGAAAGGAACAACCATTTGCAATGCAAACGGTCTCAGCCTTTGGGACCTTATAGGTATTTAGCTATGCAGCACATTAGCGTGGGTGCTAAAACATCCACTTTTCTTTAACATGGAGGGAAGGTAAGCACCAAACTGCATGACACACCAGGTATGGGAGCACATTGAGAGAAGTATTGCCTTTCAGCGGGAAATGGTATAGTCTAAAGCTCTGTTTTTAATAAAAAAGCAGGGCCTTAGTGGTCATATCACAGAAAATACAAAATTTGAAAAAATACTATTGTCTATCGGTGCTTGTGGAAGACAATTTCTATGGACTGGAATCTAGAAAATGCTAAAGTGATTCTGGTATTTTACTGACCTCTGCTGGTTGTTTTCTATCACGAAAGTTAAATAGAGGCAGTTGCCAGGAAGATTTTTTTTAAAAGTCCCTCATCAGAAAGCAATTCAGGTATTTTACTGACCTCTGCTGGTCGTGTTCTATCAAGTCAGTGAAATAGAGGCAGTTCAACAGAAAAAAAAGTCCCTAAGTGGAAGCAGACAAGTCCTAAGTACATACACAGATATAAGTATATACGAAAATTTATACTAAAGTATATACAAGATGTCTCAAATGCTCAATCTAAAAAGCATCTGTCCTGGCAGCCAGTTAATATGATTGAGAATTATATGACTATCGTCATACCGGAAGGTAAAACAAAATGACTCATCAAATGACTTGGTTGTTGGATATAAAGAAAATATGTCCGTATACAAAAGGTTGCAAGGATTGTTCAAACTAGGCATTTTTGAACAGTAAAACTTTAGTTAGGTTTCTGCAGCAACAATGAAGGTTAAAGATCTAGTTGAGATTCTCGAAATGGATTGAATAAGCTCACTCGATGTGATGTGTTGGAGTTAAACATTTTTTGTCTGTCTAAGAGCTTTAGCCAAAGGTGAGGTAACTCCAAGCACTCATATGTTGTCAGAGGCCTTATTGATCGTGTTTTTCGAGTGTGGGTCTTTAAAGACTATCACGCATAACTGTGGCTAATGTTGTTGAGAAAGAATAAATAAAGCTACGATGTTAACCCCTTGACCACGGCGCAAATTCCCCCCGGTGCTGGGGAAATAGAGAGAGGGCGGGGTGCGAACGGCCGGAGGACGTCCTCCGCACACGCCGACCGTGACGCGTGACGGCTCCCGGCCGTCACACACAGCCAAGGGGTTAAAAGACACAGTGTGCTTTAAATGTGGAAATCAACATGGGAATATAGATTGGCATGCAGAATATGAACGTGCTATTTTAGCATGATATAGAATTGTTTAAATTTTTACTTTTTGTGTACAACATTGTCAAAGTTCAAGTGTGCAGAAATTATAACTTTGAACTTACCCTATGACCTCGAGGTATTTAAAAGAAAAGTGCATGCAAGAAACCTTTAATTACTCTTTCTATGTTTATGTGAAACTATGAGTCTAAAAAGAGTTTTTAAATGGTGCTCAGTAGGTGACAAAGACTGTTGAATACAGCCGAAACGCATCCTGTCTGGAGTGGCCTGATCGAATAAACAGAGGGGGATATGTAAAAGGAAGTGGAAGAGAGAGGCGTTAGCCTTCCTGACTTTACGCCTCTCCCCTCCACTTCTGAAAACGCAAGGCTGCACCGTATTTACAAGAATGTGGTGCAGCCTTGCGTTTCCCCCTGCTATGGTGCTAAGTTTAGCAACGAAGCGCCAACAAAGGTACCCTTCTACTGGTGCAAGGGTGTCTGCGTGCAGGGGAGGATTGTTTATGTGTAGGAAGGTATCTCTTCCTACACATAAACAATCCTAGAAATGCCATCCTGTTACTTTCGTATGTGCTGCTTAGTGCGGCAGAAATGAAAGTGACAAAATCGCATTTTTTTAAAGTTTGTTTATGTGCAGGATGTACACCTTCCTACACATAAACAAACAATGGCATTTAGATTTTTCCTTGCAGCACACACAGAAAAAGCAAAAACGAGGAGAAATAATGCATTTCTCCTTGTTTCGCCATTTTAAGACCAGTTTTTACCTGGACTTAATTTTAGTGCTGCCTCCTATGTACGCCACCCTAGTACATAGGGGGCAGCTTCAAAATAAATGGGTGTTTCCGTTGAATGCCCACCGTAACACCCACTGCCCACCCCTTTAAAGCTAACCATAACCTGAAAGGGAGCCTTACGTACAAGGCAGTGATAAGCTACGTTAAGTGGCTTAACGCTGCCTTGTACATAACTCGCAGCCACTAATGCCACCACAACATCAATATAGGTGACGGTGTGGTGGCGAAAGGGGCTTGTACATATGCCCCAGAGTTCCTTTCATCCCAGAGTGCTGTTTCTTTCTTGCTTGCAAGGAGCTGTGGTGATATATATATATATTCTCGCTCCTCCTACACCTTGCTCCTGCACTCGAGAGTGGGTGCTGCTGTGGCGGAAGGTGCATCCGCCAATATTTGCGCTTCTTGTCCCCTCTTGTTCCCAGAAAAGACACAGCACTCACTGGGGAGAGTCTCCAACTTTATTGAGACTCTACACGGGTGCCATCTTAGTCTTCGTTACTGTTGTGAATTACGGGCACAAAACGATAATTAGACATTAATGTCAGCAGTACATGTCACATTATCCTGTATGGCAGTGTCACAATGACAAATGTCTATTTAATAAAGCCCTGAATTGGCCATCTCCATACCGCATCCGTATAAATCCAACATTATGAGCCACATTCACATAGTATCGCCCTGGATGGACACTTAACAATGACAATTATATAATCCTAAACCATCCCTAAACTGCTCGTGCCCCACATATGTTGGTCCTCTAATCCAACCTACAGTGACAACAAAATTCCCACTCAAAATCAGGATGAATCATACAAGAAATTTAGATTCAGCGCAAACAATACATATTATATACAATTGATCCAGAAGATTGATATACAGCATCATCAGATTAATAGACCAGAGTCTCTCACATGATAATAGTTTTTTTCTTCTTCCTATTCATCTTCTAATGGGACAACACTTAGGAAAGAACCCTCTACCCTAAGTGAACTGCCAGTTCCTCATTGCTGTTCAACCCTCCGGGGGCCTTAGTACCCACGTCTATAATATAAATCTAGACTCCAGTCGTCTTAATTTGGTTACCCTGTCACCTCCTCTCAAACTAGTTGGGACATGATCTAGTATGAAGTAGGTAAGTAGATCCCTGTTACTAATGTATGTCGCCTGATAGTGTCTCGCTACTGGGTATGTTATATCCCGTTTTTTTATAGCACGTTGGTGTTCTAAAATCTTCACCTTTGTCTGGTGGATCGTGCTTCCTTCAATCCTGAGGGCCCCTGGGGGATAACTAGCCTTCCAGGTGCTTCCATTAAGCTCCACTGTGCTGTGTTTCAGACAGGTGGCCCAGGATGTGCCCCTTTTTACACCTCTCTGCAACACAACTCTGTGGCGCTTACTGGAGGTACCTAGTTGGCTACTTGGACCCTAGGGACACTCAGGATTAGAGGTGGGTAGAAGTCCCGTAAGGGACTTACGCGGAGAGGCACGGAGATTAAACCAATCTCCGTGCCTCTCCGCATATTTCCGTTATGCGCGCTCGCCTGCCGTTCGCCCGCAATATTAAATGACTTTGAGCCTAAAATAAGATGTAAATAAGAACTTACCTTATCGCTGGGTCATTTTCATTGTCCAGCTAGCCGTCGTATTGGAACTGCACATGCGCGGGAGCCTGCGCATTCCTCGCCAGGAATGCACATGCACAGGCTCCTGCGCAGTTCCAAGAAAATGGCTAGCTGGAAAAAGAAGATGACCCCTGATAAGGTAAGTTCTTATTTACATCTTATTTAATATACCGGGCGGGTGGCAGGCCGGAGGCGGCCGGAGGCGGGCGGGCAACTTACGTTCCGCCTCTGAGTGTGCAGAGATTTGCCCCTTTTCTCCGCCTTCATTGCAAAAGGCGGAAGGGGCAAATCTCCGCACATTCCGTGGGCGGAACTGAGATGTCCGCTCACCCCTACTCGGGATTCAAGAGACTTAATCTCCCACATGAAAATGGACACAGGGCTTTTTTACACAGTGGTGAAGGGAGGGGATGGTGTAGGAAAGTCGCTCTATATATATTGGACCAAAGTAAGGTACAGTGTGTATAGAGTCCCCAGTCCCCAAAGGTTTGGCTGAGGTTAAAGTTAGATGTAACAATACAAACAAGACTGCAATGGTCTGTACAACTAATATGGACAAAGACAAAATGCAGAGAAGGGCTCTTTGTCTACCTGTGGAGTGTGTACAACAAAAAGAAAATGAATCCCATCAGCCCACCCATATGGCAGAGCATCATCATCTGGGATAAAATCACAGATGATCCGGTTAAGGAGTGACACACCTGTTGGTATTGTGTGCTTCTCCAAACCAAGGGAACCACCAGTGATTAGTCATACCAAAAACAAATATATTTTTAGGTTTAAAGTATTTTATTCAGCATGACACACCAAGACAAATACACAGCAACATAGGATCGGCAGTAGGAAAAGTGCTTGAATCTGGCATGACACAACATTTTAATACGCACCCCCCCCTTCCCCAACTCCCAATCACCCAAACCCAACTCCCCCCCACCCACCCCACCCGTTGTCCAGTGCACTACCGTCATGTAACCAATACTCCAAGGCTGTAGGTAGTCGGGAAAAAGGAACCAACCCCATTCACTGATCTGGCGTTGGCGGGCTCGTGAGCCGCAGGAGGCGGAGGTATCTAGGACAGGTGAGTTCCCTGAACTCCGTGAGCAGCAAAGAATGAAACGGTTGCCACAGTTCATTAAATTGCACTATGTCCCCAGCCACCAATAGAGACAGTTTTTCCATACCCAGCACATGCCACAGTCTGTGGAGCCAGCCCGTGACTGTGGGCGGCGTGTCCGTACGCCAGTGTATCAAGATATTCTGAACAGCAGAGCCAAGGGTGATGGCGATCTGCCTGCCTCTTCTAGACCTGAGGGGATACATTAAATCATTTGGGAGTCCTAGTAGGGTATAGGCCGGGAAGCGCGGGAGCTCAATGTTGAAGTGAGAGTCTATTTTCTCTAGTACCTCCTTCCAGTAACAAGCTAAAAGAGGACAATCCCATAAAATGTGCCTGAGCGTATCCCGATGTCCACACCCACGCCAGCACGTGTCTGTCTTACTACGGTCGAACTCATGGATCCGCTCAGGCGTGTAGTACCAGTAAGTAGACACCTTGGTGAAGGTATCCGTGAGGCCCATGTGATATGCTGAGTGGCGCGCCCTATATGAGATGTGGTCCCATTCCTTGGGGCTTAGTGTCCTCCCAAGTTCCCGCTCCCATCTAGCCCTCCCGGGGTTGTGAAAGTGTGTTGAGGGCAGTTGTAAGAACTTATATAGATCCGAGATTAGTTTCGAGTCCGACGTACGCGACAGCAACCATCTCTCACACGGCGAGAGCAATCTATCCGCCGCGTCTCTCACTTGTGGCTGAAGAGCCCAATGCCGGGCCTGCATATAACGGTGTCTCTCAATTTCGGGGAGGGAGAATTCCTGACGGAACTGTGTGAACGGGATGACCCCTTCGGGGCCGTAGAGGTGACATAAAGCTCTGCACCCTGCTTGCCGCCAGTGCGTGAAGGCTCCTTTCTCCATTCCGGGAGTGAAGGCTGGGTTGTCCACCAGCGGCAAGAGCGGCGAGGGGAATGACGTGAGGTCATACCGAAGGTAAGTAGCGTCCCAAACCCGCAAAGGTACTCTAGTGATAAAGGAGGCGTAGAGATTCTTAGGTCGATGGGACCGGTGCAGAAACGGAATCTCCTGCAGAGGCCGCCCCGCCACTGCCTGGTCCTGAAAAAGCCAATGCTTATCCGACTCCCATCTGCACCATTCTACTAAATACCTCAATTGCGTGGCTTGAAAGTATTTACGGAAGTCGGGAATGCCCAGACCTCCAGCGTCAGGAGACAATAGGGAGAGGGTCCTGCGCAACCTAGGCTTTTTCCCTTGACAAATAAAGCGGGCCACATCTGACTGCAGCTGCGGAATCCACCCCGGTGGCGGTTGAAGCAGCAGGGCCCTGAACAGGTAGAGCACCTGCGGCAAGATCGTCATCTTAACGGCAGCAATTCTACCTAACCAGGAGAAGATGCCGCAATTCCAGCGGCCCAATTCTTCTCTGATCTTAACTCCCAAGGCCAAGTAATTAGCCGAGACCATAGCCGGCAATGTGGGTGCTATCTGAATCCCCAAATACGGAATCGCTTCCGAGGACCAAAGCAGCGGGAATCTGCTTTGCAGATACGCCCTGGTGGCTGGTTCAAGGGAGATATCCAACGCCACTGACTTCCCCATATTCATTTTAAAGCCCGAGACCGAACCGAACGCGGTCAGTTCCTCCATACAGGCCGGTAGTGCCGTCCGGGGCGCAGCCAATGTGAAGATGATGTCATCAGCGTAGAGGCTGATCGTATGGGTAAATCCACCCATCCGTATCCCTTCCACTGCCGGTTGGGTCCGCACCCTTTGGGCGAACGGCTCCATGTAGAGAGCAAAGAGCAAGGGTGAGAGTGGGCAACCTTGCCTAGTGCCTCTCTCGATGGCGAAGGCCGCGGAGGAGTGGCCGTTAACTCGGACCACGGCCAATGGATCCTTATAGCAGTTGAGGACCATGGAGCGAAACTTCTCCCCAATGCCCACCTTCACCAGTACTTGTTCAAAAAAGGGCCAATGTACTCGGTAAACGCCTTCTCTGCGTCAACCGCTAGCATCATCCTTTCCCCTGGAATCCGGGAAGCCTTTTCCAGCAGATGGACCACCCGCTTTGTATTATCTACTGTCTGCCGCTCTGGGACAAAGCCCGCCTGATCCGGGTCGACCAGGCCGGGCAAGTAGGGCGCCAAACGACTGGCCAGGATCCCGGTTTAGAGTTTCAAATCCACATTCAAGAGGGATATCGGTCTGTAGGACCCGCAATATTTAGGATCCTTCCCTGGTTTGGGGATGACCGTGATAGAAGCCCTCAGGAGATCAGGGGGTATGGCACCAGGTTCCGCGAAGGAGTTGAAAACGCAAGTGAGAACTGGAGCCAACGACGTGCAGAATGTCTTATAAAAGAGGGCCGAGTAGCCATCCGGACCCGGCGCCTTGCCATGTTTGAGTCTGGCAATGGCCGACACTACCTCCTCTATGCTAATATCCCTATTCAGGTGGTCTGCCTGTAGGGGCTCCAAGGATGGCAGGGCAACCAAGTCCAAATAGGAGGTCAAAGCCAGTACGTCCGGTGGGTCGCCGGCGTAAAGGTTTTCATAGAACCCTCGGAACACGGCGGAGATACGGGCATCATCCGTCACCGCACTTCCCGTAGTGTCGGAGATTTCCTTCACCAACTGGCTCTGCCTAGTGACTCGGAGTCTATTGGCTAGTAGCTTCCCACAACGATCCCCCCCGGTATAAAAGGCGTGGCGCAGCCGAGGGGCCGCACATTCTGCCCGATCCATATCCAGGGCGGCCAGAAGTTTTCTTGCCTCTTTAAGCTGCCGCCAAATCCTTGGCGCCCCTGTCCTGCGGTGGATCAACTCTAGCTCTCGAACTCTGTCAGTAAGCTCACCCCTCTTGGCCTCTCGTTCCTTGTTTTCGGCTGCGGAAATCGACAAAAACTCCCCTCTGAGGACAGCCTTCAAAGCCGCCCATTGCGTGGCCCGGGTGGTATCGGTGTTGTCATTGTGAGCCAAATATTCACTTAGCACCCGTTCAATACGGTCCGTCACCACTTTCCTATGTAACAGAGTATCCCGGAGGCGCCAGGTCCTCGTCGGGGAGGCAGAGGAGGGCAGGCAAAACGAAGCCTCAACTGGGGCATGGTCCGCAAAGGATAGTACTCCCATGTCCACGGCAGAGACCAAAGCCTGCACAGGCGAAGTGACCAAAAGATGATCAAGCCTCGCGTAGGTCTTGTGCACGTGAGAATAATACGAGTAGTCCCTATCCGTGGGGTGCATATGACGCCAGAGGTCCAGGAGGTCAACCTCCGCAAGCCTAGCTTTACAACCAGAATTCCCCGACCTGTGGGGAGCGCTGTGCCGATCTGTCCACTGCCGAGTCGAAGACCATGTTAAGATCACCCCCGAGAATAATATGTCTGTCCGGTGAGGCGGTGATCTCCTCCACCGCAGATTGTAAGAAACGCTCCTGCTTGTCGTTGGGACTATAAAGGGAGCCAATCGTGAACATAATTCCCCCCACTTTGAACCTGTGTGCCAGCAACCTCCCTTTTACTTCAGTGAATTTGTGAATGTGTTCCCCTCTAAAGTGTCGGGCCACCAAAATCGCCACCCCAGCTGTCTTGGTGGCGCCAGAGGAAAAGAACTGCGTCGGAAATTTATGGGAGCGTAGCCTGTGTGTGTCCTGTGGTAACAAGTGTGTTTCTTGAAGGAGGCATATGTCTGCTCGGGTATTTTCCAACAGGGAGAGCACTGCCCGTCGCTTGACGGGGTTGTTCAGACCCCGAACATTCAAGGTCACAACTTTAAAACTGTAAGGAGGCATAGTAGAAGGTGTATGTGAATGCGTCGGGATTCTGCATGGAGGTCATGGCAGGCATGCGTACCCCCCCCTGCTCAAGCAACAGAACAGTCGGCCAAAACAACTAGGGAGGCCACTTCCCCCCACACCAGGCAGCCCGCTACTAGCTATGAACCCCAGCAAATCCGTGTTTCCCCTCACACGCCGGCCAGCCCCCCTCTCCATCCCCACACCCGCTTCCCCTGCCGCACTGATCAAGACAGGGTGGAGAAAGACAGGTAAAGCAATAGATTATTGCGTGGTGCACTGGACAACCCCTTCCCCCACCCCCAACTCCGACAACCCCTCCCAATTCCCCAACACCCCAACACAACCCCCCCTACCCCCCAAACCCCGTCCCCGTCCCCCCAAAAATGGAGTCAAGGGAACCATTTTCCAAGCCCGGCCCAAAACGGGCAAGTCTATGGAAAGTCAAAAAAGTGGACGTCCAGCCACCGCACAACCCCTGCTCCCCCCTCCACCCTCCCAGGCCCCAAACCTGCAGTTCCAAGAAAGCAATGTCGATCTCCCCCCCGAGAACTTCTTAGGCGGTCAATGCAACCTTGCCAGTCGCCGTTTCTCTAGCGACTTCTCTCACAGCACTATCCATTTCGGCCCGGATAGTAGGCGAGTCAGGTCTCGCCGAAGAGGTCGAATGCCTGTGACCAGGGACCGATTGCCAGCCATCTCTGGTGACTCGACGGCGGCGTGGAGTGGGTGCGTCCTCGTCGGTCGCTGTGATGCCCAATACTGCGCAGGTATCTTGGAGGGAGCGCAGCTGATGCAATGTTCCGTTCCAGCGGAAGATGAGGCGGAATGGGTGACCCCAAGAGTACTGAGTGTCATGTTCCCGCAAGAAGTCAGTCGCAATTTTAAAGGACTTGCGTTTCTGTAGGGTGACCACCGAGAGATCCTGAAAGAGGGCCACCCTGCGGCCCCTGAACTCCAGCGATGGTTTGGTGCGAGCCACCCGGAGGATTCTCTCCTTCAGGGTGTAATCCGGCAGGTAGGCCAGGAGGTCAGGAGGGGGCGCCGGGGATCTGCGTCGCGGGCCCACTCTATGCGCCCTGTCGATCTTGATAAGAAAGTCAGTCGGTTCATCCAAGATATCCCTAAACAGATCCTGCAGGTAGCCCGCCGCATCCTCCCCTTCTTCTCCGAGAGGAACACCCCAGACCCGGATGTTGTTCCTCCGGGAATGGTTCTCAAGGTCCTCCACGTGCGATTGGAGATCGATTTGTTGGTCTCGAAGCCTGATCACCTCCTGCTGGAGCTGCATGAGTTCCTCATCCCGGGCATGACCAGCCTCCTCCACAGAGGTCACCCTCTCCCCCAGGCCATCAACCTCTCTCCGCACCTCTCTCACCTCTCCCGCCACCTCCTTTTTGAGTTCCTGGAAATCTTCCCGGAGGGAGCTGAAAAGCGACTCGAGGAAGGACCTGGTAGCCGGCGGCTCCCCTCCACTCGCCCCCTGGGAGCTGCTCGACTGTCCCGGGGAGTGCTGTCCGCGGTCTTGCCGTGCAGTGCCCCTGCTCAGCATTTCCAGTAGGGTGCGGTCACCCTTCTTGTTCCCCTTGTTGCCGGCCATTTTGGGCGGTAGATAGAAGTGTCCAATCCCCACCAGCAACAGCAGCATTCACTACACCACCTAGCCACCAGCTGGCCGATCCGTCCTAGTTGGTTGAGCCTTCCGTCGTTCACTACGTCGGCTGCTAACTGTATACTTCAAATCCAAGAGACCTCCGGGGACCCAGCCACATTCGCCAGTCCCGGCCCCCAATCTACAAGGGCGAGCCTAGACTCCTAGAGTGAGGCGCCACTCTCTCCACGCATCGCACTGCCTTCACGCACTCCAGCCACGTCTAGGGCCACACCAAGATCAGCCACTCCAGCCCGGGTCAGCCAGGAGCGGGAGCAAGCCCCCGTGGTCCACGACCAGACCAGTCCCAAGGGCAGGCTGGGCCCACCACAAAGTCTCTAGTAGGCCAGGCGCCGAACTCCAGCAGTCCAGGCCTACGGGCCCTCCGCCACTCCCATACGTTGCCAAGGGGGGACAGAAGGGGACGGTCCCACTCCCTCCGCCAGGCTCCGCCGGAAAACAATAGTACTGGGTCCCCTTACTGCGGCTGCCCTGTCGCACCAAGTCCTCCGCAAGTAGGCCACTCGGCCCTCCGCCACCGTCCAGGCGCTGCCCCCCACTTCTCCGATAACACAGGGCCGGGGGGACAGGGTCCCGTTCCTCTGTTGCGGCGGCACACCACCACTGAGGGCCCGCGAGTCACCGGCCCCTCCAGCCACTGGGGTGCACCCCGGCACTCGTCCTTCACCACCGCCCTCTCCTCGGGCCAAGACCCCCGCCAACACCGCCCTTGTCCCAGGCTTCCAACGTCACCGATTGAGACGTAGTCTCCAGTCTCGGAGCGGTATCCCCCATCCTTAGCGGGCCGGCGCCAGCTTACATCGCAGGCAGTTCCCGGTCCGACCCCTCCCCGTTCTCAATACGGGAGCTTGCAACTCACAGGGGTCAGCCGCTTCAATGGCGCTTAAGACACCACCGGGCCCGAGTGACGCCGCCGGGCACACGCTTCCTTCTTTGTGGCTTAAGTGGGTGGGACGATCCAGCATCCCGTTCCGGTCCGGTCAGGCCCCCGGGCCCCCCCGGTACTGCTCCAGTCCCACCTGCGGCCGCGACACGGCCTTTCTTTGTGGCGGGGCTCCGGCACCACACTGCCTCATTCACCTCTGCTCCGTGCTGTAGCCAGCGGCGCCTTACTGCAGTAGCGGTCGGACCCGATCAGGTCCCCGCTCCTCTCCCGGCAGCGCCGGCGGCCTCCGCGCCGCGCCTCAGGCCCGAGTTAGCTCACAGGGCGGGCCCAGTAGCACTTCCGGTCGGGCCGTGGCTCTCCCAGATCGCGGCCCGGCTTCCACAGTTCACCGACGGTGCCTTCTGGTGCGTAGATTTTCCTCGCAATGAGGTCCGCTAGTCCCCCACCGCATCCACCGTCGCCAGCTAGCAACGGTGGGGGGAGATCAGCGGTGAATAAGCTGTTTAGGGGCCTGGGCCGGAGGAGATCGCCGAAGTCGCGTCCTCCTACTCCGCCATCTTGGCCATGCCCCCAAATATATTTTTAATGGTGTGGGATGTCAATTACAGTGAGAAATTGTGTAGAAAGTAATCAAAAGTCGCCAGTAGGTAGTTATAGTTAGGAACTATTTTCCATAGGAAATCCGCAACATTCTATTTGGAATAACTTTCGCGCCGGTTGAGAAATCTTCGCAACATTTTTAAAACTTATGGTCAGCTCCGGTCAGCTCCTTCCCTGAATGTTTCGGGGTGATTCGTGAAGCAGGGGCTGAGAAAAAAAGGAGGGTCCCAAAACATGTTTTCCCGATTCAATTTTCCATAGGATCTTTAGTCACAGCTACAGCCCGAACTGCTGAACGGAATTACGCTAAATTTGACAAAGATGTAGTCCTCGGTTCAGACTTGTGCCTTTTGCTTAAAAGGTGTCAATCTGTTCAGTAGTTCCTGAGACAATTACAGTTAAAAGCATTTATATATCTATGGGTGCAGTCGGTCTGTGGACTATGAGCGCGCCATGAGTGCATCATAAGTGCACCCTTCCGATCACGCTAATGTTAACCCCTTTAGTGCTAAGGTACAATTACTCTTTTGCTGCAATTTCCATTGAAATCAATGGAAAGTCCATGACGAGTTACCCTTGTCATTAGCGGCGAAGAGGTTAACACCAATGCTAATTGTCTGTGAAGTGGTTGTCAACATTCGAAACCAGGAACTGTTGACAGCCATTTTGTGCCTCGGTAGAAGCGAGGCTGAAGAAGTCAGTTGCACAAGTGTGCAAAATGTATAAAGTGGGCAGAAATACTTTTACCCTCTAGACCTGCTTAGGGGGTGCCACAAAATGTTATTTTATTTTTAAAAAGGACCTGGCAGGTGTGTGTCGGGTGCGCAGACTCTGGCGTACGAAAAAAAATAAAACTGAGCTTTTTTATAATTAGCCACAGGGGGCCTAAATACCGGGGGCGTAATTATTAAATTTTATGGGGGGCCCAGAGGGGCCTCCCAGCCCCGGGGATTGCCACCCTGGGCTAAAAAAAATAAAATGGTGGGGGAAGGATCCAAAGTTCCCAAAGCACCCCTCCTGGAGCACTCGAGGGTCCCGTCACCCCCTGGGGCTACAAAAAAAATGGTTGGGGAGGCTGTAAGGTCTCCAAAGGCCTGGGGACCACCACTCCCCGGGGCTTTATTTATTGTGGGATGGCCGGTTCCTGCTGTGTCCCTTGGTGTCCATCCTGCCCTCCCATAGCAAGGAAATCTGTTCACTCTTTCAAAATCTAAATCAGATTGCTTTCTCACATGGGGACCTGCATGCTAGTAGCTACCCATGTGGAAAAGCAATGCCGGCTCCCAAACGCGAAGAAGTTGTGCACCAAAGGCACTCGAGTCGTACACCCTACAGATTATTAGTCGTGCATTCAGCACGTGCACACCAGGGGGTCGCTGGGTGTTCGACTTCTAATTTTACAGTAAAAAAATAGCCCCTATCAGTAGTTTCTAATATCCCCGCAGACCCTATCTTATAAAATATTTGGGGACCGTGGGGGGAGCCACAATGCCACCACGGTCCTGCGGGTTCCCCGCATCCTTTGTGAGCGGGCATTGCTTTTCCACCAGGTGAGATGCTAACTTGCATGTGGAAAAGCAATATGGTTTGGATTTTGAAAGTGAGAACAGATTTCACTGCTCTGTCTTTCAAAACAGAAGTGTCCCACGGGTAGGCACCCTTGGACACTGTAGGAGCCAGCCCTGGGGCGTAGCGGTCCCCAGGGTCCTCGAGGGCTCCAGGCAGAGGACCACACAGCCTGCCTCCCACAATACACAAATTCCCAGGTGTGGAGGTTCACGGGGCTTGAGGGGGGTCGTTGTGGCGCAAGGGGGTTGTAAATCTGGTACACAGTGTTTTGTTTTACTTTGCTTTCCTTTCTGCCATTTATTTTATTTATTTTTATTTGTTTACATTTATATGGCGCACAGCTACCCAACAAAGGGTTTCCCGGCGCAGCAGATCCCAATGTCAATGCGGTTACAGAAAACTAGATGTTGAATAGCCATGTTTTAAGTTTTTTAGAATTTGATGTAACTCGGCTCAGACCGCAATGTATGTGGCATTGAATTCCAAAGTGTAGGTCCTAGGAGTGAAAAGGACTTGCCACCCATGCGTGACAACTTGATCTTTGGGATTTCAAAATGATTTGCCGTGGAAGACCGAAGAGATCTGGAAGGACGATAGGGGCGCACCAGGTTTTGCAGGTATTTTGGAGCGGTATTGGTGGAAATCCTGTGCATAAAGCATAGGGATTTAAATGTGACTCGATTTTCAATTTTTAGCCAGTGTAACTTCCTAATATATTTAGTAGTTGGAGTAGAGATGGGAATTTTCCAGAGTAGTCTGGCTGCGGCATTTTGTACTGACTGTAACCTGCGGACAGTAGCTTTATTCGCCCCCAGGTACAGCACGTTGCCATAATCTAATCTGGATGTTATTAGGGCGTTGACAACTGTTTTCTTGGTGTTTTCAGGCAACATCCAACAGATCTTTTTTAGCCATTTCAATATGGCGAAGCAGGTGGCCGAAGTCTTTACTGCTTGCTGGTGTAGACTGAGTGAGTCGTCAATAATGACTCCCAGGTTGCGAGCATGAGTGACAGGGGTAGGGGGGGTGCCCATTTCAGTTGGCCAATGTTGGGGTCCCCAGAGATCTTTATTTTTGCCCAACACGATTAACTCGGTTTTCTCGCTGTTTAGTTTTAGGAAGTTTTTTTGCATCCATTCAGCGATTTTACTAAGTCCGAGTTGTAAGGAAGAAGAATTGTCAGAGTCTACAGCTGATAAGGAAAAAAGCAGCTGAGAGTCATCAGCGTAAGAAAACATTAAAAGCCCTGTATCCTCCACTATCTTAGACAGGGGACTCATATATATATATATTGAAAAGCAGCGGGCTAAGAATGGAGCCCTGTGGTACTCCGTGTTTAAATGTCATGGTATCAGAGCAGGCAGTTTGTGAAAATACCTGAAACGTGCGGTTTTCCAATAATGATCTGATCCAGTTGAGAGCCGCCCCGCGGATGCCTAGGGAGTGGAGTGTCTGGGCGAGGACCGCATGCGACACGGTGTTGAATGCCGCGCTGAGGTCGAGTAGCACAAGTGCCACTGTTTTGCCCTTGTCCACCATGCGACGGATATTTTCGGTCACCCCCAGCAAAGTAGTCTCTGTGGAAAAACCTGCACGGAATCCCGACTGGTGGGATGGTAACAGGTCATGAATGGTGATAAAATCAGTAAGGCAACGATGGACATGCTTCTCTAATATTTTTGCAAAGGTGGGCAGCAATGATATTGGGTGGAAGTTAGCTGGCAAATTGGGGTCTGCGCCAGCTTTC
The DNA here is from genome assembly GCF_964263255.1 of Lissotriton vulgaris. Lineage (NCBI taxonomy): Eukaryota > Metazoa > Chordata > Amphibia > Caudata > Salamandridae > Lissotriton > Lissotriton vulgaris. The sequence goes on along the minus strand of NC_141685.1, from coordinate 1,866,541,916 downwards.
TTCAAAAGCGGATGAATCATTGCATGCTTCCATTCACTGGGTACGGATTGTTCCAGTAACGAAGCATTGAGAAGATCAGTAACAGTAGTTAAAACATTGCTGTTAAGTTGCTTTAAGACTGAACATGGCAGTGGGTCTCTAGGTGAGCCCGATTTGATAGTTTTTAGCAGCCCTTGAACCATATCGGGAGTCAGCAAGGGCCAACTATCAAGTGTGGCAGAAGATGCATCATCCAGAGTAGGGCAATCAGTAGTACCTATGGCATTACCTGGACTAGGTGATGCACAGTTGGAGGTAGCTTCAGAGGTTGAGTCATGTTTATTAGAAGCTTGGTTAATATCTTGATGGATTTTATCAACTTTGTTGATGAAGAAGGTGGCTAACAGGTCACATTCCGTTTTGCTAAGTTCAGGTGGAAGTTGAGACGTAGTGGAGCCAGCCAACTCTTTTACTAACTTGAAAAGTGTTTTGGAGTGGTCTAAGGCATTTGTGATTTTAGTGCAGATGAATTCAGCTTTGGCTTTGCTACACTGCTTTTGGTATGTTGTTAACTGAATTTTATATTTTTCCTTGTCTGCAGGTGAATAACACCTCCTCCATTGACGTTCCAAATTTTTACATCTAGTTTTTTCATTTTGTAAAATGTCATTGAACCAGGGTGCAGGAGAGTGGTGGGTGTTTTGTTTTAGCTTTGTTTTAGGCAGGATGGAATCAATGGCTGAAAGAAGCCAGTTTTGTACTGTAGAGGAAAGCTGTTGGACAGTAGTCTTAGTGCAAGGACGATGTTTTTCCAGGAGGGCATTAAGACTATCAATGTCAAGTTGTTTCCACTTTCTTATAAACTGAGTCATGTAGAGGTTCCTGGGTAAATATAAAGGTTTCTGTACAGCCAGTACCTTTCAACCCTACCCCCAAACTGCTTACTGCCCATTACATAGTAACAGTTCATGGAACACTTAAGTGAGCACAGAGGTTAGAAGTTCATCACACAATGTTCCTAATCAAAACAGTTACTGTGCTGGAGTTGGAAAATGTTTCCATAGGAACCGTTAGTCGTAGCTATAGACTCTGGTAAGGAGCTGGTAAAGAGTTAGCCTCACTATTATACTAGTTATAAATATCATTTCTATTTTTAAATGTTATATAACTATATGATTATCACACTAAATAATAGTGAAATGTCAGAAAAAGAACACGTATATACTTTTTAAAAATTCGTTTTATTAATATAACAATAAATAAGTAGAAACGTGACTTTAAGATAACAATATATTAAATAACTAGAAACATAACTTTAACATAACAATATAATAAACAAAAAGTGAGATGGACTCCAATGGAAGAAGGGTAGGTAATCTGCAAAAAACAAAAATGAAAATAATTGTTGAAAATTAGATCGATGTGATTAAATGAAGTCAAACATTACAATTTAAGGTAATACTTGGCGATGTTTTATAATTTTCACATCTGCAGTGTGCCTGATACATTCCACCTCGCTTATAGGCTCGTGTTCAAGAGGTGGTTGTACGGAAGTTTCTACTGCGTCAGATTTACAGTATGGATAAACAGGTCTTTAAAATGATTCAGAGATGAGACAGATTTAGGTGAGAGATCAAGCCATTAGGCAGGAAAATATTCTTTGGGGCTTATTTATAAGCCCCTAGCGCCACTTTGGCGTTATTTTTCCCATGGTAAAAGTGACGCAAAAGTGGCGCAAGGGGCTTGTAAATAAGCCCTTTTATTTCTAACTCATTTAATCAGAGGCATTGTACATTTAGGCCACTCTGCTTACCGTGTGTAAACACTGTGACCAACAGAGTTCACAACTTGAACTCAGCTTTGGTTGTACATGGCAGAGTGGACAGCAGCATCCATAACTTTAAAAGAGAAAGAGAAATGATGTGCGAGAGAGTGACAGGGAGAAAGAGAGAAAAAAATGACATTAAAACGCGAGAGAGAGAAAGTTATAGATGGAGCAGTTAATACTAGCTCACCTTTTGCCTTCATTGAGAGTCCAAACATGTGCTGGTTCATAGCGCACCCTGCAGTTTAGTGTTCTGGAAGATAAAATATAGAGTAATTAATAGCATAGTACATACAACTGAACAAGTACATTTTTGGTTTATTTATATGTACACTCAGAATAATGTATTTCATCAACTTCCACTGTAAGGAGTTGTCTGTGCTCTGTTTTTCTTCCAAACTATGCACTCCCACTGAATAGCAGTGAGTTCTCAATATTGTGTACCTAGAATGCTGCACCCCATTGACTCGCAGAGTCCGGCAGTGAGTGCTTTTTCTTGCGAACGCAGTGGCAGTTTTACAAGCTCCTTGCACCACTTTTCCCATGTTAAAAGTGACACAAAAGTGGTGCAAGGGGCTTGTAAATCTGCCACTCAGACTGTTGTAACCTATCTATTCTCACTGCTTGGAGGTAATTTTACATTCCTACGCAGTGAAGCTGCTGCACACTACCCACTCTCTTCTTTGACAGATGACTTGTTGTTGTTTTGGAAACAAGCTTCTTTGCTCACCTTGTGCCATTGGCGTGATTCAAAGAGGGTGCACCACCTGTCGAAGCAGCTTTCTCAGACGTTGTTACGATGGCCACGCGTCATCGCAGAACCCACGAACGTAGAGCTTTGGAGATGTTTGGAGGTGGGGATGACGCCAATTTGTGAAACACAACCTGTATGATAAAAAGGAAGATAAGATTGTATGGCATTTGTTTATGAAAGGAGAGTGGAAGTGAGAGAGTGACTGAAAAGAATATTCGCAGCTCATCTTTCTGTCACCGGTGTGTTTTTCACCACGTGCCGGGACATAATGCGCCCTGAAGCTCTACATCTAAAAGATAGTTAAAGAAAGAGGTTATGATTGGTATTTGTTACTTTCTTAATGTGGAGTAGAATTGCATCGCCCTTTTAATCACCTTCTCTCCCTTATTTAAAAACAACAATTTGTACAGTATATATACCAGACATTTGACCGATTATAAAAACAAAATTTAAATGCAATAAGATACGGTATATAGGACTGCGTCTGCCTAAATTGCTGCATCGCTTTTTTGTATCCATTCTGCTGCACCCCATCGACTCCCTCCGAAGCGCACCCAGGTCTCACTGCTCACCTTTTCGCGGACAGGACACCTTCTACATCATGCAGTCCCGCTCTGCCACCAAGAAATCTGATATTTGGTGCTGAGTCTTGATATCGGTATGGCTAACGATATACTCCTGCTCCCATCATCATCGCAGGTTCCATACTCGCTCAGTCCTTGCGGTACCACTAACTCAGTGGCCAAAGAGGCCACGCACATAGTGGTGGGCCCTTGTACTCGGTGGTTCAGACCTACATGAGGCGTCCGAACCACCAGGAGGGACCATCACAGTGCTTGGGATGGGAGCAACTCTAAAATGGCGTAGAGCACGTGTGCTCCGTCTTTTTTATTGGTAGGGTCACGTGTGTAGTGATGCATGTGCTAGATGGTTGTGGTGTGGGTCTATACCAGCCATGAGGGAGTGTGTGTATACCGTTTTGACAACAAGACCTGGAGCTAAGAAATCAGTACAATGGAAATCGGGGCAATGTTGAGTTTTCGTTTTTTCCTGGAAGCGTAAGCGGAGTGGGCTGGTCTGACGTATGCCAGTGCTGCGTGAGAATCTGAACCATGATTCTGGAGCTATGGGCATAGTTCCGTTGTGAGTTATAGGAAAAATCAAGTGAATCGGGTGTCCGTTTTGTAGTGCTGACGTCACCCGGGTCTTATACGCAAATGTATCATTATGTCTGTAAATTTCCACAACATGGCCAATATGAAAGGTACGGGGTATCACTGTGTTGTACCTTCTGTTATATTACTCTCCCATATCTTTTACCGTATTGCCTTTATTGTTGTATTAGCGATGTTGTATGTCTTCCCTTTCTGTACTACGACATCCACGTCACTATGAGTCACCATGGAACTCCCATTTGGTATAAATGTGCACGGAGTATCACTGACTCTATATTCATTCATAGTTGCACACATAAAACATGGCGAACATGACGCATTTCTGTGATTATGAATGTTTGTTGTACATTCAGTGGAGTGTTGTAGCTGTAGTAATAGAGGGCTGTGAAAGGTTTAAGTTGCAGTTTTTGGCACATGAAGGACAGCTAATATATATACGTATGTGGTCATTCAGGTATACTGTCGAACTTGGTGCTGGAAATCAGTGTTCAAGGCTTGGAATTGCGTCCACATCCAGTTATTGTAGACTAATGATGTAATCTACGCGTGCCTGAAAATGTACTCTAAATACGATGCTCATGTAAATTGCTGATATAGTTTTGGGTTGATTTTGTGCTATATAAATATGCTAAAAATACAAATAAAAAAAAGGAGGAATAGTCCACACTTACTGTCAGAGGTAAGATGGTTGCATACGCTATTTATAGCACAATATAATGTGGTAGAGCATAGAAGCAGCATTTTAGAAACATAATAAATAAACTGACACAGACAGATAGTTGAATTGGGTACGGGCACATGCGCTCAACTCCATTTTATTACATTGCTGTTGGTAACAAGTAAAATAGCAATCATGATATCATACAGAGATATTCAATTGTAAACGGTTTATGACTTCTGCTGTACTAAGGTAGGAACACTATATGTGAAATAATACACAGAAGATTCTATCGTAAAGGGTACATGAGTTGTGGTACACTGAGATAGGGGCAGTTATGTAGAGTGTGCAATGATGCGTGGTTCAAGCAGAAAGCACTGGTAAGAATGTCTTTTGGCAACAGAATTTTGCCTTAATAAGGCCAAGTGGCGATTATTTATGGTGCACTGAGTAAGTGGTACGTGTGGTGCTCAGCGTGTGCCCACCCTGCGATGATGCGTGGTTCGAGTGGTCTGTACTCAAAATATTGAGTGTTGCATACTGGTCTGCATCAATTTTGAGGTAAAAAAAAAACAGCATCGATGGTTAACAACTGCTCTGCAAACTAGGTCTACTGATTGCTCCCCATAACAAATTAAACTATTGCATTTCCCGCAGTGCATTCTAATTTACTCAAAATGGGGACGTATTTCTGGTGGCGATGTTAAAGGTGATACCCCAGAGGTACTTGGTATTACTGGTTGTGGAGGTACATTTTGGCGTTTTGTTGTACTTTCTTTGTAAACATAGTTCACAGGATGTAGGGATTAAAGGTGCTTGTGCATACTAGCAGTGCCATAGGAGTATTTTTTGTCTGTGCCTTAAATAAATCAAGGCTACATTCTCTAATGTCTGTAGTGTAGATACAAAGCTGAATTGAAGTTGTAAACCCTGCTGTCATCAGTGTAGATCTGAGGGTAGACTGCATCATCTGCAATCATGATTGAAGTGGAAGATAGAACATATATGCAGCATACATTTTAGTATTCAACTAAATATATAAGTGATATAAAATATGTTTTTGAAGGAAGCATAATGAAGGGATATTGTGTAGGGTTTGATAGTGTTGTACTGTATTTGCAAGTAAATGGATTTTTGATTCTTTATTAGCAGAAGTGACAATGTGTGTAAGTAACTCTATGGAAGAGTGGCGGTGTGTAACAGGACGTATAGGTGTATGAGTACATATGATGAGTGAACACATGTATGAGTGACTATATAGGACTGTTGGTGAATGAGTGGATGTATGTATGTATGTATGTATGTATACTTGTTAAGCGCAACTGCCACCCAAAGGGTACCCTGGCGCTGTGACCATAACAATCCATCAGATGTGATACACTACATTGCTCTTGGAAAGAGGTGGGTTTTAAGTCAGATCTTGCCTACTCCTCAGCGACAGAGGTAAGGTGTTCCACAATTTGGCGGCCGCAAAGCTGAAGGCACGGCCGCCCATCCTCACTCTGTTGATCTTGGGGACCATCACCAGGAACGCCGAAGAACACCTCAGGGGTCTAGCGGCTTGGTACCAGGAGAAAAGATTTTGAAGCAGCGTTGGTCCCAGTCCATGCAAAGCCCTGAAAACAAGGTATGAGGCCTTAAAAAGAATCCGCTGCTGGACAGGTAGCCAGTGGAGATCAGAGAGTGCTGCCGATGACGATGCAGAACGTGGGCGAGATAAAGCCAATTTGGCTGCCGTATTTTGAATCCTCTGTAACGTTGATACCAGGATATTGGGAGCCCCCAGAAGCAGTGCGTTGCAGTAGTCTAACCTACTGAGGATGGTACTACGCACCACTTCTGCCCTGTCTCCTAGAGGAAGTAACGTCAAGATTTTTCATAAGGCTCGAAGCAAGCCCATACAAGTCGCCGTGGTCCTGTTGACAGAGGCGTCAAGCTGCAGGCTAGGCTCAAACAAGACCCCTAAGTTGCGAGCCGACTCGGCAGCGGTCACCGTGCCCAAAATAGAGGCTGGCCAAAAGTCGTCCGGCAGCGGGCGAGGAAGCCGATCCAAGGAGCAGTGAAGAACCTCGGTTTTCGACCCGTTGAATTGAAGCGAGTTGAGTCGTAGCCATTCTGCTGTTGCCGACATGCACTGGTGAAAGGTGTCCCTCGAGACTGTCTATTTGCCCTCAAATAAAAAGATCAGTTGAGTGTCATCGGCATAATTGATGACTGATATGCCGAATGACTTTATCAAACTTATTAGGGGTCGGAGGTATAGGTTGAAGAGTGTATTTAGTGTATTTAGCTCTTGGAATTACTGAATAGGTTGTTGTAACTGGTATTGGTATGTCCATTTTTTTAATTGTTAGTGTCTACTTTTTTAATTGTGTGTATCAAAGGTTATATTAGGATAAGAGGAGGTCTGCAAACTTATCACAAGGATGATGTCATCAGTGATGTCATTTGAGATGTCATCAGTGATGTCATGAGTGATGTCACAGACCATGTCATGAGTGATGTAATATGTGATGTCATCAGAAGTGCATTGCGGGCGCAGAAGTTATAGTTAGCTGAACTAACTATAACGGGGGAATTTCAATGGTTTTGTATGAGAGAAATGTCCAGCTAACTATAACACCCCTGAAACTTATGTTTTTTTCAGTGAATTTCTAAGGTTTTTTAAATGTTAATTCCTAACTATAACCTTCTTGAAACCTATGTTTTTTCAGGGAATTTCAAAAGTTTTTTAAATAATAATTCCTAACTATAACCTGCCTGAAACCTATTATTTTTTCAGTGAATATAGATATAAACACACCATTCAGCTCCAAAACACAAATCCTTGGAAGAAGGCACGAACACGAGGCTGTCAGAGTACGGCATCGATTTATTTTACCATGACACCTTCAACCCATGAGGTAGAAGAAGAGACGAGTTTCGGCTTATAGAAAGCCTTTGTCAATCTTAACGGTGCCATTACACACACTTGCTATAAAAATATATATATATTTATATTTTTATATAAACACACACACTCACACACAGAGCCACACACACTTACCTTATATATACTTATCATTTTGTTGTAAAGGTATGCCTCGTAAAGGCAGATGCATGATAAAAACATGTTTGGTAAAGGCAATGCATGCTAAAGGCATTGCGTTGTAATGGATGTGTTGCAAAGGCATTACATTTTAATGCCTACATGGTAAAGGCCCCCCCACCCAGAACTGGTTTGGAGTGACTACAGAGGAAGGGCTGCTCACTAACCTTACCATGCTGCTGGTTGGGCACACAGACTCTACAGAAGGAGAGAAGAGTTTCTAAATATTGGATTTAGTGAGTAAGCAGCACAGTGGGATTGTTTTCACTAGGACACACAGGAACTGCTTCAAAGGTGGGTAGTGTTACCCATGGGAACATTTGCCCTACTAGTTAGGAGGGGACAAGAGTCACCCCACCATCAAGATAGTGGCAGGCATAAATTTGGCACAACAAGATCCCTTCTTGAGAACTCTCTTTCAGTTCATGCTCTGATCACTGTAAACTTTGAAATTAAGATCCAAACGAAAATTAGGCCCAGATGGATATTCGATAAATCACTGCTTATTGCTGAACAATGGGTCGCACACATGCGTGTGGCACTGAAGGAATTCTCAAATGTAAATATCAACACCGCTTCCACATTTTGTGTCTGGAATGCTTTTAAAGCATTCTTTCGAGGCAAGGTAATTGCATTTTTGGCCTTTAAAAGGAAAAAGAGTCCTCTCTAAGATCTCAGCTCGAGTAAGAGCTTAGCCACATTACCACAGAATATCTTTCTATGCCAAATCCAGAAAGGAAAGCTAAACTCGCTGGTGCCAAGTCCAATTTATATGATTTTTTAGAATCCAAAGAAATTTTACAACATGACTCGGTTCTACAAAAAAGAGATGGGGAAAGCAAGCACATAGGTACATTTCTGGCTTGGTGTGCAAAAAAAAGATCAAATTCAATCCAGATTCAAAATATTTTAGATCCAACTAATTTGTGTTCTACATCACTTCCTACGGAGATCTCAGAGGTTTTTCTTAATCACTACAAAGACCTCTATACTGAGATACATAATACTAGCCCAGAGGCCGCTTTGGATTGGCTCGAAAAGATAAATATCTCTACTTTATCATCTGAGGCACAAGAGCTATTGCGATCAGATATTTCCCTCGATGAAGTTACCCAGGCGATCAATCATTCTGAGTGAAGAAGTGTGGCTCACTGGTTAGAGCAGGCAGACCCTGAAGCAGAGGTCAGACCCGGGACCAGGGTTCGATTCCCGACGCGGCAGGGTGTTGAGCTCAAATGTCCACGGACTCGATAATTCTCGCTTCGGTGCCTGACCTAATCATGGGTTCACACTCTGCAACTCTGGGCATTAAGCTTGCTTAAGCTCCACAACGGCCCCCTGCAGCGGGATGCCTGGCTTTCACCTTGGGGATGCCCTGTAGGGGCTATCTCACAGGGAAAAACCAGGACGGGTTCCCAAGGCAAGCGCGGAGATACCCCTTTGAGGGTCGAATCTGGCGCTATATAAGAAATGTAATAATAATAATAATAATAATAATAATTCTCAGGCTGCTAAGGCCAGCGGGCCAGACAGAATTCTGTCTGAGATTTATAAGATATTCAACGGGATCCTTGGAGCGGGCCCAGTTCCGGAAAATTTCACTTAAACTGTGATAATAAGCTTTGTTAAAATAGGGAAAGCAGAAGATGAGGTCAACTCGTATAGGCCTATTAGTCTTTTAAACTCAGACTACAAAATCTTCACTAAAACTTTGAGTAATAGACTTGTGCAGGTTGTCCATACTCTGATCCATCAAGATCAGAACGGTTTTCATTATATGGTGCAGATGATCGAATATTAATTTAAAAAAGACAAAAAAAAAGATCCCTTCTTCAGAGTACTGCTGGACCTGAGGATGAACAGATGAGGGCTGGACCTGTTGTTTGTGACCTAAGGACTGGACCTACTCTCTTTTGTACCTATGACAATGAAGTTGATTCCAAGGGTAAGTTGGCTGGCTTCCTGTTTGCATACAGGGATACAAAAGGCCTTGGTCTGCAGTGCCCAGCTAACCTGGTCCAACTTGGCCTCACCTGGTCTCTGCTGATGGCCTCCGCTGGAGGGAGTGAGTATTGACCCACACGTGCTGTTCTTGATGACCCTTTGACCATTGGTTGTGTCTAACTGTACATCTCCCAACATCTCTGGAAAAAGTGGGAATTTTGGGATTTCAAGACCTCGCACTAACAGGACAAATCTGTCAAGCTGATCAGCCCAAAGGCACTACCTCTCTGGGCTGAAGAAACCAGTTTATCTCACTCAGTACTTCTCTGTAGAAGCAAATCCAGCTCAGCCGGGACTTCGCTGAGAAGGTATCTGGCTTTGAGTTACCCTCTTCAGACACATCCCACAGTTTTACCCCACTGGAGGATTCCAAGCTCTAAAAAAAGAGGTTAAGTCCAAAGGTAAAAATCATAACTGGATGAAGATGTCAAACATATATGAATAGCAAGTGGACTACCCTGAACATGACATTTCTTTCTCTCTGAGCTTATCTAAAACTAATTGTTTCAGCGGTGCCTTGCCAGATGCCTATCCAACTTTTTGAAGGCTTTCTCGAATACAGCCTGCTGATATGCACAGCTGAAGGATTTTGAATTTTAAAAAAAAGGTACGTCTCAAGGTAAAACCTCCAACTGGCCCAAACCTGCCTAAAGTATCTACCCGGACTCTACTGTTTTTGGCCTCAGATCATGCCTATGTCCCTGTCCTCTGTGACATTGTCCAGCATTGTCACTCTGCGCTTTTTGTTTCTATTTTTACAAAAAACCTTTAGAATTTTAAATCTCTGGATCTCCTCAATGAATATTTGTAGTTTGATGTAATTTTGTTCATGAAATATTTATCTACGTTGATAAATTAGAGTGAGGTTTTTATTGTGTTATGCCCATGACTTTTGAACTGTTTTGGTACTTCACACATTTTGTTTAAGTTAGGCCTACCTGCTCTGTTCTATAGCTACCAATGGCTGAACCCAGGTTCAAATACTGAGACCTTTAATTGAATAGGGCATGGCAGTTCAGGCTGAACTGTATCCATGAGGAACAGGACGACAACTGATTTCCATATGGCTGGGTCCAAACTGGGGTGGCATGGTGAGCAAAAGGACGATGGATCAAACCCTGATCTTTGTGACTAGGGGGAAATGTTTGCGTTGTTCACAGGGCTGGACTCGGAACCAAAACCAAAACAGTCACTGTCTGTTAAAGCTGTAGCAGCCTGGAATTCGCTCACTATGGATCTTCAGCTGATTCAAGAGTTCCATCTCTTTAAAAAATGCCTGAAAACACATTTGTTTAGTCTGACCATCTAATTGACTTACCCTTCTGCCCAAGCCCGCACACGCCAGGACACTCTTGAGTATTAGTGCGTGCTACATTAGCGCCGAACGCGGAATTGTACTTGGGCTATATTTTATAGTCAAAAACAACAAACTTGCCTGCCCTGGGAAGCGGTCGATTGTATGACCGGCATCAGGTGGGACAAAAGATAGGCTGTGAGTCAGGCAGCGGCCATCTTTGTGAGGGCTCGCGCTGCACGTCGCGCTATCGAGCGCTTAAAACCAGGAAAATCTAGCAGGAATTTGATTGCTTTTAATCTTCTCCTGAGGCTTGAGCCGGGAGGCTGTTTTTAAAATTTGTGCACTGAATTATTCACATTCTTCCCGTGTGTCCGCTCCCTCCCCCTCGCACTGAACTATTAGTGTAGAATTACCTGCCACATTAGCGCCGAACGCGGAATTGTACTTGGGCTATATTTTATAGTCAAAAACAACAAACTTGCCTGCCCTGGGAAGCGGTCGATTGTATGACCGGCATCAGGTGGGACAAAAGATAGGCTGTGAGTCAGGCAGCGACCATCTTTGTGAGGGCTCGCGCTGCACGTCACGCTATCGAGCGCTTAAAACCAGGAAAATCTAGCAGGAATTTGATTGCTTTTAATCTTCTCCTGAGGCTTGAGCCGGGAGGCTGTTTTTAAAATTTGTGCACTGAATTATTCACATTCTTCCCGTGTGTCCGCTCCCTCCCCCTCGCACTGAACTATTAGTGTAGAATTACCTGCCACATGAGCGCCGAACGCGGAATTGTACTTGGGCTATATTTTATAGTCATAAACAACAAACTTGCCTGCCCTGGGAAGCGGTCGATTGTATGACCGGCATCAGGTGGGACAAAAGATAGGCTGTGAGTCAGGCAGCGGCCATCTTTGTGAGGGCTCGCGCTGCACGTCGCGCTATCGAGCGCTTAAAACCAGGAAAATCTAGCAGGAATTTGATTGCTTTTAATCTTCTCCTGAGGCTTGAGCCGGGAGGCTGTTTTTAAAATTTGTGCACTGAATTATTCACATTCTTCCCGTGTGTCCGCTCCCTCCCCCTCGCACTGAACTATTAGTGTAGAATTACCTGCCACATTAGCGCCGAACGCGGAATTGTACTTGGGCTATATTTTATAGTCAAAAACAACAAACTTGCCTGCCCTGGGAAGCGGTCGATTGTATGACCGGCATCAGGTGGGACAAAAGATAGGCTGTGAGTCAGGCAGCGGCCATCTTTGTGAGGGCTCTCGCTGCACGTCGCGCTATCGAGCGCTTAAAACCAGGAAAATCTAGCAGGAATTTGATTGCTTTTAATCTTCTCCTGAGGCTTGAGCCGGGAGGCTGTTTTTAAAATTTGTGCACTGAATTATTCACATTCTTCCCGTGTGTCCGCTCCCTCCCCCTCGCACTGAACTATTAGTGTAGAATTACCTGCCACATTAGCGCCGAACGCGGAATTGTACTTGGGCTATATTTTATAGTCAAAAACAACAAACTTGCCTGCCCTGGGAAGCGGTCGATTGTATGACCGGCATCAGGTGGGACAAAAGATAGGCTGTGAGTCAGGCAGCGGCCATCTTTGTGAGGGCTCGCGCTGCACGTCGCGCTATCGAGCGCTTAAAACCAGGAAAATCTAGCAGGAATTTGATTGCTTTTAATCTTCTCCTGAGGCTTGAGCCGGGAGGCTGTTTTTAAAATTTGTGCACTGAATTATTCACATTCTTCCCGTGTGTCCGCTCCCTCCCCCTCGCACTGAACTATTAGTGTAGAATTACCTGCCACATTAGCGCCGAACGCGGAATTGTACTTGGGCTATATTTTATAGTCATAAACAACAAACTTGCCTGCCCTGGGAAGCGGTCGATTGTATGACCGGCATCAGGTGGGACAAAAGATAGGCTGTGAGTCAGGCAGCGTCCATCTTTGTGAGGGCTCGCGCTGCACGTCGCGCTATCGAGCGCTTAAAAACATACGTCCATGGCTCCGCGCAGCGGACGCGCATTGCGTGCGCGCCGATCGCGCGCCGGAGTCAAGCCAGAGTCCTGCCCGTCTGCGCCCGTCCGCGACCAGACGGGGCGCGGGGCAGGACACTCTGGTCCTAATGTCATCGAGCTGGCATCTGATATGGCGCACATTCACCAGCAAATCCGTTACACACGCGCAACTTTACTTGAAATAGGTAAGACCCCTATTAAATCATGCTGGCATTCCACAGACCCCAGTGCGCTGCCATCACAATGCACTATATGCAATTATCGCTTTTACAATGGTTCCAATCTTAAACATCATGTACCTAATCTAAAATTGATGTTGCTTAACTGTAGATCCATGGTTAAACACAAACTGGAACTTCATGACCTATTACAGAATCATGACTTTGACGTGTTATTTCTAACGGAAACCTGGCTAGAAGAATCCTCATCCCCCGAAATACTTGAGACAGTCCCTCTGAATTACAGCTTATTGAGAATTGATAGGCCCATACAGCGTGGTGGAGGACTTGCAATGATCTTTAAAAAAGAACTGGAATGCACCCTCACCAATAAGGGCATCACTAACAGTGAAAGCGGCACTTTCTCTATTAAAGTGACCCCTTGTATGACCATTACTGGGCTTCTCATTTATCGGCCCCCTGGCAACGCTACCCCCTTCTGCAACCAGCTAATAGAAACGGCGACGCAACTAGCTATTAAATACAACAATTTTATGATTCTAGGCGATCTAAATCTCCATTTTGAAGATTCCAATGCTAAGGAAGCCCAACTACTTAAGACTGCCCTACACGCTTTGGGGATAACACTCCTCTCTACCTCCCCCACACACAAACATGGCCATCTTCTTGACCCTATCTTTGCAACCTGGGAAGGTATTGATATACAACCCCCTGTCCCAATTATCTGGTCAGACCACCATATGATCACTTTTAACATACCTAAGACCAGAACTAAGAACATTGTCAACAAACCCTTGTATTCTAAGCGGCGTAATTGGAAAAATTACATCCCCGAACGTCTGATTGACGAATTAAAAACACACCCCCCTCCCCAAGGTCAGTCCTTACAAGATACCTGGAACTATTATGAACTATGGTTGAGTAAGGCACTTGACATAATTGCTCCATGGACGTGCAAGCCCCCAGCCAGGAGAACAAAATCTGAACCGTGGTTTTCAGAAAAATTAAAAATAGCTAAAGCCCGATGTAAAGCGACTGAAAGAAAATGGAGAAAGAACTATTCTATGGAACTTAAGGAGACCTACAAACAAGAACTGAAGTCTTATCAGAGACTTATAAGAGAGGAAAAAAGTCTCTTTTATCAAAACAGAATTGAAGAGGCTATAAATCCATCTAAAGAACTATTTCGGATTTATAAGGAACTTACAGACACGTCGAGCCTGGATACGCAGGATACATACTCTAACGAGTTATGCGAACAAATTGCGGACTTCTTTGTCAATAAAGTAGAGAAAATTCACACTACTTTCCCCACTCCCCCTACATCTGGTAAGAAAACACCCCCACCTCAAAAAATCACTCTCACCCAATTTCACACTCCCGACAAAGAAAAACTGTCCAGCACAATTAACAGTATCCATTCTGGCTCCCCCAATGATGTGTGTCCGTTAGATAAGTGCAAAGACATCATGGACCATATTCTTATGGATCAAATAAGGCAATTAATTACCCTCTCTTTCAAAGAATGTTATGTCCCGGAGGATTGGAAAAACGCTCAGGTCATCCCTCTGAAAAAAAAACCCAATATTCCGGTCACCCAATTTCAAAATCTCAGGCCGATATCTCTATTGCCTCAGTGCGCCAAGATAATTGAAAAAATAGTCAATACTCAACTCATGGCGTTTTTAGAATCAGAAAACATTCTCCACCCTACTCTATCCGGCTTTAGACCTAACTATTCCACGGAAACAGCTGTTTTGTATTCCACGGAATGTATCCGCAAGATGGTGGACGAGGGTGATACAGCAGCGTTGGTCATGCTCGACTTAAGCGCAGCTTTTGATACTGTGCTTCATGCCACGCTGCTGTCCCGTCTTTCAGACATCGGAGTAAAAGACCATGCACTGGCGTGGATCAAATCTTTTCTCACTAAAAGATCTTTCCAGATACATTGCCCGCCCTTTAAATCATCTTCTCGTGTTGTGAGCTATGGGGTTCCACAGGGCTCTAGTTTGAGCCCCACATTGTTCAACATCTATATGGAACCCCTGGCTCAGGTCATAGAGAACTTCGGGGTGGGCATTGTCAGCTACGCCGATGACACTCAGCTTATGTTTAAGCTAACTCCTGACACCGAGAAGTATGCTGCCAACTTCTCGGAGTGCATGGCTGCTGTCGCCATGTGGATGGACAGCAACTGCCTCCGGCTGAATGGAGACAAAACAGAGGTGCTAGTGATAGGGAATAAAACCTCCCTATGGTCTCAAGCGTGGTGGCCCACAACTTTGGGCGATTGCCCTCGCCCTGTTGACAAGGTCAAAAACCTAGGGATCATGATCGACTCTGATCTATCAGGAAAATCCCATGTCAACAAGATCATAGGCAAATGCATCGGCACATTAAGAATTCTCAGAAAAATCATCGACCTTATCCCTACTGAAGCCAGGAAAACTATCGTTCATGCACTTATTACACCTCATCTGGACTATGGGAATGCCCTCCTTTTAGGTCTGAACCAAAAACATCTTCACCAGCTTCAATGCTTACAAAATGCGGCCGCCCGCTTGGTAGTAGGTCTGCCCAAAAGAACATCAGCCAAGGCGGCATTGTCCAAATTGCACTGGCTCCCCGTTAGGGAGAGAATAAAATTCAAGAGCCTCTGCTATGCCCACAAGATAGCCCACAACAAGGGTCCCACCTATCTAAGAGGCCTCATGACCATCCACCGCCCTACCAGAGACCTGAGGTCCTCAGGAATGTCTCTATTCAAACTCCCTCGCGTTCACAGAGCGAAAATTGGTGGCCGCTCCTTTCGCTACCTCGGAGTGAAACATTGGAATGCCCTACCGGTTCACTTAAGAATGGAACCTTCAGAAACTCTTTTCAGAGCCAAACTGAAAACCCATCTCTTTCCTCAATAAACCTGTGATGATCTCCATCCGTTCCCTTCTTGATCCTCTGTGAGTCTTTTTTCAGCAATCAGCGCGGGGATACACAGCTGTGCAGCCATGCGCTTTATAAATGTTTTATTATTATTATTATTATTATTATAAATCTGCTATATCATATATCAAAACTGGCCCTGACAAAGCGCTCTGCCGGCCCCCCCGGGGGGAGGTTGGGGGTGCGACCAAGCTCTCTGCAAAAATGGCCCTGTAATAAAAACGGCCCCCAGGGGCCCAAAACCAGCCCCCACCCTCGCGGCGCACCTGGGGATTGCCCGGTGCCCACAACGGCCAGTCCAGCCCTGATTGTTCAGCATTCCATGTATTAGTTCCTTTTTCTTTTTTCAACCTAAGTGGTAAGTGTATGCCCAAATCTGGGCACGTGCTCACTGCACCACTGGATTCAAGCACGCCTGGCTGGTGAGGGGTGGTGCCCTGAAATCAGTCCCAGGATCCTTGTTTCCAGTACAGGGAGGATCAAACTTGGCAGTTCAGGCTGGACTGTTCCCATGAGGAGCAAAGTCAAGACTCATTTGCATATGGCTGGGTCCAAAATGGGATGGAGTGGTGAGCAAAAAAACAATGGATTAAACTCAGATGTTTGTGACTGAGGGTGAATGTTTGCATTGTTAAGCATTTCGTCCATCATTTGTTGCTTTTGCTTTAGGTGCCCTAAGTGGGAGGGCTATGCCCATATGTGAATCCTGCGCTCACTGCGCCACTGGATTCAACCTAGCTTGGCTGATGAGGGGAGATGCCAACCCAGGATGCTTGTTTCCTGTCCAGGGAGGACCTAGCTTGGCAGTTTTGGCTGGACTGTTCCCATGAGCAACAGAGTCAAGACTGATTTGCATATGGCTAGGTCCAAACTGGGGTGGCGTGGTGAGCAAAAGAACAATGGATTGAACCTAAATCTTTGTGACTTGGGGTGAATGTTTGCATTGTTCAGCATTCCGTCCATCATTTATTGCTTTTGTTGCCCTAAATGGGAAGGGTATAACCAGACGTGGGTCCCGTGTTCACTGCACCACAGGATTCAATCTAGCCTGGCTGATGAGGGGTGATACCCCAAAAACGGTTCAAGGATTCTTGTTTTTGGTCTAGGGACAACCTGGCTTGGCAGTTCAGGCTGGAGTGTTACCATAAGGAACAGGGTCAAGAGTGATTTGCATATGGCTGCGTCCAAACTAGCGTGGTGTGGTGAGCAAAAGAATGATGGATTAAACCCAGATCTTTGTGACTGGGGTGAATGTTTGCATTGTTCAGCATTCCGTCCATCATTTGTTGCTTTTGCTTTTGTTGCCCTAAGTGGGAAGGGTATGCCCAGATGTGGATCCTGTTCTCACTGGACCACTGGATTCAAGCTAGCCTAGCTGAGGACGGATGATGCCCTAAAACCATTCCCAGGATGCTTGTTTCCGGTCCTGAAGGACCTGGCTTGGCAGATCTAGCTGGATTGTTCCCATGAGGTTAAGACTGATTTGTATATGACTGGGTCCAAACTAGATGGCGTGGTGAGCAAAAGAATGATGGATTAAGCCCTGATCTTTGTGCATGGTTGTGACTGCTTGCATTATTCAGCATTCTGTCCATCATTTGTTGCTTTTGCTTTTGGTGCCCTACGTTGTAAGGGTATGCCCATGCGTGGGTCCAGTGCTCACTGCGACACTAGATTCAAGCTAGCCTACCTCGAAATAGGTCCCCGGATGATTGCTTCCGGTACAGGAAGCAGCTGGCTTGGCAGTTCAGGCTTAGCTATTCCCATGAGGAATAGGGTCAAGACTGATTTGCATTTGGTTGGTTTCAAATTGTGGTGGCATGGTGAGCAAAAGAATGATGGATTAAAACCAGATCTTTGTGACTACTGGTGAATGCTGCATTGTTCAGCATTCCGTCCAGCATTTGTTGCTTTTGCTTCTGGTGCCCTAAGTAGGGAGGGTATGCCCAGATGAGGGTCCCGTGCTCAGTGCACCACTGGATTCAAGCTAGCCTGGCTGATGATGGGTGATGCTCCAAAACCGATCACAGGATGCTTATTTCCAATATAGGTAGGATATGGTTTGGCGTTTTGGGGTGGACTGTTCCCATGAGGAACAGGGTCAAGACTGATTTGCATGTGGCAGGGTTCAAACTGGCAGCCTAATGTACATTTTATAAAGTTAATTTCTGCTCATATTATCAAAAATCAAATTTTACCATTAAGTTCCATTTTAAAAACTAATCAGGGATTATAATTGAAACATTGTTCCAGCTCTTTCATAAGAGCTAGAATGGAACAGACGTGTAAAATTAACATGTTATTCCCACCTTTTTATATGTATACACCTTGCCCTATTGTCATACAAGTTATACTTTAGGGGTGACTTGTGAATTTATCAAATTGGCTTTTCCTACATGGCAAAGTCATTTTCCCTGCCATGTCTAGGCTACAGTGCAATTAAACTCTAATCTAGCCAGAACATCGTGATGCTCCTTGCAGAAATATATTTTTGTATGAATATACACTGCATTCCTCATATGCTGTTTAACTTTCAATTTCTTAGGTTCACTTTAAGCAGCATTTAAAATTGACTTATAAAGAGGTTAAATAGGCCAAATGGGTAGTTTTGCCGAACTGCACATGATTTAGAGTGAAAGCATGTGCATTTTACTACTCATTGCCATTGGTAAAGTGCATAGTCTTCAAGCCAACAAAAATAAGATATATTGTCTGGGTTGCTCCAATAAAGTTCATTAAGTCAGGTCTGAAGGGAGTGAAAGGATGGACGAAAAACAGTACAATGAACAGAGGTGAACAATCAGTTGCAGGGGATGTAGCAGGCCAATTTCAAAAAGGATTGTATGAACCTAAATAACAGTTTGCAGTGCAAAATAACCAGTCTGAGAATATACCTTTCCAATGCAGATTGACATAACTGCTGTTGGAAAAGTTTTTCATGCGCAAACATGGAAACTCTATCACCTGTATTTTTGTGGGTAGACATATAACCATGGCAGGTGAATTCTCACACACTAAAAGCATGCATAATTACTTATGTCAAAGGCATGAAAATGGGTATTTGCAGGGTATGTATGAACATGCCCAATATAATAAATCTCTTGGAAAAGAGATTTCTGCAGGGATATTTTCCCTAGTGAGAAACACAATAAAATGTGTGCCTGATTTGCACAGTCAGATAGCTCCATGAAGTGTAAATTCTATGTGCATGAATAAATAATCTTTAGAGTTTTCAAGCAGTTTTGGTCTGGAACAGTCCCGACCAAAACTGCCAAGTCAGGTCCTCCCTGGACCGGAAACAATCAACTTGGGACCGGTTTCAGGGTATTACCCTTCATCAGCCAGTCTAGCTTGAATCCAGTGGCACATTGAGCAAGGGACCCATGCCTGGGCATACCAGTCCCACTTAAGGTGGAAAGTGCTACGCAAACAAATGATGGATGGAATGCTGAATGATTCATACATTCGTCCCCAGTCAAGAGATTTGGGTAAAATCCATTGTTCTTTTGCTCACCTCAGTTCAGAACTGGCCATATGCAAATCAGTCTGGACCCTATGCCTCATGTGAACAGTCCAGACCGAACTGCCAAGCCAGGTCCTCCCTGGACCAGAAACAATCATCCAGGGACCGTTTTCAGGGTATTGCCTTTCATCAGCCAGGCTAGCTTGAATCCAGTGGCACAGTGAGCAAGGGACCAGGGAGTACCTGGCCTGGCAGTTCGGGCTGGACTGTTCCCATTGGGCGCAGGGTCAAGACTGATTTGTGTATGGCTAGGTCCAAACTGGAATGGCATAGTGAGAGAAAAAAACAATGGATTTATGCCCAGATCTCTGTACTGGGGTGAATGTATGACATTGTTATGCATTCTGTCCATCAATTGTTCTTTTTGCATAGTATCTAAAAGCGGCACGTTCGGAATTTAATATTGCCATTAACGTACAGAGACTAGCCCCAAAAGATATTTTGACTGTAAAAAAGCTGTAGTTATGAGAAACACTAGAGCTCAGAATTAAATGATATTAAACACTATGTTTAATGTTTGTTAAAAATCCAGTTGAATGTTGAAGTTGATTCTTTTAATAAGTGTTTATTAAAAGTGACTGTTTAAAAGTTATAAAAGTTATACTTTATCTGTCTGACCCTTGAGTAAGCCCTGCCAGTATTTCTTCCAAAGTAGATGTGCAAACTGCTCCCAGAGCAGGATCAGTGGCCTAGGCATTTTTACAATAAGACCTAGTAGTGAGGTATGGAACAGTTATCAGCTCACCGGTGATAGCTGGGGAAGACCCAGCAACTTTATTAGCCTGAATGGAACCGCAGTGATGCCTGCTTATTCATAGTTATGTGTAAATGGAGACCTGGGGAAGAGAAGCTTTTTTTCCATAGGCCCACTGCAGTCAGCTTTGCACCAGCCCAGTGGGTGGGGGAGCTTGCCCCAAAATAGCTTTGATTCAACTGAATGGAGGAATCAGATCATTTCCCTAAACATCCCCTGGCTGGGATACAAGCTCTTCTCATGGTCAGAAAGGTTCTATCATGCTAGATCCACCTTGGAATAGTACACTGTGGGATGATTTGCAGTCCATACGTCACTCCCACCCTCTGGCTATGTTATAAAAGTGGCCCCTCAGCCATTGCTCCTCAGAATACTCTGGACCTGAAAAATGAAAGAAGAGGCCTGTGCTTTGTTTGATGCCTGTATTGACACATGAAGGGGTGGAACCACTGCCATTTGTACCAAGGAATGAGAAGCTGACTACAAAGGTTAAATGGCTGATGTTTTGGGCGGGTACAGTGACACAACAAGCTGCAAGAGGCCTTTTTCCTGCAAAAACCTGAAGACCAGTAGCAACTGGAATTGGACAGGATCCTACTAGTGGCTTCTGCTTTAGTGAGAACTGATTCCGAAATGCAGTACCTAAGGTCATGAGAGCCTTAGACGTAATCACTTCAGAAACTCTGAGAAGCTGGGATGTGTACAACTTTTGAACTTCCAAAACCTCTGGAGCATCAGTGAGAACTTGAGGCAAAGGTGTTCTGTTTTGAAAGGACTGCATTGAACACAGCTTCAGGTGTGTACATCTAGAGAATTTTGAACTCCATAAAAAGACTAAGAGCCTGATTTAGATCTTGGCGGCTCCATCACAATGGTTGTCACGTCCACCGAAAAATAAACTCCACTATATCCTATAGGATTTATATTTGAGTGGACAGGCTATCCATCACCGTTGTGAAGGATTAACCCATCCGACTAGAGCTAAATCAGGCCCTAAGTCACAAGGTAGAAATCTTGCCCGGGGGAAAGGACACAAAGTATACACCCAACACATAGGCTTCTTTGTGCACGAAAAGTGAATTTCTCCAAGTTGGAGCTTTTCCTGCTAATATCAATGGATTCAGCCAGACCTCTGCCAGTGGGTATTCATCTTTAAGAAGGTACAGCCTACAATCTTGCCTCACTGAACAATTTTGACTTCCATTTCATAGACTAAGTCAGATGGTAAAATCGTTCACTGTGAACAATGCATTTGGTGTACCTGAACTGCGCTCCATCATGGTTGGCCTGAAATCACACCTAGGTCATGGTCAACTGCAAACAGAGACCAGTGATTGGCACTTTGCTTTTTCTTTGTTCTGTTTGCCATAGATAGTTAGAAACTCATATCTTCAGTTTCCCCATTGCACTTCTGTCATTTTTGTGTCAGTTTACTCATAGGTTTTTAATAGGCCTGGCGGGCAAATTCCGGTCTGCTCGCGTAATTTGCAGAATTTGGGTAATTTCGCGTTCCGCGGAGAACGCAAAATTGCCCAAAATTCTGCGTTCCGTGACAAAATGCATGTTCGCGAGATACTTCCCCCCGAGCACGTACCAGCGATCACAAACAGTCAAAAAGCATCGCGAACAAGCAATTCTGCGTGTTTGCGGTAGTTCTGCGCATTTGCAGAGATTTTTTACCGTTTCACGGAGACTTGCGTAATGCGATTATGCAAATTCCGCCCACTCCTAGTTTTTTTTATATTTGTCCAAATTGATTGTGGGATTTTTATTGTGCTATCTGTTGATGCTTTAACTCTTATGTTACCGCTAAATACTTTACACATTGTCTTTACACATTGTCATAGCTTAAGCCTGATCGCACCTAAATTGTGTTGTGTAAATATGATGGATACCCGTTAGTAAGGTCAGACATAAGAAAACCGTCACTTGGGAGAAATACTGAGCTAAAAGAGACAAAACAGCGAATTAGAAAGCTGCAATACACCTGGCTCAAAACAAACACAAATCACGACAAAGTCCACCTAGAGAAACTTAACAGATTATCTAAGTCAGCAAAAAAAAAAGCTCAAAAAGATACTATTTAGACAGTAATAAAAAAGCTAAATGTGCCAATAAAGAAAATAAAATCTCACCAAATGTTGCGAACTAAATTGCCTAGAAGAAACTCCTACCATTACTCAAAAATTCATAGACAAACTGACAAATTATTGCACAACCAAAGCAGACACTTTGGACTCCTATTTAAAACTAAAAATAAAAACGACGATTCTAAAAAAAGAACTCCAAGAGGAGGCTAACCTAGCCTCTGCATTCCTTCTAACATATATCACACAATGCCTTTATGGATCTGGTCAAAGCAGGCAGGCCTGCTGTAAACTCATCTGACTCATGTCCACCACAAAGCTTCAAGACAATCCTTCAAACTACCTCTGCTATCATACTAGTAAGAAGAATCATCCTCAGTTTTATAACTATGGGAATATTTCCAGAAGACCTAGAAAAATCATACATACAACCATTACTAAAGAAAAGAATCCTGGACTCACTTAACCCCGACAACTCTGACCAATTACAAATGGACCTTTCCTGGGCAAACTGATAGAAAGAGCAGCATTCAACCATATGTCATAATTTATTGAAGATAATTCCATACTTTCAGACTTCCAAACAGGATTCCGTTCAGGAAGAGGCACAAAATCTGCCCTCTTTGCCATCTGGGATGACCTTAAGAACACAGTTACTGGAACGGGGTTGCTGCACTGCTTCTCTTAGACCTTTCAGCTGCCTTTGATACAGTTGACCATGACACCCGCATACAAAGCCTCTACAAAGCTGGCATGGAGGGGACTGTTCTCAACTGGATAATATCCTACCTTCAAAATAGAAGAAATGTCATCCATACCCCCCTTTCTCATCCAAACAATGCTTCACAAAAGCAGGGGTCCCTGTAGGCTTCATCATGTCACTCATCCTTTTCAACATCTATATGAAGTCCTTACCGGCATTTATCAATGAATTTCACCTCACATGCTATAACTATGTGGATGACACACAAGTATTTCTTAAACTGGAAAGCACCAAAGACATTGGAAACTCAGTTGTCTCAGAGCCATCGATCAGTGGAGGACATGGAGCCATCTCAAATTGAATGCTTCCAAAATGGAAATACTCATTTGTGGTGATTGGAAAAATGATGACCCACTCGCCGTCTGTCCTAACGATCTGGGACCGCCATCTAAAATATCTAAGGAAGTAAGAAACCTTGGAATTACCATGAACTCCAAGCTCTTACTGAATGCCCGAGTGGACAAACTGGCAAGATCAAGCTTCATTACCATAAAAACTCTGTAACTCATTTTCCCTGCCTGGGCTCCCATTTCTCATGTACTGTCTAAACTCAATTACGCCAATAGCCTCTACCACAGGTCATCTTTAAAAACTCTAAAAAAGGCTACAATGGATTCAGAACTCTGCTGCCAGACTACTCCTACATTTAAAGCCACAAGCCCATATCTCCCCTGCCTTGAAGGCCTTACATTGGTTAGTGGTTGCCAGGAGATCTCGATTCAAGCTGCTTTGTATCACCGACTAAGCGATACATGGAAAAAGGACACTCTTCATCAGGAAAAAAATCACCAAATACATTAAAATACAATGGAACTTCCACTCTAGATTGGCACTGAGCCTCAAATTCACACCACACAAGAAAAAAAAGATAGGTGGCACATCCTTCTCTGTTCAAGCAGCCAAACTATGGAACTATTTACCCCCAAACACAAGATCCATGACGACTATCTCATCTTCAGAAGACTACTTAAGAGATGGCTCTTTCCCACATAACCACCATACTCAAACTTAAAAGGGCAGAATATACCTGTATATATAACCATTTGGATTATATGAATTTATCTCGCTATATACATTCCTTGTGTAAAATAATTATGTTTATAAATATATAAATATTTGTTGGGTCTTCTTAACAAATGTACATATTACCTATGGTTATATTATTCTATTTTTAAGTTTTATGTAGGTCACTGCATAAATAAGTAAATGTTATCATACTATTTATCTACAATTTTTTCACTATTGAATTACTAAAATGAGAGAAAGATATAAAAAGAAATACATTAGTTTAAAGTACAGCAACATTGAAAAGTCTGAGTTTATTAAATTGCAGATATATTGCCTTCCTTATACATATATACCTTCCATGCCAATATGTATCTTTATTTTATTACTTTCCCTCTAATTCAGCATCTCCAATGCACACCCTATACCTAAATACATTCTCTACTTCTGCTCTCTGGCTCATCCCAACCCCCATTCTACTACTGTATGTACAAGGAAAATGGAAGGTGCACTCCAATGAAGTCGATAGCACAGAATCATATTTTAGAAATGTCTTCCCTTTATTTATATTCTTTCATTTTCTTAAAACAAGGGCACATCCATTTTCCTTGTACATTTTGTAGTTGATACATCCCCGGGCAGCGGATGTCGGAACAGATTGCACCAACTGATAATTGAAAAAGATGGAACTAATGTGCTTGATCTTGGTCTGCTGCTGTGTGTTTTTGGTACCCATTCTACTTCTATAATCCCCAAAATAACCCCTTCTGGACTCTTACCTCCTCTACTGCTCCTAGCATCATCTCAAACATCTTTCACTATTTAGACCTCCCAAACAAGCCTTTCTGAACCCTTCCCTCATATTGTTGTATGTCAATTTAGATTCCGTATGAATTTTCCGATATATGCCCTTAAATAAGTACAAATCACATTGCCCTTATTTAGGCATAAAAATCCAGCCCTTGCCATGGCAAACCATGGTTCGGTCTACCGTTCGACTACCTACTTGCACGACGCGGCTCGCCACGGCAAGTTCGGAAGGAAGTACAGTCCCCAACTGACACACTGACCAGACGCAGCCAACCCCCTCACTGAGAATCCAGCTCCAGTGTTTCTGTCTCCCCTTTGGGGTGTTAGAGATCGAGACCCGGGAAAGAGATTCCAACCTCTCTCATTCTAAGGTATGGAGCAGAATAGAACATAGAGGGACTCTTGGCAACTCTGGCAACTATAGCTAAACTAAACTATAGCTAAACTAAACTATAGCTGAACAGCACCTACTTCTTCCCTCGTACTACAATTAGGTTAGGTACACTGGGGTAGGATTATTTTAGAAGTACCCGATGAGTGTTTTAGCCTGTGTTATTTATGTATGTATTTTTAAGAATATATGTCATAGCTACAGAACATGCTATTGCAGTATTATTTGATCCTACTGCTAACGCTGTACTTATTATACTTCTCATTCAGTCTTATGATTGTAGCAGTTCATATCTCTTGCATGAGAAGTAAGACTGTTCAATAAACCCTTTTTATTGAAACACCCGTCTATCTATTTCTGTGCAGCTCTGTAGAAACCAAGCATGCACGATTGGCTGAATGAAACAGTTATCTATTGTTTCCACCATTCTGAGATTGTTCCGATTCTAAGGGAAACCAAGTTGTCATGTTTATGCGGTTGTCAGAAACTAATCCCTTCTTGTTCATTGGAGAAGTTTCTAGTGACCTCTGAGTTAACTGGCATACACAAGTAATTAAGTTTAATGTACTCCATAGAGCCATATTAACCTCAGCCCTATGCCACAACTAAAGTGTATATTATTCCAATGCGCAGAGCCTATCAGGGATATGGGAATTACACTACATGGCGCCCAATGGTTTGGTAAGGCACTAATTTAACGCTAGATACTGAGGTAACTCAGTTGTGCTTTTCTCAGAGACCCCAACTCATAAAACTCCATAAGACGTCTGGAGTGGGTAAGGATAATAGGCGCCATAGCTGAGTAGGACGAAAATAGTATGTATTAGCTCTTTGGTTTGTTCAACGTTGAAGGATACAGTGTTCCAAAATATTGTGCACCTTATCTTTGTTCCCTTGAAACTTGCTCTGCAACTTTTTCATTAAACAATGGCCGATGACGCCATTAACAACGAAGCTGTACTCGACCAGGTCACAGCAGTTTTTGATTATACAGGTTTTAATTAAACCAATGAGAATGCTTTAATCATTCCTCCAAATTTAAGGAGAGCCATCACTCTAAAACTTATAAAACATGGCCTAACATCAACATGTGGTAGAGCAGTTTTTGTGATAGAGGCACATGAATATCACCAGACAGAGGTATTCTATTCACGGATAGTATTCCCAGAATCAAATCCAGTAACACAGTGTTTCACTTACACAAAGAAGATGAACCACCTGAGGAATATATTCATTTATAGAATGTTGAAATTCCACTCACATACCAAGGGCATAATCTCTGGTTTAAAGGCACCCTAAAACATTTAAATCACAATACCAGGCTCGGTCCAATAGGTAGACCAGGAGCAACATGGCCGGTTTTAACCTGCTATAAATCTGACCCTGCCATTGAAGCAATGTCAGACGAATAATTACTTAATAATATCCAAAGATTGATAGAATTATACAGATAAACAACAACTGTCTGAAAGTCCTGAAAAGGCGTTTACAAAAAACAATCGTACTTCTTCTAAAAAGAAGTGGGAAAATAACAAACAACATTAAAAAGAGAAAGATTCTCAACACCGAGGTAGGTCTCCTCAAAAGGAGCCCTCTGAAAGGAGGTATAACCCCAGGAATAGGGATAATGTGAGAAAACCTGACAGGTATCAAGATACTGATACCCTTTTCTCTCGTACCTTTCAGATATCATCTCAGAAAGCAGAAAGAAGAGGACGGTCAGATCAAAAAGAAGGACACGTGAAGCCCAAAGACGATCAAGGCGTTCATAAAAACAAAACAAAACCTCAATCTCAAAGAAGAAAGTAGCAGGTCTAAAGATCAGACATGCCGAGGATTCTGAGAACACAGCTCAAGAACAGAGAATGGGCTCAGACAATGTTGGACAGTGCAGCAGAAGTATCAATAGCTCGCTAGAACCTTAAAGTACTTCAGGCGACATTGGACCTGAATGAAGATATTCAAGTTGAGACTGCAGACACCAGGGTTAGTTCTCCACATAGGTTATATGAAATAACACTCCAGATGGAGGGAGACATACCAAGAAAAGGAAAGCACTCTTTTGGGATCGACTTTCAATCGGTTATGACATACTTCTAGCAGAAGGGGACTGGCCACCAAAATTTGTCAGGGAATGCCCACATGGAGAAGACATCATTATGCCAGCCTTCTACAACTATGTTCTAGTACATTTAAAATATGCTTATGCCAGTAAAAGGGCTGTCGCCCAAGCCCCAACATAATACAAGAATCATGTAGGATGGGATGAGGACTCACAATCCAGTTAAAAAATCAACCAACTGCATTAAGGCAGTATCTAATTAAGCAAGAAGCTAACAAACAGGTCAGGGAGATCTTACATCAACTTGAATACCAAAGGGGGATTGAAACATGCACCTCATCAATGAACAATCCTTTGTTTCCTGTTTCCAAACCAGACACTACATATCATCTAGTTTTGGATTACAGACACCTAAACTCTTGTAAAACATTTGCAGTGCAAAATTCAGGCAGTACAGCATTAATGGATAACATTGTGCGAAAAAAATATAAAACCGCATTAGACATTTCAAATGGTTTCTTTTGTCAAAATATTGCACCTGAAAGAAGGTATTTGACCGTTTTCTCAATAATGGGGACCCAGAGTCAATTATGTCGTCTCCCTCAAGCATTCAAGAATAGTCTGGGGTTATTCTCAGTGAGATTAACAGAGTTACTACAAACTTATGATGAAGAGGCATTGTCATACGTCGATTATATCTATCTGACGGACGATGACCTGAACAGGCACTTGAACAGGGTGAACACCATTATACTGTGCCTCGCCTCTCAGGGTTATATATTCAATTAAAAAAATCAAGAATTGCCCATCTCAGCGTACTTTTTCTAGGATGTGAAATTTCAAGTGAAGGCAAAAGCCTGGCAGCCAACTTTTTAGAAAAGTGTGCGCTGCTCCAACCTCCAAAAAAGCTGAAAAACGTACAGTCGATTCTAGGCTTTTCTGACTTTTGGAAGAACTTACATTCTAAACTATGCAGAAAGGGATAAACCTTTCTACAAATTAATCAAACCTGATTTTATAATCACACATTGGACAAAAGAATACTTAGAAATTTTGCGTTCACTACAAACAGACATGTTAGCAACACAACATTTAGAAACACGTGTAAACGCACACAACTTAGTGATCCAAATCATTTCGGGTAAATGCTGATTTACCTACCTAACTTTTAATGAAGGTGAGAAAGTACCAATTGCATACAAATCACATTTGTATACACAAGCAGAAATGAAATTTACATCAGCAGTTCAAACCGCTGTAGCAAAAGAAAGAACCCTAGCACAGGGGAAACACAATATGGTCGTAACTCCTGTACCAGCCTAAAAGGCAGTTACAAAAGCTACCCCATTGTATCCAAGATGGATACAATGGGGTAATTTTCTTGCTGCAACTGATGTTGAATATGTTTTTGCTCCTTATTTGAAAACACAAGCATTCCTGCAATATGAACACGAATGTCCTCTGCCTACTGAAATTCTACCTCTAGACCAGTATAAATTAATCAATCAATCATGACACTTGTAAAGCGCACTACATACCCGCAAGGGTCTCAAGGCGCTGGGTGAGGGGGTGGTGCTGCTACTGTTCGAAGAGCCAGGTCTTGAAGAGTCTTCTGAAGGCCAGTAGTTCTTGGGTCTGCCGTACATTGGTGGGGAGGGTGTTCCAGGTCTTGGCAGCAAGGTGGGAGAACGATCTGCCACCGGTGGTCGCTCTTCAGATGTGGGGTACTGTGGCCAGAGCGAGGTCGGTGGAGCGGAGCTGGCGGTTGGGGGTGTAGATGCTAAGTTGTCTGCTGAGGTATGCTGGTCCGGTGTTGTGGAGTGCCTTGTGTGCGTGGGGAGGAGTTTAAAGGTTATCATCTTGTTGACGGGGAGCCAGTGCAGGTCTCTCAGGTGGGGTGTGATGTGGCTGCGGCAATGGATGTTGAGGATCAAACGTGCCGAGGCATTCTTGATGCTTTGCAGCCGTCTCAGGAGCTTGGCCGCAGTTCCTGCGCAGAGGGAGTTTCCATAGTCCAGCCTGCTGGTGAAGAGGACCTGGATGACCGTTCTTCTCATTTCGGTAGGGATCCACTTGAAGATCCTGCGGAGCATCCGGAGGGTGTTGAAGCAGGATGAGGAGACGGCGTTGACCTGCTTAGTCAAGGAGAGGGTGGAGTCAAGGACCCCTAGGTTGCGTGTGTGGTCGGTGGGTGTCAGGGCTGTTCCCAGTGTTCTCGGCCACCTGGAGTCATCCCAGGCTGAAGGGGTGGGGCTGAGGATGAGGACCTCCGTCTTGTCCGAGTTCAGTTTCAGTTGGCTGTTCCTCATTCATGTTATTTTATGTTATGTTATGTTATATACATTTCTATAGCGCTCGGCGGCTCCAGCAAAGGGGCATCCCTGCGCTTACGCTAATACAGAGAGAGGGTAGCTACAGATGTAGATTGCCACTATATAACATAAACGTTTATTGGCAGAAGAGGTGGGTTTTTAGAGCTTTCCTAAAGGGCAGAAGGTCATTCAGGCCACGGATCTGGGGAGGTAAGTCATTCCAGAGCTTGGCTGCCAAGTATCGGAAGGAACGGCCACCCATCCGAGATAGCTTGACACGAGGGACGACTGCAAGGTTTTGTCCTTCCGAACGCAGTGTACGTGGAGGCGTATATGGTGTTAATAGCGGACTCAGCATAGGTGGAGAGGCGGTTTTCAAAATTTTAAATGCAAGACATAAAGTCTTGAAGTGTATCCTCTTCTCAACTGGAAGCCAGTTGAGTTTGGTTAACGCACTTGTCACTGATTGATGCCAAGGAAGACTTTTCAAAGCTCTTACTGCAGCATTTTGAACACGTTGTAGTCTTGCTTTCTCAGTTATGTTTACCCCTTGGAGGAGCGAGCTTGCGTAGTCCAGCCGAGAGAGAATAGTTGCCTGCACTACGAGTTGACGCATCTGAGGGTCAAAGAACTTAAGGATTCATTCGGCAAAGGCCTTCATTCCTTTGTGGAGGTTGGTTTTGGCAGTGTGAGGGTCTTTGGTGAGGGAGAGGATCAGCTGGGTGTCGTCAGCGTAGGAGATGATGTTGAGGTCGTGCTGTCGGGCGACGTGGGTGAGGGGTGCCATGTAGATGTTGAACAGCGTCGGTCTAAGGGAAGAGCCCTGGGATACACCGCAGATGATCTCAGTGGCATTGGAGCAGAAAGGGGAGATGCGGACGCTCTGAGTTCTAGCAGAGAGGAAGGATGTAGTCCAGTCCAGGGCCTTCTCTTGGACCTTGGCATCGTGTAGGCATGTTCATAGTGTGCGGTGGCAGACTGTGTCGAAGGCAGCTGATAGGTCCAGGAGGATGATGGCTGCTGTTTCTCCATTGTCTATTTTAGAGGCACTGCCCCAAGGCTATGGCATTTGTAGGCGGGACCGACCCTCTCGGAGGGGAGGCGGGATCACTGTGATCCATAAACTGAATGGACAGCGAGGCGGGCTACTTCTCTATTAGGGTTTCTAATAATCACATAATTAATGGCCTCTTAGTTTATAGACCTTGGGGAGGTGCAGAGCAATTTGTAACTAGCCTCATACAAAATGTAATACAAATGGCCATGTGGTACGAGAAGTTCCTCCTGTTAGGGGACTTACATTTTCACTTTGATGATGTCTGTAATCTGGTAGCCCAGGGGCTCCGACAAGAGCTGTTAACTTTACAACTGTGGTAAAAATCTGAGCTTCCCACACACAAGCTGGGACATCTATTGGATCCCATTTTTAGTAACTGGGAAGCTTTTGAAATCGAACCCCCTGTACTCGTTATCTGGACGGACCACTTCTTTATCCCTTTTCAAGTTACCTGCACTGTGGAGATAATACTGGTGAATACGGGAACTAAAAGGAGTCAGAGGAAATGGGCTAATTTCTCGGCTGAGAGGTTTTGCAGTGCCCTTGACCAGGGTGGTCCTCCATTGGAAGTAGGACGGGAGTTAGATCTAGCCTGTGAGGCCTTGGACAAGCGCATTTCTTCAAGGAACATACTTCGCTGTTTTCCTTTCGAAAACATCTTAAAACATGGCTTTTTAACCAGTAACATCTTCTCACAACCATGTAATCTGTACACACTAGCGCCGAGACACCGGAAGGTATTTGCGCGCTCTAGAAATTTTAAAAATAAATAAATAAATAAATAAATTTCGCGTGCTCTGGACAGCACGGTGCCTTGGTCTACTACAGGTTCCGTGAGGCGGCTAAAAACCGCCCCTTGGTTCAATGCTGAGCTGAGGGATGCAAAGACAGCATGTAAGCAGCTGGAGAGACGCTGGAGAGTCAACTACTTACCTACTCACAGGACTGAATATAAGTCCAGTCTCAAAATCTACCACGCCCTAATTAGAAAAACTCACTCTGCGTATTTTGCTGACCGGATTGAAAAAGCAGACTGCTCAGCTAAGGAGTTGTTCCGAGTGTATAAAGAGATATCATCACTATCTACCATAGAGGCACCCGAGGTTGGATCCGTTACTTCCTGTAATCAGATAGCAGAGTTCTTTGCCACTAAGGTGAAGGATATCTACTCTACATTCCCCGTGGAAGCCAGTGACGGATCTAGCAGCGAGGGGAAGTCCAATGGTTGGATAATGGAGTCTGAGTGCCTGAAGATGTTTAAGGTTCCTGAGGTTGATATGCTCAGTAAGTTAGCTAGTAGTGTGAAATCTGGCTCACCTAAGGACCCCGCACCGGCAACAATTTTGAGAGAAAATAGTGAGACTTTAGAGCCTTATATTAGGTATCTGTTAGAGCTCTCTTTTAGCCTATGCACAGTACCGAAACCCTGGAAGGAAGCTGTGGTCCTTCGTCTGAAAAAGAAGCCACAGATTAGTATAGCTCAGTTAAGTAATCTGTGTCCTATCTCACTCCTCCCATATTTTGCGAAAGTTGCTGAAAAGATGGTTAATCAACAACTAACAGCCCATATGGAAACCCACAAGTTACCGCACCCTTCGCAATCTGGCTTCCGTGCTCTCCACTCTACGGAGTCAGCCTTGCTTTTTTCCTCAGAGACTCTCCGGAGGCACATGGATGAGGGTCACAGTGTGGCACTGATTCTTTTGAATCTTAGTGCCGCGTTTGACACTTTGGCTCATCACACCTTGCTGCAGTGTCTTAGGAAGGGTGGAGTAACAGGGAAGGCGTGGGACTGATTGGGATCATTCCTTCAAGATCGCAGCTTCCAGGTTGCTCAAGGGCCCTTTAAGTCAAAAGCTTTCAGCTTGAACCAAGGGGTCCCGCAGGGCTCTAGTTTGAGCCTGACCCTTTTCAATCATTATGTGGCGCCTGTGGCCAGAATTACCGAGCAATATGGGGTGGAAGTGGTGACTTACGCTGATGACACGCAGCTGGTTGTGACCTTAGCGCAACCAGCTGAGAATGACGCCAGTAATTTTGCATCCTGTCTCCAAGATCTGGCAGCCTGGATGGCTAGCAATTGCCTCAGACTTAACGGCGATAAAACTGAGGTGCTGATTGTGGGTAAAACACCTTCAGTCTGGACTTCAGCATGGTGACCCAAGGTGCTCAGGCCCCTTCCTGTACCTAATGATCAAGTCAAAAACCTGGGGATTTGGATTGACTCTAAAATGTCATTTGACTATCACACAAGGGGTGTTGCTGGCGTATGTTTTGGTATCCTACACAGCCGCAGAAAAACTCTGGACTTACTCCCTGTAACAGCTAGGAAATCCATGCTCCATGCCTTGGTTACTTCAAGGCTGGACTATGGGAATGTCCTTCATCTGGCAGTGAACGTAAGCTGTCTCCAAAGATTGCAGCGCATTCAGAATGCTGTCACCTTCTGGTGCTGATGCTACCTAAGAGAGCAGCCTCAAAAAGATTTAGAGACGTTTCACTGGCTTCTAGTTAGGGGGCGGGTCCAGTTTAAAGCCCTCTGTGTAAGTCATCGGATTACACAGGGGAAAGGACCCCGCTTTCTTCTCAGTCTCTTAACTCCTTACACTCCGAATCGCCATTTGAGATACCAGGGGGCGGGTTTAGTGCATGTTCCTAAAATCAGAAGAGCAAGAATGGGTAAGGAGGTCCTTCTGGTTCTTGGCTGTCCGTCTATGGAATAGCCTTCCTCTTAAGCTCTGTGGGGAAACCTCAGAGGTGGTCTTCCGCATAGATTTGAAGACTTACTTATTCCCTAGGGGATAGCCAGTAGGATATTCTGAAGGGGGAGGGCATAATAGTATGGTATCTGGTGGTCATGTTATTAGCGCGGGTACAAGCTGGCTAGTGTAACCAGGCACTGTATAGGCTTCAGTTATTATTATTATTATAGCAGGGTCCTGATGTCATCGGCGGCGGTGGTTTGGGTGCTGTATTTGCTGGAGACCCTGGACTGGGACGGGTCCAGGATGGGGTTCTCTTCGAGGTAGTGGGTCAGTTGTTTGCTGATAATTTTCTCAGTGACCTTTGCAGGGAACGGAAGCAGGGAGATGGGTCGGAGGTTTTGGAGGTCTTTGGGGTCCGCCTTGGATTTTTTGAGCAAGGCATTGATCTCGGCGTGCTTCCAACTTTCCGGGAAGGTTGCTATCTCAAGGCAGATGTTGATTGCTTTCCGGAAATGGGGTGCGATGACTGTGCTAGCTTTGTAGTGAGGGCATGTATCTAATGGTGATCCGGAGTGGATGGTGTTCGCTGGTCTCCTTGTCATTGATGCTGGTCCAGGAGAGCAGGTGGTTGGTGCAGGTGGTGGTCAAGGGGGCAGTGGTTGTCGGGGTGGTCTTGGCATTGAGGCTGTTGTGGATGTTGGCGATCTTGCGGTGGAAGAAGGTGGCCAGCGAATCGCACAGGTCTTGCGAAGGCGGGATGTTGTTGGTGTTGGAGATGGGGTTGGAGAGTTCCTTCACAATGTTGAAGAGCTCTTTTCTGTTGTGTGCGTTGTTATCTAGGCAGTCTTTGAATGAGGCCCTCTTGACAGATCTGATGAGGTGATGGTGTCTGCGGGTGGTATTCTTGTGGGCTGCGTAGCTGCCCGGTGTTCGTTATCGGAGCCAGATCTTCTCCAGTTTTCGGCATGTTCGTTTTGAGGCCTGGAGATCTTTGGTAAACCAGGTGGCTTTCTTGCTGGTGTGGCTGTTGGGGGTATCTTCAACGGGGCGAGGGTGTTGGTGCAGTCGTCGATCCATTGTCTGGGGTTGCGGGCAGCGGTGTCGGGTTGGTGGAGTCGGCGGGTGGACTCTGGGCGAAGGTGGTGGTTAGCTGGTCTTCGGTGAATTTGCTCCAGCAGCATTGAGGCATCTGTTAGGTGCGGTGGTGCATGGTGGGCTTTCTGAAGGGGATGTGGATGCAGTGGTGGTCGGTCCAGTGGGGGCTTGCGGGGAAGATGGGGTCGAGCGTGTGGCGGGCGGCGAGGGTAGGTGTTGTCACGAGCTGTCTGAGTCCAAGGTTTGCGAGGTTGTCAATCAGGGTGGTGGAGTTGGTGTAATTGTTGTTCTTGAGGTGGTAGTTCAGGTCCCAAAGAGGACGTAGTTCATGGAAGCGCGGGCGTGTGTGCTGATGAAGTCGGCAATGGAGTCGCTGATCTGTGGTCGAGGTCCGGGGGGTCTGTAGACCAGGGTTCCTCTAAGGGTGGTGTTGGGATCGGTGTGGATCTGGAAGTGCATGTGTTTGGTGTGCCGAGGGTGTCATCGTTGTTGGTAAGCATGGGCTGAAAATTCGTTCCGCTCGCGGAATTTGCGGATTTTCAGCGATTTCTCGATCTGCGAATCTCACGAAATCTCGGTAAAATCCACGAATCAGCGGGGACGAATTTTCAGCCAAGCACTTACAGGGTTACAGCAGCAGGTGCAAAAGTTGATGCAAATTTTTTGTAACCTTTTACAAAAGGGTTACAAAGAAATTAACTTCAACTTGGGCACCTGCTGCTGTAAGCCTGTAAGTGGTTCTTGGCGCCTTGTTGCCTACTTGCAACTATTCTCTGACCCTGCTCTGACCTTTGAAGCAGGGTCAGAGAATAGTTACAAGAAGGCAATGAGGCGCCAGTCACGAAAATTAAACCTCAACAGGAAGCACTGACAGATATAAAAACAAGCATTTGCAATGCAATAGGTCTCGCATTAGGAAAGTTTGAGCTATTGGTCTTGTAAATGACAATTTTTTTTATTGATGTGTTGGTTTTGAAAATAGCTAAATTAATAGCTTTGTCATTTACAATGCCAATAGTTATAACTTTCACAAATGTGACACCTATAGCATTTATAATGCAACATGTTTTGTATTTACGTGACTTAGCTGTATTGATATTACACATTACAATGGCTTTTCATTTTTTAAATAATTAATACTAAAAGAAAAGTGATTTTAATTTATAATGGCAATAGCTTAAACTTTTGTAAATAACTTCTGTGAAGATTATGTTCAGTGTATTTCATTGTGACGAAAATCCAAGAACAGAAGTGAAATATTAACATCTTTGTGTGACATTTGTAATAAAGTTTGAAACATTGAGAGAAAATATTTAAACCAGCTGTTGTTGAATGGTGCGCAGATTGATGCTGGGGTAGCGCTGAGTGGTGCTGTGGTGATGCTGAGTGGTGCTGTGGTGGTGCTGAGTGGTGCTGTGGTGGAGCTGAGTGATGCTGTGGTGGCGCTGTGTGATAATGTGGTGGTGCTGATGGATGCTGGGGTAGCGCTGAGTGATGATGTGGTGATGCAGAGGGCAGAAAGGTACAAAAAGCAGTCTAACAAAGGGCAGAAGGGCAGAAAAACAAGGGAAAAACGAGTCTAACAGAGGGCAAAAGGGCACAAAAAACAAGTCTAATGGGGCAGAAAGGCACAAAAACGAGTCCAACAGAGGGCAGAAGGGCACAAAAACCGAGTCTAACAGAGGGCAGAAGGGCAGAAAAACAAGGGCAAAATGAGTCTAACCGAGGGCAGAAGGGTACAAAAAACGAGTCTAACAGAGGGCATAAGGGCACAAAAACAAGGGAAAAACCAGTCTAACAGAGGGCAGAAGGGCACAAAAAACGAGCATAACAGGGGGCAGAATGAATCCCGCTACTCAACTGGAGTACTTTCTACTGTCTAATCAGTAATTGCTCACTCGTTGGCTAAATGTATAGGGGCAGATTTACAATAACTGGCGCATCCCCAGGGATGCGCCAGTTATTGTGCGCCGCATGGTCCATGGCCCATGGTCCATGGTGCGCTGCATTTACAATGCGGCGCACCATGTGGCAAAAATGGCACAGATGCGTGACGCATCTGTGCTGTAAAAGCAGCGCATTGCTGGAGCTGCGTCGTGCTTGCGACGCAGCTCCAGCAATGCTCTGGGGGGCCCTATCTCCCCAATGCTGCATCAAGCCTTGCTTGAAGCAGGCGCAGGGTTTTGACGCAGCATTGGCCTAAAAGTGACTAAGTGAAATCTTGTAGATTTCACTCAGCCACTTTTAGGAGGCGTTCCTGCGCAGGAATGCCCTCCCCTGCACCGGAACGCCTCCTGATGGCGCAGGGCTTTACAACGTGACGCATCTCTCAGATGCGCCATGTTGTTAATACCCAGTACCATGGCGCATCTTTTGTGCTGCCGCTGCGTCACAAAAGGTCTCGGTAGAGGGTGGCAGTGGTGAACCAGAGGGTGGCAGTGATGAACCAGAGGGTGACAGTGATGAACCAGAGGGTGGCAGGGGTGAACCAGAGGGTGCTGTGATGAACCAGAGGGTGGCAGTGGTGAACCAGAGGGTGGCAGGGGTAAACCAGAGGGTGGCAAAAACGGTGAACCAGAGGGTGCTGTGATGACCCAGAGGGTGGCAGTGATGAACTAGAGGGTGGCAGGCGTGAACCAGAGGGTGGCAGTGGTGAACCAGAGGGTGGCAGTGCTGAGCCAGAGGGTGACAGTGGTTAACCAGAAGGTGGCAGTGGTGAACCAGAGGGTGGCAGTGTTGAACCAGAGGGTGACAGTGCTGAACCAGAGGGTAGCAGGGGTGAACCAGAGGGTGCTGTGATGAACCAGAGGGTGGCAGTGGTGAACCAGAGGGTGGCAGGGGTGAATCAGAGGGTGGCAGTGGTGAACCAGAGGCTGGCAGTGCTGAACCAGAGGGTGGCAGTCGTGAACCAGAGGGTGGCAGTGTTGAAAAAGAGGGTGACAGTGCTGAACCAGAGGGTGGCAGGGGTGAACCAGAGGGTGCTGTGATGAACCAGAGGGTGGAAGTGGTGAACCAGAGGGTGGCAGGGGTGAACCAGAGGGTGGCAGTGGTGAACCAGAGGCTGGCAGTGCTGAACCAGAGGGTGACAGTGGTTAACCAGAGGGTGGCAGTGGTGAACCAGAGGTGCTGTGATGAACCAGAGGGTGGCAGTCGTGAACCAGAGGGTGGCAGTGGTGAACCAGAGGGTGACAGTGCTGTACCAGAGGGTGGCAGGGGTGACCCTGAGGGTGCTGTGATGAACCAGAGAGTGGCAGGGGTAAACCAGAGGGTGGGAGTGGTGAACAAGAGGGTGGCAGTGATGAGCCAGAGGGTGACAGTGGTTAACCAGAGGGTGGCAGTGGTGAACCAGAGGGTTGCAGTGATGAACCAGATGGTGGCAGGTGTGAACCAGAGGGTGGCAATGCTGAACAAGAGGGTGGCATGGGTGAACCAGAGGGTGGCAGTGGTGAACCAGAGAGCGGCAGTGGTGAACCAGAGGGTGGCAGTGCTGAACCAGAGGGTGACAGTGGTTAACAAGAGGGTGGCAGGGGTAAACCAGAGGTTCTGTGATGAACCAGAGGGTGGCAGTTGTGAATCAGAAGGTGGCAGTGGTGAACCAGAAGGTGACAGTGCTGTACCAGAGGGTGGCAGGGCTGAACCAGAGGGTGCTGTGATGAACCATAGGGTGGCAGTGGTGAACCAGAGGGTGGCAGGGGTAAACCAGAGGGTGGCAGTGGTGAACCAGAGGGTGGCAGTGCTGAACCAGAGGGTGACAGTTGTTAACCAGAGGGTGGCAGTGGTGAACCAGAGGTGCTGTGATGAACCAGAGGGTGGCAGTCGTGAACCAGAGGGTGGCAGTGGTGAACCAGAGGGTGACAGTGCTGTACCAGAGGGTGGCAGGGGTGAACCAGAGGGTGGCAGTGGTGAACCAGAGGGTGGCAGTGCTGAACCAGAGCGTGACAGTGGTTAACCAGAGGGTGGCAGTGGTGAACCAGATGTGCTGTGATGAACCAGAGGGTGGCAGTGTTGAACCAGAGGGTGACAGTGCTGTACCCGAGGGTGGCAGGGGTGAACCAGAGGGTGCTGTGATGAACCAAAGGGTGGCAGTGGTGAACCAGAGGGTGGCAGGGGTGAACCAGAGGGTGGCAGTGGTGAACCAGAGGGTGGCAGTGCTGAACCATAGGGTGACAGTGGTTAACCAGAGGGTGGCAGTGGTGTACCAGAGGTGCTGTGATGAACCAGAGGGTGGCAGTGGTGAACCAGAGGGTAGCAGTGCTGAACCAGAGGGTGACAGTGCTGTACCAGAGGGTGGCAGGGGTGAACCAGAGGGTGCTGTGATGAACCAGAGGGTGGCAGTGGTGAACCAGAGGGTGACAGTGCTGTACCAGAGGGTGGCAAGGGTGGACCAGAGGGTGCTGGGATGAACCAGAGGGTGGCAGTGGTGAACCAGAGGGTAGCAGTGCTGAACCAGAGGGTGGCAAGGGTGAACCAGAGGGTGCTGGGATGATCCAGAGGGTGACAGTGGTTAACCAGAGGGTGACAGTGGTTAACCAGAGGGTGCCAGTCGTGAACCAGAGGGTGGCAGTGGTGAACCAGAGGGTGACAGTGCTAAACCAGAGGGTGGCAGGGGTGATCCAGAGAGTGGCAGTGCTGAACCAGAGGGTGGCAGTGGTGAACCAGAGGGTGACAGGGGTGAACCAGAGGGTGGCAGGGGTGAACCAGAGGGTGGCAGTGGTGAAGCAGAGGGTGGCAGTGATGAACCAGAGGGTGGCAGTGGTTAACCAGAGGGTGCTGTGCCCATACACGACCGCATGGGTAACTTCGCCATGCAAGCGGCCCGCGAACACGCAAAAAGCCCCGCGAACACGTAAAAAACCCAGCAAACACACAAAAAACCCCGCGAACACGCAAAAAAAAAATACGCAAATTTGCATGAATTCGCGGATTTTGCGGATTGCGAATTCGATTTCGCGTGAATTCACGGAACCCGAATTCGCAAATTTCACCCATACTTAGTTGTTGGTCGAGGGTGTTCCTGTGGACGATGGTGATTCCCCGTCCTACTCCGTTGGTATGGTTCCTGCGGGGGATCTTGTAGCCTTCCGGGATGGCTATCGCCATTTGAGATACCAGGGGGCGGGTTTAGTGCATGTTCCTAAAATCAGAAGAGCAAGAATGGGTAAGGAGGTCCTTCTGCTTCTTGGCTGCCCGTCTATGGAATAGCCTTCCTCTTAAGCTACGTGGGGAAACCTCAGAGGTGGTCCTCCGCATAGATTTGAATGTTATTCCCTAGGGGATAGCCAGTAGGATATTCTGAAGGGGGAGGGCATAATAGTATGGTATCTGGTGGTCATGTTATTAGCGCGGGTACAAGCTGGCTAGTGTAACCAGGCGCTGTATAAGCTTCAGTTATTATTATTATTATAGCAGGGTCCTGATGTCATCGGCGGCGGTGGTTTGGGTGCTGTATTTGCTGGGGACCCTGGACTGGGACTGGTCCAGGATGGGGTTCTTTTCGAGGTAGTGGGTCAGTTGTTTGTTGATAATTTTCTCAGTGACCTTTGCAGGGAACGGGAGCAGGGAGATGGGTCGGAGGTTTTGGAGGTCCTTGGGGTCCGCCTTGGATTTTTTGAGCAAGGCATTGATCTCGGCGTGCTTCCAGCTTTCCGGGAAGGTTGCTATCTCAAGGCAGATGTTGATTACTTTCCGGAAATGGGGTGCGATGACTGTGCTAGCTTTGTTGAAAATGTAGTGAGGGCATGTATCTAATGGTGATCCGAAGTGGATGGTGTTCATGATCTCGCTGGTCTCCTTGTCATTGATGCTGGTCCAGGAGAGCAGGTGGTTGGTGCAGGTGGTGGTCAAGGGGGCAGTGGTTGTCGGGGTGGTCGTGGCATTGAGGCTGTTGTGGATGTCGGCGATCTTGCGGTGGAAGAAGGTGGCCAGCGAGTCGCACAGGTCTTGCGAAGGCGGGATGTTGTTGGTGTTGGAGATGGGGTTGGAGAGTTCCTTCACAATGTTGAAGAGCTCTTTTCTGTTGTGTGCGTTGTTATCTAGGCAGTCTTTGAATGAGGCCCTCTTGACAGATCTGATGAGGTGATGGTGTCTGCGGGTGGTATTCTTGTGGGCTGCGTAGCTGCCCGGTGTTCGTTCTCGGAGCCAGATCTTCTCCAGTTTTCGGCATGTTCGTTTTGAGGCCTGGAGATCTTTGGTAAACCAGGTGGCTTTCTTGCTGGTGTGGCTGTTGGGGGTGTCTTCAACGGGGTGAGGGTGTTGGTGCAGTCGTCGATCCATTGTCTGGGGTTGCGGGCAGCGGTGTCGGGTTGGTGGAGTCGGCGTCCGGACTCTGGGCGAAGGTGGTGGTTAGCTGGTCTTCGGTGAATTTACTCCAGCAGCATTGAGGCATTTGTTAGGTGCGGTGGTGCATGGTGGGCTTTCTGAAGGTGGTGTGGATGCAGTGGTGGTCGGTCCAGTGGGGGCTTGCGGGGAAGATGGGGTCGAGCGTGTGGCGGGCGGCGAGGGTAGGTGTTGTCACGAGCTGTCATAGTCCAAGGTTTGCGAGGTTGTCAATCAGGGTGGTGGAGTTGGTTTAATTGTTGTTCTTGAGGTGGTAGTTCAGGTCCCCAAGGAGGACGTAGTTCATGGAAGCGCGGGCATGTGTGCTGATGAAGTCGGCAATGGAGTCGCTGATCTGTGGTCGAGGTCCGGGGGGTCTGTAGACCAGGGTTCCTCTAAGGGTGGTGTTGGGATCGGTGTGGATCTGGAAGTGCATGTGTTTGGTGTGCTGAGGGTGTCATCGTTGTTGGTAAGCATGGGCTGAAAATTCGTTCCGCTCGCGGAATTTGCGGATTTTCAGCGATTTTGCGATCTGCGAATCTCACGAAATCTCGGTAAAATCCACGAATCAGCGGGGACGAATTTTCAGCCAAGCACTTACAGGGTTACAGCAGCAGGTGCAAAAGTTGATGCTAATTTTTTGTAACCTTTTACAAAAGGGTTACAAAGAAATTAACTTCAACTTGGGCACCTGCTGCTGTAAGCCTGTAAGTGGTTCCTGGCGCCTTGTTCCCTACTTGCAACTATTCTCTGACCCTGCTCTGACCCTTGAAGCAGGGTCAGAGAATAGTTACAAGAAGGCAATGAGGCGCCAGTCACGAAAATTAAACCTCAACAGGAAGCACTGACAGATATAAAAACAAGCATTTGCAATGCAATAGGTCTCGCATTAGGAAAGTTTGAGCTATTGGTCTTGTAAATGACAATTTTTTTTATTGATGTGTTGGTTTTGAAAATAGCTGAATTAATAGCTTTGTCATTTACAATGCCAATAGTTATAACTTTCGCAAATGTGACACCTATAGCATTTATAATGCAACATGTTGTGTATTTACGTGACTTAGCTGTATTGATATTACAAATTACAATGGCTTTTAATTTTCTTAAATAATTAATACTAAAAGAAAAGTGATTTTAATTTATAATGGCAATAGCTTAAACTATTGTAAATAACTTTTGTGAAGATTATGTTCAGTGTATTTTATTGTGACGAAAATCCAAGAACAGAAGTGAAATATTAGCATCTTTGTGTGACATTTGTAATAAAGTTTGAAACATTGAGAGAAAATATTTGAACCAGCTGTTGTTGAATGGTGCGCAGATTGATGCTGGGGTAGCGCTGAGTGGTGCTGTGGTGATGCTGAGTGGTGCTGTGGTGATGCTGAGTGGTGCTGTGGTGGTGCTGAGTGGTGCTGTGGTATAGCTGAGTGATGCTGTGGTGGCGCTGAGTGATAATGTGGTGGTGCTGATTGATGCTGGGGTAGCGCTGAGTGAAGATGTGGTGATGCAGAGGGCAGAAAGGCACAAAAAGCAGTCTAACAAAGGGCAGAAGGGCAGAAAAACAAGGGAAAAACGAGTCTAACAGAGGGCAAAAGGGCACAAAAAACAAGTCTAATGGGGCAGAAAGGCACAAAAACGAGTCTAACAGAGGGCAGAAGGGCACAAAAACCGAGTCTAACAGAGGGCAGAAGGGCAGAAAAACAAGGGCAAAATGAGTCTAACAGAGGGCAGAAGGGCACAAAAAAGGAGTCTAACAGGGGGCAGAAGGGCAGAAAAACAAGGGAAAAACGAGTCTAACAGAGGGCAGAAGGGCACAAAAACAAGGGAAAAACGAGTCTAACAGAGAGCAGAAGGGCACAAAATACAAGTCTAACAGGGGGCAGAATGAATCCCGCTACTCAACTGGAGTACTTTCTACTGTCTAATCAGTAATTGCTCCCTTGTTGGCTAAATGTATAGGGGCAGATTTACAATAACTGGCGCATCCCCAGGGATGCGCCAGTTATTGTGCGCTGCATGGTCCATGGCCCATGGTCCATGGTGCGCCGCATTGTAATGTGGCAAAAATGGCACAGATGCGTGACGCATCTGTGCCGTAAAAGCAGCGCATTGCTGGAGCTGCGTCGCGCTTGCGACGCAGCTCCAGCAATGCTCTGGGGGGCCCTATCT
Source organism: Lissotriton vulgaris (assembly GCF_964263255.1). NCBI lineage: Eukaryota > Metazoa > Chordata > Amphibia > Caudata > Salamandridae > Lissotriton > Lissotriton vulgaris. The sequence goes on along the minus strand of NC_141685.1, from coordinate 1,866,498,958 downwards.
CCCCAATGCTGCATCAAGCCTTGCTTGAAGCAGGCGCAGGGTTTTGACGCAGCATTGGCTTAAAATTGACTGAGTGAAATCTTGTAGATTTCACTCAGCCACTTTTAGGAGGCGTTCCTGCGCAGGAACGCCCTCCCCTGCACCGGAACGCCTCCTGATGGCGCAGGGCTTTACAACGTGACGCATCTCTCAGATGCGCCACGTTGTTAATACCCAGTACCATGGCGCATCTTTTGTGCTGCCGCTGCGTCACAAAAGGTCTCGGTAGAGGGTGGCAGTGGTGAACCAGAGGGTGGCAGTGATGAACCAGAGGGTGACAGTGATGAACCAGAGGGTGGCAGGGGTGAACCAGAGGGTGCTGTGATGAACCAGAGGGTGGCAGTGGTGAACCAGAGGGTGGCAGGGGTAATCAGGAGGGTGGCAAAAACGGTGAACCAGAGGGTGCTGTGATGAACCAGAGGGTGGCAGTGATGAACTAGAGGGTGGCAGGCGTGAACCAGAGGGTGGCAGTGGTGAACCAGAGGGTGGCAGTGCTGAACCAGAGGGTGACAGTGGTTAACCAGAAGGTGGCAGTGGTGAACCAGAGGGTGGCAGTGTTGAACCAGAAGGTGACAGTGCTGAACCAGTGGGTGGCAGGGGTGAACCAGAGGGTGCTGTGATGAACCAGAGGGTGGCAGTGGTGAACCAGAGGGTGGCAGGGGTGAGCCAGAGGGTGGCAGTGGTGAACCAGAGGCTGGCAGTGCTGAACCAGAGGGTGGCAGTCGTGAACCAGAGGGTGGCAGTGTTGATCCAGAGGGTGACAGTGCTGAACCAGAGGGTGGCAGGGGTGAACCAGAGGGTGCTGTGATGAACCAGAGGGTGGCAGTGGTGAACCAGAGGGTGGCAGGGGTGAACCAGAGGGTGGCAGTGGTGAACCAGAGGCTGGCAGTGCTGTACCAGAGGGTGGCTGGGGTGACCCTGAGGGTGCTGTGATGAACCAGAGAGTGGCAGTGGTGAACCAGAGGGTGGCAGGGGTAAACCATAGAGTGGGAGCGGTGAACCAGAGGGTGGCAGTGATGAACCAGAGGGTGACAGTGGTTAACCAGAGGGTGGCAGTGGTGAACCAGAGGGTTGCAGTGATGAACCAGATGGTGGCAGGTGTGAACCAGAGGGTGGCAGTGGTGAACAAGAGGGTGGCATGGGTGAACCAGAGGGTGGCAGTGGTGAACCAGGGAGTGACAGTGGTGAACCAGAGGGTGGCAGTGCTGGACCAGAGGGTGACAGTGGTTAACAAGAGGGTGGCAGGGGTAAACCAGAGGTGCTGTGATGAACCAGAGGGTGGCAGTTGTGAATCAGAAGGTGGCAATGGTGAACCAGAGGGTGACAGTGCTGTACCAGAGGGTGGCAGGGCTGAACCAGAGGGTGCTGTGATGAACCATAGGGTGGCAGTGGTGAACCATAGGGTGGCAGGGGTAAACCAGAGGGTGGCAGTGGTGAACCAGAGGGTGGCAGTGCTGAACCAGAGGGTGACAGTTGTTAACCAGAGGGTGGCAGTGGTGAGCCAGAGGTGCTGTGATGAACCAGAGGGTGGCAGTTGTGAACCAGAGGGTGGCAGTCGTGAACCAGAGGGTGACAGTGCTGTACCAGAGGTTGGCAGGGGTGAACCACAGGGTGCTGTGATGAACCAGAGGGTGGCAGTGGTGAACCAGAGGGTGGCAGGGGTGAACCAGAGGGTGGCAGTGGTGAACCAGAGGGTGGCAGTGCTGAACCAGAGGGTGACAGTGGTTAACCAGAGGGTGGCAGTGGTGAACCAGATGTGCTGTGATGAACCAGAGGGTGGCAGTCGTGAAGCAGAGGGTGGCAGTGTTGAACCAGAGGGTGGCAGTGCTGTACCCGAGGGTGGCAGGGGTGAACCAGAGGGTGCTTTGATGAACCAGAGGGTGGCAGTGGTGAGCCAGAGGGTGGCAGGGGTGAACCAGAGGGTGGCAGTGGTGAACCAGAGGGTGGCAGTGCTGAACCTTAGGGTGACAGTGGGTAACCAGAGGGTGGCAGTGGTGTACCAGAGGTGCTGTGATGAACCAGAGGATGGCAGTCGTGAACCAGAGGGTGGCAGTCATGAACCAGAGGGTGACAGTGCAGTACCAGAGGGTGGCAGGGGTGAACCAGAGGGTGCTGTGATGAACCAGAGGGTGTCAGTGGTGAACCAGAGGGTGACAGTGCTGTACCAGAGGGTGGCAAGGGTGAACCAGAGGGTGCTGGGATGAACCAGAGGGTGGCAGTGGTGAACCAGAGGGTAGCACTGCTGAACCAGAGGGTGACAGTGCTGTACCAGAGGGTGGCAAGGGTGAACCAGAGGGTGCTGGGATGAACCAGAGGGTAACAGTGGTTAACCAGAGGGTGACAGTGGTTAACTAGAGGGTGGCAGTCGTGAACCAGAGGGTGGCAGTGGTGAACCAGAGGGTGACAGTGCTAAACCAGTGGGTGGCAGGGGTGAACCAGAGAGTGGCAGTGCTGAACCAGAGGGTGGCAGTGGTGAACCAGAGGGTGACAGGGGTGAACCAGAGGGTGGCAGGGGTGAACTAGAGGGTGGCAGTGGTGAAGCAGAGGGGGGCAGTGATGAACCAGAGGGTGGCAGTGGTTAACCAGAGGGTGCTGTGCCCATACACGACCGCATGGGTAACTTCGCCATGCAAGCGGCCCGCGAACACGCAAAAAGCCCCGGGAACACGTAAAAAACCCAGCAAACACACAAAAAACCCTGCGAACACGCAAAAAAAAAAATACGCAAATTTGCATGAATTCGCAGATTTTGCGGATTGCGAATTCGATTTCGCGCAAATTCACGGAACCCGAATTCGCAAATTTCGCCCATACTTAGTTGTTGGTCGTGGGTGTTCCTGTGGACGATGGTGATTCCTCGTCCTACTCCGTTGGTATGGTTCCTGCGGGGGATCTTGTAGCCTTCCGGGATGGCTATGGCGATGTCGGGTGCTGAGGGGTCAGCCTGGTCCCTGTCAGGAAGGTGACGTCTGGGGAGGTAGAGTGGAGCAGGTCCCAGAGTTTGATGGAGTGTTTGCGGGTGAAGCGGCTTTTGAGGAGGATGCATCTGAGGTGGTTGGGTTCTTTGGTTGGCGGTTTGGCGGGCCAGATGCTGGTGAAGCTGCAGTTCCAGCAGGTGAAGGGTCCTTGGGATGCTCTTAAGGGTGGCCCGGTAGCAGATGTGTTCTCTCCCGGGTTTGAGTGCGTGGAGGGTGCTGGCTTTATAGCTGAGTCGGGCATTGTGGCATTTGCGGGGGCAAGGGGTTCTGGCACTGGGCCCAGTCCAGGCACCGTCCAGGCGCCTTAGGCACGCCTGCTGCGCAAGGCCCCTATAAGAAGGGGAGGTGGGAGGGAGGCGCAGATGGGAGGGGGGAGCAGACTAATGGGAGCAGGGGGCGGGGCCACAGGTGACGGTGTGCCTGGAAGCGGGACGGGGAACAGAGGCAAAACAGGCACAGAGGGACAGAAGGAGAGCAAATACAATAAAGTAAACAATAATCAACACCAGGGGCATAAAGAACAGGCACAATAAAGTGGGGGACGCAGCAGCGGGAAGCAGGACCATGGACAGAAGTGAAACTGGCACAGAGGGACAAAAGGAGAGCAAATACAATAAAGTAAACAATACTCAACAACAGGGGCACAAAGTACAGCCCAATAAAGCGGGGGACGCAGCAGCGGGACAGTATAATTTATACTGATGGATCATCACAACCCGCTACAGGGGGTAAACAAGCTTATAGTGCTGCATGTGCGATCGTTAAACGTTGTATGCGCGATTGCAAATTTAGACCTATGGTCACAAAAACGCAATCTCTAGGAGATCGTACAGCTCAGTGAGCTGAACTACACGCATTCAAAATGGCACTTGAAAATACGGATCGCGAATTCCTCACACTCATAGTGTGCGATTCTTTTTACTGTGTTCAATCTTACAATGAATATTTACAGAATTGGCTTCAAAATGGTTTCAAAGATGCAAAAGGTGGCACAATCAAGCACAAAACGCTTTGGGAATAAGTAGTTCAGTTGCGAAACGGACTACAAAACACTCACATGAGACACACGCTGAGTCATCAACGTGATGGTTTTCACGTTGTAGGGAATTCATTTGCTGATGAAGCCACGAAGGGGGCTGTGCATATGGCTCCTGTAGCTGCAATCACTCGTTCAAAAACTAAAATAGACTGTTAAATAATACTGGATGTCAATGCTTCAAGCAAAGGCAGCGGTGCAGCGTTACCTAAAATGTTTCCACTCATATACAACTGATGTGAACAATGTTCCATTTGCTCCAATTCCTGGAGGGGGGATAGAGTAATACCAAACATGGAACATAGATTAGGACTAATCCTAGCAGCACATGAAGGGATCTCCTCTGCTCATAAAGGTGTTTCCCGCCGCAGTATCATTATAAAAACAGAGATACTGGTGGCCAGGAATTAGGAAACAAGTGTAAATACCAAGGACCCCGAGTGAATTGATTTAATTCCTGGGACAGGATAAAACATACAGTGAAAAACAACACTCCCAGGCAATATATGACATGTGCAATGCAGAAAATGATTTAAAAAAAGAATTAATTAAAAAAATATATTTGGTACATTTTATTATGTCAACACATGCATTTATACTTTTAAAACATCAACCAATGGCTTTCATTGATACATATAATAAAATGATTAAAATACATAGACAATTTAATATTGGTAGAGATGGTTTCTTCGATGCGCGTTTTAGCACTAGGAAGTGCCTTCGTCAGGAAATTACCACCAAACAATCTAAAATTAATTGAAACAATATTTAGAACTCATTCTTATGTGCATTGCTATATTTTTACAACATTTTCTAACTGCTCTAGAGATGTTTAGCTAATCTTGTAAATGCAAAATTACACAATTACATAGAAAGGCAAATTCTGTTATATAAGTATATACCTCTCATCCCTTATTCAATCCTCAGATCTTTTACCTTTTCCCTTCACGTTTTTCTTTTCTCATAAATCGATTTTGTGGATATAATGTCATCAAAAATCAGGAGAGTAGCATAGAAACAAACGTAATGATGGCGCGTTTAACTTATTAGACTTTCTTCTCTCAATCCTTTCTGAGTCTATCTATTCCTTTTACATCATGACAAACAAATACTTATATAACAGAATTTACCTCTCTATGTAATTTTGTTTAGATTGAGATGTTAGGCAATGTGGTCGTTTACGAATGTTTCTGTTAAGTAATTTATGTTATTTTGCATTTACAAGATTAGCTAAATATCTCTAGAGCAGTTAAGAAATTCTTTTTTGAACTCATTGTCTGCATTGCACATATCATATATTGGCAGGGAGTGTTGTTTTTCACTGTGTGGCCAGAAATTAGGAAACAGACCAGAAATTATGTTTTGGACTGTGAAAAATTCCAAAAGATGAAAGTCTCTACTGTGAAACATCCTGCGCAGATGCTCCTGTTAATTTTGAATAAACCATTAGCGTGTGTTTACCTGGACCACTGCGGTCCCTTACAAAGGGATGGTAACTATAAATATATCATGGTCGCAGTGGATTCGTGTTTAAGGTTCATTTGGATGTGGCCTCAGCGCTCGGCTGACGTTCAAACTGTTATAAAAGATTTGCGAGTCTTTATCGCCACATACACAATAGGCACACTACACTCTGACCAGGGCCCTGCGTTTAGCTCTCGAGCTTACAAAGAAGCCATGGAAGTAAGAGAAGTGCAAAAAGAGGCAAGTGAGGTACAGAAAGAGGCACGAGAACTGCAAAAAGAAGGCAAGAGAGTTGCAGAAACAGGCAAAAGACATGCAGAAAGAGGGAACAGGTGCGCTCACAGAAGCAAGAGATGTACAGAAAGAGGGAAGAGGGATACAGACAGAGGCAATAGGGATGCAGAAATTTGCAAAGGAGGTGCAGAAATAGCAAGGGAAGTACAGAAAGAAGCAATAGAGGTGCAGAAACAGGTAGGAAATGTGCAGACAGAGGGTACAAGTGTGCAGAAAGAGGCAAGAGAGGTACAGAAAGAGGGAGGAAGGGTACAGAAAGAGGCAAGAGGGGAGTAAAAAGGAGCAAGTTAGGTGCAGACAGAGGCAACAGAGGTGCTGAAAGACGCAAGAGCAGTGCAGAAACAAGCACGAGAAGTGCAGAAAGAGGCAACAGAATTGTTAAAAGAAGCAACAGAAGTGTAGAAAGAAGCAAGAGAAGTGCAGAAAGAGGCAATAGAAGTGCAGAAAGAAGCAAGAGCAGTGCAGAAAGAACCAACATAGGTACAAAAAGAGGCAAGAGGTGTGCAGAAAGAGGTGGGAAAGGTACACAAAAAGGCACGAAAGGTAGAGAGAGGCAGGAGGGGTACAGAAAGAAGGAAGAGAAGTGCAGAAAGAGGCAAGAGATTTGCTGAAAGAAGCAACAGAGGTATAGAAAGAAGCAAGAGAAGTGCAAAAAGGACCAACAGTGGTACAAAGAGGGGTGCAGCAGAAAGTAGGAGAGGTGCACACAGAGGCAAGACAAGTACAGGCAAAGACAGGAGTGTTGCAGAAAGAAGGAAGAAACGTGCAGAAAGAAGCAGCAGAGGTGCTGAAAGATATGTGAAAGGTGCAGAATGAGCAAGAGAAGTGCAGAAAGAAGCAATAGACGATCAGAAAGAGGCAGGAGAGGTGCAGAAACAGGCAGGAAAGGTGCAGAAAGGGGGAGCATGGGGTGCAGAAAGACCCAAGAGTGGGACAGAAAGAGAAAAAAAGGGGTGCAAAAAGAGACAAGGAGGGTGCAGAAAAAAAGTGAAATGCAGAAAGAGGCAAGAGAATTGCAGAAAGAGGCAAGTGTTGTGCAGAAAGAGGTAAGAGGAGTACAGAAAGAGGTAGGAGAGGTGCACAATGAGGCAAGAAAGGTACAGAAATAGGCAGGGGGTACAGAAGAAGGAAGAGAAGTACAGAAAGAGGCAACAGAATTGCTGAAAGAAGCTACAGAGGTATAGAAAGAAGCAAGAGAAGTGCAGAAAGAGGCAAGTAAGGTGCACAAAGAAGCAAGAGCAGTGTACAATGAACAAACGGAGGTGCAAAAAGTAGGAGAGGTGCACCAAGAGGCAAGACAAGTACAGAAAGAGGCAGGAGGGATGCATAAGAAAAGAAGAGTAGTACAGAAAGAAGCAACAGAGGTGCTGAAAGAGGCCCAAAGGGTGCAGAAAGAACAAGAGAAGTGTAGGAAGATACAACAGAGGTACAGAAAAGAGCAAGTAAGGTGCCGAAAGAGGCAAGAGAGGTACAGAAAATGGCAAGAAAACAGCAAAACGAGGCAAGAGAGATGTAAATAATGGAAGAAGGGTGCAGAAAGAGGCAAGAGAGGTGTAAAAAGAAGCAAGAGAAGTGCTGAAAGAAGCAAGAGAGGTGCAGAAAGAGGGAAGACGAGAACTTGAAGAGTCAATAGGGGTGCTGAAAGGGACAACAGGGGTACAGAAAGAAGCAAGAGAGGTGCAAAAAGAGGCAATAGAAGTGCAGAATGAGGCAAGTGTGATGCAGAAGGAGGCAAGAGAACTGCAGAAAGAGGCACGAGAGTTGCAGAAAGAGGGAAGAGGGGTACAGAAAGAGGCAAGAGGGATGCAGAAATTTGTAAAAAGAAAAGTGCTCAAAGAAGCAAGGGGAGTGCAGAAAGAACCAACAAAGGTGCAAAAAGAGGCAAGAAGGTCCATAAATAAGTGGGAGAGGCACACAAAGAGGCAAGACATGTACAGAAAGGGGCAGGAGGGGTACAGAAAGAAGGAAGAGAAGTGAAGAAAGAACCAACAGAGGTGCAAAAAGGGGGAAGAAGGGTACAGAAAAAAGTAGGAGAGGTTCAAAAAGAGGCAAGAAAGGGACAGAAAGAGGCAGGAAGGGTGCAGAAAGAAGAAAGAGAAGTACAGAAAGAAGCAACAGTGGTGTTGAAAGAGGCGCAAAGTATGAGAAAGAGCAAGAGAAGTGCAAAGAGAAGCAATAGAGGTACAGAAAGAGATAAGAGAGATACAGAAACAGGCAAAAAAGGTACAGAAAGAGGGAACTGGGGTGTAGAAAGATGCAAGAGAGGTGCATAAAGAGAAAAAAGAGGTGCAAAAGGCAAGAGGGGTTCAGAAAGAAGCAAGTATAGTGCAGAAAGAGGCAACAAAGATGCAGAAAGATGCAAGAGAGGTACAGAAACAAGCAAGAGAAGTGCAGAAAGAGGCAAGTGAGGTGCTGAAAGAGGCAAGAGAGTTATAGAAAGTAGTAAGAAAATAGCAGAAAGAAGCAAGAGAGATTCAAAAAAGGGAAAAAGGGTGCAGAAAGAGGCAAGAGAGGTGCAAAAAGAAGGAAGAGGAGTGCAGAAGAAGCGAGATTGGTGCAGAAAAAGGGAAGAGACAACAGGGGTGCAGAAATATTCAAGAGAGGTACAAAAAGAGGCAATAGAACTGCAGAAAGAGGCAAGTGAGGTGCAGATGGATGCAAGAGAACTGCATAAAGAGGCAAGAGAGTTATAGAAACAGGCAAAAGGGGTTCAGGAAGAGAGAACAGGTATGCAGACAGAGGAAAGAGAGGTGCAGAAAGGTTGGAAGAGGGATATAGAAAGACGTGTGAAGGGTGCAGAAAGAGCAAGAGAAGTACAGAAAGAGGAAACAGAAGTACAAAAAAAGGCAAGAGAGGTGCAGAAACAGGTAGGAAAGGTACAGAAAGGGGGAACAAGGATACATAAGAGGAAAAAGAGGTGCAGAAAGAGGGAAGAAGCATGCAGAAAGAGGTAGAGGGGTGAAAAAAGGAACAAGTTAGGTGAAGAAAGAGCAACAGCGGTGCAGAAAGACACAAGAGAAGTGCAGAAACAAGCAAGAGAAGTGCAGGAAGAGGCAAGGTAATTGCTGAAAGAAGCAACAGAGGTGTAGAAATAAGATAGAAAAGTACAGAAAGAGGCAAGTGAGGTGCAGAAACAGGCGGGACCAGTGCTGAAAGAACTAGCAGAGAAAAAAGCGTCAAGAGGGGTGCAGAAAGATGTAGGAGAGGTGCATAAAAAGGCAGAAAAGGTACAGAAAGAGGCAGGAGGGGTACAGAAAGGAAAAAGAGAAGTGCAGAAAGAGGCAAGAGAATTGCTGAAAGAAGCAACAGAGGTGTAGAAAGAAGAAACAGATGTGCTGAAAGAGGCAAGTGAGGTGAAGAAACAAGCAAGACCAGTGCTGAAAGAACTAGCAGAGGTGCAAAAGAGTCACGAGGGGTGTAGAAAGAGGTAGAAGAGGTGCATAAAGAGGCAGGAAAGTTACAGAAACAGGGAAACGGGGTATAGAAAGAGGCAAGAGGGATGTAGACATTGCAAAAGAGGTGCTTAAAGAAGCAAGAGCGGTGCAGAAATAAGTTGGGTAGCTGCACGCAGAGGCAAGACAAGTACAGAAAGAGGCAGGAGGGTTGCAGAAAGAAGAAAGAAAAGTGCAGAAAGCACCTACGGAGGTGCTGAAAGAGGTGTGAAGGGTGCATGAAGAGCAAGAGAAGTACAGAAGGAGACAACAGAGGTTGAGAAGAGGCAAGTGGGGCACAGAAAGAAGCAAGTAAGGTGCAGAAAGAAGCATCAGAGGTGCAGAGAGACGCAAGAGCGGTGCAGAAACAAGGAAAATAATTGCAGAAAGAGGCTAGATAATTGCTGAAAGAAGCAACAGAGGTGTGGAAAGAGGCAAGAGATATATAGAAAATGGCAAGAAAACAGAAGAAAGAGGCCAGAGGAATGTAAAAAAGGGAAGAAGGGTGCAGAAAGAAGCAAGAGAGGTGCAGAAAGAAGTAAGATGAGTGCAGAAAGAAGCAAGAGAGGTGCAGAAAGAGGAAAGACAGGTGCAGAAAGAGGCAACAGGGATGCAGAAAGAGGCAACAGTGATGCAGAAAGAGACAACAGGGGTGCAGAAATATGCAAGAGAGGTGCAAAAAGAGGCAATAGAATTACAGAAAGAGGCAAGTGAGGTGCTGAAGGAGGCAAGAGAACTGCAGAAAGAGGCGAGAGTGCAGAAACAGACAAATGGGTGCAGAAAGAGAGACCAAGTGTGAAGACAGAGGCAAGAAAGGTACATAAAGAGGGAGAGGGGTACAGAAAGAGGCAAGAGGGATGTAGAAATTTGCAAAAGAGGTGGTTAAAGCAGCAAGAGTAGTGTAGAAAGAACCAATAGAGGTGTAAAAAGAGGCAAGAGCGGTACAGAAATAAGTAGGAGAGATGCACAAAGAGGCAAGACAAGTGTAGAAGGGTACAGAAAGAAGGAAGAGAAGTGCAGAAGGAAGCAACAGAGGTGCTGAAAGAGAAGCGAAGGGTACAGAAAGAGCAAAATAAGTATAGAAAGAAGCAACATAGGTGCAGAAAGAGGCAAGAGAGGTGCAGAAACAGGTAGGAAAGGTACAGAAGGGGGAACAAGGGTACAATAAGAGGCAAGAGTGGTGCAGAAAGAGGGTAGAGGTGTAACAGAAAAAGGCAAGAGGTGTGCAAAAAGAAGCAAGTCATGTGCAGAAAGAGGCAACAGAGGTGTAGAAAGGCACCAGAGAAGTACAGAAACAAGCAAGAGAAGTGAAGACAGAGGTAAGAGAATTGCTGAAAATAAGCAACAGAGGTGTAGAAAGAATCAAGAGAAGTGCCGAAAGACTTAAGTGAGATGCAGAAAGAAGCAAGAGCAGTTCAGAAAGAACCAACAGCGGTGCAAAAAGAGGCAAGCTGGGTGCAGAAAGAGGTAGTAAAGGTGCCCAAAGAGGCAAGAAAAGTACAGAAAGAGGCAGGAGGGGTACAGAAAGAAAAAATAGAGAAGTGCAGAAGGGGTAAAAGAATTGCTGAATGAAGCAACAGAGGTATAGAAAAAAGCTAAAGAGGTACAGAACATGGCAAGTAAGGTGCAGAAAGAAGTAAGAGCAGTGCAGAAAGAACCAACAGAGGTACAAAAAGAGGCACGAGGGGAGCAGAAAAAAATAGGAGAGGTGCACAAAGAGGCCAGACAAGTACAGAAAAAGGCAGGAGGGGTGCAGAAAAAAGGAAGAGAAGTGCAGAAAGTAGCAACATAGGTGCTGAAAGAGGCATGAAGGGAATAGAAAGAGTAAGAGAAGTGCAGAAAGAAGCAACAGAGGTACAGAAAGAGGCAAGAAAGGTTCAGAAACAGGCAGAAAAGGTACAGAAAGAGGAAACAGAGGTGCAGAAAGATGCAAGAGAGGTGCAGAAAGGGAACAAAAGGATGTAAAAAGAGGCAAGAGGGGTGCAGAAAGAAGCAAGTGAGGTGCAGAAAGAGGCAATGGAGGTGCAGAAAAACGGAAGAGGTACAGAAATAAGCAAGAGAAGAGCAGACAGAGGCAAAATAATTGCTGAAAGAAGCAACAGAGGTGTGGAAAGAATGAAATGAAGTACAGACAAAGGCAAATGAGGTAGAAAAATAGGCAAGAGAGGTGCAGAAAATGGCAAGAGAACAGCGGAAAGAGGGATGCAAAAAAGTGAAGAAGAGTGCCAAAAGAAGCAAGAGTGTTGCAGAAAGAAGCAATAGAAAGAGAGGTGCAGAAAGAGGGACGACAAGTGCAGAAAGAGACAGCAGGGGTGCAGAAAGGGACAACAGCGGTACTGAAAGAGACAACAGGGTTGTAGAAAGAAGCAAAGGAGGTGCAGAAAGAGGCAATAGAAGTGCAGAAAAGGCAAGTGAGGTACACAAAGAAGCAATAGAAGTGCAGAAAGAAGAAAGAGAGGTTCAGAAAGAAGGAAGACGAGTGCAGAAAGAGACAGCAGGTGTGCAGAAAGAGACAACAGCAGTACTGAAAGAGACAACAGGGTTGTAGAAAGAAGCAAAGGAGGTGCAGAAAGAGGCAATAGAAGTGCAGAAAAGGCAAGTGAGGTGCAGAAAGAGGTAAGAGAGTCGCAGAAACAGGCAAATGGGGTGTGGAAAGAGGGAACAGGTGTACAGACAGAGGCACGAGAGGTGCAGAAAGACAGAAGAGGTGTACAGAAAGAGGCAAGAGGGATACAGACAGAAATTTGCAAAAGAGATACAGAAAGAAGGAAGAACATTACAGAAAGAACCAACACAGGTGCAGAAAGAGACAAGAGGGGTGCAGAAAGAGGTAGGAGAGGTACACAAAGGGGCAAGAGGGGTATAGAAAGATGCAAGAGGGGTGCAATAAGTTTAGAAGAGAAGTGCAGAAGGAAGTGACATCAGTGCTGAAAGAAACAAGAAGGGTGCATAAAGTGGCAAGAGAGATGCAGTAAGAAGCAAGAGAAGTGCATAAAGAGGCAACTGAGGTGCAGAAAGCGGCAAGAAAAGTATAGGAAGTGGCAAGTTAAGTGTAGAAAGAGGCAAGAGAAGGTTAGAGTAAAAGAATGGCCCAGAGAAGTGCAGACAGAGGTGTTTGAGGTACAGAAAGAGGCAAGAGAGCCACAGAAAGAGGCTCAAGAAGTGCAGAAAGAGACAAGAGGCGTGCAGAAAGAGGTAAGAGATGTTCAGAAGGAAGCAAGTGAGGTGCAGAAAGAGGCAAGTAAGGTGCATAAAGATGCAAGAGAGGTACAGAAAGAGGCACTGGAACTGCAGAAACAGTCAAGAGCCCCTGGGTGGTGGTGGTCCCCGGGGCTTCAGGGGATGTGTGCCCTGCATATAGTTATCTAAGCCCTGGGAAGTAGTGGTCCCTGCTAATTATTTGGGCATTTCCCTCAGGACCTGGCCCACCCACAGGAGCCCATGATTCATATTTCTAAAAAAAAAAGCGGGCGGATTCTATCTGCCAGCGTGAATATGGATGATTTTTAAGAAAAACATGCTTTTTTTGGCCCTGGGAGTCCCTGTGGGACCCTTTGATCAGGTCTACGGGGTCAGGGTGTTTCTACCCTGCCAACTTTTTTTGTTTTTTATCCTACTGTTTACTGTTTCCTTGTGACTCGATTACCGAGTCCCAAGATGGCTGCCAACACATTCTGGTTTGGAGTGTTGGCAGCCAATCAGAATCAAGCTCGTGCTTGGGAGGATTTGCGAATCCTCCTCAGTGCTCAGATACATAAATATTAATTGTTTGAATTTCTCAGGAACTACTAAACACATTTAAAAAAAGGTTACTTTCTGAACCAAGAGCTACCTCTTTGCCAAATTTAGTGTAATTCCATTCAGCAGTTTGGGCTGGAGCCTGTTCCAAAATGTCCTATGGAAATTAACATGGGGAAAACATGTTTTGAGACCCCCATTTTTTCTGTGCCCCCGCTTGACGAATCACCTCAAAACTTTCAGAACAGGAGCTGACCGGAGCTGGTCATTAGTTTTGAATATTTTGTGAAGATTCATCAAACAACACCAAAGATATTAGTAAAAGAAAAAATGCTTTCTGAATAGAAACAAGGTCCTAACTTATAACTACCTACTGGCCACTGTTGAGTAAAGCACACTTGCTGAATTTTTTTGGTAAGTAGCATGTTCCTTTTAGAATGTGCTATGAATGTGTGACCTATTGGATCCACTGGGCTGCTAAGTTTACTGGGCTAGGAGTGAATTGGGGGGAACCTTTTTTTGTTAAAGTTGAAACTAGGTGAGATTCTGCCATTAGTTACCTAGCATGATTAATAGATATATAACTACAGTTGTTCGGTTTTCCTTGCTATAGACTCATACTAGTATACATTGTTATTACAGGCACAGAACTGGCTTTTGGGTAGCCATACATGTAGGCTTCTTCCTTAAGACTGTAACATGGAGAGATTTGACACGAATGATGCATGTGCATGCATTACTACACCCAGTTGAAATTTTACTGTACCCTTAGAGAGTCTCACTTCACGGTTATTTTGTTTGCCAGTACATGACTGTCACTTGCTTTAATTTCCCAACAACAAAGAAAAGACCACGTGTTATATCCCCTTTTACCACACTCCGGGTTGATTTTCAGGTTGATTCCCACCACTCTCAAAAATGATTTTTCATCCCATTGGGACTGTATACCATATGATCACTCTAGAAGTTTAGTATAATACCTCGAGGTTATGAGGGCTCACTCTGTGCACAGTTATGTTGTGCAATTAGAAGTATACTAATTTGATATCAGTCCCATTTCTGTTATTTGGAGCCCTGAAGAAGTCAAGGATTATTATTCCAATGACGAAACACGTGTTGGCTGAACCCTGTGGTGTTCTTTGGAATAAATGATTCTTGCAAAAGACTTTACTGGCTCTGATTTCAAACTTTGGATTGAACTTTCAAACTAGGCGAATACGCGTGTACAGGATTGGACTGATTTTATCTATCCAATAGCTATGCACTCATTTAATTTCTGAGGGAATACTCTTGCACTAATAAAATCACCCCAGCAGTACACTTATTTTCATTCAGTCTCTCAAGCTTTAACAATGAACTTATGCAATCACTTAGACACTAGTCATGCACTCATCTAATCAGATAGGCACTAGTGATGCACTTATTAATTTATTGAGGCACTACCATGTAGTTATCTAAACTACCTGGCACTACCTGTTAACTTAATCAAAATACATGTGCAACAGCAATGTAGTTTTGCAATCACTGAAGCACTACTAATGCAATCATCCAATCTGCTAAGTGCTATGCAGGCACTTAAACAATCATCTATGCACTATCCATGCACTCTATAAATTACCTATATGCTATCTAGGCACTCCTGCAATTATCCAGGCACTAAAGTTACACTCATTTAAATCATCCAACCACTATCTATGCATGTATTGAGTTATTGAGCCATTAGTCATGCATGTATCCAATCATTCAGGTACTACTAATGCACTCATTCAAACACCAAGATAGTCGTGTTATACCTATACAAAACAAGCAGGCAGTGGCTATGCTGATATGGAACCATTCATGGAGTTCTAATAAACTCACCAATTCATCCAGGCACTACCTGTATCCTCAAAGAAGCACCTAGGTACTACCTATGTAACAATTCAATAATTCAGGGAGTATTCACGTATTCAACCACAAAACATGTTTATACAAGTTTTACTGAGGAATATGTAGACTTTTAGAACCAGCTGGTGAATTCTATATGCAATCTGTGACACACTCCTCGCATGTACTTGGAATAATTAGTGAAATATATTCTTTGAAGAGTTTTGTTATATGCACTGTTTGCCAAACTTTTACTCTGATACATTTAAGTAGAAGAGTACTGAGATACTAAATACGCGATGAGAGGCATGATGGCGGCCGTGAACATGGTTGTGTAAGCTCGAGCTCCCAGAGCTCTCCCCTGCCCCATAACCTTCTGCAATTCTAATGCTTCATTATGGTGCAAGCAATTACATAAAATTTGGAGTGAAATTATGGAGTGACATGGTCGGAGAAAACGCATCGCCATGCTGTTGAGTACCTGTATTGTGGCGATGGTGTTCTGTGTAGCTCCTTTGTGGCGGCCGGAATCAGTGAGGCGGACTTCTGTATGTACCCATGTCAATTTCCGTGTGTTACGGAGGCTGTTGAAGGAAGGCGAGGAAGGGTCTGAAGCCAGCTCGACTGCGAGTGGGGGACTGACTCACTTGGTACACCCGAGAGTAGCCCCCAGACTGCGCAAGAAGGGTGGCTCAGGTGCAGGGTTTCAGATGTCCTCTTCAATGGGATTATTCCTTCCTGGGGGAATCTGGGTGTTGCTGTGGGTGTTCCCACGCAACACCCATGAATTCTGCAAAAAAAACAAATTTACAACAATTCCTAAACCTGGGAATGCGTCTGAATCCTACACCCCCCAGGGGAGGTGTAGGGAGATGCAACAAGGAGAAACACTTTTCTTTCTCCTCATTTTTTCCTGTTTCTATACATGCTGCGTTCTGAAGCCAACATAGAAAGAGGAAAATACCTCTTGTGATTGTTTTTGTACATGAAGGTGTACCTCCCTGCACAAAAACAATCATCCTCACGACACAGGCACCCTTGCGCCTTTGTGCAAGGGTGCCTCCGTTAGCTCATGGCAGTCAGTTGTGCACCATCATATTGTTGTCAATATAATGCATCCCTGTGATTTGAAAGTAATACAGCACGCTCAGCCAATGGCTTGCGGCTCAGCACTGCATTACTTTCTTGTAAATTTATCCCTAAGTGTACAAGTATATACAGTGTCTCAACACTGTAAATATGAAACCAAAACATAAGAGCTATAGGATGCCCCTCAACCACTATGTTACTGGCGTATTTAGTCTCTTTTTTTATTATTTATTTTGAATCCATTATAGTTACATTACAGATATAAAATCAACAGCCTTAAAAAACAGCTTATTATCATACCAAATTAGCTAATTAATAACATACAGTGCATATTTCATCATTATCAATATCGCATCCATAACAATTCATTAAAGTGCAATTGCTAGATAATTAGAGGTTAAACCCAAAGGATATCATCATTCTTCCATATATGCCAAAACTGGCCCCCATATCTTTATACCCAATTTCCTCTTTTGGGAGCCTTTCCAGGCATATAGACTATGCTCTAGGTTAAAAATGGTTAAGAATATGGCCCTCTATAGTTCAAAAGCCAGAGCATCTTTCTGAAGCCACATTGAAGCAATGCATAATCTAGCTATGGCTGTAACTGAGAAATCAAGTATCAAAATGTATATTCCATCTGATCACACCTGTCACTCTCAGCCACCCCCAACAGCAGATGGGACGCAGACAGTCTGACTATACCCCCCATGATTTCCGCTGGGTGCTCCCAAAAGTTACCTAGATGCCTATATGTAAACAAAATGTGCACAATGTCTGCATCCTCAGTTCCACCTCAAAAACACATACCATCATTTGTCCCTATCCATTTTAGGAACCCAGCTGGAGTGTAGTAGAGGGTAAACACGGTCTTTTGATATTATGAACGAAGGTTAGTGGACATCAATAACCTCCCAGCCAAACATTGGCTAATACTAACATTTTAAGAACGTTGCATCGACTCACCGAAGAGAGATGCAAACATTCACAACAATCTAATTGTTTCCGTATAGAGTTTAAAATATTGCCCCAATTGATCTCCACAAATGTCTTTAGGCAAGTCCTTAATTTGACTCCCAGCTATGATACCTCACTGAGAAGTCGATGGTCATTGTAGCCCACTTGATTTATATACAAAATCTGTGTCTTAGACACATTAAGTTTGTATCCCGAGGCTGCTCCAAACTCAAGTGCCAGCTGTTCTATGTCAGTCATAGCCATTATAGGATTTGGAGTAACAACTGTAACATCGTCCGCGTACGCGAAAACCCGATATTGCTCTTGCCTCAAAATTACAGATTCTATCCTTGCATTTTGCTCTAGTATCATTAAAAAGGGGTTGATATATAGTGAGAACAACAAGGTGGAGCGCGGGCATCCCTGCCTTGTGCCCCGTGTAATATATACTAGATATAGTTCAAGGCAGATGATATAAATTTTAGCAGTCGGGCACCAGTGTAAAACTTCGATAGCTGTAATAAAACCTTGTCTAAAACCTGATTGTCACAGTACTTTCCATAAAAATTTCCATGCGACCCGATCAAATGCTTTTTCAGCTTCTAATGAAATCAAGCTAAATTTGCTCCCCGTGGTCTTAGCTATATCTAGTAGGGTTACCACCCTATTAATATTATTGATTGTAATCCTTTTAGGTTTAAACCCATGCTGTCGAATCAACACCAACAGGGTTAGCACATCCACCAATCAGGTCCCTAATATGTTGGCATAGATTTTGCCATCAGAATTTAATAACGATATAGGGCGATAGGAGCCCAGCTGTTTAGATGGCTTGTCTTTTTTTTTTTAAACAATTATGCTTGCCTCATCCCAAGTCAAAGGCACTGCGCCTATTTGTTCTTGCTGAAAAGTGACAAGCATAACAGTCTTATGCTCTCTAAAGAAGGTTTTATGTACCTACAGGGGAAGTTTGTCGGGCCCTGCCGCTTTACCTGTGGCTAAACTATTAATTGCTGCTTCCAGCTCTTCAGTAGTTATTGGTGCCTCTAGCATTTCTGCATCTTGAGGGTTCAAATGTCTGCAATTAAGGATCTGCAGCAGTGTTTCACCAGCCTGCATATCATGGTTCTCCCCAGTGTAAAGTGCCTTGCAAAAGTCATGAAAAACATTTAAAATTCCGGCAACGGTATCTACAGAGTTGCCCAAGGAATCAACCGCAGATCCAATTCTTTGGGCAGCCTCTCTTGATCGTATTCTCTGCGCCAAACAGCATCCGGCTGCCTCCCGATATTCATAGCTTTGTTTCTTACTAATAGTATATTTCCTAGATATTTCTTTGCTCCAATGAAGAGTTATTTTGGCCTTGCATCGAGCTACATCTGTTTGCAAAAGTACAATAATCCCCTTTGCTTGAATCCCCTGAATGAGATTTTCTTCAGCTGTTTACCATAAACCTCCTGAAGTGCCAATTTCTTCTGCTTCTGCTTATATAGCCCAAAGCTAAGGGTCTCCCCTCAAAAACCAGCTTTTAGAGCATCCCAAAAAAGCCAGTCCCTGTGTAATTACGGTTCATGGCCAAAAACTGCCTAATCCACTCCTTCATGTGTGCTACATACCCTTCATACAGTAGTAATTTTCTGTCAAATGTAAACCATCTTGGCTTGGTTCCTGCCTTGAGAGCGTGTAAAGTCAATACAGGAGGCCCATGATCTGATGTGATCCGTGGGTGCACCTGAATATTATCATCATAGAGTGTTAGACTTGATAGAATGAAATAGTCCAGTCTCACTAACTTCTGATGCTGGTGTGAATAAAATGTATATCCAGGATCAGACCCCTGTAAAGTCGCCCACATCAACCAAACCGTTATCTGCTAATAAATGCTGAAGTGATTTAAATACTTTAGGTTTCCTGCCATTGTAACATTTAATGTCTTCCTGTAAGCCCTTTGGTTCAAGGTGTATATTGAGGTCACCACACAAGATTAACGGAGTTGGCCATAATGCTAATTCCACAATCAACCCTTCTATTAAAGGTGCCTCATCAAAATTCTAACCATATGCAGAGCAGACTGTACATGTTGTGCTGCCAATTATATATTCGGCGATAGCCCACCTGCCATGATTATCTGCCAGCACTCTTCCTGTCCCTTGTATGTAGCTCTTTGCTAATATCGCTACGCCGCGTGTAGTAGTAGATTGCACTGTGTATGCTAATATTGTTAAACCTAGTTCAAACAATAGTTTTCTTTTACCCCATGGAATGTGGGTTTCTTAGATACATACCAAGTCTGGTTGGAGCACCCGCAATTCAGTCACTACCCATTGCCGCTTGCTATAGTTATTCAGCCCACATATATTCAGAGAGCAGATTTGTATCCCAAACTGTGAGTTCCTATCCCCCATCTATTTTCCACATTTCAGTGTACCCTAGGACCGTGAACTTAAAACCATTGAGTTTCATACTTTGTTTCACTGCGCTATCATGGATTGTTTTATCTAGTGCCTCCTCACACCACTGTGCCCCCCACCATACCCCCATCTCAGAGCCCCATACAGGCTTCAGCCGAAGCCCTGACCCACCCTCTCCCTTCCCCAAACAAGAGGCTTGGAGACTCAAGGTCTCTGAGATGGTACAAGCTTCAGTCCCCCCCGGATCTCCCTGCCCTGCATTATACTGTGCAATATTAACCGCTTTCCCTTCCTCACACCTATCATTCAGAAAATAAAAAACAAACAGCATTAAAGAGAGAAGAGAAAAAGAATCAACTTAAATTCAACTACAGACCCAACTAACCCTCATACAATAGATCTATGTGAGTGGCCTGTATTGAACAGTCCTTTTTTTTATTACAGAGACTGCAAGTATTCTTTGGACGCTGGTTCTGTCGTAAAGAAATGCACATATTCTTTATAAATGATCTTCAGCTTAGCTGGATTCAATAAGTAAGCTTGTGCACCTTTATCTTGAAACGGGTGATAAGCTGGCGCAATTGCCATCTCTTTTCCACAGTCAGATGACAATAATCTGGGCTTACAAAGAACTCTATCCCTTTCCCACTTTTCTTTTGGTCCGATCTTGCGAGATCGTAGATTGCTTCCTCTGCCAGAAAGTTATTAATTGCTATTAGAATAGCCTTAGGTCTAGTAGTGTCCTAACCTGGTCTTGTGTGCTGTGTGAAAGGGAATCTATGTGCACTCTGGATCTTCCTACTCCAATCCCACTGAGTTAGTCCTGGAAAAGCCTCGGAGAAGAGTTCAATGATAAACTTCCGTGCATCTTGCCCCTCAGCCCCCTCAGGAATATCTAGCACGCGAAGATTATTGCGCGATGGCAATTTTCAAGGTCTGTGAGCTTCCAGAGGGTATCATACTTTGCAGTACTCAAGGCTCCCGTTGTTGCTTTCTGTGCTGCTAATTCATCCTCCAAGTTTGATATACATGTTTCAACCTCATTAAACCTGTCCACAAACTCAGAATATGACTTAGCTATCCTTCGTACCGAGTTCTGGAGTTTACAGCAAGGCCCCTGTGTGCTCTGGCTCTCAGTGCGTGTTTCCTTCCTATGAGCCATTATACTTTGGTATATACCAGCAAGAGAGATATCTTTGGGTTTCTCCACAACATCCTCATTTGGTTGTGTCCCGCTAATCACTCCATTGGTCCCAGATTCCCCCAGGAAGGAATAATCCCATTGAAGAAGATTAGTGTTTTCGGACATCTGAAACCCTGCGTCTGAGCCACCCTTCTTGTGCAGTCTTGGGGCTACTCTTGGGTGTACCAAGTGAGTCAGTCCCCCACTCTGTTGCATCATCCATCTGTACATTACTGGACCCCTTATGCCCGATATCAGGGGAGCCCCATTTCCACCTGCCGAGTGTGTTTGATTCAGATTCATCACCAGAGGTGTCTGAGGGATCAGACATTGAAAAGAATGGGTTGTCCCCGGAGTCACTTTCTTTAGTGATATTCTAATTGTGAATCTTATTTTTCTCAAGAGATGCAATGGGGTTGTAAACGCACACCAGGAGTAATCAATTATTTGCAAAAAATGAAACAACTATAATACAATGGTTCTGCAGTGAGACCCTCGCTGTCTTACAAGAGCCAATGAACAAAGGACCGTCCGGCTTTTTCTTTGTCCTCCCCTGATTTCTAAGATGGCGGCCGTTCTTTTTTGGCGTGAGTCCTTTGTTTATGTTGACACATCCTCATGGGACAGTCGGGCTGTTAATACGCCACGCACAGACCGGGAGTGTTATTCAACTTGGTGGCATCTTCGGTAGTCCCCCTTGCGGCTAGCAATTGGTGAGTCATTGTGGTGATTTATGATACTTTTTCCCTTATACTGCTATGTTCCAGCAATACCTTTGACTTGAAGGCTTTAGAGTCACGGTAATTTCTCCTTTTTCAAGGGGGCGAGTGTGAATCATAAACCTAAACTACAGCTCAGCGTTTGGAGTTGAGGACTTACGTTTAGGTGAGTGTATTACTTGTCCTGATTAGGAACTACAAGTCCTTATGTCCTGGCATTTTCTTATATTTGTATATGGATTGTACCTTTCATGCCCTTTTTAGCACTTCAAAAGAACTTTCCCCTGTCGCTAGTGGTTTAGAAGTTTCGACTGGTTACCTAATCGGAATTTGGAGCTTGTTTAGGTGGGTGCACATGACTGTATGTTAAGGTGGTGCTTATGACCCCTTTGTTTTTCGAGCTTATTTGTTATTAGCGTATTGTGACGTTTTTTTACGACTGGTGGTGTCTGTATTTGTGTCACAGAAGCTTACATCTCTGGACATTCAGGTACGCTTTTGAACACAGGGTCGAAGCTTGAGGTTCTTGTGGTTTAGCTTTACACCCTTTTCTTCTTTTTTCCGTGACGGTTCTGGTGAAGGGTTTCATTGCTTTTTCTTTCTTTTTATTGTTTTTATTACTGTCTCATATACGGGGAGCTGACTGGATTTCTCAAACATGGGTATTATGTGGTGGTTATACTTCCACTGCAGTCATCAACTAGCTATATTATCACCTGGTCATGGCAATCTGTGCACATTTGAGTGACTTCTCGCTGTTTTTTCTATGCAACCTTGTTGAGTGATATATGCTTATAATTTTCCTTTACAGTTTGGCCCCTGAAGAAGGGACTCTTCAGTCCCGAAATGCATCGAGCCCCTACAAGTTCTATTGTCAAAATATGATCATTTGTACATATGAGTATTTTTTGAAGATAAGTGTGCTATGAATTTCACTTCACTTTATATGTGAACACAATCAAAATGTGGTGTTAATTAATCTTTGACCGTAAACTACATGTAAAGATTTACATTTACAAGTATAATTGTGTCAATGTGGTTTATATATTTTTGATATATTGTATATAATCTTATTCAATGATTTGGAGGGTCATTTTGTGACCACTTTGTAAACAGTGCGCAGTGCTGCTACAATTCTGGTGGCATCCACATTCTTATTTTTCTCAAGCATATCCAGGTTGTGTATACATGTTCTGAGTCTTTCCCCAGACAGGTAGATACACCGAGGCTACTATGCTGTTTTCCTTTGTCGACAAATCATAGTTGTCAAGGATCGGTTCATCATTCATTGCACCCTTCTCCCTATTACATCCCCTCCATCTTTTAACATGTCCTGGGGAGTTATGCTGTAGATGTGTTGTACAACAGGGTGCTAAAAGGTTAAAAGGATACTAATAATTAAAGTTTTGTGTTTTGCTCTGGGTATGTTATTTTGAAGTGAGTGCATGTAGTAATATATCTAGGTTCATCAGTAGATTTAAAACTGCAATATAACATGAAAACTGTTATATTGCAGTTTTAAATCTGCCAACGACTTAACTATTGACTTATACATAATACGAAACATGAAAACTGTTTCGTATTATGGATAAGTCAATAGTTTACGTCCAAACAAAAAGAGAGGCAGGGAGAGTAGTGTGACACTCTTATTCCCCGGTAATAGTCAATAAACAAGAAAAGAGTGTCCAATGGTAGTATTCGACCACCGTCAGGAGCAAGTAAACGGCTTCACTAAAGACGTTAAAGAAAGCCCTCACTCACCACCTAGTGATGACATGCTTCATCATCGGGCCCCACCAAAGAGACTGAGTGTCTCTTTGGTGTGGTACAACACCAGATTTACTGTGAGCGGGTTGGTGAGTTCAGGCAGTGTTGTGCAAAGAAAACTAGTGAGTGGTGGATGGTTAAAAATTAGTCCGTAGTGTATCAAAATTAACTTTATTCTAATGATCACTAAGGACGGGTTAATAAAAACTTATGTGTTGGAAATTAGTCCACAATTAGTTGAGTGGTAGTTTCCTAATTATCAGTCGACATGTTTCAGCCACGAAACGGTATGAATTTACCTGGCATTCATCAGGACTCAGCGTGTACTAAACCCTGGTAGAATGGACTCTCTAAGGCCCACCCTTACCTAGGGACGTGGAAGTGAAAATTAACAAAAAGGTGTAAAGTGCAAAAAAATTAGGAGGAGAAATTGTCTTCCTAATTACTCCTGGTTTAGGAGGATTCCGACTTTACGGTTTCTGCACCTGTAGATAGAAAAGACAAGGAGATACATGTAGGACAGAATATACATTGAGTAATGATGCTGATCACTAATGTCAATCCAGTGTGCTCTAGTATGTGGTTTAAGAGACATTTGTGGTAAAATAACAATATAGTTATCACCACAATGGCCCCCAGACTTTTGACTTCTAAAAGTGGGTAGTGCTGTGTATTATACATGCTATGAAAAAGTAGTGTTACTTAAAAAGGAAGGGTATTTCCTTGATCGCTATCAAAGTAAAATGCATGCGCGATGGCGTTAACAGGTTAAAAATTCTCACTTTTGTGGTGTCAAAGATTCACACCACTGTGTACCTGCATCTACCCTCGTCGAGGGCGTGAGTAGAAGCAGAAATCGTCCTCTGATCACACCACTAAGCTAAGTACCGATCTAATGCCATGAGACTTATTGTGCGCTTATTCCTTTTGTTTCGACAAATCACAGGGTGTGCCAATTACGTTCCCACCCCCCTCCTGTGACCCATGGTGTGAACTTTTGGCGAAAATGAAAGGAAAATATTAGCACTTGAAATACAAATATATAAACCTAATGGCATGTCAGTGTAGGACTAATGTATATTGGTATCTGCATCATGGTGAACTAAAGTGCATGTTGAGGAACCGTGGAGCACCTACCTGGTTCCTAGTGCTGAATTGGGCTGAATATGCATGAGATGACCTGCTAGAATTCTTGCAGGAGGCAAATTCAAATATAAAAGACATTTATCTGAACATGCCACGAGAACTGTGCTCGCTAGACCCTCCAAATGTTTGCATATATTCTAATCACAGATTTCAAGCAATGATATCTTTCATCTTGAACAAAACAAAACCTCTACTTGGTGAAGTGATTGATTTCTTTTGTCATAAAGAGTACCAATCCAGAGGTGCTCCCCATGTTCAAATGCTATTGTGGGTAAAAGATGCCCCAAAGTTTTGAACAGACAGTGATGAGCCTGTGTTGTCTTTTATTGAGCAGTGTGTAACGTGCTCCATCCCAAAGTAGAGTAGTGGCAACATATTAAGAAAACAATTTCTACGATTCCAAAATCATAGAAGCGGAAAATGCTGTCAGTGAAAATACAGACCAAAAGGGAAATTGTATACCAGATGTCTTTGCAGATTTCCACGACCTGTCATCTCACAAGGAAGATTCAACAGCTTTGTGCCTGCAGTCAGACATATACTTACAAGGAAATCACCAAAATATACATACAACCTGTTAGATCTGGGGGTCTCTAGTTGGCAGAGGTAGGTTCCAATGTCCAAATAGGGACCCTTACTTCTAGTCAGGGTAAGGGGAGACACTGTTTAGATAACCCCTGCTCACACCCTTGGTAGCTTGGCATGAGCAGACAGGCTTATCAAAGGCAATGTGTAAAGTATTTGTACCAACACTCACATTAACACAGTGAAAACACCACAAATGGACTACACAACAGTTTTGAAAAATAAAGTATCTTTATCTAAACTACACAAGACCAAAACGACAAAAATCCAACATACACAGTTCAAGAATATGACTTTAAAAGAGTTCAAGGGTTTGCATCAAAATAATCCACAGTTGCGTCACATTTAGCCCAAAGTAAATGTAGATGCGATAAAAGTTCCAAATGGAAGCTGCAGCATTGAAAAACAAGCGATGCGTCACTCCTGAAACCCTGGGGAGGCGATGCGACAGCCCAGCTGGACGGGCATGTTGTGACGAATCCGGTCGGTATGGAGAGTGCGATACCTTGTATGGATTCCGGTGCACAGGTTCGGTAGGAAGCGTCCCGCACAAGCACGATGGGACGATCTTCGGAACAGCGACGATCTCAGGTGCAGCAGCAATACGCATCGCTGCGTCGATCTTCTCCTCTTGCGGCCCCTCGATGCGATGGCTCTGCGACGATGTTCACAGCGATGTGATGCGGTCCGCAAGCAAGTGGTACAACGATCTCACCCAGCGACGACAGGCTCTGCGACGATACTCACAGTGACACAATGCATCGGTTCTTGCAGCGGCAACAGGCGCTGCGACGATCTTTGCGGCAACAGAAATGTTCTCGCACTGTCGACGATGTGCTCCGCAAGCGAGCAATGCATGAAAATTTCTAAATCTTCTTTTCTTCTTCTTTTCCAGCTCCCCAAACAGCAGGCAACAACTTCCAGAGGCCCCACAATAGGATCACGCAATATAGGAAGGCCATAACTCACTCAGCAGAATTCAGGGGGAGCTGGGGGTGAAGTCCTTTTGTTCCTGGGACTTCTTAACAGGAGGCCAACTCTCCTCAGGCCCTTGGAGATCTTTTCAAGCAAGGGGACACAGCAACTGCAAAGTCCTTCTGCTGTCCTTGGCAGCAAAGCAGCTCAGGTCAGCCCACAAACACACAACAGGACAGTCCTTCCTCTTCAGTCTTCCAGCTTTCTCATTGGCAGAGGTTCCTTCTTGATTCCCAGGATGATCTAATTTTCTGAGGTCTGGGCATCCCTTTTTATGCCAAAATTCTCTTTGTTCTCTGAGAGCAGTGAGGGATTGGCCTAGTCCAAACCAGTTCTGGTCAGTCCTGGAGCATTTTTTTTCCTGACTTCTTCTTTCCTTTGAGAGAGAGGGGTAGGGTCATCAGCCGCCCATCAGGAGGTGGAGCCAGCATTGTGGAAGGCTGGCACAGCCCTATTCAGGCCCATGTGGTATCCCCTCCCACCACTCACAATGCAGATGAAGCTCTTCAGCCTATGGCTGACGCACTCAGCTCCTTGGAGCCAACCCAGCTCCTGTCACTCACAAACCAGACAGTCAATTCACAAACAGGCCAAGGCACACAGAAAGGCCAGACAAGAAAACAGCCACTTTCTAAAAGTGCTGTATTCAAACGCAGGATTTAAAAACATCTTTCCTAAAAGATGTGTTAATACATTCTGAGTTCAGGGATACCAGACTTTAATTTTCTATCTTGCTCTTATGGGAAGATATGCAGGTAAACACTATACACAGCATTTCCCATTATAGCCCATGGGTAAGATAGCCTTTCAATAGGGAACAAGGAAATTGGCAGTATGTCACTATCAGAGCATGTCACCTACATTAGTACATGCTCTACCTTTCACATACACTGCATCCTGTCCAGGGGGGTACCTTGGGCCTTCCATAGGGGTGTCCATTGTGCACAGAAAGGAAGGGTTAGGCCTGTTCAGTGGGGACACTGGTCAGGTTAGCATGGCAGTTAGCAACTGCACACAGGCACTGCGGTGGCAGGCCTGAGACACAATTTTAGGGCTACTCAGGTGGGTGGCACAATTAGTGCTGCAGGCCCACTAGTAGCATTTGAATCACCAGCCCTGGCACACTCGGTGCACTTTTCTAGGGACCTACTGGTAAAACAAAATGCCAGTCACGGATAACCAATCACAATAACAATTTATACAGAGAGCATATGCACTATAGCACTGATCAGCAGTGGTAAAGTGCCCAGAGTCCTATTGCCAACAAGCACAGGTCAGGAAAAATAAAGGAGGAAGAAGCAAAAAGTTTGGGATAACCCTCCAAAAAGGGCCATTTCCAACACAACCTAAGAAGAACAGAGGCCTCCAAGTACATTAATGACTACAACCCTGTGATTCTGAAGATGTGGAATTCAAACATGGATATACAGTTTTTTGCAGACAACTCAATTGCTGTTGCTCATTACGTTACATCTTACATAACAAAATCAGAGAAAACTAATATTTGGGAGGAGATTTCAGCAGAAAAGAGTCTTCCAAAGATATTGTAAAGTTTTAGTTTGAATTTTTTTTTCACAGAGAGGTAGGCTCCTATGAATGTGTAGACTGGTTAGGGATATATAGATTGTTTTGTCATTATAGAGCAGTTCTATATGTGAGTTTAGGGCTCGCTAATAGTTGTAACAGAGTACTGAAGTATTTTCCTGAAATGTAATATTGTGCAGAATGTGAGCCACACGGTACAGATATTCTGAAGAGTAACATGTTGGATACGTACTATCCAAGAAGAAGTCCTCATCTGGAAAGGCTGTGTCTCTATGAAATACTTCAACATTTTACTTTCAGAAGTAATGTCAGTGAGAACATAGAGGACGGCAAATTTGCTGTGGCTGGATGTGAAGGATGTTTGGTGAGACATAACAAAGGAAATTTAATCAACCACGAAAGCTAAGTCACCAAGCTCCAGACAAAAGAGAGTTTTTCTATTTAGCCTTGTTACAGTTGTTTAAGCCATGGCAAACTGAAAGTGAGCTACTTGGAGAATTTGGCTGATAAGAAGCCTCATTCAAAGCTGTGAAAGGCATCATAGAGTGGTCTGTATTTCCAATGTATCTTCAAATGCTGAGAGAAGAAATTGAACAAGAAGAAACAATGACTGTTGCGATAGCAAGAGAGAGTTCTCAGAGTAGTCAAAGTTCAGCACCTGGAAGTCAAGATCCTCTTGGACAGCCAATCATTGAACATTAAGCTGCAATAGCTATGAATGAAGTGGAGAATGCAATGCAGCAAGTAGGATGGGAAACTGTGAATCTAGACCTACTAATACAGCTACTGAATGCAGATCAGAAATACATTTTTGAAGAGGTAAAGAAGAAAATGGATTTCTCCATGAGAAAAAAATGATGCCTATTGTATATACAAACTAGTTCTATTGTACATAAGTGGTCAATCTGGAAATGGAAAAAGCTTCTTGAGTAAAGTACTAACAAGTTACCAACAGAAGACAACAGATTCCAACTTGTCATGTGTTATCACTGCACCATCAGGCTTAGCTGCTCATAATGTTAAAGAAGTTACCCTTCATCGAATATGAATGTTGCCTGTTGAACATGACAAAAAACTACAAAACAAAACAATATCTGGTGATGCTTGTCATGTAGTGGCATGAGTATTAAAGAAATTAAAGCTACTAATTATTGATGAAGTCGGCATGGTGTCTAACCTAATGCTATCATTATATATTTAAGAATGCAGCAAATATTAAAAACTGGATATGATGCACGTTTTGGAGAAAAAAACACTTAGGGTCTGATTACCATCCCATTTGTAAGCCAAACCGCCTGACTCCTTATCAGATTTGGTTCTGACCGATTATGATGCTCCCGAACACCGTTCAGAAGGACTCTCATTAACTCAAAGGGAGCCTGTGTTCTGACCGACAACAAAGGCTACTATGGGGAAAATGGGCCTCTACAGGAAACTCTGCGCCCCCATGGTGCCTGCCACACTGTGCATGGTTTTACAGGTCGGTCCCTTGCGTACCCCCTCGATCCCACACTGGAGGACTCAGGATGAATGGGGGCCTGCTACGAGCCCCGAAGTCAGTTTCCACCAGTCTTTTAAAGTCGGACAGACCGAGTCGGAAAGGCTGTTGGAATCCAGCATTATAATCTTTCAGTTGGTAATGCTGTCTGTTGAGATTTACGAATTGACCTTGACCAACACAGATTCTCCGAATGCCAGTCGGAACCGATTCGGAAGTACCAAACTGTTCCCTTTCCGACCGCGTGCATCATAATCGGACAGTTGGAATTGTTACTGACCGAGTCGGGCGGATGGGTTGCGACACGGTCTAGGGGAATCCAACTGTCAGCTCAAGGATTTCCGCTAGCATGAGCTTGGCTGCCATGATGCTGCTTTTGCGCATGTTACTACATGACTTTGTTTTTGCAAAACTCTGCTTGTGCCCTTCACATGAGAACTGTCAGCTTTTCGCGTTCTCTGCTGTTCTCAGGGGTTTAGTCTGCACACAATGTACAAGGTTGATAAACAATGCTCCTTGTTATTCTGTTCTGGTCAGTCCCTCTCACATAGACATAACATGACACACAGCTGCACTACTGAAATTTGTGTGCTTTAATATTACAGCATAGCATGTTGTACACACATTTGGAGGGAGACCTTCCCAGAGAGAAGAACTGTGCTTGTCTTGAGATGTATCCTTTTATCTAGGCCTTGAGGTTTGGGATCTGCTGACAAAGCCCAGAGGTCTTCTTTTTCATAATAAACTAATTCTTATCACAGGGAGGGTGGTTAGGTACTATAGCCCTTTTTCCACTTTATTTTATTAAATTATATCTCTGTTTGTATTTTATGGAATTGTGACACTGCTGAGGATAGTGTGTTTATGCATTTTGCTTGTAATGCCAAGTGCACTGTTCCAAAGAACACATCATTTAAAATAAACATTTTATACTAAACCGTGGTTCTGATTACTCTTATTGTGGACAGGTATGAGTGAGTGAGCGAAAGAGTTGTCTTGCTCCCGCAATTTCTGAGAGAGTTGTGAGTGCTGTGTTCTGGGTTGTCTAATCATTGAAGCTTCGCTGTTAGTCAGAGAACGAATGAGACACTATAGCTAGTCAGTTTTGGGGATTTTGGGCACTGAGGTTATAGGTTGGTACACCACTATCTACAGAGGTCCTGGTTTTCTACGCATAGTTCTGTATATGTGCAGAATCCCTGCAACATGGCGCCGCCAACGTTTGGTCTGGTTCTTATCTGCCAGATGCTTGAGTAGTGCTTGTGCTTGGCGACAATACCCTCACTTCTGTTTCCGGAGACAGCTGTGACAGTATAACCTTCTACTTTAATGTTTTTATAGGTTCATTCAAGCTTGAAGTTAATAAAAGGTTTTCCTCTTTCTTCTTAACCCATTATTGCGCTGCTGCGCTCTATGTTGTTATTCTTTGTTTTTTCGTAATGGCAGTTGATATTCTGCCTCATTGCCCCGCTGCACTCAAGGCTTATCTGACTCCAGTGCCTGCTGAGGGTGCGGAGCTTATATTCTTAGTGGAAGCTAATCCAGCATACCACTTCGAGGTGTTTTATTCTCGGGTCACCTTTCCGGCGGTGGATGGAACAGATGGTCTATTTCATACAAACACTGCCACAGCCCTTCCTCACAATTATCAGCCATATAGGGCTCTTGAGGTTCCGCTTACAGCTTGGCAACACCAATTTGGTTTAGATCCTTTATCAATTGATGGGGCCACTTGGCCCATTTTGGCTGGGTAAACCCTACACCCACGTTCTTTAACTCTTGCAATTGGGGACCTTTGTGTCCTACATGCATCTTTAATACGCATGCATAGAGCTGTTATACAGTACGTGATGAGCAACGTCCAGGTGGGATCACTTGGCGCTGCTGTCAAGTCAAGTCAAGTCATAACATTTATATAGCGCACTACATACCCAGAGGGTTTCAAGGCGCTTAGGAAGGGGAGTAGGATTATTTGTCAAATATCCACGTTTTAAGCTGCTTTCTGAACGCTAGGTGATTCTGGGTGAGGCGAAGGTAAGCGGGGAGTGAGTTCCATGTTTTGGCAGCCAGGTAAGAGAAGGATCTGCCTCCCATGGAGGTCTTGTTGATGCGAGGTACAGTGGCGAATGCTTGGTTGGAAGAGCGAAGTTGGCGGGAGGGGGTGTAAAAGGACAGTCGAGAGTTGAGGCACTCTGGTCCGATGTCGTAGAGTGATTTGTGTGCGTGGGTAAGCAGTCGGAAAGTAATTCTCTTATTGACGGGGAGCCAGTGGAGGTCTTTAAGGTGACCAGAGATGTGTTCGTTGCGTGGGATGTCTAATATGAGCCTGGCTGAGGCGTTTTGGATTCGTTGTAGTTTCTTCTGGAGTTTTGCGGTGGTACCTGCGTAGAGGGTGTTTCCGTAGTCCAGTCGGCTCGTGACCAGAGCGTGGGTGACTGTTTTCCTTGTTTCGGAGGGGATCCAGCGAAATGTTTTTCTGAGCATGCGAAGAATGTTAAAGCAGGAAGAGGATACGGCGCTGACTTGTCTGTTCATTGAGAGTGAAGAGTCCAGGATGACGCCTAGGTTCCGTGCGTGGTCTGTCGGGATGGGTGCTTTTCCGAGGGCTTCCGGCCACCAGGAGTCGTCCCATGCAGAGGGGGATTTACCTAGGATGAGGACTTCTGTTTTGTCTGAGTTCAGTTTCAGGCGGCTTTGTTTCATCCATTCGGCGACTTCTTTCATTCCCTCATGTAGGTTAGTTTTGGCGGTGCTGGGGTCCTTGGTGAGAGATAGGATCAGTTGAGTGTCATCCCCGTAAGAGATGATGTTGAGGTTGTGTTGGCGGGCGATGGCCGCGAGGGGGCTCATGTATACGTTGAAGAGGGTGGGACTGAGTGAGGATCCTTGTGGTACGCCGCAGATGATTTCTGAGGCTTCGGACTTGAATGGTGGGAGGCGGACTCTCTGGGTTCTTCCGGTGAGGAACGAGGTGATCCATTCCAGTGCCTTTCCTTGGATTCCGATGTTTCTGAGGCGTTGTAACAGGGTGCTGTGGCAGACTGTGTCGAAGGCTGCAGAGAGGTCGAGGAGGATGAGGGCGACTGTGTCTCCATTGTCCAGTAGAGTTCGAATGTCGTCTGTTGCTGCGATGAGGGCGGTCTCAGTGCTGTGTTTGGCTCGGAAGCCAGATTGTGAGGGGTCGAGTGATTTGTTGGCTTCGAGGAAGGCGGCGAGCTGGTTGTTGACAGCTTTCTCGATGACTTTGGCCGGGAATGGAAGAAGCGAGATGGGGCGGTAGTTTTTGAGTTCGGTGGGGTCTGCTGTTGGTTTTTTCAGAAGGGCGGTGAGTTCAGCGTGTTTCCAGTCTTCTGGG
Source organism: Lissotriton vulgaris (assembly GCF_964263255.1). Lineage (NCBI taxonomy): Eukaryota > Metazoa > Chordata > Amphibia > Caudata > Salamandridae > Lissotriton > Lissotriton vulgaris. The sequence goes on along the minus strand of NC_141685.1, from coordinate 1,866,466,882 downwards.
AAGGTAGCGGAGTTGAAGGAGCAGTTGATGACGTCTCGGAGGTGCGGAGCTATGACGGAGTCTGCTTTGTTGAAGATGTGGTGAGGGCATGGGTCTGTGGGGGATCCAGAGTGGATGGAATTCATCAGGCGGATGGTGTCCTCAGTGGAGATTGGGTTCCAGGCGTTAAGGGAGTTAACGGGGGGAAGATGGTCAGCTGATGGTAGGGTGGGTTGGCTTCTGGGTTGGTTGTCAAAGCTGTTGTGGATGTCAGCAATCTTGTTGTGGAAAAAAGAGGCTAGGGAATCGCAGAGGGTTTGAGAGGGGGTGATGTCGTTGGAGTTGGCCGAGGGGTTGGAGAATTCCTTGACGATGTTGAAAAGTTCCTTGCTGTTGTGGGCGTTGTTGTCAAGTCGATCTTTGAATGCTGTTTTCTTAGCTTTTCGGATCAGTTGGTGGTGAGTACGGATGGCGCTTTTGAAGGCGTCCTTGTTACTGGTGGATGGGTCTTTTTTCCAGGCCTTTTCAAGGGAGCGGCACAGTTTCTTGGACTTCTTGAGGTCGTCGTTGAACCATGAGGCCTTCTTGGTGCCAAGTTTGTGTTGACGTTTTTTCAGTGGTGCTAAGTTGTCGGCGGTGTTGGATAACCAAAGGGTGAGGTTGGAGGCGGCATCGTTGGCGTTAGAAGAGAGGGCTGGGGAGGTTTGAAGGAGCGATGTGGCGATCTGTTCTGTGGTGATTTTGTTCCAGTTTCTTTGTAGAGTTGGTTGGAGGTGGATGATGGGTTTCGGCTTGTTGTAGGTGAAGTGAACGCAGCTGTGGTCAGTCCAGAGGAGATCCGTAGTGTGGCTGAAGGAGACATGGTTGCTGGAGGTGAAGATGGGGTCGAGAGTGTGACCAGCGATGTGGGTGGGGGAAGTGACTAGTTGTTTAAGTCCTAGGTTGGCGAGGTTGTCCAAAAGGGTGGCGGTGTTGCGGTCGTTGATCTTTTCAAGGTGGAAGTTGAGGTCTCCCAGAAGGATGTAGTCTTTGGAGGGGAGTGCGTGTGGGGTGATGAAGTCCGTGATGTCTTCACTGAATTTTGCGCGTGGTCCTGGTGGTCTGTAGAGGAGGGTGCCTCTGAGTGTGGTCTTGGGGTCGATGTGGATCTGGAAGTGAAGGTGTTCGGAGTTGGCGAGGTTGGCATCAGAGCTGGTTGAGATGCGGATAGTTTTCTTATGGACGATAGCGATTCCACCTCCTGTATGGTCGGTGCGGTCCTTGCGTGTGATCTTATAGTCATCAGGGATAGCGATGGCGATGTCAGGGGCGGAGGAAGCGTTCATCCATGTTTCCGTTAGGAAGGCGATGTCAGGAGAGATGGTGTCTAGTAGGTTCCAAAGGTCAATGGCGTGCCTGTGGACCGAGCGGGTGTTGAGAAGGATGCATTCTAGGTGGTTGGGGTCGGGATTCAGTGGTGTGGTCGTAGCGGAGATGTTGTCGGTGCCGCTGAATTTGCAGGAGTAGCAGGAGAAAGGTCCATGGGTGTGTCCAGGGGCGGCTTGGACGCAGTTGGGGGCGCGACCGGGGTTAAGGGCTAGGAGGGAGGCTGCATCATAGGTGATGTGGGAGGGCTGAGCAGCGCGAGGGGCAGGGGGTCGGGTGCTGGGCGCGGTCCAGGCGCGGACGGGCGTAGACGGGCTTACCTTTGGCGCACCTTCGGCGTGTCCGAAGCGCGTGGACGCTGCGCGTGGGACCATCTGACATTAATGGGCAGAGGAGGGGGCGGAGCGTGGGAGGGTGAGCTGGGAGGCGTTAGCGAAGGGGGAGGGACGGTCTGCAGGCACAACAAAATGGTGGGCTTACAATAAAGCAACAGGACGCTATGCGAGGGCAAGCCAAACACTAATGCAATGTTTCAAAGCAGCAGCGCTACACATACAGGTCAGCAACAGCTGAAATCAAGCCTGAAAGGGACAGCTGCAGTTACAGAGCAGTGAACGTAGCAAACAATAGCTGAAATTGACTACGCAAATGCGGAGCGCTACGCAGGGAGCTGGGCGCTTGTCAGGGATGATTGAAAATGCCAGCAGCAAGCAAAAAGAAATTCGATATATAGCGCTACGATACCACAGTGGCGCTTGAAGAGTGGGAGGTGAGCTGGGAGCAACCGCTTCACCAGGAGTTCAGCTGGTCACAGGGGCTCCTCAGCAGAGAGGTTCCTAGTCCTTCGTGGGTGGGAGGGTGAGCTGGGAGGCGTTAGCGAAGGGGGAGGGACGGTCTGCAGGCACAACAAAATGGTGGGCTTACAATAAAGCAACAGGACGCTATGCGAGGGCAAGCCAAACACTAATGCAATGTTTCAAAGCAGCAGCGCTACACATACAGGTCAGCAACAGCTGAAATCAAGCCTGAAAGGGACAGCTGCAGTTACAGAGCAGTGAACGTAGCAAACAATAGCTGAAATTGACTACGCAAATGCGGAGCGCTACGCAGGGAGCTGGGCGCTTGTCAGGGCTGATCGACAACTAGAGGCTGTTTTTCCAAATACCTCCTGCGGAGAAACACAGGATATTGACTATTATTTTCCCTAAAGACTTACTTCCGGAGTTAGCTGATTGTAACTCCTGGGGCAAGGTGTTTTGCTGCTTTATATTCAAAGTGCTTCAGCATTCCCTCCATGACCGTGCTCCCCTCCGTGATTAAACGTGTTCAAGATGAACACAGAGCCGAAGCAACTGTTGATCTGAGGATGAGACTGGTGGGGGTATTCGACGTGGTTGCTGATATGATCCTTGTCAATGTCAAGGGCAATGCAGTAGGCTTTGAATGCCAAATGTATCTTGTGGGAGAGGTAGGCCATACATCAGTAAAAAATGAATTTGAGAGTATTTCACTCCCATCGCACATAAAACTTAAAATTACATATCCACCGTTTTTAGTACTCCGCACCCTGCCCTACGGGCTGTTTAGGGCCTACCCTAAGGTTGCTTCTATGTATTAGAAAGAACAGTTTAAGACTGGCAAAATGTTTCAGTTCCACAAAACAGAAAACCTGTCAGTTGAGATGCACTGTTCACTGGCCCACTATGGTGCCTCTTTTATACTTAACAAATAATGATCATCAATGTGTAAGATTCATTAAAATAGTGTCTGTCCAAAAATCATTTCCAAAATATTTACAAATAACGAACAGTGTGTAAACAAACCATATTTGTTCAAAATAGAGTCTTCATTCCTTCAATTTAATTCTTCTTTCTTGGGTATCCAAAACTATTCAACTGTTCATAAACCACAGTCCATTTAATTTCCCGAAGATCATTCACTGGTCAGTGCAATACCCAATGCATTTCGGTGTGAAACCTTCATCACGGGGATTACTGTAATTAACAAAAACATTCCCTTGTAGTTCAAACTATAATGCAATGTATACTTCTAAAGGGATAGACCCAGCTGGTCCCTGCATGCATGTGATCCTTATTGTTTATCATTCTCATGCAACATGGCTGTTAAAAAAATACCTTTATAACCCTGGGATTCCATGTGTAGTGATTATTCATAAGTTGTGATGGAAAGTTGTGTACCAAAAACCACCTATGTAAGTTCCACATCCTCTACATACCTGTGTGTCTAAACGAAACTTCACTATTTTAGTGTACTAGAAACTCAATGTGCCCAACGTGGGCGAAACTATATAAAAAACATAAATTATACAACATATAAGTAATAGCGCCTAAACTGTCTTTCATTGCTTCTTATCTGCAAGATGTTTCAAACTATGCGTAGCTGTTCCTGTCCGTGTTGTTCCCTTGTTGCTTAAACGCCCATCCGTTGCATGTGTGAACTGTAGCAATGCTTCGTGACAAAATCACATCTAAAATAAGAATGTAAATATAACTTATCATCCCCTGAATAACCACATGATACTGAACTACTTAAGTATTTCTTACAAATGTGCCCGCACACGTAAATAGTTACCAGCGTCTGCCGAAACCGGATTCCCCTTGGCGTTCCGATTCACTGCATCTTGCCAAACCGCTCTCAATACGGTGAACCGCCCTTCTGTGACTTCAGCCTCTATGCAACAAATGGGCTCTCTACTCCCATCTATATTCTGCTCCATTGGTAACAGCGAAAATAGAAAACGAACTCTATTCCTACGTGAGTCACAGCGATTTGTATGGCTCCCTCCATACAAACGTAGTAAACTTTATCAACTCCATCCGATGTATAGATAGACAAACTAATATTCTGTCACAAATCTCAGAGTCAAACCCCAAAAATATTATACATGAAAAGCAAAATAAGGATGAATTGCCTTATTGGCTTGCTGAAAAATTTGGACAACTAGAGGCTGTTTTTCCAAATACCTCCTGCGGAGAAACACAGGATATTGACTATTATTTTCCCTAAAGACTTACTTCCGGAGTTAGCTGATTGTAACTACTGGGGCAAGGTGTTTTGCAGCGGTATATTCAAAGTGCTTCAGCATTCCCTCCTTGACCGTGCTCCCCTCCGTAATTAAACGTGTTCAAGATGAACACAGAGCTGAAGCGACTGTCGATCTGGAGATGAGACTGTTGGGGTGTTCGACGTGGTTGCTGATATGATCCTTGTCAATAGAAACAAAACCGGTTGCACACTTAAATAAAATTTAAAGCAATAAACAGATGTCTCAATGGACATAAAGTTCATATGTTATAGGCAAAGGATTGGACCATCAGTGTTTCAGATTTTCTTTTATTGATCCCAGAAAGCCAGCCGACACGTGTTTTGTCGCAAGAAAACACACTTTTCCGTGACTCCTCAGGGCTGTAGGTCAAAGGTTTATAACCACAGGTCGCGGTGCCGGTGATAATTCCGACCCGGCTCCGCTCGAGACCGGGTTGACAGTATCAGTAGGGTAATGATTCGTAGTTTCAAATAAGGTTTTCTCACATTAGTAGTGGAGATTCTTTACTCAGTTCGGCGGTGGTGCCGATCAGGTTTGCGTTTAGGCACCCGGAACCTAAACGCAAACCTGATCGGCACCACCGCCGATCGACTTCCCGCACTACGGGGATTCTTCTTTTCTACTACGAAAATCGCCACACTACCCTCATCCTAAACACGAGGATTTTGATATTCTCCCAAGCCCTGAGGCTTCATAAAACTCAGCATTACTACTGAGTAAAGAATCTCCACTACTAATGTGAGAAAACCTTATTTGAAACTACGAATCATTACCCTACTGATACTGTCAACCCGGTCTCGAGCGGAGCCGGGTCGGAATTATCACCGGCACCGCGACCTGTGGTTATAAACCTTTGACCTACAGCCCTGAGGAGTCGCGGAAAAGTGTGTTTTCTTGCGACGAAACACGTGTCGGCTGGCTTTCTGGGATCAATAAAAGAAAATCTGAAACACTGATGGTCCAATCCTTTGCCTATAACATATAAACTTTATGTCCATTGAGACATCTGTTTATTGCTTTAAATTTTATGTAAGTGTGCAACAGGTTTTGTTTCTATTGTATATAGTGTGTCCTCCAGGCACACTTTGAGGGGTTTCAGGGATTTGCCCCTCACCTGCATGCACCTTCTGCTTTACAGCATTCTCCTGTACGTCAACCTAAGCAGTGCGCCCAGTATTTCCCTCACACCTAAAACCCTGTCCTCTGCCGCCATGATACTTGTCAATGTCAAGGGCGATGCAGCAGGCTTTGAATGCCAAATGTATCTTGTGGAAGAGGTAGGCCACACAACAGTAAAAAATGAATTTGAGAGTATTTCACTACCATCGCACATAAAACTTAAAATTACATATCCACCGTTTTTAGTACTCTGCACCCTGCCCTACAGGCTGTTTAGGGCCTACCCTAAGGTTGCTTCTATGTATTAGAAAGGCCAGTTTAAGACTGGCAAAATGTTTCAGTTGCCAGTTCAAATTGGCAGTTTGAACCTGTGCTACAGGCTGCCAGAGTAGGCTGAGACATGTTTTAAAGTGCTTCTTATATGTGTGGTACAATGAGTGCTGCAGGTCCACTAATAGCATTAAATTTACAGGCTGTGGTTACATACAATACCACTTTACTATGGAGCTATAAATAAATTAAACCAGTTTTAATACATTTTTGAAGTAGTGTGCACAAGCACTTTAATACAAGCAGTGGTAAAAGTGTACAGAGTCCTAAAAGACAACACAAATGGGTTTAGAAAACAGGAAGGGTAAAGATAATATTTGGGTTGACCCTGAAGAGAGGAACAAGTCCAACAGGTTACTTTTGGAGAATGCCCCTTGTTTGCCAATGTTATGCCTAGTTTTTAGGCTCTGCATGCTGGGGTACTGCTGACAAGTGTCTATTATATATGCTTAAAGCCCTAAAACATGTAAAAACAGGCTAATCCTTGATGGACATATCCGACTATATAAGGAGTATGGTGTAGAAATTCTACTCATGGCAAGAAATGTTAATTATCACCAGTGATCTGCAGTACTTCCTGTGCCTGTTGAACATGGCCCTTTCTGCAGGGTCACCTCCAAACAGTTATCATTCAGCCTCTTCTTTTCTGAACCCATTTTTGCAGGCTTTAGGACTCTATGCACTTAACCACTGTTAACCAGTGCTAAAGCATTTGTGTCCCTCTTTAAAACATGGGAGAACCTGAAAGCCTAGGAAACTGGTACTACATTTGCCCAGGGAGTGTAAATTAAATGCTACCAGTAGGCCCGCAGTACTGATTGTGTCACCCACTTAAGTAGCCCTTCTAACATCTTTCAAGCCTGCCATTGGTGCCTCCCATTTCAGCCTGCATGTGCAGTTGTTACGCTGCCATTTTGACCTGGCAAGAAAAATATCAGTTGGAAATGTATGTTTTAGTTTTACATGCCCTTGAAGTAAAAAACTCCTATATTTGTTTTTCACTACTACAAGGCCTGCCTCTCCCACAAAATAATATTGGAGTTACCATATTACATTAAGTAAGTGATCAATTCCAGATAGGAACAAGTAACCAGTTCATATTTAATGTCTTTGGAATTGTAGTGAAAAATCCTCTCTCATGGTGAAGGTGGGTTTAAAAATGTTTAAATACCGCTTTAAGAAAGTTGGCATTTTCCTGCCTTAGCCATTTAGTGCTGCCAGCCTGTCTCGTGACTAGCTGCAGTTGGGCTTTGTGTATTTCTCATAGACAGCCAGACACACAAGAGAGATTAGGTGTGTCTGGATAGACCACTACTGGCAAGATAGGTGGCAGAGATGGGCACAGCCCTACTTACACTTAAATGGGTTGTGTCCTGCCTTCACATTGAGGGCTGTATCCCCCTAAAGTTAGTTGGGAGCCACAATAGGGAAGGTGTATGCCTCAAGACTTCAAAGGGAAATCTCTATAAGCTTCACCAACTTCGAAGCAAGGCTCAGGTATATATATTGGACCCCTGACACCCACTTTTTGGTAAACATCTGTACCCGTGGATACTCTGCCAGGAAGAAGGACTTCTTTGCTGCTGAAAGGACTGTCACTCTACTGGACTGCTGTTCTGAAGGAGTTTTGCCCTGCTGGGCTGATCTGCTGCCCCCTTGCCCTTGCCTGGGTGAGAAGGACTGGACCGTCATCTGTTGCACCAAGGACCCCAGATTGACATCAAGGGTAGTTGGCTGGCCTTCTGACTGGAGCCTCAAGGACAGAAGGCTCCAACCACTTTGAACCCAGCACCTGACTCTGCCATCTGCGGTGCCTCCCTGCAAAGTGGTGCCACCCCAGTCCTGGACCTTTAATAGTGGGCCTGAAAGTGCTATGCCAGACCATCTTTGGATCCAGCAGAACTGACACATTACCTTTGCTGTGTGGTGCAATCCCGAGCAGAACCAAAGCATTGTCTCTACTGTGAGGGTTATCCCAACATAAGCACTCCACACCGGCGCCGCAGCCTGCCCTCACTTTGCAAATCGTTCATCAGCAGCATCGACAATGATGCAGGTTCTTGCATTGCAGCACTTCGGTAGTCATGCCTCGCCTCAACTGCGCAATGCATCATCAACATTAGACTTCACCTCATAAGGCTTGTCAACAGGATCCGCAATGACAGAGCATGACCATGCATCACAGCTTCTCGGAACTGAGGCATCTCCTAGATGGAGAGAAGTATTCTCGATACTGGACCTCTCAACGCTCCGTAGCGAGGATGCAAGGTACTATTGTTCAGCGGGTCTTACTGCGTCCTGTAGCTGTCTCGCGCTCCATCGTGGTCAGCCTGAACTTGTGACTTTCTCCCATTCTGGTGTAACCAGATATCTGCCATTGGCACTCTATGATTTTTGGTGCTGTTTTTATTGAAATCTTTAAACTAGCATATCTCCAGTTTTACTGACTGGATTTGTGTTGTTTGGGTCTTGATTTATTTCATAAAATATTCTCTATGTTTCTAGATTGGTGTGGGTTTTTTCTTGTGTTGTATTTTCACTTTAGTTCTGTTTGAATTGATTTATAAATATTTTGCACATTGCCTCTCAGTTAAGCCTGGCTCTTCTGTACCAAGCTTCCAGGAGGTTGAACACAGGTTAACTAGAAATTTACCTCACCCTGACAATGTTTGTAGTTGCTACATGAGTAGGGCTTCACTTCTCCTCAACTAGTAATCCAATTTTTCACACTGCCATCCACAAATTTAAGAAGGAAAACATGGCTTCAGAGCCACCAATGTAGCCTGACTGCTGCAGTTTAAACTTCCAGTCCAATCTATCAAAATAACCCTTTTGAGAGTAGAAAAATGACCCTTTTCAACAATGTATTGTCACACATTAGTCGGCCTTGTGGCCTTCCATGTAGAGTGCCTAGTATTCAAAAGAAGAACATGTAGAAATGCAATGTTGGCATGTCTCACCTGTGATAACCCCCCAAAAGCTATTTTGCTGGGATGGCTCCGGCTGCCTTATTAGGAAAACTATAGTACAGAGTAATCTATTAATTTTGCCATCTCAAGTTTGGAAAAAGCCAGAGAAAGGTTCATCCACTATATTTAATATTCATTAAAAAAATATTACAATGGTGAAGCTGTATTTTAATACGTATTTGGGGAAAGTAATTTTTAGAAACATACCTTTTCTGTGGCAGAAGCTCCTGAAAACGAATTGCATTAGACTGTCAGCATCTGTCTCTCCAGTGCTTGACCTTAAAATTATGTGAAAACTGCTCCCTGAGAAAGAATAATGTTTTAGACGTGTTGGCCAGGAAAGGCTGGGGGCGAGGTATGTGATACCTGTTAAGACCTGGAAGAATAGATGGGAGGGTTGAGGAATTTAATTTAATTCAAAAAGGTAATGGTGTGGCCTGTCTAACCACTCTTAAGTGAAAGGCGAGACATGAGGAAGGGAAAACCTTTGATCTTTAAGTCCTCTGTAGCCAGCGGGACACCAGCCCTTTGGGGAGTTTAGTTGGTCCCAGAACCACTTTTGTTTAGCTGAGGAGGGATGGGGGTACTCATTTCTCTAAACACACCCCTGGCTGGTACACATGCCTGAACAACTATTTTTAACAACGAGTGTCCTTAACAACAACTCATAAACAATGCCCTATAACTTAACCACGACCCCCTTTACAACTACTTCATTAAACAAGGAGTGACCTTAACAACGACTCCGACATTTAAACACAAACAAAAATGTAATTAATTTAAGGATCACTTTGAATGAAAACTATTTTTAATGAACAATCTTGAACATAGAGACAATCTTAATTTACTGTGTAGATGGCACTTAGGATTGTTTTCAACTGATGTTTTTTGCTGACGTGTTCATTTTTTAAGAGCCAGTGAGACCCGTCTGCTGCCCCAGCCCTGCGGGCTCACAGGATCCACCAATGATCAAGAGCCGAGGGCAATCGGACAGCACTTCGCCCTCAGGAACAGTCAGCCCCGCTCCCCTTAATGGGCTAAGTTTTTATACTTTTTCTAACTCACTAATCTAACTAAACGATATATTTTTAATACTTTCCAGCAACCTGATTGGTTGCCGTCTGTCAGACCATCGTGAGGCCACCGCTTCCAGATACCATAACGCCTCTTGTCATTGTCCTTTGACGTGAAGCGACACCGGCTTCCAAGGATTTTAAACATTATACTAAAAAGTTCACAGTTTCCTCCAGAGCTAGGCCAAACTGCCTCTGGTCACTTCCTTAGCCTTGGAATAATATCTTTTCAGAGCACATCACACACAAATGTCTTTGTTTGAGCTTCAGTTTATTTCAGAGAAAAGTTTCTTTGAAAAAGCTTCAACATGGCTGTGCTTGGCTCCTCTCAGTCAGGCTAAGCAACGCTCTCCAAAATTTCATAGGCCTCAAGCCTTTCAATCGGGCTAGTATTTAAACAAACACAAAAGAGTAATTAATTCAAGTAATGAAAATCATTCTGTTACCCACACTCCATTGCTAATGTTAACCCATTAGTATAAGCCACCTAGCAGAAGCACATAGAAAAGCTGCACATTTATAATCTACCATTCTTCATAATGTCCAGCAGGATTCTTCATAAATCTGAAAAGATAAAAAGATAAACAAACACAACATAAACAACAACATAACATAGACAATAGCACATATAAACTAAGCACATGCCATCAATTAATCAGCCGCGTTCATGTTGACAAAGACAATAGGACAGACAAAACAACATTAGTTATGTATTATAAAACGTACTTGCAAATGCAACATGAGCACATTATCATTAGTCCCGCGTGTAATGCAATTATGAATTTTTAATCTAGATTGATTTAGTACAACAAACGTGCAATAACACATTAATATATTAATTCATGTTACAAGGGATTAACTTCACGAGCCAGAATTAAATTATTTCTGAAACTCGCTCCATCAACTCCCTCATCTGGTGATTTCAAAATCACCAAACAACACCCAAAATTTAGAAAATTTTGAACCCAATTTAGAGACATCACATATTGAGCTCTTTCAGTATTAGTCTCCCTAAACACCTGTCTCTGCTGTTTGCTCAATACTTTCAAACTGAGCCCTTCGCATCTCTTCTAACTCATATACCTTCTCTTGTTCCTTTCTGAGTTTATAAATCCTCCTTTTTTCCTTCTGATGCTTCTTTCTCTTATGAATCATGCAACTAATTTTTAACAGCAACATCACCATAATGATGACAATCACTGGACAGAGCACTTTGCCGATGATTGAGCCACCAATCTCTGAAAACCATTCTTTAATTGCCTCAATACTTTTGCCTATTCGTTCAGTGAAATTTTCTTCCTCCAGGGGTTCTATTTCTTCATGAAATTCAGTAATGTTTTTAATAAGCGACTCTATATTCCGACTCTTGTCAGGAATATATGTACAACAATGATGGTCATGTAAAACCCCACAGACTCCTCCCTCTTTTGCAAGCAGAATGTCTAATGCAGGACGATTCTGCATAACCATGCTTCTGGTAGCAACAAGTTCTGTGTTGACTAATTGAAAACCACTTGCAGTATCTGTAGACAATCTATCTACAATCGTGGAAACCTTTCTAATTTTGATTGAATTCATGGTAATTCCTACCATGGGAATGATTGCACCAAAAATGTCTCCCATGACTTCTGTAAAACTTTCTCTTTTGAACCTGTTCAGGTGTTCACCAAATTCAAAGGTACCCTTTTCATTTCTGCCAACATGAAAAATCGTTGGAAAAACTAATCCTAGGTAGCAGGTCCCATACCGATGGTCTGGGAGGCTAAAATATGCCTTATTACCACAAATAAAATACATTCCAGGAAAAATTGGATCTCTACCACCCTTAAATCCCCATCCCCCTATAATATGATAAGTATCTTCACATTGACAAGCACCAGCAAAAAAGTTATCATAAAGCGTATTATCTCTTCTAATACAACATTTACCACTAACTGGTTCATCAATATGAATAGCTGCATTTGTGTTAACACCATTAAGCTTAGCATCCTCCATCTGCCAGAACTTGGACTTGGCATGTTTAAGCACCTCATTTCTTTTGTAGATTGCCCTTCTCTCCTCAACCATGTTTAGGAAAGTCTTTTCCTCAGCTCTCATTTTGCATGTTAAATTATTTCTATAAGCGTATTCATAATTAAGTTCAAGCTTATTACGCTGCTGAATTCGGTAACAGCTCCAACCCCTCCAAAACCATCTTCAAAGTGATGAAGGATCTTTTAGCAAAGCGAGCCTGTGCTCCGACTACTGGCTCCACCACTCACTGTGAGGCTCTTGCTCTGTTTTTTTTGGAAAAGGTCCAAAACATCTATAAGACGTTACCCTATACTGGGCCTCCAGCTGAATCTCCGATTAACATCTATGGAGATACCACTTTGCACGTGCTGCCCCCGTTGACATCTGAGGGGTTTGACCTCTTGGCTCAGCAGGTTAAATCGGGGTCCCCCGCTGATCCGCTCAGACCGACTCTTTTTAGAGATCAGTCGTTCGTGGGCCGGGCGGTGGTACACTCCTTGATCAACATCTCGTTGGAGTCAGGCACGGTACCCGCTAGCTGGAAGCGGGCGGTGGTCTCTCCCATTTTAAAGAAACCTTCTCTGGATCCAGAGAAACCTGAAAATTATCGGCCTATCTCCTTGCTCCCGTGGCCGACCAAAGTGTTGGAGGCCCATGTCAACAAAGATCTCTCGGCCCACCTCATCCATGCTAACATCTTGGATCCCACCCAGAACGGGTTCCGTGCTGGTCACAGCACGGAGACCGCCCTTCTCTCCATGGCTGAACATCTTCGCACGGTGATGGATGCGGGGCAGACAGCGGCGCTCGTTTTATTAGATCTGAGCGCCGCGTTTGATGCTGTCTCGCATCCCATCCTGTTGCATCGCCTGGAGGAGATTGGGCTGGGTGGCGCTGCCCTCCAGTGGTTCCGGTCTTTCCTAGACGATCGTTTCTTTAGCGTTGCCATCCCACCGTTCCAGTCCCAATTCCATCCTTTGAAACAGGGGGTGCCGCAAGGCTCCTCGCTGAGTCCCACGTTGATTAATCTATACGTGAGACCGCTGGCTGAGGTCGTCAAGCAATGGGGCATGACCATGGTCTCATATGCCGACGACACTCAGCTAGCGGTTACGATCAGCGGGGATGCGGACCGGGATGCCCCCAGGTTTCAGAGTGGACTTAGGGCGGTGGCGAGCTGGATGAAGAACAACTGTCTCCAGCTCAACGCAAAGAAAACGGAGATCATGATCGTCGGAACTATGGGGGGACAGGTGGTGGCCTGCGGAGCTAGGGCCGGCCCCCATTCCGGTCACAGAATTAAAGAACCTAGGAGTATGGATGGATCCCTCCCTCAGTTTTGTGGGCCATACGAAGAGAACCGCGGCCTGTTGCTTGGTATTCTACGGTCGCTGCGTCCCGTCTTGAAGTTCTTTGACCATCGCACCAGGCAGCTGATAGTCCAGGCTACAGTGTTATCTCGCCTGGACTATGCTAGCTCGCTTCTGGTAGGGACCAATTTGGCGGAGGTTACCTGCCTCCAACGTGTTCAGAATGCCGCGGCGAGAGCCATTGTTGGCTTACCCCGAATATGTTCCGTCTGCGGCACATTGAGATCACTGCATTGGTTGCCTATCAGGGCAAGAATCCAGTTTAAAGTGCTGTGCTTGGCGTTCAAGATTTTGAGGGGTGGGGTTCCTCAAAATCTTGCGGACCTTTTGTCCTGGTACGTGCCTACCCGGTCTCTGAGATCTTTGGGTCAAGCACTTAAGGTGATCCCCCGATACAGGCTGTGCCGGGTCGGTGGCCGATCTTTCCGGGTCAGAGCGGCCGAGCTCTGGAACTCTCTTCCAGTTGAGATGCGGTTGCTAGATGACCTTTTAGCCTTTCGTAAAGCTTTAAAAACCTTTCTGTTTTAATAAATTGCCTTTTTCTTTCCTTCTGTTGTGTTCCCTGTAGGTGTTGCATATTACCTGCCATGCGCCAGGACGCCCCTTAGCTGGGGCAGCTGTGCGCAATACAAAAGCTTGTAACATAACATAACATTAGTTACTAAAAAGAATTCCCTCATCTGCTTTGCAGGCTTAACTTTGTTTAAGCTATTTACAACTTTGAGGTTTGCAAAAACCTCATCAAAGTCTGAGTAATAATACTCCAGCCGACCAGTTTGATAAAACAGGCTAGCAATTACACTGCAAGTGATGCCATAAGTGAGAGGTAACATGTTATATGTAACCCCCTCTGAGACAGAAGCAGGCAGCTTCACACAGACATAGCAATCCTTTACATTCATAACTTTGACATATTCAGACAAAAGCCTAGAAAATGAATTGCTAGAACAATCTCCAACAGATCTATCTTGATGGATCTCTGGATTATGCTCAATAATTCTGCTAGACTTGCCAGCATGTTTTTCATGTTTAGTCTCTACCTTACTTGTTATATTAGTCTTAAGGTTCTGTTTATCAATACCAAAAGGATATACTACAGCTAAAATTAACCAAACCAGTATTAAGTGAACCACACAAATTGAAGACATTTTGCAACATCTTTTCAAAATGGAACACCTTGAAGTAACAGAGCTAGGCATTTTTAAATGACTAAGCAAAAATGAAAAACAAAAATTTTAAAATAATGTACGTAATGAATTATAAAACTAAAATATCCCCCCTTTTAAATTTTTTTTTTTTAAAAGAACCCTATAACAACTTTTCTTCGACCTTGCGTCACATGAACATGTGTTTTTCAGCTAACACAATTTCTTCAACCTTATGTCACCTAACACATTCTCTTCGGCCTTATGCCAGGAATTAAAACCCTTATCCAAAATTAAACAACTTCAATCATTGTCACTAGCTTCTTCCAAATCCTCTTGACTACTGCTTCCTACCTCAACAATTGGCAGGATTATGATATACGTCCACTCTGGGGACTTATATTTTTGATTTGGCTTTATTACTCTTTTTGTCTTACGAGTGATTACTTCAATTTTCTTATTTTTCTCGTCCTTCTTATCAGAGTCACCTCCCTGACTAGAAACTTCGTTGATCTGTTCTTTTGATTTCTTTACTAGTTTGAATTTCAGGTTTTCTTCTGGCCAAATATCTCCTTTCCTCAAGATTTTCTTTTTTGGCACAATTTTCGTTACTTTCAGCTTTCCAAGCTCTTTTTCTGAATTTTCTTATTTCAGATTCTTCATCACTCTCATCTGTGTCTGTTTCTGAGACTTCAAATCTGTATCTAGGAACTTCTTTACTCGGCAGCTTCACTCCATTAGGAACATCATCCTTACAGCTGGTACTTGGTAATTTTTCCTCTTCTTCAGGGATCACCTTTAGCTTCCCACTTTCAAAATTCTTGCTCCTGCACACAGAGCTACTCTTTTGCCTTTCAATACTCTCCTGAATGAGATTTTCATCGTGCTCAGAGTCTTCTGCTTCTGAATCTTCTTTTTCTTTTCGAGATTCTTTTTCTAACAGATCTTCATCAACATCTTGATTTCCAGTCACAATTTCCAGATCTTTTTCATTCAAGGCCTGATTCGCATCTAGATTCTCCAGATGTTGATTTTCTTGCTGATCATCAGATTCTTGATCTTCAGGATCTCATTCTGAATCAGAATCAGTTGTTGTCTCACTTTCTTCATCAGAATTATCAGGAGGTGGTACACGAATGGTGTGACTTGCATGCACCCACCTTTTCAGACCTCTACACTTTATAGCATTTGTTGTGACAAGAATTACTTGTCTTGCCTTTTGCCATCTAGGTACTAAACAGTTTCTCCTTCGATGAACTTTGGTTCTCACCTAATCTCCAGGCAACAGATCATGAGCTTGTTCTTTCTCCTTAGTTATTACATCTGTTCCCACCTGATGAAATACAGAATTAAGTACATCAGAAAGGTTTTGACAGTATTCAATGATTGCACTTCATTAATACTCAAAAGCTTGCCAACTGGAACAAATGCTTCCCTCATTACTCTGCCCATTAAGATATCATGGGGACTAACAGCCTTATTCATCAAGGCCAAATCGTTTCGCAAAGGGCCAGATTCTGAGAATCTGGCCCTTTGCGAGTGCGATTTTTGCATTTGGGATTCAACATCCCAAATGCAAAAATCGCTATTTGCTAATTTGCATATTTGCGAGGATTTACATTTAAGGAATCTCTATTTGAGATTCCTTAAATGTAATTCATCATCCATTTTACAATTGCGAAATCGCAATTTCAGGCCGCAATTTACCGCGAGGTCAAACCTCGTAGTAAATTGCGAAAACTCAGAAAAATGCATTTAAATGCATTTTTCTGAGTTGCACGTTACACACACACATGTCCTTTGGACATGTGTGTGTGCAACACCTGTGTTAATTTCCATTGCAGGGGTGCTACAGGGTGTCCTTTGGACACCCCTGGCACCCTTGTACTCGCAATCTCATTTGTGATTAGCTAATTGCTAATCGCAAATGAGGAATGACTCCCCATGCATTCCTATGGGCCTTTTGGCCCATAGGAATGCATGGGGAGTTATTCCTTATTTGCGATTAGCAATTAGCTAATCGCAAATAAGGAATCAGTGGGAATCGCAATTAATATTGCGATTCCTACATGATTACCGTTTTGCGAGTCTCAAATAGCGATTCCTTATGATTCGCTATTTGAGCCTCGCAAAACGGCCCGTTCATGAATCAGGCTGTAAGGCCTGTCTTTTTCTCTGGAGTACTCCTCAAAGACATTAGAACAAGTGGAAGAGCATCTGTCCATTTTACTCCTGTGGCTAGACACATTTTTGAAATCCTGTTTTTTATTGTTCCATTTATCTGCTCTACAACACCTGATGCTTCTGGTCTGTATGCACAATGCAGCTTCTGTTCAATGTTTAAAGCTTCACAAATCAGTTTTAGCAATCTGTTTTCAAAATGCGTTCCACGATCACTTTCAATAGTTACCGGAAAACCATATCTAGGTATGATCTCCCTCAAAAGCAATTTTGCCACAGTGACTGAGTCATTATGACGGGTTGGGAAAGCTTCCACCCATCTTGAAAACAGACAAACAAATACAAGCACATATTTGAGCTTGTTGTGCTTTGGCATATCAATGAAATCCATCTGTAATCTGGTAAAAGGACCACCCTCCCGTCCTATGGTTCCCAAACTTACAACAGTTTTCCTGTTCGGATTCATTTGTTGACAGGTCAAACATCTTTGGCAAAGTGACTCTGCTATGATTCTGAATTTTGGACTGAACCATGTTTCTCTGAATAGTCTGATCATGGAATCTCTCCATAAATGCCCTGGACCATGGTACATCCGTGCAATGTCAGCAATCATACAATTTGGCATTACAGGTCTGCCATCTTTGTAGACCCAAACTCCATCTTCCTCTCGCTGTCTGCACTCTGCTTTTAACCATGTGTTTTTCTCTTCTTCATCTGCCTCATCTTGTAATTTTTTTACTCCCTGCCATGTTTCAACTACAGATATTAGCATGAGAGAGTTCAACATGTGACTTTTGTCTTTTTCCCGATTGATTGAGTAAATATTCTTTGCACAGTACCTTGTAATTTCATCTGCGTAAGCATTACCTTTGGTAATGTAATCCTCACCTTTTTTATGAGCTGCACATTTTACGACAGCAATTTGTTCTGGTAATTGAATGCCATCAATCAATCTTTGGATCAACTTTGCATTTCTGATTGGCGTTCCCGCAGAGGTCAAATAACCCCTTTGAGACCAGAGCTGACCATAGTCATGAACTACGCCATACCCATATTGACTATCAGTCACTATGGTCACTGTTTTACCAGCTGCTTTTTCACAAGCTCGAATTAAACCAATTAATTCTGCAATTTGGGCTGAACGAATCCCATCAAGAGGTGAACCCTCTACAACATCTGAAACTGTACATACTGAGTATGCTGCTCTCAGAATTCCTTCGTCTGATCTTAGACAGGAACCATCAACAAAGTAAATCAAATCAGATTCAGGTAAAGGAACATCTTTTATGTCCTGTCGAGGTTTGGCGCAGTAATCTACAACATCCAGGCACTCATGATCAATGTCAGTTTCATTATTAACCTCAGTAACAACTCCATCCGGTAATAATGTGGAAGGATTTAAATTCACACATCTTGCAATAGAAACATTATCTGATCCCAGAATTGTCTTCTCATATTTTGTCAATCTGTTACTGGTTAGATGCTGAGTTTTGCTTCTGGTAAGAAGAATTTCAACTGAATGAGGTACATATACTTTTACAGGAAATCCCATAATGATACCCTCACTTTGTTCAAGACTTACACTTGTTGCAGCCACTGCTTTTAAGCAACCTGGCAAAGCTTTTGCAACAGGGTCCAAAACAGCTGAGAAATAAGCAATTGGTTTTCTCAGTTTTCCATGTCTCTGGATCAGGACTGCCAGTGCAAAACCTTTCCTTTCACTGCAGTACAACTCAAACTCTTTTTCATAGTCTGGCATACCCAAAGCTGGAGCTTCGCATAAGCTTCTTTTTAACTTTTCAAATGCTTCTAATTCAACTTTTGACAATCTGATAGGATCTTTTATGTCTGCTTTTGTCAGTCTTTGCAGTGGTTTTGCAATTACCGAAAATCCACTAATCCATTGACGACAATATCCAACCATTCCCAGAAACATTCTGACCTGTCTTTGTGTTGTCGGGGGCTGTATTGCTCGAATCAAAACCATCTTCAAAGTGATGAAGGATCTTTTAGCAAAGCGAGCCTGTGCTCCGACGACTGGCTCCACCACTCACTGTGAGGCTCTTGCTCTGTTTTTTTTGGAAAAGGTCCAAAACATCTATAAGACGTTCCCCTATACTGGGCCTCCAGCTGAATCTCCGATTAACATCTATGGAGATACCACTTTGCACGTGCTGCCCCCGTTGACATCTGAGGGGTTTGACCTCTTGGCTCAGCAGGTTAAATCGGGGTCCCCCGCTGATCCGCTCAGACCGACTCTTTTTAGAGATCAGTCGTTCGTGGGCCGGGCCGTGGTATACTCCTTGATCAACATCTCGTTGGAGTCAGGCACGGTACCCGCTAGCTGGAAGCGGGCGGTGGTCTCTCCCATTTTAAAGAAACCTTCTCTGGATCCAGAGAAACCTGAAAATTATCGGCCTATCTCCTTGCTCCCGTGGCCGACCAAAGTGTTGGAGGCCCATGTCAACAAAGATCTCTCGGCCCACCTCATCCATGCTAACATCTTGGATCCCACCCAGAACGGGTTCCGTGCTGGTCACAGCACGGAGACCGCCCTTCTCTCCATGGCTGAACATCTTCGCACGGTGATGGATGCGGGGCAGACAGCGGCGCTCGTTTTATTAGATCTGAGCGCCGCGTTTGATGCTGTCTCGCATCCCATCCTGTTGCATCGCCTGGAGGAGATTGGGCTGGGTGGCCCTGCCCTCCAGTGGTTCCGGTCTTTCCTAGACGATCGTTTCTTTAGCGTTGCCATCCCACCGTTCCAGTCCCAATTCCATCCTTTGAAACAGGGGGTGCTGCAAGGCTCCTCGCTGAGTCCCACGTTGATTAATCTATACGTGAGACCGCTGGCTGAGGTCGTCAAGCAATGGGGCATGACCATGGTCTCATATGCCGACGACACTCAGCTAGCGGTTACGATCAGCGGGGATGCGGACCGGGATGCCCCCAGGTTTCAGAGTGGACTTAGGGCGGTGGCGAGCTGGATGAAGAACAACTGTCTCCAGCTCAACGCAAAGAAAACGGAGATCATGATCGTCGGAACTATGGGGGGACAGGTGGTGGCCTGCGGAGCTAGGGCCGGCCCCCATTCCGGTCACAGAATTAAAGAACCTAGGAGTATGGATGGATCCCTCCCTCAGTTTTGTGGGCCATACGAAGAGAACCGCGGCCTGTTGCTTGGTATTCTACGGTCGCTGCGTCCCGTCTTGAAGTTCTTTGACCATCGCACCAGGCAGCTGATAGTCCAGGCTACAGTGTTATCTCGCCTGGACTATGCTAGCTCGCTTCTGGTAGGGACCAATTTGGCGGAGGTTACCTGCCTCCAACGTGTTCAGAATGCCGCGGCGAGAGCCATTGTTGGCTTACCCCGAATATGTTCCGTCTGCGGCACATTGAGATCACTGCATTGGTTGCCTATCAGGGCAAGAATCCAGTTTAAAGTGCTGTGCTTGGCGTTCAAGATTTTGAGGGGTGGGGGTCCTCAAAATCTTGCGGACCTTTTGTCCTGGTACGTGCCTACCCGGTCTCTGAGATCTTTGGGTCAAGCACTTAAGGTGATCCCCCGATACAGGCTGTGTCGGGTCGGTGGCCGATCTTTCCGGGTCAGAGCGGCCGAGCTCTGGAACTCTCTTCCAGTTGAGATGCGGTTGCTAGATGACCTTTTAGCCTTTCGTAAAGCTTTAAAAACCTTTCTGTTTTAATAAATTGCCTTTTTCTTTCCTTCTGTTGTGTTCCCTGTAGGTGTTGCATATTACCTGCCATGCGCCAGGACGCCCCTTAGCTGGGGCAGCTGTGCGCAATACAAAAGCTTGTAACATAACATAACATTAGTTACTAAAAAGAATTCCCTCATCTGCTTTGCAGGCTTAACTTTGTTTAAGCTATTTACAACTTTGAGGTTTGCAAAAACCTCATCAAAGTCTGAGTAATAATACTCCAGCCGACCAGTTTGATAAAACAGGCTAGCAATTACACTGCAAGTGATGCCATAAGTGAGAGGTAACATGTTATATGTAACCCCCTCTGAGACAGAAGCAGGCAGCTTCACACAGACATAGCAATCCTTTACATTCATAAATTTGACATATTCAGACAAAAGCCTAGAAAATGAATTGCTAGAACAATCTCCAACAGATCTATCTTGATGGATCTCTGGATTATGCTCAATAATTCTGCTAGACTTGCCAGCATGTTTTTCATGTTTAGTCTCTACCTTACTTGTTATATTAGTCTTAAGGTTCTGTTTATCAATACCAAAAGGATATACTACAGCTAAAATTAACCAAACCAGTATTAAGAGAACCACACAAATTGAAGACATTTTGCAACATCTTTTCAAAATGGAACACCTTGAAGTAACAGAGCTAGGCATTTTTAAATGACTAAGCAAAAATGAAAAACAAAAATTTTAAAATAATGTACGTAATGAATTATAAAACTAAAATATCCCCCCTTTTAAATTTTTTTTTTTTTAAAGAACCCTATAACAACTTTTCTTCGACCTTGCGTCACATGAACATGTGTTTTTCAGCTAACACAATTTCTTCAACCTTATGTCACCTAACACATTCTCTTCGGCCTTATGCCAGGAATTAAAACCCTTATCCAAAATTAAACAACTTCAATCATTGTCACTAGCTTCTTCCAAATCCTCTTGACTACTGCTTCCTACCTCAACAATTGGCAGGATTATGATATACGTCCACTCTGGGGACTTATATTTTTGATTTGGCTTTATTACTCTTTTTGTCTTACGAGTGATTACTTCAATTTTCTTATTTTTCTCGTCCTTCTTATCAGAGTCACCTCCCTGACTAGAAACTTCGTTGATCTGTTCTTTTGATTTCTTTACTAGTTTGAATTTCAGGTTTTCTTCTGGCCAAATATCTCCTTTCCTCAAGATTTTCTTTTTTGGCACAATTTCGTTACTTTCAGCTTTCCAAGCTCTTTTTCTGAATTTTCTTATTTCAGATTCTTCATCACTCTCATCTGTGTCTGTTTCTGAGACTTCAAATCTGTATCTAGGAACTTCTTTACTCGGCAGCTTCACTCCATTAGGAACATCATCCTTACAGCTGGTACTTGGTAATTTTTCTTCTTCTTCAGGGATCACCTTTAGCTTCCCACTTTCAAAATTCTTGCTCCTGCACACAGAGCTACTCTTTTGCCTTTCAATACTCTCCTGAATGAGATTTTCATCGTGCTCAGAGTCTTCTGCTTCTGAATCTTCTTTTTCTTTTCGAGATTCTTTTTCTAACAGATCTTCATCAACATCTTGATTTCCAGTCACAATTTCCAGATCTTTTTCATTCAAGGCCTGATTCGCATCTAGATTCTCCAGATGTTGATTTTCTTGCTGATCATCAGATTCTTGATCTTCAGGATCTCATTCTGAATCAGAATCAGTTGTTGTCTCACTTTCTTCATCAGAATTATCAGGAGGTGGTACACGAATGGTGTGACTTGCATGCACCCACCTTTTCAGACCTCTACACTTTATAGCATTTGTTGTGACAAGAATTACTTGTCTTGCCTTTTGCCATCTAGGTACTAAACAGTTTCTCCTTCGATGAACTTTGGTTCTCACCCAATCTCCAGGCAACAGATCATGAGCTTGTTCTTTCTCCTTAGTTATTACATCTGTTCCCACCTGATGAAATACAGAATTAAGTACATCAGAAAGGTTTTGACAGTATTCAATGATTGCACTTCATTAATACTCAAAAGCTTGCCAACTGGAACAAATGCTTCCCTCATTACTCTGCCCATTAAGATATCATGGGGACTAACAGCCTTATTCATCAAGGCCAAATCGTTTCGCAAAGGGCCAGATTCTGAGAATCTGGCCCTTTGCGAGTGCGATTTTTGCATTTGGGATTCAACATCCCAAATGCAAAAATCGCTTTTTGCTAATTCGCATATTTGCGAGGATTTACATTTAAGGAATCTCTATTTGAGATTCCTTAAATGTAATTCATCATCCATTTTACAATTGCGAAATCGCAATTTCAGGCCGCAATTTACCGCGAGGTCAAACCTCGTGGTAAATTGCGAAAACTCAGAAAAATGCCTTTAAATGCATTTTTCTGAGTTGCACGTTACACACACACATGTCCTTTGGACATGTGTGTGTGCAACACCTGTGTTAATTTCCATTGCAGGGGTGCTACAGGGTGTCCTTTGGACACCCCTGGCACCCTTGTACTCGCAATCTCATTTGTGATTAGCTAATTGCTAATCGCAAATGAGGAATGACTCCCCATGCATTCCTACGGGCCTTTTGGCCCATAGGAATGCATGGGGAGTTATTCCTTATTTGCGATTAGCAATTAGCTAATCGCAAATAAGGAATCAGTGGGAATCGCAATTAATATTGCGATTCCTACATGATTACCGTTTTGCGAGTCTCAAATAGCGATTCCTTATGATTCGCTATTTGAGCCTCGCAAAACGGCCCGTTCATGAATCAGGCTGTAAGGCCTGTTTTTTTCTCTGGAGTACTTCTCAAAGACATTAGAACAAGTGGAAGAGCATCTGTCCATTTTACTCCTGTGGCTAGACACATTTTTGAAATCCTGTTTTTTATTGTTCCATTTATCTGCTCTACAACACCTGATGCTTCTGGTCTGTATGCACAATGCAGCTTCTGTTCAATGTTTAAAGCTTCACAAATCAGTTTTAGCAATCTGTTTTCAAAATGCGTTCCACGATCACTTTCAATAGTTACCGGAAAACCATATCTAGGTATGATCTCCCTCAAAAGCAATTTTGCCACAGTGACTGAGTCATTATGACGGGTTGGGAAAGCTTCCACCCATCTTGAAAACAGACAAACAAATACAAGCACATATTTGAGCTTGTTGTGCTTTGGCATATCAATGAAATCCATCTGTAATCTGGTAAAAGGACCACCCTCCCGTCCTATGGTTCCCAAACTTACAACAGTTTTCCTGTTCGGATTCATTTGTTGACAGGTCAAACATCTTTGGCAAAGTGACTCTGCTATGATTCTGAATTTTGGACTGAACCATGTTTCTCTGAATAGTCTGATCATGGAATCTCTCCATAAATGCCCTGGACCATGGTACATCCGTGCAATGTCAGCAATCATACAATTTGGCATTACTGGTCTGCCATCTTTGTAGACCCAAACTCCATCTTCCTCTCGCTGTCTGCACTCTGCTTTTAACCATGTGTTTTTCTCTTCTTCATCTGCCTCATCTTGTAATTTTTTTACTCCCTGCCATGTTTCAACTACAGATATTAGCATGAGAGAGTTCAACATGTGACTTTTGTCTTTTTCCCGATTGATTGAGTAAATATTCTTTGCACAGTACCTTGTAATTTCATCTGCGTAAGCGTTACCTTTGGTAATGTAATCCTCACCTTTTTTATGAGCTGCACATTTTACGACAGCAATTTGTTCTGGTAATTGAATGCCATCAATCAATCTTTGGATCAACTTTGCATTTTTGATTGGCGTTCCCGCAGAGGTCAAATAACCCCTTTGAGACCAGAGCTGACCATAGTCATGAACTATGCCATACCCATATTGACTATCAGTCACTATGGTCACTTTTTTACCAGCTGCTTTTTCACAAGCTCGAATTAAACCAATTAATTCTGCAATTTGGGCTGAACGAATCCCATCAAGAGGTGAACCCTCTACAACATCTGAAACTGTACATACTGAGTATGCTGCTCTCAGAATTCCTTCGTCTGATCTTAGACAGGAACCATCAACAAAGTAAATCAAATCAGATTCAGGTAAAGGAACATCTTTTATGTCCTGTCGAGGTTTGGTGCAGTAATCTACAACATCCAGGCACTCATGATCAATGTCAGTTTCATTATTAACCTCAGTAACAACTCCATCCGGTAATAATGTGGAAGGATTTAAATTCACACATCTTGCAATAGAAACATTATCTGATCCCAGAATTGTCTTCTCATATTTTGTCAATCTGTTACTGGTTAGATGCTGAGTTTTGCTTCTGGTAAGAAGAATTTCAACTGAATGAGGTACATATACTTTTACAGGAAATCCCATAATGATACCCTCACTTTGTTCAAGACTTACACTTGTTGCAGCCACTGCTTTTAAGCAACCTGGCAAAGCTTTTGCAACAGGGTCCAAAACAGCTGAGAAATAAGCAATTGGTTTTCTCAGTTTTCCATGTCTCTGGATCAGGACTGCCAGTGCAAAACCTTCCCTTTCACTGCAGTACAACTCAAACTCTTTTTCATAGTCTGGCATACCCAAAGCTGGAGCTTTGCATAAGCTTCTTTTTAACTTTTCAAATGCTTCTAATTCAACTTTTGACAATCTGATAGGATCTTTTATGTCTGCTTTTGTCAGTCTTTGGAGTGGTTTTGCAATTACCGAAAATCCACTAATCCATTGACGACAATATCCAACCATTCCCAGAAACATTCTGACCTGTCTTTGTGTTGTCGGGGGCTGTATTGCTCGAATCATTTTAATTCTTTCAATAGTCACTTGTCTGATTCCTTTTGCAATTCTGTGACCAAGATATTTTACTTCTTGTTTGCAAAACTGTAATTTCGCAGGTGACACTTTATGTCCCTCATCTGCCAATCGATTTAAAAGAGTAATGGTGTCAGTTACACAATTTTCTCGTGTCTTTGCTGCCAAAAGCAAGTCATCAATATACTGGACCAATGTTGAATTTCCAAGTAAAATCAGATCTTCCAGGGATTTCTTTAATAACTGATTAAAGATAGACGGACTCTCAGTATACCCCTGTGGGATATGACACCATGCTAAAATGCGGTTCTGGAACCTAAATGCAAAAAATTGCTGGCTCTCTGGATGCAGTGGAACTGTAAAGAAGGCATTACATAGGTCAATGACCGTATACCATTCTGCATCATGCGGAATCTGATAAAGAATTACCGCAGGGTTTGGAACAATTGGGCAACATGGAACAACAATTTGGTTAATTTTTCTTAAATCTTGAACAATTCTGTATGTTCCATTCGCCTTTTTGATACCCATAATCGGTGAATTACAAGGGCTACTCTCAATTTCTTTTAGTACACCTTGACTTATGAATTTTTCAATCACTGGAATAACACCTTCAATTATCTCAGCTTTCATTTTGTATTGTGGAACATTCAGAAAATCTACTCCTTGTTTTACAGTTATTTTTACTGGATCCACATTTTTCATAAGACCCATATCATTTCCAGTTAGGTCCCAAATTTCTGGTTTGACTGGCTTTTTGAGCTCTTCTGGCAAATCATTTTTGTCAAAGACAGGAAATAATAATTTCCTTTCCTCTTCGACCATCAACATTGTTAATTTGTATAGACCATCTACTTCTGATGTTTGTAACTCAATGCCATCTGGTGAGCAATATATCTTGCAATTCATTTTGCACAATATATCACGACCCAACAGATTTACTGGACTACTGTCACAAACCAGACACCTGTGTTTATCTTTGTAATTTCCAATCTCAACTTGTACAGGCTCTGTCAGACGTGTTTTAATTTGCTGATTTGCTACACCTACAACTTGGATGGACTCACCAGAGAGAGGAAGGTTTACTATTTCTGTTGATCTAACAGTAGAACGGGTAGCACCTATGTCCACAAGAAAAGTGATATGTATATCATTCACTTTACAATTAACAAATGGACCAGACTGATCTACCTCAAGAGTGGGTCCAAGCACACACTCTTCTTCCTCCTTCAGGCACCGTCATGAGTAATCTTCTGATGAATCACTCTCTTCCTTATTTTTCATCCAAAACTGCTGAGAAGCATTTGACATACTCATTTTCGACACATTATTTACCTGATTACCTCCACAGAAACCTGTTTCTGGTGTAAACCTTTGAGCATTTACACTGTTTGGAAATGGTGCTTGTGGAATCTGGCTCTGCTGAATTTGGCTCTGTTGAATCTGGCTCTGCTGTATCTGGCTCTGCTGATTCGCTACCTGTCGCTGTAGCTGTCGCTGCTGACTTAACTTGTTTAACTGCTGCTGTAGCTGTTGTTGTTGCTGCTGATTAAACTCACTCTGCATCTGTGAATTCAATGAGGTATTTTTAAAATTTCTGGGCGGGTTTTTACACTCGCGCTTCCAGTGTCCAATTTCACCGCAATTAAAACATGGGAGCTTCTGTTTTAGCTCTTCAACATTTACATTAAATTTAGGTTTATTATTAAAATTATTCTTAAATTTGCCTTGATTTTGCTGTGCATTTTTATTTTCAAAAGCCATTTGCTGTTGCTCAGCTACCTTCACTTGTGCCCACATTGCCTTCTCTTTAAGGTTTTTCTGCTTGACATCTATCTCATCACTGCAATATTTTGCCTTTCTCAGGATGTCATCAACTGAAAGTGATTGCCAGCACATAATTCCATTTTTAATCATCTCACCAATTTCAGGTCTCAGGCCGTAGACAAATCTGTAAATAAAGTGACTCATGTCCTTTTCACTTAATTTTTCATAGCCACTGTACTGTTTAAATACTGACACTTTAATAAATCTGTCTACCTGTCGATACCATTCAACAGGCTTTTCTCTCAGCCGAGGGAAATCATTGGTAAACAACAGAATATCCTGTCTCGACCAAGGGACATGCACATATCCTCCACCTGCTATTTCCCTCATTGGAAATTCTGAAACAGTTTCACTTCTGACCCTTTTGTCTTGTTCTTTATTCTTTGACCATTTCATTCTCCATTTTCCTAATTCACCTAATCTTTTGAGAAAAACTATCAATTCTTTAATATGGGTCATTCTTCCAGTAGTATTGAGAATATCAATATCCTTTTCAGAAAAATCCACTCTATAATGTTTCTGCAAATGTTTCTGTTTGCTCAAATCAATTTCTAATTCAGCAGCCATTTCTTCCAGTTGCTCATACCTGTTTTTCGTTTTCCACTGAATACTCTTACAAATAAAAAGTAGTTCAACATCCTGATACAATTTCAGACTGTCAGTACCAATTGTGCCAATAATTAATTCCTCCAAATCAGCTTTTATTTTGCAACATCAAGCTTTTTAAATTCAGGAGCTTCTGGAGACAATGCATTTTGTGTTAAATCTATTCTATTTAAGCTTCTTTCTGAAGGACCTGGATCTGATTCTGCAACAGATGGTGTATGAGAACCTGTTAAACTTTGATTTAAAGTTAAATTTGGCATCATAGATTTTTCTCTATGAATTTCTGACAGTTCCGAATAACATTTTTAGCCACTTTTTTAATTTCTGCATTCAATGGAACTGTCAAGGCAGAATGTCTATTTTCTCCCTGATCAAAAACTGGCACAGCAGGACCAATTGTTACTGGTACTGTCACTGCTTCCATGCTTTTTGTTAATTGTTGAATTAAATCTTCCTTTGCTTTATTATAACTTGAAATTTCTGGCATATCAGCAAGAGTTCTTTCCTGATTACTTTGAAAAATATTTCTCTGTTCTGGAATTCTATTTTCTCTGGGTGTACTAGAATTATTTATTGATCCTACCCTTTCAGGTAATTTTAAAAATCTGGGTGAACCTTCATTAACTTCCCTAGGAGGTGCACTTGGAGAAGTTCCTTTAGAAACTCTCGGGAGGATTGAGAATCTACTTGATAAGGTGGCGGTTTGCGTTTAGTAGAATAAATGTCCTCTAAAATTGCATCATCTAATTCCTCATCAAGTCCACTTTTCTGTTGAACTTTCTTTTGACCTGGATGTTTAGTGATCATTATTCTCACTGGGTACAGACCATCATACATGTCTGCTTTTCTCCATCGTCTCACTTTGTCCTCATGTGTTTCTCTATTTAGAATCTGCTTTGAATTTCTAGGTGCTGAGCATTTGCTTTCACGTTCAAGTTCCATAATCTCAACCTCCCATTCAACTAAAGCCTCAAAGTGTGTAGGTCTAGGCTTTGGCACAAGATCCATCATTTTTTCTCTCAGGTTCCTTAAAACTTTCATATTAAATGACCCATCTTCTGGCCATGCTAATACACCATCCTTTTGTGTATAATGCGTCCAATTTTCAAACCAAATTACAGTATGATAACCATATTCGCCTTCCATATAGGCTGCGGGTGTTTTGTACTTATGAAGTAATTTACCACCACGCGTTTCAATTTTCTTGTCAGGTTTAAATACATTTTTCATTTTCTGAAACCATGAAGGCTTCTTTTTCTCTCCATCATACCAATAACTCATGTTTTAAATCAAAATCACTTATTCCAAAACGTTCAAAATGTTTTCTTGGTGTTCCGCTACTTCAGCCAATCCGTGCGCGAAAGACACCAACAAGCCAATCAGGTCAAGCTACGTCACCACCTTGCTCAACCAATAGAAATGCAGTATTCAGAACTGACCAATCTGGTATCAGCTCGTCACTGTCACGTCAACTAATCAGTGCGCTTGCTGTGACTTATGTTAGCCAATCACAGCGCGGACCAAAATGACGTACACTGCTGCTGCGGCTTCACTGTGTGTTACTCCGTAAACTCACACCTCCTTCACAAAAACTTTTCACAGCACCATTTTAAACAATACTTTTCCAATTAATTTCAATTAGAAACT
This sequence comes from Lissotriton vulgaris, assembly GCF_964263255.1. Lineage (NCBI taxonomy): Eukaryota > Metazoa > Chordata > Amphibia > Caudata > Salamandridae > Lissotriton > Lissotriton vulgaris. The sequence continues at coordinate 1,866,437,700 of NC_141685.1, read as the reverse complement.
ACAAATAAACAAACCACTTGTCTGTTTTGCTAAATAAAGTAATAGTTTCACAAACATTCAGAATTCTTTTCGCATGAAATAGACGACGCTATTTTCACAAATCCTTCACTCATTCAAACGGAAAAACCCTAATCATTCACACACAAGAACTTGGCAGGACTTTAACCAACCACAGAAATCGTCAAACGTTAATAAGAATAGACGACGCCATCTTACCCTTCACTCAAGCTCGAATAATTCTATTACTCTTTTCACAAAAAGTTTTAAAACGGGCTCACCAGGTCCCTATGCTTAATGCTACAATTTCATAGACGATCCTCACTATTACATTTAACCAGTCTCATCTAAGGTCCCTAAACTTGTGCTGTACGTCCACAACACTTTGCGATATATCCTATACCACAATTTTGAAACAGAACAAATGCACTGTGTATGTTTTCTAGTCACACTACTCTTTTGCCAGCAAACAACTAGGAATTTTTCACACTGCAGGAAAAATCCTTTCGATTACATACAACAAATGAACAAACTTAACAACATGTTTTAGACATGTATCCTATGTAATTAACATGTAACATGTCAGTTACCATAGTAACCGAACTCTGCTACCAGAGAATTGATCCAGCGTCACTATAGAAATTCTGTCTCTCAATAAGCACCAATCTCTACCTAATACTCACCATACTAATCAAAACTAAGGCCCATATAACAGAGACAGAAAAATGAGCAACTGAATCATGTGGCCTAATTAATCTCACTATCTAAACAAATTATGTACGTAATATACAACTGCAGTATAACATTTTATTCATAGATAATCAAGGAAATCATTTAATTAGACCACTTTGGTCAATGGATTAACTGATGGTAACGACTAAAATAATCAAGACCAGCTTGACGTTTTAAGTCTTTTATTTTAAAGTTTCAGAGTTTTAGTTTCAATCTCTTTATTAGCTCATTTTTTAAAAAGAAACATTTTTATTTGATCAGTATCAACCATTTGTTTATTGGCACAAAAGTCTGGCATTTCAAAATTGCTCAAAATTAATGAATTAAAATAAACACTAACCTTATTTCCCTAAGTTAAGCTTTCTGCCCTGTAAAGAAAAAGACATTCAAAAATGCATTTGGTTTTCTTACGTGTCCAAGGAAAAGGAAAATCGGACAGCACTTCGCCCTCAGGAACAGTCAGCCCCGCTCCCCTTAATGGGCTAAGTTATTATACTTTTTCTAACTCACTAATCTAACTAAACGATATATTTTTAATAATTTCAAGCAACCTGATTGGTTGCCATCTGTCAGACCATCGTGAGGCCACCGCTTCCAAATACCATAACGCCTCTTGTCATTGTCCTTTGACGTGAAGCGACAATGGCTTCCAAGGATTTTAAACATTATACTAAAAAGTTCACTGTTTCCTCCAGAGCTAGGCCAAACTGCCTCTGGTCACTTCCTTAGCCTTGGAATAATATCTTTTCAGAGCACATCACGCACAAATGTCTTTGTTTGAGCTTCAGTTTATTTCAGAGAAAAGTTTCTTTGAAAAAGCTTCAACATGGCTGTGCTTGGCTCCTCACAGTCAGGCTAAGCAACCCTCTCCAAAATTTCATAGACCTCAAGCCTTTCACTCGGGCTAGTATTTAAACAAACACAAAAGAGTAATTAATTCAAGTAATGAAAATCATTCTGTTACCCACTCTCCATTGCTAATGTTAACCCATTAGTATAAGTCACCTAGCAGAAGCACATAGAAAAGCAGCACATTTATAATCTACCATTCTTCATAATGTCCAGCAGGATTCTTCATAAATCTGAAAAGATAAAAAGATAAACAAACACAACATAAACAACAACATAACATAGACAATAGCACATATAAACTAAGCACATGCCATCAATTAATCAGCTGCATTAATGTTGACAAAGACAATAGGACAGACAAAACAACATTAGTTATGTATTATAAAACGTACTTGCAAATGCAACATGAGCACATTATCATTAGTCCCGCGTGTAATGCAATGATGAATTTTTAATCTAGATTGATTTAGTACAACAAACGTGCAATAACACATTAATATATTAGTTCATGTTACAAGGGATTAACTTCACAAGCCAGAATGAAATTATTTCTGAAACTCGCTCCATCACAGCATTAGAAACAGTTTTACTTTTTTTTATAATAAACGCACAAAACTCAGACAGCTGTTATACCAATCTTACAGCCTCTCAGCACCGTGGTGCTAGCAGATTGGAGTGACTCAGTGAGAAGGATCATGTCTGGAGGTGGGCACCAGCCAAGTTTCTACTCACAGGGCAGGTAATGCAGGGTCACGTGTGCTGTGTGTGAAGCCATCCAAAGCTGCCAAAACCAAGCCAGCATAGCCAGCGAGCTCAAACCTTGCCACATAAATGTGGAAAGCGGAGGTCAAGTGCACTGGCTGAGATCACAGTTTCTCCAATAGATTGGTAAAGAAGTCCTGTGTTTTACAATCAGCTCGTATGTACAATTCTACTGTGGACATGGACTGATGGATGGGAGGACGGACAGACAGAACACTGCTTCGCATGAATTTGTCAGGCCAAAGATGCAGGAAGCTATTGTAGATGCCTGGTGTTTGTTTCACACAGTAAAGCTCCTAGATAAAGCAAGAGCATCTAGAAGCAGAGATGGCGCTCATGAGTAGTGTGGGGGAGTTACTCCCTGGTCGTGACGTAACTGATGAGGGAGGACATTAAGTATTTAACTGTATTACTGGGAAGATGCCACACAATTCTCCATTGAAGCTGACCTAGGGGACAGAGCTTTGGGCCCCTGGCCTTCCATAAGTTACATAGGATGGCTCCCTGGAGGCGCAAGAGCTGTCAGATTATCTGAATTGTATAAATAGTGTTCAATGCTGAAGCTTGTAGATCCAATTCATAGAAGACGTGTGTTCATGAGACAGGCCGGTGACCAGACACTCCTATCTCCGACAAACAGTGAGAATGTATATATGTGTTCATTGCACAACTGGCAAAAACTTTTTCATGGTTCAGTAAGTCATGGTTCAATACTTAGTGATTAGGATTTGGTCATTGTTTAGCCTTTGTGGTTTAGGCACTCATGATTACAGAGGTAGTTGTTTAATCATAGAACCGCTCCTTTCAGGGGCAGAAGGCCTGTGCCATAGTCAATTTCTATAAGAATAGTGCACTCTGGGATAGTTTCCTGTAAGGAAAACAAGATGTGCTGTAAAAGCGGGCAGGGATGCTCCTGGTAACTTTATTCTTATTGGTTAGGGAGAGTCCAGGAGTTACCCCTACTAACTGGCTACAGAATTAAACAAAAATGAACCTCACCTCTACCTCCTCAGAACAATTTCTGGGCCTGCTGTCGAAAAGAAAAGGATTGCATCTGCTGTCCGAAACCTGTGAGGGAACATGAACTTGTATGAGGACCTGAAGTGCTGGACCAGCTCCCACTAGCACCCAGGAAAAAGGAGTTGTCTCAAGAATCTGCCTTTTTACTGAAATTCCATACCATATAAGCAACAGCAGCAGTTCTGGGATCAACAGTACTTATAGGCTCACTAAACTGAATTGCAGCTGCATTTTGCTTCCCAGCTAGTTGACAGGGTACCTCACTTTCCTTGCTTGCACCAGGGGTCATAGCACTACTATGGTTTTACTGCAGTGCAGTCAAATTTGGTAATGTTTTCTGGCACCACTGCTTTATCCATTAATTAATCTATGCAGCAGAATGCATGTAGTATGCAATGCTGGCAATAGAAATTTCTACTCCTGGTAGTAATGCATTTTCCTCATGCATTAGCAATGCATCAACGCGCGGTTAGTATAAGCAGAATGACACGTGCATTGATCCCACACCAAACTGCATCTCTTTGCATATTAAAAATGCAGAGAGATTTGCACATGTCCCACCCTTTGCTCAGCCCCTTTTCACACTCTGGGGTATATTTACAAGCCTCTATCACCACAGGAACCCTACTTTGATAGGCGTTCTTGTAGCAATAGGGACTTCGCCTTATTCACAAGGCGGCGTTAAGCCATGGCTTAACGTCACCTTGTGAATGAGGCACCAAAGGAGTGGGCAATGGAAGTTGTAGTTGGCGTTCCGCCGCAACATCCATTGATTTTGATGCTGTCCTATATGTACAAGGGTTGTGTAAATATGGGTCACTGCCAAAATTAAGACCAGCAAAAACCTGGATTTAAACAGCCAATATGAGCAGAAATGCTTTGTTTCTCCTTGTTTTTCATGTTTCTATGTGTGCTGCATTGTGCAGCACACATAGAAACAGCAAAGCGCCAAGTCGTCCTTGCTTGCACATGAACAATTATTTTAAAAATGATGAGTTGCAATTTTTTTGTGTGCCGCACAAGCAGCACACATAGAGGTTGGAAATTGCCATTTATGGTTGTTATGTGTAATCATTTCCCACATGGCAGACACCCTTGCATCATAGTGCAAGCATGCCTGTGTTGGCGCTAGGCATTTAAATCTAGTGCAGGCTGAAATGCTGGGCTGCACCGTATTTTTATATAATGCAAATGAGAGGCACCCCCCGCGAGTAGGGGAGGGGTGCCTTTAGTGGGATTTCGTGCCCAAGGGAACGGTTTCGTTTCACTGGAAGTGGGCAAGGGGAGGGGCGCAAAGGAAAGCGAGGATTGAGGGAGGCGCGTGGTGGTCCCTCCCCGTAGGCGATAAGACTCCTGGACTCGAGGGTGTAGCCCTATTTGTCCTCTAGCCTCTGGGGATTGCTGAAAGGCGCAGCGGGAGCAGTTGCCTGAGTGTGGGCTACCTGGGCCCGGCGGCGCTGGCGATGATTCGCAGAGGTGAGGGGCCTCACGGCGTAGCGGGGAAGCATGCGGGGCATTGATGACATCAACGGCATTAGAATATGGAAAGATTTAGGGTTAATGAGATGGTGCGGTAGAAGGGCTCTTCTTACGTGGTAACGAAAGACCCATGCCAGCTTTGGAAACGCGCACAGCTGAACAACTCTGAAGATCGGTTTCTCAGCTGACTATTAGCTCTTGCCAGAAAACGAGCTCGCGGGGGGTGACTCTCATTGCGTTTCTCGATGCTGATTAACCAGTTTTTCTATTAGATCCAAACAACTATGCAGGCGCAGAGCAATAAAATGTCATATTATTCTATCTAAAAGAGATATGCTTGTGTTTATCTGCTGTGTTCTTTTGCTGCCTTGCCATGGTCGCAAATTTACACACTGAATTGTGCCTGGACAAGAAGGTTGTTTAGTGTCAACAAAAGAATACGGGCTCCCTCTTGTGGGCAATTGTATCACGCAAACTGCAAAATTACAGGAGATAGTCAGTGAGACGGGCTCACGGGTGGATAGACGTGTATATAGGCAGACAGTCTTGCAGGCAAGATGCACAAATGGAGGCAAAAATACACAGTCCTTCAAATGGGGTGTTTGGTACATTTATGGACAGACAGACAGATACTGATAAATACAGATTTATGGATTGATGGGAATCGAAATAACATAACACGGGTATTTGTAAAGTGCACGTTCGGTCAAAAGGGTATTTGGGCGCTGAATAACGGATGCTTATTGTTGACCGTTAATCAGTCCATATTATAGTAAACGTTTGGCAGCCCCTAGCTATTGCCTCGTTAGGGTGCTGATTTGGGTTCGGAAAACGGAAGAGGGATGTTTTTATATATTTTCAGTTTTAGCACTTTAAATATTTGGCATATTTGTTCCCGAGTAGAAAATGTTTTCTAAAGCTGGTTTGAGCGCGGGAATCGAAATAACATAACACGGGTATTTGTAAAGTGCACGTCGGCCAAAAGGGTATTTGGGCGCTGAATAACGGATGCTTATTGCTGATCTTTAATCAGCACAGCTAGAGGTTATGTGGAGGTGATGAGGTGCACAGAAGTTAATTGCTGTATTTTATTCTTCCTTTTATGACGGCGGCGCATCACGTGAACATGGCGGCAACGGGGTCGCAGGTCGGCGACTGGCAGGAACTGGCGGAGAGGCAAGGTATCAATGGCAGCAGACATGGGCGAAGGTGGCTGTGACTGGCAGGAACTCGAGGAACGACAAGGTCTCAATGGCAGCAGACATGGGCGAAGGCTGCTGTGCTCCATATGTTAACTAAATTTTAGGCGGTATGCAGATTGGCTCAGGCCAGGTGTAGCCAGTTTGGTGGAGAGGGTAGCCCAAGAGCAACACAGACCCGGCTTTGCAGCGCTGCAAAGCGTCTAGCATAGACGGTGTGGGCGGGCTGATGCCACAGAGGGCTGGGGGAGCACAGGTAAGTGCAGGGAAGATAAGCATTGCACAGGTTAGGTAGCCGCAAGATGAAATGTGGGACTTGGAAGGTAGCACACGGGGACGGGAGCCAAGCATAAGTACCTCTAATGGGAACAGGTACACATGGCAGAAGAGAAAATATAGTTTTCTGCCTTTGGGAAACGCTGGAATGAGGAACCTGTCCTCGGGGTGGGAAAAGGGCTGTGCAGCATCGCTACCCTTAGGTGGTATCGCATAAGGCCGGGCCCGTGCTCAGTATTAGCAGGGCACAGGAGGGCTACAAATGCAACCGGGGGGAGTTGCAATTGGGCATCCGGTGTGCTTTCCTAGGGGGAATAAATAAGTAAATCGTTGCCCAAGAAAGCGGTTACATCAAAGGTGACAAAGATAAGGCGGAGTTAAAGTAGCAAACTTAAGATACTCGGAAGGGGGAGAGGAAGTGGCCAAGCAACTAAGGCGGTCGCTTGCTGAACTTGGAAACCAGGTTCGAGTCTCGGCAGAGACGCATAGCATGCGGTGATTCGTGACAAACCGATCTTTTAGTGATATTGGATCAGCATCAGGACCCTACATAATATGGAGCCCGGGGATAAAGAATTATCCAGTCTTGGCAGGGATGCTTAATAGGTGGTGGCTCTGGACTGGTCAATTAATCCCCATGCCAAAAATAGAATCCAGGTTCCGTGGGTAAGGTGAATGGGGCCTTGGGCTTAATCGATCCGAGGGTTTTCCGGTGCTCAGCACCAGCATTTAGAGCAATAGAGCTTACAACGCTAATTCCTGACCCCCAAACCATTCTTTCAGTTTTGGGGGGCCTTGTGCACTCTGAAGTGGTGCAAGTATAGCAGTGTGACGGCTAGTAGTGTAAGTACTGTGATGGCCAGCGAAGGCAGTGGCAATGGAGGGTGCAAGCTGGGATGGCTTCCTCATGAGGGCCCTAGCACTTATGGGATTGCACGTTAAGCATTTAGGGGGCTCATGTGAAACGCTGTGGTACTTGGGTCTAGCTCACACTCTGTAGAACTCCGCGCAGGGTTTTTTCTATTAGGCCCGGAGAGATTAAAGATATCCAGCTAGCTAGTGGAGACAACTACTTTGAAAGTTAAGCCGAGTTGAACGCTCATTTGCTAATTGGGTCGGGTGGTTTTAGTTTTGACTGACAGACCGGCATGACGTTTGTCAACACAAACTAGGAGAGTGCACAGTTATGTCAGAGTCTCATTACGTGGCAAACAACACGACTGCTCAGCGCTTTGACCGAGTGAGGGAGTTTTTCAGGGTGCTAACACGGAAAGGGGTTTTAAGGAGCTGCATGGCAGGCGGTAGTCCTGCACGCAGAAAATGAAGCCGGAACTAGTCTGCCAGGTTTTACATTAATTTATGGTGCTGACTCCCGATAAAACATATAACAATCATGGCTACTTGCTCCATCTCATGGTATTATGTCATTGTTCTGGTTCCGCGGCAGATGCGAGCGTAATGCAGGATAGCGCCTCCACATAGGCGGAGCTTAGATCAATGCACAGTGAAAGGACGAGGGGCTTGAGTAAGGTACCCATGTGGCGGGGCGGGGGTGTTCCACAGAGTGGGGGTCTTAAGCAGCAAAGTGCTACAGCGTTACAGGGACTGCCGCAAAGAGGCAGCAAGAACAATGAATGCCCTGGTGGAGGTGGGCTCACAGCTATCCAGGTCAGGGGCGTGAGACCCAAGAACACATTGCCAGGTCGAAAGCAGAAGAGGGCAGGCAGCGAGTCACGTTCAAATCTCGTTAAGGGTGTTGGAGAGGTTTTCATGGGGAAAGAAACCTTAAGGTAAGACTGGATTGTCGGCTCCATCTCGGTGAGGATTTCAGAAGGTACTTTGAAGTTGCTCAAAAGTGGTTTCAATGATACATTAAACAAGACTGGTAACACCGGCATAAGTGCCCGGGGGGAACCCTGGTTTTAGGACAGTCCTGATAGAAAGATAGCGTCCTATTCTAAGTATTGGTAGTCTGTTAGACCCATAGGGATGGGGACAGTTACAAGGGCACCTTTGATGCTCATTCATTCCTGGGGGATGTGAATAAGAGGAAGTCAAATTTAAGTAGCGCAGAGGAGTTTGGCATCAAAGACAGCAGGGAGGTTTAAAGCTCGAACAGGCAGTCATTACCTGAGTCGGGAAGGAAAGTAACCATCCGCAACTGCGCAGGAGCCTTTTCAATGCTGTGGCATTGTCAGAAACCAGATTGCAAGGAAATAAAAATTATCGGCTTGGATAGGTATGAAGAGTTGTACAACTACACAGCTTTCAATGTTGGGATAGCTGTACTTAAATGTCCTGTGTGATGGCTGAGGCTGCGCAGCATAATTAAGATGGAGTGGGTAAGGCATTTGGAAGGCTCGTCCCACTAACAGGTGGTGAAGCCCTCGGTGAGGATTGAAGGTGCGCAGCGCAGTTAACATGGAAGGGGTAAGGCATGTAAAAGGCTTGTCCTGATAATAGGTGGCGAAGTCCTGGGTGAGGACTACGGGGCGCAGAACAATTAACATGGACGTCCCAACAACAGGTGGCAAAGTCCTGGGGAAGGACTAGGGGTGTGCAGCACATTTAACAAGGATTGGGTAACAGGTGGCTGAGTTTTTGTGCCATGCTATGCAAGTAAGAGGTGGAGGTGAGGAGTTCGGGGCGCAGAACAATTAACATGGACGTCCCAACAACAGGTGGCAAAGTCCTGGGGAAGGACGGGGGGCGCAGCACATTTAACAAGGAGCGGGTAAGGCATTTGTAGGCTTTCCCAATAACAGGGGGCTGAGTTTTGTGGCATGTTATACAAGCAAGAGGTGGAATGGCAGACAAATTCAATATTATGGTAGCTCTACTTAGGTTGACAGTCACAGACATGCGGAGTGGCTACGTATTTTGAGCATCATCAGTCCTCGGTGGGAACCGAGGGTGCACAGCTCAAGTAACATGGAATGGGTAAGGCATTTTAAGTGCTCATCCCAGCAGTAGGGGAAAAAAAAAAAAAAAAAAAAAAAACTTTAATACACAGGCAATGTGGGGAATTGGCATACAATCAAGGTACTTTAGGCTAGCTGTACTTAAATTGCCAGTTGCTTGCATGCCGGGTGGCTCTGGGGGGGACGTAAGCCAAAGGCAAACTGTGACTGGGGGACTGCTGGTGTGGTAATTCCTGTAGAAGCAGAGCAGGGCAGATTTTGGCGCATCAGGAGGAGAGAGCGCACAGGGTGAAGGGAATTCACCATCATTGGATAGGGTTGGAGGAGCTGCATTTGGGGGACCTCACGGCCCATTTATAGGGAGCGCTTAATAAAGGCATGGAATTGTTTGTCCAAATTACACTGGGGGGCATAGCATCACATACAAAAGGTGAAGCCCAGAGCGTTACAACAGAAAGTTGAAGCAGTTTTTTTTGGGGGGGGGGAGGGCAAGAGCGCCAGTGGGCTCCTTGCCCTGTGGCGGGGTCCCGGACAAGAGGAAAAGGCCGGGGATTTCTTTTGGCGGAAACTGGCTGACCCTGCAACAGGGAGGCAGTCATTGGGGCTCTGGGCTGGCGATAGAGGGGGGCTGTCCTGCTGGTGGCCCTTGGACTCTCCGGCCCTACCCTAGTAGCCGGTGCTTGGATGAAGCAACATGATTCCTCATATGGAAGTAATGGTAAGGGTTTGGTTGTGTCCTGCTGGTACAACACCCCTCAAGAGTGATCTAGAGATGATGAATTGTAAATACATGGTAACCTGGGGGTGCATATGTATACCGCGACTCCTTATGTTCAGTAATGTTAAGGGGTTGGGTTGTGTCCTGCTGGTACAACACCCCTCAAGAATGGATATAAAGATGACGAATTGTAACTACATGGTAACCTAGGGGTGCATATGTATACTGCGACTCCTTATGTTCAGTAATGGGAGTATGTTATGGTTAATTAAACTGGTAAAAATTGAAGGTTTATCAACAAATAAAATGGTGTTATTTGATAAGTAATAAAAGCTACGCAGTGAACACCAACCACTTGTAAAGTGTCTTTGTGGCGGGGTGGTGGACGAAGGGCACGTGATATCCCCACTATATTGCATCCATTGTGCATTTTTCAGATCTGAAACTATTTTTCCGAAACGTAAACACCGAGTCCAGAGCACACGTAAAGTTAATTGCTGTAACACGAGTAATGTGTAAGTATCACAGTTTTTGTAATGAAAAAATAGTAGGGAAACAAGACCGACAAACAAAAGTTGATATTTTTGGTTTTATATAGGATTGTGGTCTTCATTCAATAGGAGATCCAAAGAAACAAACCAGCAGACACGTGTTTCGTCAGACGGGTAGTTAACCGTGACTGTTCAGGGCGGTGGACCGGTGATAATTTCAATCCGGTCCTGATCGGGGCAAAGGGTTGCGGAAAGCCACTGTGGGCCTGTATCGTAAGGGTTAAATCAAAGCACTAGGAATTCACAATGACGGGCGGGTACTGCCGTCCATAGTACAAAAGTGTCAGCACGCTGGACTGCAGCGCGGGGTGCCGAGAGCCGAGTGCTGTGCTGTTAGCGGATAGTGCAAGCATGCCTGTGTTGACGCTAGGCAGCTAAATCTAGTGCCAATGCATGCTGAAATGCTGGGCTACACCGTATTTTTATATAATCCAAATATTGCATCCTTCGTGCACTTTTCAGATCTGAAACTATTTTTCCGAACCTGTGCATTCTGTTCCTCCTCTGTTCTATTGCAGATAAGGAAACATATTTTTTATTTTCACTATAGATTAAAATAAAATCAAATGCAATGTTTATTCACAAATCGAAAGAATTTTCCAACACCTACGTGCAGCACAAACTCTGCTCTTGTCTCATAGTTAGTTTACATTGCAGGTAAATTGGGTTGTCAATTTCCTGGGTTTATTGTCAAAGCTTTGCCATTCTATTGCTGTTATAAAATCTTATTTTTCAGGCCTTGTTTTTCAGTACACGTAACTAAATCGCACCTGCTAGAGATATAGCCGGGGAAGACATAATCCCCTTCACCACCTAGCAGGAGCCTTTAACAATAAAGTCAAAACTAGATGGCCAAGAAGATTCTTTCAGACTGCATTATAAATAACAATATGTAGCACCTGATTTTAATTATGCAATTCAGCCTCTTGGATTTTATAGTAATTCATAAACTGCTCCAGCAGACTTTGCCTTATTTATGAGAAGAATAGAACTCATCAAATTACATGTTATATTCAATTGCATTCCTTATATACTCCAATGAAACAAAACGCTCCGGTAAGCACTGAGCCCGTAAGATGAAGATTAAACATATAATATGGAATCTATTGTGAGTCAAAAGATGAACACTGCATCTTCTAATGAAAGTGACACTTTCGTCAGACCAAGGTTAACCATCAAATTGTATTACAGAATGTAATAGCATACTCCAAAACATGAATGTGATATATTGTATACAACATGATCGTTTGGAAACTTTATCTCAAAGTACAATGTTTCCTGAAACAAATTTAAAATCCTTTATTATACATTAAACAGAACGTTAAATTTGTCTCTGATTACAACCTTAGCACCAAAAAGCTTCATAGTTTCTATATGACCTTACAGAATTTTTTCTGCTCCATTTGAGGCCTTCAAGTATTGGCAAAATGAAAACAATTTATGAAAGCAGCTATCTTTTTTAGAAGGTCAGAATCATACAAAACTGCCACTAGAAATTGCATATATATATATTGTACTTTAAAAATATGTATACTATTTAAATATTTGCTTCTAGGAAAAACAAATTCATACTGTGGTAAATAAGCTGTTTTGAAAATGGCCAATATTTCAGAATGGAATGTTTATTTTGTTATGTGAAGCAAATTGAATATGATTATTTTCTTCAATAAGCAGTCCTTCTGAATGCGGACTTGAGATCTCATGACGTTCACAACATGAAGTCAATTGGCAGAGGCATAAATACAGTCAGATATGGAACATTACAGTGGATGGTTGTTTTATTCAACACAGGACAGAAAGAAAGGGTGTGACCTTGTTTTTGGGTGGGCACATTCCTAACAGAAAATACCTTTTCCTGTTCATAACAATGTTCGCCTATCCACAGCTGCAATGATGAAAAATGCACAGTAAACTTCTGTCCAACAAACGTGCTTTAGGCTATATTGTACTTGGTATGTGACGGGTGGGATTTCTGTCACATTTGTGATGAAGTACTCATTAAAATTAAAATTCTAAATCAGTCCCTAAATATGAACTGCTGAGGTCACCATGTTGGTTAAGCCTCAAGTTAAGTCCTTTTTTCTTTGAATCAAGTATCTACTAACTTTATGATGGAGGTATGATGAAGGTTAGTCGTCGTTGATTCGGCCAGCTAACGATAAAACTGATGTAAACAGAGGAGAAAGGAAAGAAAGAAGAACACTGCATATTTGAACACAAATTATTTTTTGGAGGATCATAGTGCATTATTTCAAAGCTCTAAAGGGTATTTATTTTAGAAAGTTCAACACCCACTTTAACTTTTATTTTGTAAATAAAAGAGCGATTTTCCGCTGAGATCCTCCAAACGAATTCTTCATTCCAATGCAAGCCACTAGGAAGTGGCTGGTCTAAGGAGTCACAACTGAAAAGCCATAAAATGCAATAGTTTGCACATTTGCAGGTGCTCCAGCAGCAGGAACATTTTAACATGTTTTAATGTTCCTTGAAACACATGACATGAAATTAGCCTATAATCGAACATCATGCAAGATGAACCCATATGATATTAGATCCACATATGCTTCTGTTAAATGTGCCTCTCCATATAGTGCATGGATGAGATGGGCAGCGTGAATACTAATGGATTATGCTGGATTTATGAAGGCAAAACCCCCTCAAAGGGTTCTTGATTAACCTAGAAAAATGGTATCAAAGAAATATTCTCTTACAGTATGTTTTGTTTATTCGATCCCTTGTGGTTGCTTCATTTGTGTTCTAAACACCTTACATTCCTCCTCTGTCATCACAGCCCACTCTGAGATTCTGAAGCAATCGTGACAATAGACTTACCACATCTCCCAGGGTATCTATGCCTGATTCTTTCACTGCTGAGGTTCCTTCAGACACTAATAGCATTGCCATCAGCAATCCAAAATGGGTGAACACTACTGCATCCTTTCATCTTCATCCTCCCAAAAGGGATTGATGTCAGTACATATCGCAACCTTCAAAGGTTGTAACCAGTTGTTATTGCGTTTCTCCTAATACCAGGTAAAATGGCGCTCAGAGCTTCCAAATGAGGGTTTGTTGTGAGCTAGTCCTCACTTGGCTCCTTGGAAGTCCTGCTGATATCGGTACCCTTGAGTATTCCTGGCTAATGCGCTACATTCTTGGAACTTATGTAGCAGACTATTGTTAAACGTATGATAGATCTTCAGCCTCTGCAAAAAAAATATTCTCACTAATATAACATACTTCATTTTCTGCTGCTTTTGCCAGGATTCCCCTATTTCATGACCAACCCCATTGTATTTGTACATGCCAAGATGTCGATGTTGGTATTTGCTCCTGCTTAGAATAAATAAAGACTTATCCCATCATATTCTTATTACCCTTTTAACCTCATGCGCGCTAGCGGAATTCCGCTCGCACGCTGAGATTTTTTAAATCGCATGTTACGTGACGAGCTGGGCTCGTCATCAGCGTGCGAGGAGGCTACGCCATGACGAGCCCAGCTCGTCATCAGCGTGGAAGGGGTTAATAAGACATAGGACAAGGTCATGCAGTACTTGTGTCTATGCCATTGGAAGGGTAGTGGGAAGGGGAGCAGGGAGTGACAGAGACAGATGCTTATATTCAAATGAAACAGGATTCAGGCCAGCTCTGGGCTAATGGAACTCTAATTACAATCACTGTAAACGGTGCGAGTGTAGTATAACCAATTTAGGGGTCTCCTCTGGCTTAGGCCAGAACATCGATGGCCAATATGTCCATTGTGAAGGGGACTACAAGGCTAGGGGGATGGGCTGCCATAACCAAAACATGTCCCATGGCCTCATTTTCTTTGTGGCCTTCACCAGTGTGAGGCTGCTCTGAACATTTTTGCCAGGGATGATTTTGGTTTCCAATCTGTCCCTGTATTAGGCAAAAATCAACAAGCATTTTTTTAAAGAAATCATCTTTATAACAGTGGAATAAAAATTCAGAGTTTGACAATAATTGGGATTTTATTTATAAAAAAGGTTCAAGGATTTTAAAAATAAAAGATCACTTTGGAAGTGGCAGGGCTGCTTTCAACTTTCCAGTTGGCAGCATTTAAGAAGTATTTTACTGCAGGCATAGTTCAAGCCTTATTTATTAATTTTAAAAGTTTTATGTAGCACGAACAAGACCCATGAGGGTATCAGAGCGCTTTAGAGATGAGCGATACAGAGGAGGCATATAGATCAGCTAACTGGATAATCAAAAGTACAGGGGGAGAAAAACCTTAGGCCGGCAGAACAAGGCATAATCATAAACAGTCAAAGCATGTAATAAGGGAGAGGGACATGTGTCAGAGCAGGCCTGGAGAATAGTAGATGAAGAATAAGCAAAGCAGATTGCAAATGTCACAGCGGCGGAAGCTCGGGGATCTAATGACAAAGTAAATATGAAAAATGCAAAAAGAAGTAACTCTTCGAAAAACCCAAATCAAAATACAATCACACAAGTCTGGTAATAAACAAGGGCGCAGCTGGTGCATCTTTGAGTGCTTGTCGGGTGTGGGGTTCTAGGGCCGGAATTTGTTCATCAATAGCACTTTAACTTCCTTTTTCAAAGATATTGTTGAGGTGTTCAACCTGATTTTAGGGGGCAGTGAGTTCCAAATACCCGGGCGATCCCAGAGAAAGCCTGATCTTAAGTTTCCATTTATGTAATTTCTGCAGTTTCAGCAGTAGGGTCCAGGCACTTCTGAAGGATCTCTGGAACCACTAGATAGCACGTTTTTGTGCAAGGTATAGCGGAGTGTTGAAATGAAAAGCTTTATAGTTCATGTAAGCAATTTTCAGTTGTATCCTTGCTTCTTATGAGAGTCAGTTTAGGGATTTCACCTGCGACGTGATATGGTGGTATCTTTTTGAGCAAGTGATGAGTCTTACAGCAGAGATAAGAGAAGCCCCTAGTGGAGCCTCTTGGATCTAGAGAGGCCACAGAGGGTTGCACTTCCATTATCCATATTGGAAATCAACAGAGTTTACACAGCAGATTTGAAGTCATTGGTGGTGGGGGGAGAAAAGGTTTTATTTCCCTTAGGATGCTCATTTGAAAGTTTGCTCCCTTGGTTAAAGCACTAATGTGCTTTTGGCGTGTACCAGGCTCTTGTCTAGCATTATGCCTAGTGAGCTTGTGGAGTCAATGATGTGCGGTATGCAGTTAAAATTTGTTAGCTCAGTCATCCATTCTTTGACTACAGGTGGCAGTTTGGATGGGGTGATTAAAAGGAATTCTGTTTTCAAAGCATTTAATTTAAGGTGATTTCGAGTCAGCCAGTTATGGGCTTTCAGTAGAGTGGTGTTGAGGGATCTGATGTCATCCGGGAAGGAGACTTTCAGGTGTAGCTGGGTGTCATCAGCATACATGTGGTAATGGATGTTGGATAGTTTCAAAACTTAAGTTAATCCTTGTATTTAACGTGCCTCACTTTTGAAATTATGCACCTAGGTCATGTGCACAGCATACAGCATTTCACAGGGGACTTAGTTAACGTCCAAAGAAACCTCTTAAGCATGTCACAAATGTTTCATTTGAGATATGCCAGATGAAGGTTCGATCTACAGAAATTCAGGGTTACATGGGCAGATCATGCCATGTTTTTAGAATCGCTTAAATTCGGAGTGAGATGCAAACTGTGGCCCATATGTGACAGTTCTCTTTTAAGACACATGTGTGTTTTTTCACATTTTGTAGCACAGCCTTAATTAAAAATCAAATATATCATGAGGTTAGCTAATTTCCCACTGTGTGTGAGGACTACTTGCACATCAGCTGTGAGATGTTAAGCAGCATACCTGTAAAACCCCCATTGAGAGAGGTGGTACATATGATAACATGAAAAAATAGGTAACAATACTAAAACCAACATTATAAATAATTGTAAACATGATTACTGACTTATCTATGAAGAATAGAGGACAGTACGCAGCTTGTGAATGTGTTAAATTTTACAAGACTACATTTGGGCAACTCTGTTACTCTCTCTTGGCTAGAAAACAACTAAAGCCATACAAAAAACGGACTTGATATAGCCTATGTCCAATTACTCTAATGGTTGTTATGGAAGATGCAGTGGAATTACTTATAAAAAATGATAATTTTCTGAGGGCCAGATGTACAATGGTTTTTAGCCTGTGCAAATGAGTCTTAGACACGTTTGAGCATGCTAAAAACCATGGGCCCATGCACAAACAGTATTTGGCAAATCACAAATAAATTATGACTCGTAAAATACTGTTTTGCGAATCGGTATTTGGAAAGGGTGTTGCCTTCCAAACAGCGACTGCATAGCCATGTACTAATGTTTTGCGACCACAATTGCAGTCTCAAAACACTTGTAAACTACCACCAACTGCAAATAGGGGGTAATGCACTTCAACAAGGGAAGGGGTCCCCAGGGGACACCTTCCCCTTTGCAAATGCATGCAAAATTCTTTTTAAGGGCATACAGTGGTCCCAGGGACTGCCTGCCCTTAAAAATGAAACAAAAACATTAAATGTTTTATATTTTGAACGCATCCCGTTTTCCTTTAAGAAAAATGGGCTGCATTAAAAAAAAAAACAGCTTCTTTATTTAAAAGAAGTCCCAGACATGGGTGGTCTGCTGAGCCCAGCAGAACTCCATCCCCGGGAGGGCCAGCCATTCCCAATGGGGTCGCAAATTGCGAGAGGCTTATTATTATTCATGAGCCTCACATTTTGCAACCCCATTGGGAATCGTAATCAGTGTCTCTGACACTGTTGTGCATTCTAATTGCGACTCGCAATTGAGCGCGAATTGCGACTCACAATTTAGAATGGTCGTACATCTGGCCTCTAGACATTTACAATGTGATGTGGCACCACCCAAAGTATAAAAGGAAGTTATCACTATTGAATAACCTATTATCTCATTAACACCAGTCATATGATGGCATTTCTAATTCAAAAACCAAATCAACCTGTTAGTCATCAGGCAGGAGGAGTATTAAGGTTCCTCTTGTTCCTCTTGTTCCAGATAATGAATTGCTAAGCGCAGGAGCGCCAAAATTACCACTGATTCCAGCCAATAAAGGCACCCGTCCATCAAGCAACTATGAGTTTTTATCCAAATAGGGAATAACCACATTGAACTTAAATTCCCAGGCTTAAATCAGCATGGTTATCCCCAATACTATAGACACCTATTCTCCCATTTACTATGCATGAAGAAAATTGGCTGATTGGGGGAATATCCCACGCTTCTCACACCGTGGATTGTGAATTCTGATTTGTCGTTCCTGCACACAGTAATACTGGGCGCTGGAACACATGATCGTTATGATCAGTTTCTTGGAAGTCAGCTGGCAGAAGATTGGAAAAAAACATGGTGTTTAAGGGTACATTGATAGTAATCCTGCACCATGGCATGTAGATTTTCCTCATACTGGCCGGGAGGTGTGCCCTTTCAAACTTACCGATAGTTAGCACAAATGCTCTTGGAAATAACACACACTAACAATGCAAATGAAATTTATTCTCCATATTGACCTGATGTCCTCAAAAACAATTTTAATTGCTGCTAGTAATGAAATTACCTCTGAAGCTATTACATTCATATTCTATATTACATTTTTAATTAATACTAAGGTTTGCAAATTTCATAGAGTTATTGCCACGGACAAAACCATTTTAGAGTTCACTGCATAGCTTTGACTGTCATATAGACTTAAACACACTGGAATTGGGCTTTGGGGGCAGGAATTTTCAGTCATTACCTGTTTGAAATGCCTTTCACAATGTATATCAGCCTACATTAATATTGTGCAATTATACATTTTGTGGTGTGTCCCGGTACATCTAACATCAAATATAAAAGGAAACAAAAGGAAATGAACTATGATGTACATGTTTGATTGTCCTGTATGTTTTCTTTTCTTACATGTAGTCAGCGCATCCTTTATTATTTTGAACTTAAATATAATACACACAACTGCATCAATGTTTTTGTGCATCTTGAACACAGACTTTTCCCATAATTGTGATTTTGTACCAGAAAGTGTTTACACCCGTGCACATAAACGAAACCTTGCAGAAATTTGCACCTTCATCATTTTTTTGCACTCCGCTGTATTTTTGTACTTAAGGGCCTACTGTATGAAGGGTTCTGCAACAACTACAGGCCCAAAACTGCCCTCATCTCCACCACCGATGACATCAGGGCACTACTGGACAACGGCGAGACCAAAGCCCTCATCCTCATGAACCTATCTGCCGCCTCCGACACAGGCTGCCATCGCATCCTATGCACACGCCTCCGTGACCCAGGGCATTGAGACCACCTTCTTCCTCTCCGGCAGAACTCAGAGCGTCCGCCTCCCCCTGTACAATCAAAAGCCACCAAGATCATCTTTGCGTACCCCAAGGATCATCCCTCAGCCCGACATTGTTCACCATCTACATGGCCCCGCTCGCCCACGTCGCCAGACTACATGACCTCAACATCATCTCCTACGTCGATGACATACAGCTGATCCTCTCCCTCACCAAGGACCCCCTGAGGCGCCAAAACCAACCTCCACGAAGAAATGAAAGCAGTTGCCGAATGGATGAAGACAAGCCGTTTGAAACTGAACTTGGATGAGATGGAGGTCCTCATTCTCAGCACCACCCCCTCAGCCTTTGATGACTCCTGGTGGCCGACACCCACTGACCAGGCATGCAACCTGGGTTTCATCCTCGACTCAACGCTCTCCATGACCAAGCAAGTCAACGTCATCTCATCCTCCTGCTTCAACACCCTCTGCATACTCCCCAAGATCTACAGGTGGATCCGCACCGACACAAGAAGAATGGTCACCCAGGCCCTCATCAGCAGCAGGCTACGTGGGAGCCCCGGCCAAACTGCTGAAACAACTTCAACGCATACAGAACGCCTCTGCCCGCATGATCCTCGACATCCCTCGTCACAGCCACAGCACACCCCACCTGAGAGACCTGCACTGGCTACCCGTCAAAAAGAGGATCACCTTCAAGCTCCTCACCCACTCACACAGGGCATAAGGGTGGGCATAAAATCCGTTTCGCGGGTGAATTTGCGGATTTTCCGCGATTTCGCGATTCGTGAATTTCGCGAAATCGCGGTAAAATCCGCGATTCAGCGGGGACGAATTTTCAGCCAAGCAAGGGTTACAGCAGCAGGTGCAAAAGTTGAACCTAATTTCTTTGTAACCTTTTACAAAAGGGTTACAAACAAATTAACTTAAACTTGGACACCACCTGCTAATTGCTTCCTGGCGCCTCGTTATCTACTTGCAACTATTCTCTGACCCTGCTCTGACCCTTGAAGTAGGGTCAGAGAATAGTTACAAGTAGGCAACGAGGCACCTGTCCAAGGAATTAAACCTCATCAGGAAGCACTTACAGATATAAAAAACAGGAAGAAGGGAGAGGATGGCAAATACACCCATTTTGAGTTGTCAGGAGGGGTTAAACTAAAAGAGACCTTTACAGCACAATTTTCATATGCATTTTGCTAAAAATAAAAAGCTGCATGTTCTGTAGGGGCAACTCAGGAATCCGGCCCTTCAGAGATCCGGCCTCTCTTTCTTTCTCTCGTTCTCTCTCTCCCTCTCTCTTTCCCTCTCTTTCTCTCTCTTTCTATCTATCTATCTATCTATCTATCTATCTATCTATCTATCTATCTATCTATCTATCTATCTCTCTCTCCCTCTCCCATAAACGACTGCATGGGTAACTTCGCTATGCAAGCGGCTCGCGAAGACTCAAAAAGCCCCGCGAACACGCAAAAAACCCCCCGAACACGCAAAAAACCCAGCGAACACGCAAAAAAACCAAAATCCGCAAATTCGCACAAATTCGCGAATTTTGCGGATCGCGAATTCGCAAATCCGCAAATTTGCGGATCGCGAATTCGCAAAATTCGCCCATGCTAAACAGGGCACTCCATTACACCAGATCTCCTGAGTGCGCCCTTGCTACCGTCCCTCGCATCCAAAAAGCGACCTCCGGTGGCAGATCGTTCTTCTACCTCCCTGCCAAGACCTGGAACACCCGCCCCATCCCCCTACAGTGTTCCACAGGGGTCCGCACTTTCCGCAACCATGGTGAATCTCTACATCACCCGTCTGGCCAATCTCGTCAGGAGGCATGGCTTTGTTTTGGTCACGTACGCTGACAACACTCAACTTGTCACCTCAGTCATAAATCAGCCAGATATCACAGCAGCCAGGTTTCACGCCTGTCTCACCGAGATTATGGCTTGGATGAGTCAGAGTTATCCGAAAATAAATGCGGATAAGACAGAGGTGATGGAGTTTGGGCCGGGCCAGCCCCTGTGGAACCGGTCCTGGTGGCCAACTGAAGCTGGAGAATGTCCCGCCCAGTGGAGAAGGTCAGGAATTTAGGGATCATCTTTGATGATAAACTGAATTTTGGCTCCCAGGTAAATAGCCTTACTTCATCTTAATTTTTTCTCTTAAAAATCTTAAGAAAAACTTTTCTATTCATCTCGCAAGACTTACAAAAGACAGTGATGGTAGCTCTTTTTCTATCTAAACTGGATTACTGCAATTCTTTAGTCTTGGGAATCGATAAATTCCAACTGCAAAAAATACAATCCCTGCAAAACGCTGCAGCGAGACTTCTACTGGGCATAGCTAGAGGACAACCAATTTCGTCTGGAATCAAATCACTCCATTGGCTGCCTATAAAACAGCTCATAGAATTTAAATCTTTAAGCCTTGTGCATGAGGCAGTTTATGGTGGTGGTGCTGAAGACTTTCAGAAACCAATAACCCCATACGTCCGCTCACATGTTCTTAGATTGGCTGGTCTAGGTCTCGTTAAAACTACAAAGAAAAGACTGGCGAGATGGGGGGGCGAGCAATAACAGACTGTGCAGGCAAACTTTGGAACAAGCTGCCGCTCCCTTTGAAGCTGCAATCAAACCTCCAGCTTTTTAGGAAGATTCTGAAAACTTGGCTGTTCACAACTGCATAGGCTTCTAATTACAATGTTTCCTGCCCTCACGCCCCAGTGCCAAGACACCTTGGTATTCGAGCGCTATTCAAGCATATAAACATAAACATACTAACCTTCAGGAGGCTATTGGCTTTTCTAGCAGTAACAGCACCGCCCCAGCGCCTTGAGACCCTTACGGGTAAGTATTGCGCTTTACAAATTTACTGAATAGCTAGAGACAGTTCTCAAGATAGTCAAAGTTCTGCTCCACTCAGTCAAGATCCATTAGGACAACCAATTCTTGAAAATGAAGTAGCAATAGCCATGAATGAAGTAGAAACAGCAATGCAACAAGCACAACAGGATATAATTCCGCTGGGAAACTAGGAAGACCAACAACATTTTGAACAAAAAGAATATTATCAGCTAGTGACACAACAGATACAGCATGGTTTACTACATGACAAAAAGAGTGCAACTGCACATCATTTAAACCTACTTAAATGATTATCAGTGGTCAAGCTGGAACAGGGAAAAGTTTCTTAATTAAAGTTTTGACCAGTTTTCTACAGAAAACCACTGAATCACATTTATCCT
The DNA here is from genome assembly GCF_964263255.1 of Lissotriton vulgaris. Classification (NCBI taxonomy): domain Eukaryota; kingdom Metazoa; phylum Chordata; class Amphibia; order Caudata; family Salamandridae; genus Lissotriton; species Lissotriton vulgaris. The sequence continues at coordinate 1,866,415,640 of NC_141685.1, read as the reverse complement.
GTGTTGTAACAGCTCAAACTGGGTTAGCAGCACACAACATTAAAGGGATTAAATGACATAGTTTACTCATGCTACCAGTAAAACATGAAAATATGTTGGAATATCATTAACTATCTGGAGAAGCTTGTTATGAAGTCTCAAGAGTAGTATAGAAAATGAAACTTCTAATCATTGATGAGGTGAGCATGGTCTCAAACTTAATGCTTGCCTTTGTACATTTAAAAATGCAACAGATTTTAAAAACAGATTATGATGTTTTATTAGGAGGAAAGCATGTAATTGTGTTTGGCAATCTACTACAACTGACTCCTGTGAAAGGACAACCAGTTTTTAAAACTCTTGTCCATGAAGATACTGGGAAATCTTTCGGAAATATTGGAAATGTAAACATTTGGTCTCATTTTGAATAACAAGAACGTATTAAGAATATGTGACATGCAAGTGATGTACACTATGGAAAAAAAATGCAAAATATGAGAATTGGTATTTTGACACAACATGGAAAAGAAGTTATACAAAGTTGGCTACTAATACATTTGTTTCCTAATGAAAACATTGCACCTGAAATAATGTACAAAAAAATTGAGAAGAAAAATCTCTAGTTTGTATAATGCCAACACTGCAAGAGTGTTCTACATTAAATCATGAACTTTTGAAATTGGAAAAACAACCAAAAGTGAAAATGGAAGCCATTAATAAAATGGAACACAAATGAGTTACTATTCTTCTCTCAGAGAAATTACCGACAAAATTGTATTCTCTAGAAAAGTAAGTCTCTAAGACTGCTGCTTTAGAAAAGACTTTATATGTATGTAAAAACTGTTGGTAAATTTAAGACGTAATTTGGATGTAGAAAAAGGATTAGTAAATGGAGCACTGGGAAAAGTTATTGATTTTGTTAACTGTCAGATCAGAGATGGTATTGAATTTGTGAAGATTAAATTTGATCTGATTGAAGAGGTAAAACAGATTGGATGTTGTGCTGTTCGTTTTTTGCTTGTAAAAGACTTGTATCTTTGTAGAAAACAGTTTACTCTTTCTTTAGCATACACAGTAAACATTCATAAATCTCAAGGTTTAGGTGTAGACAGTGCTTTGGTAAATATTGGAAGTACAATGTTTAAAGCAGGCATGGCATACGTTGAATTGTATCAAGTAAGAACATTATCCGGTTTGTATCTAATTGATTTTAATGAGAAAAAGGTTAGTGCTGTTGCAAATTGTGTAAGAGGGTATAATTGGTTAAGAAGACTGTATGTTCCTAACTTAGATGAATATACCGTATATGAAAAGCGTGCAGTGTGTGCAAAACAAAAATATGACAAACATTCTAGTGAGGTTGAAAAAAATAAAACAATTGAAGAGAATGATGAAGCTACAAAGGAAGTGGAAATAGACACTGTTGATGATATTGTACGATGCCAGTTAGAAAATAGTTCAGGTATCAACTGCTATGCTAATGTAGTTGTGAATGTTTTATTTTATCTGGAAGATCTTCATCTCTAAATTATGGAAAATTGAGAAAATAGATTCTATTCTTTACTACATAATGTTTTTTAAAAGTTGGTAACTGGTTCAAGTAAAATCCATACTGCTTCTGGAATTCAGCATCTTTTAGATATATGTACTTGTTCTTCACAAATTACACTCAATATACAATACGATGCACAAGAATTCCTTGTGTTTATGCTTGGTGTATTGGAAGTTGAAGGAATAGAAATTGAAAATGTATTTGGACTAAGTTACAGATGGGATCATAAATGTGAAGTGTGTTCATTTTCTTCCACCACTGGAATAGACACTGAAAGATTCATTTACTTGACAATACCAGATGCAAATCAGTAACTTTTAACAAATTAGTAAAAACAGCTAATCAAAATATGAAATTCTCCCATTGTAAATCCAGAATGTTGTCAACGTTATATATAGAAAGATTTGGAAAATACGTAATGTTAATGCTTCAAAATTGTAGAGCAAATGAAAGAAAAAATGGAAACAAAAATAAAAAATTGTAGCAAGTCAAGTGTCAGTTTTAGGAAGATCTTTTAAAGCAGTGGCTATTATATTCCATAATGGACCTACTACTAAATCTGGACACTATGCTGTGTATTTAATGTGCAATACCGGATGGACTCGTTGCAATGATGCCCATTTGCAATTTAAATGTAGGTTGCCTTTCGAATGACCAGATTCATCTCTGATATTTTTGATGCCAAAGTTTTGAAATCATCATTCGGCCTATTGGGAAGATGTAAACACAAATAAATGAGTTTATTTTTGATATTTGTAATGAGAATTGATTTGGAAACATTATTTGGCCTATCGTGAAGATGTCAAAAATTACTGTTTGGATTATTGTTTTTTTGCTGATTGATATTACATTTGCAAAATTGTGTTTGAAAGAAATAGTTTATATATTTGATCTTTATATTGTATGTGGTGTAAATAAAAATGTATATTTCAGAAATGTCCTTCAGAGAAAGAAATGATTTATTGTATGGGAAAATATAATTTAGAAACTGTACATAGGTGAACAGATACTTGAACTTGCTGTAAATATTTTCAATGCTGATTTGCTTGTTTTTTACAATCTCATTGATTTTATTTTTTCCAAGCTGTTATATGATCATCTACATTGAAATCACTGTGAATGGTGAAATTCAATAGAATCTGAGAACAGCAAAAAAGGGAAACTGAATATGTTATGTAATTCTAAAATGATGTTCTGTTCTTAAAACAATAATATTATAAGCAATAACAGTTGTTATTCTTTTTTTACAGAAAGTAATACTAAAACATGAAAAGATTTTAAATTCAGTTTACAATAAAACTACTGTAAAATAGTTTCAATGAGTTTGGTATCTATTTTAATAAAGAAGGTAAGATGAAATAAGGTAGTAAGCATAATAATATGAAGTAAGGTTTACAGTCACTTTTATTTTAAACACTACCCATGCACTGATGTATACCATTAGTCACTAATCCCACACTCCTACCATCACCCATGCAATATCCATGTATTTCTCCAATCACTTAGCCTGTATTTATACAGTTATAAGATCACCCAGACACTACCTATGTACTTTGCAAATCACCCGGGTACTATCTGTATACTCATACAATCAGCTACACATTATCAGTACACTCTTCCAATCACCCAGGTAGTAGCTATACACTTAGCCAATCCCCTAAACATAATCCCAGGACTGATGCAATCACTTAGATACTACCCTTGTTGAGATTATCCTGTGAGACTCTTCTGACGTTTCCTCTCGAGCTGCAAACTCCCTCAAGGATCAACCAACTCAATCAGGAATTCAACGCTGACTGAGCTAACTTCTCCCAAAGGGAAAGGGGAAGTGGACAGAGAGACTAACAACAAATACACCTTGCAAGAACTTCAGTTGTTGGTCTCTCAAGAAAGTGTTCCAGGCCGCTGACCTTTTACTTATAGGATGCACAACACTTGACCCATGTTACACATAAGTTTAGCTGGCCCTTGATCACACTTAAACAAAGGTTTTGCACAGACTCAGTCTCTTGACACCTGAGACAACTATTATTCTTCTGTTCAGGAATTTCTGCAGTTGGAAGACAAGAAATAGCAGCCTATAACTTGAACATCATTGCTATAGGTTAATGTACATTCCTAACTGTCTTACAAGAAGAATAATCCTTCTTAACATAAATCTATACAAGCTCCTTATTTACACAGGTTTTAAAGCATAGTGAGGATAACCCCCAAAAAGCCATTTGCTTTTGTCAAGGCTTGTTAGATCTCTAACAGTTTAGTCTTTGAGCACCAAGCCTAAAACTTCGAAGAGGTTTAAATGCCCTTTGAGAGTGTCTTCAGCCAAAAGTCATTTGTCTCTACCAAGGCTTGTTTAAACCTTCACAGTTTGTCTAAGCGCTAAGCCTCTAACAATGTTTTAACATTAAATTCTATTTAAGTCTTTGCCCTTAAAGCGCTACGCTTTTCTTTCTGTTGCTGCAGTAATTAGAAAATCTTACTGTCCTTTACAAGTCACGTAGCGTCCAACAGGAGACTCGAACTGCCGACTGAGAGGAGTTTCAGAATCAAACCTCCCGGCAGACACGAAGAAGAAATGTAACCCGATACTGCGTCCTCGGCGAAGCTCGTGACACAGCTGATGCAGTCTTCTGAGGAGTTTGGGACTCGACTGTGGGTTAGGAATTGTAGATATTTTAGAAGGGGGAAATTCAGAATTGGCAAGGAACACGGGATATGCTGAGGACCAAGGAAACCTCCAGCGCAGGATCAGAAGCTCTCATCAGGCTCAACGAGAGACGAAGCGTCGAGCCGTTGACAGAGGCATCTATTTATAGCTTCTGCCACGAGAGTCAGCGCGAGCCCCCTTTCAAGAGATGACACTGGACTCGTGGGCTAGCGCGAGCCTGTCTCTTAAAGAGCTCACACTCTAAACTGTTAATCCTTCCCATTCAGATAGGCAACAAACAAGCATTGCTAAATGCAATTTCATAAGAACATAACTAAAAGGATTAACCTTGTAAAAATACACATATACACTATTCCTAAAATACCAACTAACCAAAATTGACTTAAAAGATTCACCAGAGGTAAACAGAATCTGTTTTTAAAACTGAATTTAGACAAGACGACCGGTAGCACCCCTAACAACCCTTGCACTCTTTCAATCATCCAAGCAGTATCTATACAATGCTCTATTTATTCAGGCAGTACAAATAAATCAACCAAGCTCTAATTATACAGTCCTTCAATCACCCAGGTACTACTCATGTACTCCTCCAATCACCCAACCAGAATGCGTAAAGTTTTAAAATCACTCAGGCACTACTAATGTACTCCTCCAGTTACCCAGGCCCTACCTCTACACCCTTGGAATCAACAAGACATTACCCCTAAACTTATGCTATTACCAAGTTATTAACTATGCATTCCTCTAATCCCCCAGACATTACGCTTGTACTCATACAATTACTTAGGTATAAGCCATGCACTCCTGCAGTGCCACAGATATTCCTCTGGACTCATACAATCATGTAGGCATTACACATGCACTTTTCCAATTACCCTGATATTACCCTTGCACTCATACAATCACCCAGGCATTATCCATGCACTCCTTCAATCACTAGGGCAGTATGTGTGCATTTATAAATTCAGGCAAGCAATACCTATCTATTCAAGCAATCATGCAAGCATTACCCATGCACTCCTCCAATCATTCAGCAAGTACTCATGCAGTTAAAAAATACCCCAGGCACTACTTATACACTTTGCAATCACCCACACACTACGAGTTCAGTCATGCAACAGCACAGAGATTACTTTTGCACTCTTGCAATCAGCCAAACATTTCTCATGCGCTTCTTCAATTAATTACACATTACCCATGCACTCATACAATAACTTAGGCATTACCTATCCACTCTTTTAATGATCCACACATTACCCCTGCAATCATGCAATCACACAGACACTATCCATGCAGTTCTCCAATCAGCCATTCACTACCCATGCACTTATAAAATCACCAAAGAACTACCTCTGCACTCATCTAATTACCCAGATATTACCCCCATTCATGCAGTCACCAATGCATTACCCATGCACTCCTTCAATCTCTCAGACTGTGCCCATGTAGTCTTTGAATCATCCAGGCACTACCTATGCACTCATGCAATCACCCAGGCACTATCAATGCACTCCTCCAATCGGCCAGCTACTACCCAAGTACTTATAAAATCACCAAAGCACTATGTAAGCACTCATCTAATCACTCAGACATTACTCCTACATTCATGCAATGACTCATGCATTACCCATGCATTCCTTCAATCTCTCAGGCAATGACCATGCAGTCTCACAATCAACCAGGCACTACCTATGCACTCATGGAATCACTCAGACAAAACCTATGCCCTCATGCAATAACCAAAGCCCTACCCATGCACTCCTCCAATCACCCAGGCACTACCCATGCACACATGCAATCACTTAAGCACTAGCATTAGACTCAAACATGCACTCATGCACTTCTGCAGCACTTCTGCAATCACTCAAGCACTACCCATGCAGTCTTCTAATCATCCAGACACTACTTTAACACTCATGCAATCACCCAGGTAGTTCTGCACTCGTCCAAATACCCAGAAACTACCCATGCACTCCTCCATGCACCAATGTACTACTCATACACAATTCCATGTACCCAGGCATTACCCATACACTCCTCCAATCACGTAAACATTATCCTTGCATTCATGCAATCACTCAAGCATTACCCATGCACTCCTTCAATCACTCTGGCAGTAATCATGCACTCATCCAATTACCCAATCATTTACCATGTACTCCCTCAATCATCCAGACATTACCTCTACACTCATACAATCACTCAGACATTGGCAATGAACTCTTCCAGTCACTCAGGCAGTACCCATGGACTTCTCCAATTATCCAGGTACTACCCATGCACTCTGGAAGTACCCATTAACTCCTTCAAACACCCAAACACTCTTGCAATCACCCAGGTATTACCCATGTACTCCTTCAATCATCCAGACATTACTCCTACACTTATGGAATCACCCAGATATTAGCCTTACAGTTCTGCAATCAGCCAGGCACTACCTATGCACTCATGGAATCACCCAGACATTACTTATGCACTCCTTCGATCACTTAGGCAGTATCCATGCACTCCCCCAGTCTCCCAGACATTAACCTTGCCCTCATGCAATCAGGATGTACAAAATCCCCACTGCAAGGGAGTGAGAATCAACACCAATGCACTCAAACGTGTCTTCTTTGCTTCCAAATGCCTGTGTCCTGTTGTGGAATATCGCATCCCTAGTTGCCTGACTTTATGGATTGAGAAGCCTCTTTGCGAGGTATTCAAAAAGCTGTTTTGTTCTAAAATCACCGTAAAGGTTCAACAAATGGTTTCTACATTCCTGAATCGTACTGTAGAAAGCATTTGGTTAAGCTTGGAAGCAAATAAGACACGTTTGAGTGCATTGGTGTTGATCCCCACTCCCCTGAAGAAGGGATTTGTTAATCCCGAAATGCATTGGGAAAGGAACAATCTTGTGAGAGTTAACCTTTGAGAAATTTAAAGTACTACAAGACCATATGTTATGATTTTCTTGTAAACTGTTAATTTTGAAGTTCTTGCATCATGCAAGATAAATGGGTATGTGGAAAGGGGAGACCACTCGGTCACCCCGAACGTATGGTTGGGTGCCCCGATCCCCCAGGAAACTGTTGCGGGCGGGGGGCGTGACCCGGCCGGTATGCCCATAGCGGCGTGGTTGGAGCACGCCCCCGCCACCTAAAAGGGTTGTCATAAACACCCGCCCGGAAGTCCGTGCACCTATGGGCGGGATGGGGTCGCGGCCCCGCCTTCCTGCTGCTGGATAAAAGGAGCGGGAATCCAGGGAAGCGTCCTCTTGTTCCTGCGCTCTGAAGGCTGCAGCACTCGTCGCTCGTGAGCCCTCAAGGGAACAAGCTGCAGTTTTTTGACCCACCCACCAGCCCCTGTTGCAAAGATTTGGGAGTAAACAAAGTTCTAAGTTGCAATTTGATTGTAATAAAACATGTCTTGTGGGAATCGTTGCCTTCATCTTAAGTCGATGCCAAGAGTATGCATGTAACTGAATACTTGCTTATAGGCCTTTGTTCCTTTGTAGAAATGTTAAGGAATGTATGCAATAAAGAACGTTCTGTGCTATAGGACCTTTTTTCCTTTGTAGCAATGTTAAAGTCATTGGATATATCGAGCTGTACTTTAAGAGTAATCATAGGGTTTTCACCCTAGTAGGTAACTAACTGTCGTATTTATTTAGTCTTCGGTCTGGTGGTAAGGTCATGATTGGTGAGCAGTGATTTCAAGGTCCCTAGGGGGGGCGCCACCCATTATGGATGGGAGCGCCTGGGGGGAGGCGGCCATTGGCCCCTCCCATGGGGGGGCGGCACCCATTACGGATGGATTGCCCAGGGGGAGACGGCCATAGGCCCCTCCCAGGGGGAGACAGCTATATGCCCCTCCCCAGAATTTCCCAGGGGACGGATATCCGCTCCGGCGGAAGAGAGTGCGAGGACAGGGGGTGAGTCCATGCTGTCCTTCTTACGGATACCCTGCACGGGAACTCGGACGACCTTAAGATGGCGTCGAGTGAAAGGGGGCCCCCACGACAAGGGAAGTTACAGTTGGCTACGAGGGTAAAGTCCTCTGCGCATGCGTCACTCACACTTGAGGGCGGGAATTTGGTGATAGGGACCTGACACCGGTTAAGACCTTGCCGTTGGCCCCTAACGTTAGGATGTACAAATTCGTATGCAATGCATTATGTCATGATGTTAGACTCGGTTAGGAAATCTTTGTATTAGAGATTTGTTAAGGTTAGCCTGAATACCTGTCTTCATCAAATGTAATGGAAGTTGAATTTGTACATGATACATGAAACGTTTTTAATTTAAAGTTTTAAATTTTGTTTCATATTTTAATAAATACGGCCGGGGGGGTCGTGAGGCCCCCCTGCCTTCCAAAAAGTTCAAACTGTGTCTGTCTCCTCCCATTGGGATTGGTGGTGGAAGGGGTGGCGGGCATCCCGGCCCATATAATGTTGAAACATCTTACATATATTGTCTGTAATAAACCAAAGTAAGAAGTAATTATATTTTTGGTTATAATTGTTGTAAAAATTGCGACTTAAGGTGTGAACCTAATTGAATTCAGTGACATAAAAATCACCATAAGCAGTGCGGAAAGGGGGCAAGTGCTTCTTCACTTGTAATTATTTAGATTGTTATCCATGCACTTACCAAATCAACACACACTGCCCTTGCACTACTCCAATCACTCAGGCACTTCCCTTGTACATATGCAATCACTCAGACATTACCCATGGACTCCTTCAATCACCCACACATTACCTCTGCACTCATGCAATCACCCAGGCGTAACCCATCCACTTAAAAAAACATGCACAATCGTAGTACTACTCTAATCAAACAGGGACTATATTTGCACACATGCAATCACCCAACATTACGTATGCACTCCTTCAGTCGCTCAAGCAGTTCCCATGCACTCCTGCATTCACCCAGACATTACTGCTGCATTCATGCAATCACCAAGATATTACCCGTGCACTCATGCAATAAGACAGGCACTGCCCATGCAGTCATGCAATCACTAAGGCACTACTGCTGCACTCATTCATTCCCACAAACTCTATCCATGCACTCATCGAATGACTCAGGTAATACTGCTGCACTCATTCATTCAATCAGACACTACTTATTCACTGATACAATGACTCAGACTTTACCCTTGCACTCATTCATACGACACATACACGCTTGTCTATATTTAAGCAATTAGGCGGTTCTAAAAAGAACCATTTTTTCTGTCTTTTTTAGTTTTACATTCTTTATTTTTAACTCTTTTATTATTTTTTGGGGTGTTTTTTAAAGAAAAGATTGAAAAAACAAGGAAATGAACTAAAAAAACTTTTCAAAACATTTTGCAATTATAAATTCATTGCAAAAACAAAACAAAAAAATTTACAACGATGATTGTTTGCAGCAAAAAGAATAGCTGCAACAGATTGCTCGAATACACAAAGAAGTTTCTTGTACTTTATGCAGTGCTGTTCCAGTCCTCCAAACTCTGTAACAATTTGTGTAGATGTAGTGAAGCCGGCAGAAGTACTAGGTCCTGAGAGCTGATCATGTTGCTGAGACTGTTGCATTTGGTGGCGATGTTGTTCGCGCACAGGACGGTTTGGGGGCATGGTCAGAAGATGTTTTAGCATTGATGAAGTCCCGCAGGAGTACTTCTTTTCAGCACCACAAGGTAAGATGTTTTTGCAAATAGTGCAGGTGACTTTGCATGCATTCACCTTTTTTTCATCTTCTGGGATAGATAAGAAAGCCCACAAAATACTTTCCTTCCTTTTCTTAAATGGTTCTTCCACTTCCTCTTCAACGACAGGAATATCATGAGCTGGATTTTGAGATGCCATTTCCTTTGTTTAGAATAAAACACCAAAAAATCAAGCAAAGAGGGACAAAAAACACATGAGGTGTTTGTTTCTTCAAAAGATGCTCCTGGAAGAATGAGAAAAATGGGTGGGGTCCTTCAAGTTCTAGAATAGAAAGCTTCTAAACCAATAAAATTGTTTCTTATGAAGTCACATGGGATTCGCGAACCCGGCGTGCAAGCGGCACACACCCAGCATGAATTCTGAAAAATATATTAAACAATAATATATGTTTATTACAATTACAAATATATGATACTTACAGTGATATTAACTAATCTCTTGGTATAATATATATAATACCGTTAGATACAAATACTTTAAAAACTTAAAGATTTGAAATGGTTTCTCGCACCCGGCGCGGCCCCCAGGAATATGTACATGACGTTACGCGGGCCGAGAACCACGCACCCATCGCTTACCAAACACGCATCGTACACGACTTAACCAATATGGCGGCAACATTCTTGGATTCGCGCAACCACCATTACTGGTACAGGATTGGTACGCAAATCCACCTTTCTAAAAAAAAAAAAAATCTAATACTATATTTTTGAAAGCAGAAATATCGAAATTATTTTTTTAAAAGTTTACAATTTTAGAAAAAGTATTTTTGGAACATTTTAATTAGAAATTAGCATTTAAAAAAACCTTAGAAATTCACTAAATAAAACATTGGTTTCAGGGAAGTTATAGTTAGAAATTAGCATTTAAAAAACCTTCGAGATTCACTGAAAAGCCCATAAGTTTCAGGGACATTATAGTTAGAAATTAGCATTTTAAAAACCTTTGAAATTCACTGAAAGAACTACTGGTTTCAGGAACGTTATAGTTAATTGTTAATTGGACATTTCACTTGTACAAAACCAGAGAAATTCAGCCGTTATAATTAGTTGAGTGAACTATAACTCACGCCCCCGCAAGTCCAAGCTGTGGAGAAATGCACTGTCGATCATACTGATGTGAGGGACAGCAAGAGGAATACAAATATGCTAAAAAAAATGTTTTCTTGCAGGACCCAAACAGGCTACAATAGTCCAGCATGCTTTGCAACAACGCGTACCTGAACGGCCCACTGGGGGCATACCAATAGAATTCAGAAAGCAGCTTTAAATGCTTGGAGTTACCTGCGGAGATCAGCTATGCCACACCTATGATTAAGGAGCAAAGGGCTAAGAAACCGGTCAGGGGCATTGAGTCAGGACTGAAAAACCGGTCCCCCTCAAATAACTAGTTAGCTGGAAATTTTACTGACATAAAACCATTGAAATTCCCACGTTATAGTTAGTTGGACTCACTATAACTTGCGCGCCTGCAATGCACTGCTGGTGACGTTACATATTACATCACTCATGACATGGTCAGTGACATCACTCATGACATCACTGATGACACCATCCAGTGAATGTGTGTCTTTCTGAATAATAAATATTTTTTATATATGTATATGAAAAAGGTCAATGGAAGAATAAATGTTTAAATAAGTGTCTTAATGGATGTTTTTTTTAAATTGATTGGATAACTGGCTTGTTAAGTGTATCTTAGTGAATACATATATTAGCGAGTATTGTTTAAATATTTAAATGTTTGTATCAGTGTTTCACTTTGTGTATAAGTGGCTGCATGGGTTGGTGAGTAGCTACATGTGTGTGTGTATGGATTATTAGATGTTTTTTTTAGTATCAGTATGAGTGTCTGTATGGTTTCATGGGGGTATTACTTACTAGTGTCTTTATTAGTAACGACATATGTTTTAATCTAGTATATGTGACTATTGATGTATATAAGTGAGTATATGTGAGAGTGAGATATTGTAGGAGTTCCTGTTTAAATAAGTATGTGTTTCTATAAGTGATTGTTTAAGAGAGTAAGTATGTGTAAGTTTCCTTAGAAGTAAGGTGGTAGTGTGTGTATAGTTGTATATGCAAATAAATGGATGTTCAATAGTTTATTTGCACGTGTGAGTATGTGTGTGAGTAACTTTTGGATGACTGTCGGTGTTAACAGGATGTATAGGTGTATCACTACATATGATGAGTGAGTATATGTATGAGTGACTATATAGAACTGTTGGTGAATGAGTGGATGTGTATATAGATGGTGGTATTACTGAATTGGTTGTTGAAACTGGTATGGGTATCTCTATTTTTTTGAAAATTTTAGTTTCTATTTTTATTTATGTGTTTCAAGGGTTACATTACACTGAAAGGCGGTCTGTCACTCTGTCACAAGGATGGTGTCATCAGTGATGTCATGAGTGATGTCACTGACCATGTCATGAGTGATGTAATATGTGACTTCATCAGCAGTGCATTGCAGGCGCGCAAGTTATAGTGAGTCCAACTAACTATAACTGGTGTGAAACCTATGGTTTTTTCAGTGAATTTAATAGGTTTTTTTAAATGCTAATTCCTAACTATAACTGGTGTGAAACCTATGGTTTTTTCAGTGAATTTCAAAGGTTTTTTAAAAGCTAATTCCTAACTATAACTGGTGTGAAACCTATGGTTTTTTCAGTGAATTTCAAAGGTTTTTTAATAGCAAATTCCTTTCTATATCGAGTTTCTAACCTCCGATTTTTTTATAAATTTGCTGTTTTGTGTAAGTATTAATTATTATTTTAAATTTTTTATAATAATATTTATTTTTTTTAAATCATTTTTTCCTGGGGCGCTCTGGGTGCGCGCACCGGTAAGCTCTCCGGAAAGCGCACCCAGAGCACTACTTGCGTTTGTGAAAAAAAATATGAATGAAAAGTAAATAATAATGCAAGACATTTAGTACCATGCATATAAAAGCTGTTTTTTTGAATAAGGAAATGAAAATGATTTTGCATTTCCGTGAAACTATCAAAACGTCACTTAGGCGTGCCGCGTGAGAGCCCCCGGAAGCGCCTTCGTTCACGCCGCGTATGCGCCCCTGGAAGCGCCTACGTTCGCGTCGCGTTAGCGCCCCCGGAAGCGCTTCGGTGCGCGCAGCATAAGCGCGTCAAGTCATGTGACCTTAAAATAACACTTTTCATTGGTTGCTAACAGTTTTTTTTACAAAGAATGAAATCCCCACCCATTTCCTTCACTTCTTCTTTCACTTTTGTGACTGAAAGACCTGCCTTTTTCCTCTCTTTTTTTATATATATTCATGTACATAACCAATCAAATGTCAGGAAATAATCGTAGAAAATGAAAGTAACTTTTTAATTGGTTGTAAATTCTAACACTGATTGACCTTTTTCATATACATATATAAAAAATATTTATTATTCAGAAAGACACACATTCACTGGATGGTGTCATCAGTGATGTTATGAGTGATGTCACTGACCATGTCATGAGTGATGTAATATGTAACGTCATCAGCAGTGCATTGCAGGCGCGCAAGTTATAGTGAGTCCAACTAACTATAACGTGGAAATTTCATTTTAAAAGTTTTTTATTGGACGTTTCAGGGTTATCATACAAATCATAAATTGCAATGTACATACAATCGATACTTGTAATTACACATCATTCAGCATAGGAATGCATTATGACCCATGGTGGTGGTCATTCGGGACGATCTTGAAGACAATATGGAAAACCACCAAGCAGCCTTCTAGGCTGGGTTCCTGAGGGGCTACAAAACAATATGTGTTTCAAAGGTTACTTTACAGTGAAAGGAGGTCTGTCACTGTGTCACAAGGATGGTGTCATCAGTGATGTCATGAGTGATGTCACTGACCATGTCATGAGTGATGTAATATGTGATGTCATCAGCAGTGCATTGCATGCGCAAGTTATAGTGAGTCCAACTAACTATAACGTGGGAATTTCAATGGTTTTATGTCAGTAAAATTTCCAGCTAACTATAACTGGTGTGAAACCTATGTTTTTTTCAGTGAATATATATATTGAAATTGCATGTGAACAAGGGCTCTGGGAGCCCGAAACGCGTTATGAACTCTCGCACAACTTGAGCAATAAAAAGAAGAAACTTAATATCTGGTCCTGGGGTCTGTCTCCTGGTTTTTCGTGTCCGGATGCAAGGAGTTTTTCGAGGACATATATATATATATATATATATATATGTATTTTCTATGGCAAAATGAAACCCCTCATTTTGTTCCTTTTCAAATTAAATGTATTAAGTGTTACCACTTTATTACAATCAAGATGACTTCAGGTGTGCCATACTTTTGTCATAAGTAAGACTGTAAGCGTTCTAGTTGTTCTTTAGAACACTCTGGGACATTCTGTCATTGGGCTATAGTAGGGGCTGCATCTGGCTGATATTTGGGCTACATTTGGGCTCTTTTGTCTCTGGTGGCCATCTTGGGAGACTGCATATCAGAATTTTTTTAATGAAATATAAAGGATTTGAGAAGTCACTCAAAATGTGCCCTAATTTTTCTTTCTTCATCACTAATCATAATTTCTATGGCAAAATGAACCCCCTGATTTTGTTCCTTTGCAAATTAAATGTTTTAAGTGTTAACACTTTATTCCAATCAAGATGACTTCGGGTGTGCCATACTTTTGTCTTAAGTAAGACTGTTAGCGCTCTAGTTGTTCTTTAGAACACTCTGGGACATTCTGTCATTGTGCTATAGTTTGGCTACATCTGGCTGATATTTGGGCTACATTTTTTTTTGTCTCTGGTGGCCATCTTTAGGCTATATTGGGCTACATTGGGCTACATTTGGGCTCTAACATATATATAGCCCAATATATATTTTTTCAAAGTTAATTTTCGTAAAAACCATTGGAGCATATATCTTGAGACATAGCAAAGGCACATCGGGCTACCAGTCCCTACAATTTTGCCAAGTTTGGTGAAAATCCATTCAGCCGTTCGGGCTAAAAGTGAGGTCGACCGCCCTATGGAAATTAACATGGGGAAAACACATTTTGGGACCCCCCTTTCATCTTGGCCCCCGCTTGACGAATCCCCTCCAAACTTTCAGGGAAGGACCGGAGTACGGCGAGGCAAATTTGAGGAAATTGTCAGGCAGATTCCTCAACCGGCGCCAAAGTTATTCCAGTAGGTAATATATATATATAAGACGTACAAAAACAAAAAACAAAACATGCCCATCCAGGGCGCTATGTAACCAATGGACTCACACACATATACTAAGCAACTTAATAGAGAGAGACCAAATATACACGGTGCACTTTAATGAATTGCTATCAAAATGAAGGTTTAATTACACTTACATTCTTCATCAACTGACTATGTAGTTCCTCATGTAGATTGCTCTTGCGGAGGACGAACAATGATATTACTTGATAGCATTCAAAATATAAAAGCATTTCAATTTATACATGTTTATATCGACACAATGTATATATGTATAATAATATGAATTGAACTGGTCGAAAATGTATTCTCTCTAAGTTGCTAGTGAGTCAAAGAATATCGAAATTAATTACGAAGGGAAGTTTTTCCCTCTTTGTTTTTAAAATGCACAAGCACTTTATTGATCGCCATTATCTCCTATGCTGTATGGAGAACCAGTATGCATTAGCACTTTTCAATATGTCCGCCACTATTTTTACGTAATGTTGGCTTAGTCCTCTTTTTATTGTTATGAAGAGATGGAGCTTAAATGGCGATTTTTCACATTGCACATTGACACTGAGGAAGCCGTTTCACGGCGAAACGCGTTTGTCTTTGGAAGGGGTGACGGGGGTCTGTCAATAAATCTAAAAGTATCCAGCTTCGAGTGCCGTCTGCTTTCTTGGATGTGAGCGAGCGTGTAGCAGTATTACGCGGCTCACCACCGCGAGACGAGAGCACCCGGGACGCGGTTGGAGCGACGGCGGTGACCGTCCAGTGCAGGAAGCTAATTTGGCCGTCCGCCCCGAGGGAAAAAGTATTCATCACGGTGCCGGTATTTCGGAACCTGCTAAGACGAAGGAACTACGGAGGAACCTGCCTGCAGCGTGCCTGACCCGTGTGACCGCGGAGTGCCGCCAGCCGCCGCGGACGTCCGGAGACGGTAAGAGCTGCCTGCAACAGTACCCGGAAATATGTTTCTCTAAATTATTTCTCTCAGTCCCGCTGTAAGCGTACTTGACAGACCCCCACGAAACTCTCTTGTAACCCCGCTCTTAGATATCGCTGAGATTAATACAGCGGTCAACGCTAGTGCCACGGACTCCCTTGACATCATGTCCGTGATTGCAGAAAGGGAGAAAGAGGCGGATGATGTTTTTAAGAGTTTGAATACCGTGATGAAAAGATCAGAGACCTCAAATTCGTCCGAAATACCATTGAACAACTTACAGACTTTGTTCCATCAACTTGAGAAAATCCAAGAACGAGAAATTAGGAAGTGGTGGGAAGCGACGTCACTACAGAGATATGTGGATTGTAATAGGGTCCCTAGAGGCTTACGCATCTTCACCATTCCTTCCTATGAAAACCCAGATCCTCAGCTGTTGAAAGACTGGGCAGCCTACACAGCTGACTCAAGCAAGGGCATGCTACTATTGCTCATAAAATATGCATGGAGCGATAGGGATAAAGCCCTTAATGAAATGCAGAAAATAGAAGATCTTATCGCAAAAGAAAAAGACACAAAGAGCACCGAAGAATTACGTGCAATCATGCAAAAACGTTTAAAGGAATATGAGAGCGGAATCAAAAAGAGGAAGCAAACGAAGTTCCAGAGGGACGAGCAAGATTATCTAACGGGCAGGATATTGACTTTTGCGAAGAAATTCGATGCAACACGAAAAAGGCTGGCCCAGGGAACCCAACAGGCAAAGGCATATGTTACCTCGGAATCTGAGGTCTCGGCATCAGAAGATGAGTCGCCCAGGACAAGCGGGAGACAGAATACGGGACCCATTCCAGAGGAGCCTTTTTTAGACGAATTTCAAGTCATGCAAGAGACAAGACAACGTCCCCCACCCCAGAAGGCGAAAAAATCCACAAAAAAAGGAGGAAAACCAGACGGGGCAGAAGGGGCCGCACAAGATACAGCACCCATGATGACCCGAAGCCGGGGCAGGAGGGGAAGACGCTAAAGCAAGAAAACACCATAATAAACCTCTCTCAGAGAAAACTCACGACCCACGAGGAACGAGTACTGAGTAGAGGCATGACTTTCTGCCCAACAGCCAAATTTGATCCCGTGGAAACGAGAATTGATATTTTCAAGTTTGTACGAAAATTTAAATTGGACAAAATCTATGCTAATCGTCCACCACCAGACCCAGCAACAAATACTGGCCCTATCGATGGAACAACTAATGATCTCATCGATGAAGATCTGCCCCTCCTTCAGATCACACACTCCTTAGCGGGTACTGAAGATCTACCCAGCTCGAGTGAAGTATTCAGGAGGGAAGAAATTACGCAAAAACGAGATCCAAGTAACCTCAAGAAAAAGTCTAGATTCCTACCTCATGCCACACATGACGCCATTGATGTCTTCAATGATGCGGTTTTACAGGACCTGGAAAAACTTGCTGCCCAAAAAGTGGAAATTTCGAGAAAAAATTCCAACATCTCAAGTATGGAATGGCAAGCCATAAGATCGCTTAAGGAAGACAACTCAATAGAGATCAAATCCTCAGACAAGGGAGGGAACATAGTTGTCTTTGATAAAAATCAATATAAACTAGAGGCTCTCAGACAACTGGAGGATAAAGACTGCTACGAGACAATTAACAAAAGAGATTTTGAGCAATGTGTCTTGGAATACCATGGACTGTTGAAAGTGTGGCGAGATGATGGTATGTTAAGCAAAAATGAATATGAATATCTATATTGCGAACATCCAATTATTCCCACATTCTACCACCTGCCGAAGGTGCATAAAGACATCAGGCACCCTCCAGGAAGACCAATCGTCTCCTCAATTGGCAGTCTTTGGGAAGCAACCTCTAGATTCATCGACAACTATTTATCTCCATTCGTTAAAGACCTTCCATCTTTTGTCAGAGACACTCAAGACTTCCTAAGGATAATTGATGGGATACATTGGGACACTGACATATTATTCATTACTCTAGATGTTGCAAACTTGTACACGTCCCAAGGACACCAAGATGGACTCCTAGCGATTGAATGGTTCTTGAAAAAGAAGAACATGCAATTTCACCAACATAATCGCATGTTACTGAAAATGACTGAATTCTGTCTCTTTAACAATATTTTTTTGTTTGCAGGTACACTATACCGCCAGATCAGGGGGACCGCCATGGGCACGTGCTTCGCCCCCAGCTACGCGAATCTTTTCGTGGGCTGGTGGGAGAAGCACGTGGCCTGGGGGGGGACCAACGAATATTGTCTAGACCACATTATGGTCTGGACAAGATATATAGACGACTTGTTCGTCGTTTGGCGGGGTGACAGACCCTCGGCCGAGAGGTTTGTAACAGCGCTTAACAACAACAGTCTCAACCTGAGATTTACCAGTGAAATAAGTGAGAGGTCAGTCCACTATCTAGATCTGGAGGTGTTTGCGGCAGGAGGTAGTATACAAACTAAACTCTACCGCAAACCTACGGCAGGAAATGCCGTCTTACACGCTGCCAGTCACCACCCCAAATCAATGGTGAAACATATTCCCTATGGTGAACTGTTGCGCATCAAACGGAATTGCTCTGAAACCAGCGACTTCTTAGATGCACAAGAAGCGGCGATATCTAGATTTCAAGAACGGGGCTACTCCAAAACATCTTTATTAGTAGCCTCAAAAAAAGTGGAACAGAAAAACAGAAAAGACCTCCTGGTAATCAAAAACAAACAGGTAGAGACAGAATCAGCAACAAGAATGATAACAACATACAATATGAGATCAAAAGAATTGGTCCAAATCTTTAATAACAAGTGGCATATTCTGACTACAGACAACATCTTAAAGAACAGAATATCGCCCAGACCACTGATCACATATAGACGTTGCCAGTCAATCAGTGATCATCTTACCAGGAGTCACTACACTGATCCCCCTATATCGCCCAGATCCAAACCCATACAAGGTTTTTATCCTTGCATGCACTGCAAAGCATGCAAGTATAGCCAGAAGAAGACCAGATATGAGGGTAAACCCAATGATCCTCGACCAACTAGAAATATCACGAAATTCCTGAATTGCAACTCGGAATTCGTTGTATATATCCTGGTTTGTCCGTGCTCCAAGAGGTACGTTGGTAGTACCATCAATCCAGCAAAGAAGCGCATCTTGGAGCACATGCGTGCCATCACAAACAGGGATAAGAACTATCCGGTGGCACGCCACTTCGAGACCCACCATAACAATAACAGGGATCTCTTGTCATTCTATTTAATTGACCAACTAGGAAGGCAAGAAAGAGGTGGGGACAAGATCAGAACCCTCAGGGCTATGGAATCAAGATACATTATAGACCTTCAAACAATGAAACCGACAGGTCTCAATAATGATGAAGAACTTTGGGTACATCTGGACTGATCAATAGGGGTATCTCTGCACAAGTACTGACCTGCAACTTCTGAAATGATAATATAGTAACATCATCTGCCAAACTCACCCCTGCACACAGTATAGTATGTTAACTGTACATCTATATCAGGGAGTCATATGCCCATACAGGGCTAGACGTACAAAAACAAAAAACAAAACATGCCCATCCAGGGCGCTATGTAACCAATGGACTCACACACATATACTAAGCAACTTAATAGAGAGAGACCAAATATACACGGTGCACTTTAATGAATTGCTATCAAAATGAAGGTTTAATTACACTTACATTCTTCATCAACTGACTATGTAGTTCCTCATGTAGATTGCTCTTGCGGAGGACGAACAATGATATTACTTGATAGCATTCAAAATATAAAAGCATTTCAATTTATACATGTTTATATCGACACAATGTATATATGTATAATAATATGAATTGAACTGGTCGAAAATGTATTCTCTCTAAGTTGCTAGTGAGTCAAAGAATATCGAAATGAATTACGAAGGGAAGTTTTTCCCTCTTTGTTTTTAAAATGCACGAGCACTTTATTGATCGCCATTATCTCCTATGCTGTATGGAGAACCAGTATGCATTAGCACTTTTCAATATGTCCGCCACTATTTTTACGTAATGTTGGCTTAGTCCTCTTTTTATTGTTATGAAGAGATGGAGCTTAAATGGCGATTTTTCACATTGCACATTGACACTGAGGAAGCCGTTTCACGGCGAAACGCGTTTGTCTTTGGAAGGGGTGACGGGGGTCTGTCAATAAATCTAAAAGTATCCAGCTTCGAGTGCCGTCTGCTTTCTTGGATGTGAGCGAGCGTGTAGCAATATATATATATATATATATATATATATATATATATATATATATATATATATATATTCACTGAAAAAACCATAGGTTATAGACCATATATAGTTAGGAATTAGCATTTACAAAACCTTGAAAATTCACTGAAAAAACCATGGGTTATAGACCATATATAGTTAGGGTATAGCATTTACAAAACCTTAATTTACTCGCACAAAACCATTGAAATTCGCATATATAGTTAGTTGCACTAACTATATATCGCGCACCCGCAATCCACTGCTGATGATGTCACATATTACATCATTCATGACATGGTCAGTGACATCACTGATGACATCACTGATGACATCACTGATGACATCACTGATGACATCTCAAATGACATCACTGATGACATCACTGATGACATCTCAAATGACCTCACTGATGACATCACTGATGACATCTCAAATGACATCACTGATGACATCACTGATGACATCTCAAATGACATCACTGATGACATCACTGATGACATCTCAAATGACATCACTGATGACATCACTGATGACAACTCAAATGACATCACTGACAACATCACTGATGATATCATTCATGTGATAATACGATGAACCTCTTCAGACTATAATATAACCTTAGCTACAATCAGTGTAAACAGACACTCACAGACTGTCACTCATCCATGGAGTTACTCATACATCTAGTCAGTCATGCAAAGAATCAATCACTCCTCCATTTCCTCAACTATACAGTTATACACACCTTACTAATTCAAACATATTCTAACACATATTTAATTTCCTATACGATCCCTAATACAAGTTCACAATGATCCATACAGCCACTCACACATTCACTGGCTCTTTTGCACGGTTATATATGTCAACTCTCACATGCACTGTGTTTTACATATGTACTTACTTTGACATGTTGTACTGAGATATCCATTCACTCACCAATACACTCATGCACACAGTCAACCGCCCATGCAGCTGTTTCCACATGCACTTGTGAACCCATACATCTAGTGAATCAACTGCTCACACATCTATGCACAGAGTCATACACCTCCCAGCCACTCATACACATACTCAGTCTCTCATACAAATACTTGGGCAACCAATGAATATCCCATATAGTTACTCATATAGCTACTGATTAACACATTCAGCAGTTTACAGAACAACAGACATAATGATGCACAAATTAAGACAGTTTAGTCACTAACCCATGCACTCAGTGACACACATCTAATCACTCACTCATACAGTCAGTCATGCACCTACTAAATCCTTCATCCAGACACTTATACATCCACTCATTCTTCAATATGTAAGACATATTTTAACTTTACAGAAACATACAGTCACTGGATGTTGTGATCAGTGATGTCATCAGTGATGCACTGACCATGTCATGAATGATGTAATATGTGACATCATCAGCAGTGGATTGCGGGTGCGCGATATATAGTTAGTGCAACTAACTATATATGCCAATTTCAATGGTTTTGTGCGAGTAAATTAAGGTTTTTTAAATGCTAATCCCTAACTATATATGGTCTATAACCCATGGTTTTTTCAGTGAATTTTCAAGGTTTTGTAAATGCTAATTCCTAACTATATATGGTCTATAACCTATGGTTTTTTCAGTGAATTTCAATGGTTTTTTAATACCAAATATCAAAAGCTGTAAAATGTCAAGTACGTGGTAGGTAAAAACATTTTCGTATTTATGCACGCTGATGTGCTTTGAACGCTGCCCCCCCCTCCTCTTTTCTTTTAGGAATATTCTCTCTTTGCAGATAGTGAAGGGTAGGTAACACAGGCCTTTGCCCCCGTTGTAATCCGTCGTGCCTGCTTCCCTCTCCATTTAATTTATTGTTATCCTAGCATTTATTGTTTTGGAATTGGTTCTCTTTGGTTCATTCTCTATTTACAAACAAGCACAGAGTCGCAATACTCTGTTTAGTCTTTGCAGATAGTGTAAAATCGTTAAAAAACAAAAGGAATCAAGCAAAATCAGTAGGCCACTAATGGGATCTCTTTTTGACCTCGCTAAAATAGAAACATTATGAACAACCCCTCATGACAAATACGAAACTAGTGAGAGGAACTGAGCTCGACACCCTGATGGCTGCAAGACAGCTCGGCTCCGCCGCCCACCCCACCCAAAATAACGACAAACCCTATGCAAATATATAAATATATACAACACACCAGCAAAGTAACAGGGTAAAACGTTTTATTAAATAACTATTTACATGGCAGCCTGCTGCAACATCCATCACTGTTCCTGTCAAGGTAGCATAGCTGGCAGCCTAGGGGTGGAGGACCGTTGTGCAAATTGCCCGGGGACGACACCATGCGCCAAGACTCGTCCCCAGTACATCCAGAGCTGATGTCCGACAAGTTGTGTGTGAGGATGCCTTGCTGATGCCGCCACCCCCACCACCACCTTTTTGTTGCCTGATCCGGCTAGCTCAATCGATCGAGCATGAGACTCATGCACTCTGATCTCCTTGGCCTCAGTCAATCATCAATAGTAAGATTTTCATACGTGAGTGTAGGTTCATGGTTTTCCATCCACAGACTAAAAGCCTGGAGTGGGAGTGAAAGAACAATAACTAGGTAAGTTGGAAGGCAGAGGTTGTGGGAAGGACTCTGGATATGGTATGTTGCTTGGTCCCTGAGATGCTACGATGTCACTGCCTTGCACAAATGGCATAAGTCCTGGTTGTTGGGTGCCATAGTTGAGGGTTCGGAGCAGCGCTTGTAACACTGTCTGAAGCTTATTTGCACCTGCTGCAGCTTCACTATTCTCAAAGTAAGTGGGGGCTGTTTGTGGACCTGACCGCATTGGAAAACAATGTGATGCGGTGCTTCTCTGAACCGCTTGACGGAGGCCCCCGAGATAATTGCGCCTGCTCCACACCTTGTCCCACAATCCGTTTGACCTGAAGACACGTCCTGCGGTGCCCTGGTCCGACCATCACATATACCTGCGCCAGGAGATGGCGCGGGGTGCAGTAGAAGGGAGAGGCGGCGCGAACGAGCCTCCCCCACCTCCCCAGGTGGAGGTTTCTCAGCTACACCCCAGCGCTTCACTCGACCAGCTGACTTGCGCCCGCTCTTGCGACACAGTGCCTCGCTCGGCCAGCTGAATTGCGCCTGCTCTTGCTATTACAACGTCTCACCCGCCATCCAACGGAATTGCACCCAATCTTGCGGTACAGCGACAGGCGGCTGCTACGGAGCTCACAAAATGGCGGTCGGTTCCACAGACTTGGGCCTGGCCTGCAAAGATGGCTCTGGACAACCGTGGAACTCGGACGCTTGACTGCTAAGGCATGGGCCCCATTCCCAAAAGAGTCCCCTCAGCCTTGAAGATTCTACAACAGTCACCGGGACCCCCGACTCCCGCAGGCTTCCGGTGGGGAGCGGCTGCCATGATTGCTTGCGGAATGGCCACAACGTAGCCACGAGATGGTGGTGCTCTCATGCTAACGCCAGCTTCAGTCTGAAACATCCAGAAACACTGTAGACTACCAATTCAATCAGTTCCGGTGGAGCCTCAACGTGACCCGGTAGAGAAGAACTTGCCCTCCCCTCTTTGATTGATAGTTCTTGTTGCCTGTCCCTTCTCTTGTCATTTAACAGAACTTTTTGGTCTGCTGAAAGGGGTTGTGTTCCGACTGCTGGTTGGTGGAGACATTTTGACTATATTCTGGACCTGCGTTGTCGCGTAATGCGTCATATGACGCGCCGCGTTAGCGCACCCGGAAGTGCTCCGATGCGCGAGGCGCAGCTTTCCGGAAACGATCCAGAGCGCGGCGCACAGCGCGTAACGTAAGCATAACAGGTCATGTGACTTGTTAATAAAACTTTTCATTGGTTCATTTTACTTTTGTTATTCTAATGATGAAAGGCTTGGTAACATGACCTAAAAATAACACTTTTCATTGCTTTCGAACATTTTTTTTTCCCAAATGATGAAAGCCCCACCTTTTTTTTTCTCACTCTGACTTGTAAAGCAAAGCACCCAGATGCATTTACAGTTTATCACTAACAATGTTCCAGGCTAATGTATTTTCCCGGGAAATTTACAACTGTCCTGCAAGTAAAATATTCCTATTTCGAGAAAAAGGGCGTTTCTTTGTCCCATGAGAGAGCCGTTGAACAAAAGAGGCTCGACCTGCTGTCTTAGTTGCTGATAGGCATGAATATCTGATTCTTATCGATCACTTTATGTTGCAGGAGTGGAAAACACAACAGCCCTTGACCATTTATCTTTACTGCGTTCCTGCGTATTATACCCTTTAACCGTCATGTAATCGGGCTGCTTTATTTCACTTGCCTTTTACTGATTCGAAAACAGTGGCTGTTATTCAAAACTTTACCAATCTAGGTACTACTACCTTTTTTTGTTTTAAAAACCTTTATTGTGAAAATGTCAGTATACAAATACGGGCCTATAACAACGTGGGCCGGCCACGGAGCAAACTGTATTCGTATATGATGAGGGGACATTTACACTGTAGAAGAACGTAACGGGCGGGCCATTAGGTTGCAAGAACTAAGGTGTCTCACAGTTGCGGAATCGGTGGACATACATTTTATAATTAAAGTACGACAGGGCCAGTTACAATAAAATTATCTAGATATACATTTGCGGGCAAGTACCATGGGTGACGTTAATTCGAACTTTCAATAGTACAGAAATCAATAACACATCAGAACTTAATATCAATAGAGATGTCCAAATGTTCAATCAGTACTTGTCATTGGTGGATGTACTGGCAGGTCGGGGGTTATCCACCAAATCTCGTATTTGGGCAGCACTGTAATTCATCGGGTGCCACCTCTCCATATGGCGATGCATGGTATGATTACCATAACTATATTTTTTTCGGTTCCTCTGGAGAGTACATTGTGGCAGATGAGACAGGTAACGTACCGGGCATTTACCTTTTTTTCATGTTGAGGAAATGAAAAAAATTACCAACATGTGCATGTTTCAAATTGTTTGTATCTTTCAATAGTACAGTAATCAATAACACATCAGAACTTAATATCAATAGGGATGTCCAAATGTTCAATCAGTACTCGTCCCCGCCCGCCATGTGCTTCAAAACTGCATACGTATCTCGTGATATCAAGGCTGGGCAACCAGTACACAACAAGGAGTTGCAAGTCCCATTTATACCGGCGCCATTTTGGGCGAGGCCGGGCAGGTCCAGGATATAGTCAAAATGTCTCCACCAACCAGCGGTCGGACCAGAACCCCTTTCAGCAGTCCAAAAAGGTTCCGTTAAATGACAACAGAAGAGATAGGCAACAAGAACAATCAGTCAAAAGAGGGGACGCTTTTGGGAATGGGGCCCATGCCCTAGCAGGCAAGCATCCGAGTTCCAAGGTGTCCCAGGGCCATTTTAGTGGACCAGGCCCAAATCCAAAGAGCCGGCCACCATTTTAAGAGTCCTGTTGCAGCCGGCTATCGCTGCACCGCAAAAGTGGGCGCAATTCAGCTGGATGGTGGGTGAGTCACTGTACCGCAAGAGCGGGCGGAACTCAGCTGGATGGCGGGCAAGACGCTGTACCGCAACAGCGAACACAACTCAGCTGGATGGCGGGTGAGACGCTAAGAGGCGCCCCACTGCAGATGAGGTGCCTCCACCTGGGGAGGCGGGAGAGGCCCGTTTAAGCCGCCCCCCCCCCGGGCACCCCACGCCGTCTTTCGGCGCAGCATTGTAGGATGGCCACACCAGTGAAACTTGCTGGACACCACCTCGATGCCATCCGGATCTCGGCGCGTTGTGCTGCCTCCGGCCTACTGTAGCAGCAAGTGCGGACGCAACTCAGCTGGACGGCGAGTGAAAAGATAAGGGGCGCCGCACTGCAGATGAGGTGCCTCCACCTGGGGAGGGGGGAGAGGCCCATTTACGCCGCCTCCCCCCCCTCCCCGGGCACCCCACGCCGTCTTTCGGCGCAGCATTGTAGGATGGCCACACCAGTGAAACTTGCTGGACACCACCTCGATGCCATCCGGATCTCGGCGCGTTGTGCTGCCTTCGGCCTACTGTAGCAGCAAGTGCGGACGCAACTCAGCTGGACGGCGAGTGAAAAGATAAGGGGCGCCGCACTGCAGATGAGGTGCCTCCACCTGGGGAGGCGGGAGAGGCCAGTTCACGCCCCCCCCCCCGAGCACCCCACGCCGTCTTTCAGCGCAGCATTGTAGGATGGCCACACCAGTGCGGCAACTTGCTGGACACCACCTCGGTGCCATCCGGATCTCGGCACGTTGTGCTGCCTTCGGCCTATTCGCACATCGGTCCGCTACTGACGCCGCCTCACAGGCCAACAGATTTTGTAGGCTTTTTAAAGCCCAAAGCCGCATAACAGGTCATGTGACTTGTTTATAAAACTTTTCATTGGTTCATTTTACTTTTAGTTTCCTAATGATGGAACGCTTCATCATATGACGTAAAATAAACACTTTTCATTGGTTTAGAACATTTTTTTTTCCCAAACGATGAAAGCCCCACCTTTTTTTTTCTCACTCGGCAATCCAAAAAGGTTCCGTTAGATAACAACAGAGGGGACAGGTAACAAGAACCATCAGTCAAAAGAGGGGAGGGCAAGTTTACACATGGGCGAATTTTGCGAATCTCGCGTTCGCGAATTTTGCGGATTTGCGAACTCGCAAATCCGCAAAATCCGCGAATTCTCGCGAATTTGCGTATTTTTTTTTTTGTGTTTGCTCGGGTTTCTGCCAGTTCGCGAGGGTTTTGTACAATGTCGCAAATTGCGAACTTACCTGTCGGGTCGCAAGTTTCGCGAACTTGTTGTTTCTACGTGTCCAGCCTGTTTGGGACACTCTTCTTCATCACTGCCACTCTCTGTCACCACTGCCACTCTCTGACTACTCATGCCACCCTCTGGCCCACCCATGCCACCCTCTGTTTCATCACAGCACCCTCTGGTTGTCCAGTCAGTGTACATTATTGTGGCAACGCAAGCACACCTTCCCTGCCTCAAGTGACCTGAATTAATTTGGGGCTGATTAATGTGTCACAGAATATTTTTTTAGCTGGCACCTGCTTCCTTAGTGCTTCCTGATTAGTGATCTTTTGCACTTGCTAAGTGCTTTCATTGTTGCAAAATTAGTTACAACACCTGCCCTGCCCCAACTGACAATAATGAATTAGGGGCTGATTAATGGATTTGAACCTCCAGCCTGGCTCCTGCTTGTCTCCCTTAGCTGTAATTCAGGACCTTTGTGGCATATGTGTAACTATTCTGAGGTTCAGAGCAGGGTCACATAATAGTTGCAACTGGCAACTGAACTCTGGAGGGGCCCCTCAGGAAGCACTACAGGAAATGGCTACTAATGATGAGCCTGAACTTTTGAACCTGGTAAGTAGTTTCAGTTTTGCTAAGATCGTATTTCTGCAATTTTGCACTTATTCGCGGGGCGCGAAGTTGTACTGGGAAGCCGCGAACTCACGCGAACAGTGCGAGCAGTGCGAGCAAAATCCGCTGCTCGCGGATTTGCGGATTTTGCGGGAGATTCGCGAATCTCGCGGTTTGCGAATTTACCGAAAATCCGCAAAATCCGTGAGCGAAACGGATTTTCCGCCCATGCTTAGGCAAGTTCTTCCCTACCGGGTCACGTTGGGGCTCCACCGGAAGTCATCGAATTGGTAGTCTACAGTGTTTCTGGATGTTTCAGACTGAAGCTGGCGTCAGCATGAGAGCACCACCATCTCGTAGCTCCGTCGTGGCCATTCCGCAAGCAATCATGGCAGCCGCTCCCCACCGGAAGCCTGCGGGAGTCGGGGGCCCCCATGACTTTTGTAGAATCTTCAAGGCTGAGGGGACGCATTCGAGAATGGGGCCCAAGCCCTAGCAGGCAAGCGTCCGAGTTCCAAGGTGTCCCAGGGCCATTTTAGTGGACCAGGCCCAAATCCGAAGAGCCGGCTGCCATTTTAAGAGTCCTGTGGCAGCCACCTATCGCTGCACCGCAAGAGTGGGCGCAATTCAACGGGATGGTGGGCGAGACGCTGTAGCCGCAAGAGCGGGCAATAAACAACTGAATGGCGGATGAGACACAGTGCAGCAAAAGCGGGCGGAAAACAGCTGAATGGCAACTGAAACGCTAAAGGGGCACCCCATTGCAACAGAGGAGCCTCCACCTGGAGAGGCCCGTTCACGCCGCCTCCCCCCCCCCCCCCGGGGGCGCCCCACGCCGTTTTTCGGCGCAGCATTGTAGGATGCCAAGACCAGTGCGGCAAGTAAAGGGCATCACCTGGGTGCCGTCCAGATCTCAGCGCGTTGTACTGCCTTCGGACTATTCGCACAACAGACCGCTACTGACGAGGCACAGTGCAGCAAAAGCGGGCGGAAAACCGCTGAATGGCAAATGAAACGCTAAAGGGGCGCCCCATTGTAGCAGAGGAGCATCCACCTGGGGAGGCCCGTTCACGCCGCCTCCCCCCCCCCCCCCGGGCGCCCCACGCCGTTTTTCGGCGCAGCATTGTAGGATGCCAAGACCAGTGCGGCAAGTAAAGGACATCACCTGGGTGCCGTCCAGATCTCAGCACGTTGTGCTGCCTTCGGACTATTCGCACAACAGACCGCTACTGACACCACCTCACAGAAGACCATTGTTGCTTTGTTTTAAATGTTTTTTTTTAACGTGTTTACTGTTTATGGTGTGTTGTATATATTTATAAGTTATTAAAGTGTTATAATCCTACTACTTTGTTGGAGTGCTATATATTTTTAATGTGACACATAATTGAGAAGACTTTGATGTACAAAAAGGCATCCCTGGAATCTTCCGCTTCAGGCTCGGTCCCACACACCCTCACAGTGAGAATCCCCTCCCCAATCACAATACAGGATCGTTATCAGATAGTAGGAACGCGTGTGGTGTGACGGATCTCATGGGGTTGGGACCTTGATCTACTGTAACTCCTTTGAAGAGGGGTGATTCTTTACAGTTGAGGCCATAAACTACATCCGCAGGGCTAGGTGATAGCCTGGGACCGGCCTGGACAATCAGACACAAAGGAAGAGGAGTGTCAGAGGGTGCGGTAGTGAATAGGGTGAAAGGGAGGTGTCGGGCGGGCACAGGGTGTGATTCTCAGGGAAGAGCAGCGCAGATGGAGGGAGGTTTATGGCCCATGCATAAGAAAGAGAGCGGGGGTGACCAGTGCGTAGGGGAGATGCTTGCGAGGGTGGGGAGCCATGCTGAGGATCGGCGGCGTGCAGAGAGTGGGTCTGGTCAAGGCATCTAAAATGGGCGCCGTGCACGACAAAAGTGTGGCATTGGAAAAAAAGCAAGATGGCGCAGACAATGTTTATCAATACGGATTAATTTATAACAATTATTTTTAACAATATATTTACTCGCAGTGTCAAAATGGCGGTCAACACTTCCTGATTTCCTTCTAATCGAACGTTAACAGACGTCACGATCGGCGGCGTGCAGAGAGTGGGTCTGGTCAAGGCATCTAAAATGGCTGCTGTGCACGACAAAAGTGTGGCATTGGAAAAAAAGCAAGATGGCGCAGACAATGTTTATCAATACGGATTAATTTATAACAATTATTTTTAACAATATATTTACTCGCATTGTCAAAATGGCGGTCAACACTTCCTGATTTCCTTCAGATCGAACGATAACAGACGTCACGCAGCAAAAAAAAAAAAAAACGCTCACGCGCAGCCGCTAGAAGACAAGTATCAACATATATGAGCATCCTCAGCCACCCTCAGAAAACATAGGGGGTCAGGATACATCTCCCGTACCCCCTTATACCCATTTCTCACATTGTTTTTCCTCCATCTTGTAATTTAATTAAAACGAAACACAAAATGGCAAATTCCCGTTTCGCGTCCCGGTTAGCTACCCGGTTTGCAAACCGGAAAGCGCTTCTACCGCAAAAAAATCAATTTTTTTTTATTTGCCCCACGGGACCCTTTAATAACCCCAACATCATTCCTAGAGGGTCAAGAAGGGTCTACCTTGCCCCCTTTCATTAAATTCCCCCTTCGTTTTTCTCCTCCTCTTGTCTCTCGATCCTACCGAGAGACAAGATGGCGGCCGCTCCGGACTGTTTAGAATGTTGACAGACACCGGAGAGCCAATCAGCTTCACTTCGCAAAGTTCCGTTACGCGAAAAGTTTGCGAACCGGAGCGCTACCCGGGACGCTGTTACAGATATATCTGTTTTTTAAAACATTAATTTCTCAAAATCCACTGGAGCACATATATTGAGACCCAGCAAAGGCACATCGGGCTAACAGTCACTACAATTTTGCCAAGTTTCGTGCAAATCCATTCAGCCGTTCGAGCTAAAAGTGAGGCCAAACGCCCTATGGAAAACTCAATGTTAAAAACGCGTTTTGGGACCCCCCTTTTTTCTCGGCCCCCCCCTTGACGAAACCCCCCAAATTTTTAGGGGCTGCTCAGAAACAAAATGTGCCATTTTCCTGAAAATTTCAGCCGATTCCGTCCACAAACGCCAAAGTTATTAGACATAGAATTTTCAAAAGTTCCATAGAGAAAAAATCCTAACTATATATACCTACTGGCGACCGCCAGTAGGTAATATATGTATAAGCTGCAAAATGGTTGAATAAACGCCTGCTGTGACACTCTGCAATTCGTGTGGTGGTCCGTATTTTCTGTGGGTTCAACATGGAAACAGAATTCGATCCATATATATATATATATATATATATATATATATATATATATTCACTGAAAAAACCATAGGTTATAGACCATATATAGTTAGGGATTAGCATTTACAAAACCTTATTTTACTCGCACAAAACCATTGAAATTTGCATATATAGTTAGTTCCACTAACTATATATCGCGCACCCGCAATCCACTGCTAATGATGTCACATATTACATCATTCATGACATGGTCAGTGACATCACTGATGACATCTCAAATGACATCACTGATGACATCACTGATGACAACATCCAGTGACTGTATGTTTCTGTAAAGTTAAAATATGTCTTACATATTGAAGAGTGATTGGATGTATAAGTGTCTGGATGAAGGATTTAGTAGGTGCATGACTGACTGTATGAGTGAGTGATTAAATGTGTCTCACTGAGTGCATGGGTTAGTGACTAAACTGTCTTAATTTGTGCATCATTATGTCTGTTGTTCTGTAAACTGCTGCATGTGTTGATCAATAGCTATATGAGTAAGTATATGGGTTATTGATTGGTTGTCCAAGTATTTGTATGGGAGACTGAGTATGTGTGTGAGTGGCTGGGAGGGGTATGACTCTGTGCATAGATGTGTAAACAGTTCATTCACTAGATGTATGACTTCAAAAGTGCATGTGGAAACAGCTGTATGGGCGGTTGACTGTGTGCATGAGTGTATTGGTGAGTGAATGGATATCTCAGTGCTTCATGTCAAGTAAGTACATATGTAAAACACAGTACATGTGAGAGTTGACATATATAAATAACTGTGCATAAGAGCCAGTGAATGTGCGAGTGTCTGTATGGATCATTGTGAACTTGTATCAGGGATTGTATAATAGAGTAAATATGTGTTAGTATATGTTTGAATAAGAAAGGTGTGTATAACTGTATAGTTGAGGAAATGGAGGTGTGATTGATTCTTTGCATGACTGACTAGTTGTGTGAGTAACTCCATGGATGAGTGACAGTCTGTGAGTGTCTGTTTACACTGAGTGTATCTAAGGTTATATTAGAGTCTGAAGAGGTTGATCGTATTATCACATGAATGATGTCATCAGTGATGTCGTCAGTGATGTCATTTGAGATGTCATCAGTGATGTCATTTGAGATGTCATCAGTGATGTCATCAGTGATGTCATTTGAGATGTCATCAGTGATGTCATCAGTGATGTCACTGACCATGTCATGAATGATGTAATATGTGACATCATTAGCAGTGGATTGCGGGTGCGCGATATATAGTTAGTGGAACTAACTATATATGCGAATTTCAATAGTTTTGTGCGAGTAAAATAAGGTTTTGTAAATGCTAATCCCTAACTATATATGGTCTATAACCTATGGTTTTTTCAGTGAATTTTTAAGGTTTTGTAAATGTTAATTCCTAACTATATATGGTCTATAACCTATGGTTTTTTCAGTGAATTTTTAAGGTTTTGTAAATGCTAATTTCTAACTATATATGGTCTATAACCTATGGTTTTTTCAGTGAATTTCAATGGTTTTTTAATAGCAAATATCAAAAGCTGTAAAATGTATTCTTATTTTAAACGAAAAATATATTTTATATGTATTAATTAAAAAAATGTTATGCATCTGCCAAACCCTGACCTCTTAATAGTGCACTGTGGTGGAAATAATTTGGGCACTATGACTGGGGATGATCTTGAAATGCTTTTAAAGAACACCTTTCTTCATTTGATGACACTTTTTCCCCAACCTGCCTTGATATATTCCAATATATGTCAAAGACAAAAATGTAAGTGGTCCAATCAATTTTTTCCACAATTTGAGAAAGCACGGAAACATGTGAATAAATCTGTTTGTGCTTACATGAGAGACTATGGAATGGGTTTAATATACAACAATAACTTGCGTTCCAACATTTAACACATCTACAGAAGAGATGGTGTGCACTTCTCCAATGAAGGGAATAGAATATTCGTCCTTTATTTAAAAGTGTGCATTGGAACCTACTTGTAGGTACCTAAATTAGCCACAGAACCCAATAGCTCTTTTCAGAGCTACCCTACCTCTGATCATTCAAAACGTTTATCTTTTTCTATTTTTTTTTTCTTCACCAAAGTACGCTCCCCGGTTCGCTTACCAGTGCGCGTACCGGGCGCTCCCCCGCGAAATTTTCAAAAATTGTTATTTTTTATTTTTGCATATATCAGCGTCCTAATCCCCCATCAGAAAACCTAGAGGGTCACAAAGTGTCTACCGTGCCCCCTTCTACCCATTCCGAACATTGTTTGTCCTCCATCTTATGTCTCAATTCTACCGATACACAAAATGGAGGACTCCCGTAACGCTGCCGGTTCGCGTACCGGGGAGCGCACCGGTAAGCGCTCGATAAAAAAAGGTGGGAAAGTAATTTACAGAAAAACCACTACAGACACTTTCATCAAATATAGAATAGGGCCTACTACATAGCAGTCCCTACCATTTACCCAAATTTGATGGAATTCCATTGAGAAAATTATGCTGTAAGCCTGACTAAATATCCTGAGGTAAATTACCTAACAAAACACTTATGAAGTGTTAGAATTGACAACCAATCAAAATGCTACTTTCAATATCTTCTATTATTTCATGACATTTGATTGGTTATTTACCTGAATATATATAAAGAAAGAGAGAGAAACACAGCCATTTTGACTACTACTTCCTGAAGTACATATCAAGTGCATTTCAACTGAGAACTTAAACTTCTTTTTGATTGGTAAGATGATATTTTAAAAACTGAAGTATGTTCTGCACTTTAAGTTAATTTGGAAAACATTTTCTGATAGTTATATACTATCCCTCTGTAATAGTTATAGAATAAGATAGACTTCTCTGTTTTAGTTATGGATGGAGTTAGGCTTGTCTTGTATAATTAAGAATTAACTTAGGCTTTATCACATACTTTTTTTATATTTCTACTTCCAGTCTGATACCATACACTGCCTAAAGATAAAATCACTGTTTAAAAAAACAAACTACCTGTCTGTACTTAAACCCAACAGTGCCCTATCTGTACTGATATATTTTTTTTAAATTCATTTTACAGCACAAAAATGGAAGGAGAGAACAAAACTAAATTGGAAATTGTTGCAGGAAGCAACACAGATACAGAAATTGACTCTGAATTCTATGATGAATCACAGGACTTTGAACTTCTGCAATGTGTGGAATCAGTAGATTTCCTAATTGAAAATGAAAAAAATTCTGACAATTAATTATTAGAAGTTCTTTTTAATTTTGAAAACGAATCAGAAAAATAATTTTTTATTTAATAATTCAAAAATTGTTTGAGACATTCATTTTTATATGTATTTTGTAAACTAGTAGCAAATTGATTATAATGTAAAATCAGACTTTAAATATACTGTGCAACTTTTTTGTGTTACATAGTAAGTTTGCTCATATTTACTTCCTTTCTTCCACTATATTATCTCCAATGTGTATTTAACATCTATTTATCATCTCCTGCCTCCATGGTGTTTCTGCTTTCCTGACAGACTACGCTATGAATTCCATGTACCACAATAACTTCTGAAACAACATGCAAGATATTTACAAAGAAAACTGTGTTTTTTATTTTTAGACTCTGCATTGGTACCTACATCTTGGTACTTAAATAAAAAAAATAAAAAAATAAAAAAAAAGAACAATCAATAAACATACAATATTTGAACATTCTTTCATCCTATTTTCCCAATATTACGCTTCCCGGACCGCTTCCCGGGCGCTCCCCCCGCAAAAAAAAACTATAATAATTTTTTTTTTTTTGCCCCGCGGGGCCCTTTTAAAGCCCCCTCATCAAACCTAGGGGGTCAGGGAGGATGTACTCTGCCCCCTTATGCTCATTTCCCACTTTGTTTTTTCCACCTCTTGTGTCTCGATCCTACCGAGACACAAGATGGCGGCCGCTCCGAACTGCTTAGAATGTTGACAGTCACCGGGGAGCCAATCCTCTTCTCCTCGCGAAGTTCCGTTACGCGTCAGGTACGTGAACCGGGGCGCTAACCGGGACGCTGTCACAGATATATCTGTTTTTTAAAATGTTAATTTCTCAAAATCCACTGGAGCACATATATTGAAACATAGCAAAGGCACGTCGGGCAAACCAAATCTACAATTTTGCAAAGATTTGTGTAAATCCATTCAGCCGTTCGAGCTAAAAGTGATTCCAACTGCCCTATGGAAAAATGAATGGGAAAAACGCGTTTTGGGACCGCCCTTTTTTCTCGGCCCCCCCTTGACGAAACCCCCCCAGGGGCTGCTCAGAAACAAAATGTGCCATTTTCCTGAAAATTTCAGCCAATTCCGTCCACAAACGCCAAAGTTATTCAACATAGAATTTTCAGAAATCCCATAGGAAAAAAATCCTAACTATATATACCAACTGGCGACCGCCAGTAGGTAATATATATATATATATATATATATATATATATATATATATATATATATATATATATAAATATATATATATATATATCGGCACACACTCGCTTCGTTTCAAGAAAGTAGACGGCACTCCAAGCTTGGAATTCTTTTCTCGATTTATTGGCAGACCCCCCTGCCCCCAAAGAAAGACAAACGCGTTTCGCCGAAAAACGGCTTCCTCAGTGTCATAGTGCATAACAAGTCACGCCATTTTATCTCCACCTCTCTATCAACATTGAGAGAGGACTAAAAAAAGCCATGTAGGTGATTTGGCAGACATCTTATAATGTGCAAATTCACAGTCTTTAAACTATACAAGGAGAATGGCGATCACAAAGTGCTCGTGCAATTAAAAACAAACGGGGAAACCCCATGAAATTCATTATATGATACTTTGCTTGCTTGGAAAAAAATTGAATTTAACAAGAGTAATTCATATAGGGATTTGGTGACACGGTACATGATCAAAAACTGAATGTACAAAATACCTCAGGATTGGTCTCACATTAAGAGTACATTTTTATATATTTCATAACTCTCTATACTGAATGTAGGAGATCCTATCCAAGGTTTACAATTGATATATTTACACTTACAACATTGTAACGCACCGTGTTTCTCTAAAGCCTTTCCTTATGTTATTATACATAATCCGCGCAAGTCTGTAACAATATTGCCCTGTATGGGCTGATTTTCTGTTTTCTTTTCTCTCGCCCTGAATGGGCTTTGGTCTCCCTTATCCCAGATTAACAAAATATGGAGTCTGATGGACATAGGGTATAGGGGAAAGATTGGTGGATGATGTTCTCATAGCCTTTGTTTTGTGTCTTGTCTGATTTCTGTTATTATTAACCCTGGGCGAAGAACTACGCTCCGTTCGCGGAGTTTGCGGAGTTTCGGCAACTCCGCGTTCCGCGGAGAACGCGTAGCTGTCGATTACTCCGCGATCCGGTGCGTAGCGTAGTTCTCGCGCGCTGAATAACATTATCGCATGCACGGCAATGGCTTACCTTGGTTCTGCGTTCGCTTTTTCCCGGTCGCGGGTGCCACCATGTTTGTAAACTCTCCCGCACAATTCCGTGCGACTGTGCGAACGGGATAACGTCATTTGGATGCGCGATAGCATCATAAGGACGCGCAAGGATGCTTGTTGGTAAGATCGAGTTGCCGAACACGCAGAAACTGCAATCTTGCACAGAATAACTCGCGAGCATGTTAAAAGTAAAACCATAATAAATAAATACCATGATTTTGGTTAGCAAAAAAGTGAAAAACCCCTTAAAGTTGTACCTTTGGCTGTATTTTTGGGGGGGAAGGAGTCCTCTTTTTGTTTCTACACTTTTTTTGAAGAGTAAGGAGGAAGGGCCCTTGAGTTTACAACTTCCTGTTCCTGTCCACCAGGCTTCTCCCAGTGCTTTGTCCATGTGGTGCTCACTTTCATTTGGATTTTGAGCTGGAAGGATCACTTTCTGTGTGTGTTGGCTGCATTACTGCTTTTTCTTGGATTTCTTGAGGACTTTTGGATTTGGAATTCTCTTTTTCAAGTAAGTTTGAGTAATGTATGAGTGAGTATGATGTAGACTTGTGTTTGTTTGATTTGAGATTTTTTTTAACTACAGTATTCAATCCTGGATTTAAATTATTGATGGGGGCCTGTACTTTTAGGAGGTCCCAACTTGTATTTCTTTTTAAATTTCATCCAGGCTACATAGAGAGGTACCCATGGGTCCAATCATGTTTCTGTGGTCTGTGTTTAAATTTGTATGAAGCCAATAGCTGACCCTAGCACTCCATGTAGTTAGTGTGTAGGCATGCTTGAGTTCATTGTATTAACTTTCTGTGGTTGGCCTGGCCATGTGTTGGCGGCCATTTTATGTTTCCAGCCACTTTGCTCTTGCCATAGGCCTCCAACCTTGTGGCCTACTCTGCCAGTAGGCCAGAGGTACTACTCATAGGGTCATGAAAGTTAATCAACTGTTTTTGTGGTGTACCCTTAATTAGAAAATCATGGATGGCTTGGATTGATACAGAAAATCTTATTTTTATGTGTGGGGTATTTCAGGTTTTGGGTGTGTTTAACTAATCTGTCAATTTCTGCCATTAGGTAACCCTAGGAATACAGCTTGGGTAGTTTTGGTAACTTCGCACAGTGTGAGAACGTGACCTTACATTTTTGTCTTGTTCGCGCGCTCAATGTTCGTGCTCGGGAACTCGATAATGACGTTTGTACAATTCGCGCTGCCGAACACGCCGAATTTGCAATCTCGCGAACAATATGTCCCGAGTTGCATGAAAGTTTCTCGAAAATGTTTAATGTGTTTCTTGTGCTACAAAAAGTCCTCATTTATGTGTCATTTGGTTGTAGTTTTCTCTTATTGGAGCATGGACCACTTCCAGTTTCTGTCCTCTATGCAATGATTTCTTGTTTATGGGTGGGGTGACCAATTTGGGTGGTGGTGTGTCCATTTTGTGAAGCTAAGCATTGTCCCTTTGCCATAGGCATTTATTGTCTGTCTTCTCTTTCTTTTCATGTTGTTGTGGGTGGCCAGGTCATGTGGTGGGGGCCATTTTGTGTGTACTTCCTTTGTGATGATTTTGCCATGTTGTTGTTGGTGGCCAGGCCATGTGGTGGCGGCCATTTTGTGTATGCTTCCTTTGTGATTTTGCCATGTTGTTGTGGGTGGCCAGGCCATGTGGTGGCGGCCATTTTGTGTGTACTTCCTTTGTGATGATTTTGCCATGTTGTTGTTGGTGGCCAGGCCATGTGGTGGTGGCCATTTTGTGTATGCTTCCTTTGTGACTGATTTTGCCATGTTGTTGTTGGTGGCCAGGCCATGTGGTGGAGGCCATTTTGTGTATACATCCTTTGTGATTTTTCCATGTTGTTGTTGGTGGCCAGGCCCTATGGTGGCGGCCATTTTGTGTGTCCTTCCTTTGTGCTTTTGCCATAGGCATCCAAGGTTTTTGACTATTCCGGCAGTAGGGCAGAGGTACTACTACTCATAGCCATAGGTGCATTAAAGTTAATCGACTCTTTTTGTGGTGTATCTTTAATTTGTACATCGTGTATGGCTTTGGATTGCTTCCAATTTTTTTTTATGTGGGTACTTTCAGCTTTTGGGTGTGTGTAACTAATATGGCACTCCCTGCCAGTAGGTAACCTTAGGAATACAGCTCGCGTACTTTTGGTAACGTCGCACAGTGTGGACACGCGACATTACATTTTTTGTCTTGTTCGCGCGCTCAATGTACTTGCTCGGGAACGCGATACCGACGTTTCATTCAATTCGCGCTGCCGAACACGCCGATTTTGCAATCTCGCGAACAATATGTCCCGAGTTGCATAAAAGTTTCTCGAAAATGTTGAATGTGTTTCTTGTGCACCCAAAAAAACTGGAGTTGTCATTTGGTTGTAGTTTTTGGAGCATGGAACAATTTCCTTTGTCTGTCTTCTGGTTTCTGGGTGGGCTGACCACGTGGGCAGTGGTGCAGCTACTTTGTGAAGCAAAGCAAAGCATTGTCCCTTTCCCATAGGCATTTATTGTCTGTCTTCTCTTTTCTCTTTTTTTTCATGTTGCTGTGGGTGGCCAGGCCATGTGGTGGCGGCCATTTTGTAGGTACTTCCTTTGTGCATTTATCATTGGCCTCCCAGCTTTTGGTCTGATCTGACAGTAGGCCAGAGTCCCAGAGGTAGTAGTTAGCGGGGGTGCTTTATGTAGTTGTTTCTATTCGGTCTATTCAATTAACATCATTAGGGCATGTGTGTATGGCATTGCATTCCCAAATGTGTTGTCTGGGCAGGGGTGTAGGTAACTTTTTTGTGTGTGTAATAATTTTATGCCTTTGTATGTGTTTTTGCGGTGTAGGTTTCCAACCTCTTAGCCATGGGGTATTTTTATTCCTTGCATTAACCTGTCATGTGTAGCAGGCATCCTCCTTTTTCTGTCCATATTGGTATATATAGGCCTGCTTGACTTTATTGGTTCGTTCTGGACTTCATGTGGCTGGGAGCTGTGGTGCTGGTAGTATTAGTCTTCTGTTTTGTGTTTTATACATTGGCCTGTGTGTCTTTCAATTGTTCATGTTGGCTTACTGCTTGTTTGACTGATGTTGTTCTGCCTTCTTTGCTTGTAGG
This sequence comes from Lissotriton vulgaris, assembly GCF_964263255.1. NCBI lineage: Eukaryota > Metazoa > Chordata > Amphibia > Caudata > Salamandridae > Lissotriton > Lissotriton vulgaris. The sequence continues at coordinate 1,866,376,010 of NC_141685.1, read as the reverse complement.
TGCACAAAAAAAGACTGAGGAGGTGCTGGTTGTTTTCATCCATCGCCCGTTCTACTGCCAGACGGACGTCCTTCAGTTGTACGCCACGTGTGGTGTGTGACTCATCTGACCAGACATCTCTGCAATTTGTGCTACTGACTGAGTGCTGCTGTGTGCTGACATCAGAAGAAGATGGGCCCTAAGAAAGCAGGTACCAGGTCCTCCACCACCAAGAAAGTTGCTGAGAAGAAGGTACAGAAGAAGGAAGTGTCACTTAAGTCTGGTATGGACCCCAAAACCTTTTTTGGGTCCCCAAAAGGTACGCCTGCAGCAGCAGTGTCCGGGGTGCAAGCTGGGGCCAGCACATCCGCATTAGTGGGGGCAAGCCACCAACCCAGGGCCAAGCACATGAGGGTCGAAGAGGTAGCCAGCCTAGTGTTAGAAAGCAGTGATACTGAGCCTGAACTAAACTTATCGCTGTCTCAAAGTAGTACACAATCCACGCAAGATGGAAGTGCTCAACAACCACCGCCAGCAGTAGATGTTCAACAACCACAACCACTTCCCACAATAATTGTTGAACAACCACAACCACTGCCCGCAATTGTTGTTCAACAACAACAACAACCAAATCCCACAATAGTAGTTGTTGAAGAACCACAGCCCGCAATAGTACTTCCTCAAGAACAACAACCACCATCTCCGCACGCAATAGTAGTAGTTGGTCCTCCCGAAGTCGGGGCAGTTCAGGAAGTAGTGCCTCACTCCGAGCAAGAAGAAGAGGAAGCCACTTCTGGAGGTGATATATTGTCTTTCAATTCACCAAGGGAAAGGAGGGTTAGTGGCAGTGCATCGAGTTCTTCGCCAAGCATCCCTTCAGATGACCTTGATAAGGATTGGCAGCCACAACTATCTGAGCATTCAAAGGAGAGACATCCCAAGACTAGGCTAGGAAAAAGGAAGGATCCAGCAAGGCTTGAACTTATGGAGGTCGATGTAGGTGAGCAGGATACTGCTGGTGATAAAGACGGGTCTGACACTGTCATCATCACGAGCGTTATTCCTGGTGCAGAGGATGTAGAGACCAACATTTTCACCCTATCCAGAAGGGCTGCGATTAGTGATGAGCAGGTAGCACGTATAACTCCTACACACTCAACACCCAAAGTAACACCAGCTCCCATTTTTTCATCAGCGAAGGCCCGGCAGCGTCCGACATCCAGCACAAGCGCCACCTCAACAGAAGGAGGTAGTGGCAGTACTAGTACTGAGCTGTCACATAGGGAAATTCAACAAAAATCCTCCAGTTCATCCGGCATTGGAAGTGGGTCCTCTTTCTATGGCAGGAGACAAAAGTTTACCTCCCCAGTGTGGGACTTCTTTACGGTTCACCCACATCAGGAGAACATTGCTATATGCACCATTTGTCATGTCAATGTTAGTCGTGGTAAGATTGGTACAAACTATGGTACTGGAGGCCAAACGACCCATTTGAAAAAAACACACTTAATCAGGTGGGAGAACCACCTTGCAAGCTTTAAAAATTTAAGCACTGGTGTTGGTGGGGATACAGTACTACAAGGTCCACTCATGGTTGACCAGGAGGTAGAAGAAGAGGGAGACGATGACCTTCTATCTGGGAGTGGTACACAAATGAGCCCTGTCGCCAGCACTGGAGTGGTACAGTCCACATCCTCCGCATCAGCAACTTCTCAGTGGCACCAGAGTCAGCCGGAGACACCAAGGAGTGCAAAGTCTGCGATGCAAGGTGGTCCATCTAGCATAACTGAAAGAAATACCAAGCAGCGTACCATTACTAGCATGTTTAGGCAGGAGGGGAAGTACGAGCGGAACCAGCCAATAGCACGTTTGTACAATGCGAAACTTGCAAAAATGTTGGCACTCGACCTTCTCCCATTTTCATTTGTTGAGGCTGTGGGATTTCGGGAATTAGTGGCAACCCTCTGCCCAAAATGGAACGTTCCCAGTCGCTACTATTTTGCAAGAGTTGCTATTCCAGCACTACACCACGACGTGCTGGAATTGATTGGGAAAGCCTTACAACAGAGTGTTGTCCATTGTATCCACCTGACAACAGACATGTGGAGCAGTTGCGAAGCCACAGATTACATGTGCATCACTGCACACTGGATCTCTTTTGCAGGTGTTAAAGACAAGTTAACTTCAGGCCTTGACGTTGCTGGGATTTTTAATGATACTCGCAGACATGCAACTGTAGCCATGTTTGGTATGGAGAAAACTCATACTGCTGAAAACATTTTGTCTGAGTTTAACAGCAAGGTCTTTGAATGGCTGCAACCAAGAGGCCTTAAGATTGGTTTTGTTGCCACCGACAATGGCAGTAATGTAGTGAAGGCAATGAGAGAAGGACATTATTTCAGGGTACCCTGTTTGGCACACTGCATTAACTTAGTCGTGCAAGACTTTCTGAAAACTGAAGCCAAAGTCAGCAACATACTGACCATCTGCAGAAGAATATGCACGCATTTTAACCATTCTTTTAAAGCACGGAAGCTGCTACGGGTCATTCAGCGTGAGCATACATTGCCAGTCAAAGCACTGATCCAGGAGGTCCCAACACGTTGGAACTCTACTTATTTCATGCTTGAGCGTCTCTTTGAGCAGTACATACCACTGAATGCTTATGTCATGTCAAGAAGATTAGGGGATCCTACTGTTAATCTTAAAACCCTGACCGTTGAGATGTGGCAGTGGGACATCATTAAATGCTTGACAGAGATGTTACTACCTTTTGAGGTCTTCACACGTGCAGTTAGCAGGGAGGACTGTACTATGGGCCAAGCCATCCCATTGTTGTACATGCTTGAGCAACAGCTGAAGGAGGTCTGTGAAACATACGAAGGTGACGAAGAAAAAGTTGATGCATATACCTTGGCCAAGGCCTTAGCCAACCGCTTATCTCTAAATGCAAGGCTTCAAATGATTGTGTCAGATCAACATTACATAACTGCAACAATGTTGGATCCACGGTACAAATTATTTGTCAGCAGTAGTGCAGTAATTCCTTTTTCAGATGAGGATGTTGCCAAGTACAAAACTTCCATAGCTGCGGAAGCTAATGATTTAGAAACTGAACGGCTGTTACTTAAAGGCCTGCCAGTGCCAGCCCAGGACAGTCAAAGTACTCCAGGCCATCCTCCTGAGGCAAGTTCATCAGAGCATGAGAGCAGTGCGTCTGCTTCCCAGCAGGCACCAACAGTACCAAAAGCAGCACCTACACGATCTGATTGAGCAGACACAACCAAAAGCATAACTGCTTTTTTTCTACAGAAAGGGATGGGTAAGTCCGTTGCTGTTGCAAAGGGGAAAGAGGACCAGCAAAGCCGAGCACCAATGAACACTGAGCGTATGGTTCAGGCCTATCTGGATGACACAACAGAGGTGTTCATGGAGCAAAGCCCATTGGTCTATTGGTATGAAAGAAGGAGACAGTGGCCAGTGCTGAGCAGGCTGGCGATAAAGTATCTGGCTTGTCCTGTAGCCAGTGTCCCTTCTGAGCTGGTTTTCAGTGCTGCTGGTGCCATTGTGACATCGAAAAGGACCAGTCTCTCCCCCAAAAGCGTGGAGAGGCTGACACTGATAAAAATGAATCAACACTTCATACCACCAGACTATAAAGTACGTGAATCAGAGCAGGATGAAGAAAGCGAGTCTGAAGACATCATCACTACTGTGTTACATAACCTACTTCTGTCCGAACCCCCAGAGTTTGAGGACGAGCTCCTCTTCCCTGACAACTAGGCTTTTAAATTGTTACTTTCTCCCTTCCTTTATTTGTGTTATTTATTTTCTTATTAACAATGGCTTTCTGGTGCAAAACTGCTAATAAAAACCACAACCAAATCCATCCCCACCACTGATTTTTTTTATGTACCTACTGGAGTTGCACGCCTGTGCATTTATTTTCACTGTATCTTTTTATTTACCTCCTGGAGTTGCACGCCTGTGCATTTATGTTCCATGTTGACTGCACTCCTCAGAGTCTTGCTCCATCTTCTTGACTCCCACTCAAGTCAATACAATTCCATCTTGCCAGCCATACATTGGATGTTGTAGATGGAGTATAGTACAATAATGTAGCCTCTAACAGTCCCTCCATACCAAGTGAACCGTACATGACTACAGCCATCCTCTATTTCATTTGAAATCTGCAACTCATCACTGTCTTACTCTTAAGGCTACCACCTCTATCTGCAGGCATTCATAGACGACTCTACAGTGTCAAAACTTGAGCAGGCATCCACAACTGAAGTCAACTTGTTGTGACTCGTCATTACTTTTAAAAGGCTCGGCAGCATCTGTGATCAATCATCTGACAGTGAAAGAGAAGAGCAAGACAGGTATATTAAATGAATGATGCCATGCATTGCATTGGATGTTTTGCTGACTCTGAGCAAATGTGCATGGAGTTGAAGTATACTAGTAACTTCAGTCAGACTCACGTGATAGCCAATTTTTCCATGTTATTTAATAATATAAATTATTTACGCACTTGTGTTCCTACTACTACAGGTGCAGTCAGGACTTAATTTATCGTAGTCACTCACTACAGACTGAGTTGCTGTTGCTGTTGGACTAGACGTGCCACATCTGATAATGATGGTGACCACCATATCTTTGCACGCTGTCAGGCAGTTGGATCTGAGCTGATTGATGACTTGATGTACGATGTTTCTTGGAGTGGAATACAAGGTAAATACAAATAAGAGGCACAGCACAGTAGACCCAGGCTACTACATGTGTGTGCACTGTGCAGTGGTAGAGTACAATAGTGGCTGGTATGATTGATGACTGAGAATGACGCATTGATTTTGTTGATTAATTTTGAAAATGCTAGGTTGCTTTTTTATGCCCCTTTCTGTGGCTCAGTGAAATTTTTAGCGAAATGCAGTTTGTGTTACGGGCGACCCTGTGTCGTGGGCCTGTTCTGTGCTGGCTCCTGTCTTTTCTTGTACTTCTAGATTAATAATGATGTGCAACTAGTAGACTTATACATATTGTATCGAAGCCGCCTCAGTCTGAAAGTCCTCTCTTACGACTACTCCTCTTGTATTATTTTTTTGATCTTCACTGTATTAATTTGTTTATGTCATTCACATTCTTTTGTATTTGCCTTTTCTTTTTCAGGCTGGACGTTTTTCACCCACTGCTATTATACTATGAGCATCAACTCACCCTTACCACTAATCCTCATCATCAAGCAATTGGATGGCAGGAAACCAAGAATGATATTCAGCATGTCCTTTTCCTACGTTTATTCCGTACATTCATTGGCTAGTGGATCAACATCATAAATCATCGTCTTCATTGTTTTGCTTTTGTTGTATCCATGCATACTATTTTTCTTTCTCAAACCTTTCCCAAACCCCCGTACCCATCCATTCAACAAACCCTAACCCTCTTCCCCCGGGCTGCATGGTTTCATTGAGTTGTGATGTTTGTTACATTAAATATACACCAACAATTTGATCACGCGCTTGCTGGGGCAGATGTGGTAAAAGCAACAATAGTGAAATTTCAACAAGGCATGGCCAGGATCTTCTTCTGCTTCCCAACTCAAGCTCTGTGTATAATGCCAAATAATTTACCATTACCATCAAACAACGAATACATCTAGTGAATTGGCCTCATTGTTTGGGTTTAAGTTTACAGCATTATGATTTAGAAAACTTTGACGTTGCCGTGAGTACTACAACTACAGTTGAACTTCTTATCTTCTCTTGCACTTAGTTTCCAGTCCCCAAAACCATTGTTTTGTTTCAGTTTAGCAGTTGCAATATTGTTTTTGGGTCAGTCGTGTAATGTACTGTACTTAATACTTATACTACCCCCACACTGTCTATCACGCAAATGACTGCCTCTTTCTTTTTGTCTCAAAATGCTACTGGCAGGGTCTGTCTACTACTAGTACTATCACAGAAGTTCAGAACCACAGATTCTTCTCCATTGTCTTGGGAAACAAATGCAGCCCTTGCAGTGCCACACTTCATCATCAATCATCATCAGCAATCACAGGTAAGATAAGTTTGCTGTGAGGTATAACGCAAGACAGACTGGTAGTTCTTCTAATACTACAAATATAACTCGGTGAGGGTTTACCGCATCTATCTGTCTGCATGTTAAAGATGTGGCCAATATATTTTTTTATTCGAAAGCACTGTCCGCTGACCTGCATGGCCAATTAAACCTTGCGATGTTGCACAACGTACATTTGGTGAAACAGTCCCCCCTTAACCCCCCCAACAAACACAAATGAACTTCAAATGTTTTCTTTTGAACATAACTTTGTGTCTCATTTATTTTACCATAATATAAAGAAAGATGAAAAAAAGTAAAAGAGCCGCTGACGAATTAGCCCCCCCTTCCCTGAAACCTGCAGCTAGACAGAAGCCAACTGCCCCCTGGTTTTCCGTCGATCTGAGGCTTCTTAGACAATCTTGCAGACAGAAGGAACGCAGGTGGCGTAAATCCTTGGATCTCAAGGATAGAGAAGGCTATAAGAGCCTACTACGAGAGTACAAAAAGAGAGTCATTAAGGAGAAACAGGACTACTTTTCCAATTTAACCTGTTCCTTAACATCTTCCAAAGAGCTTTTCAAAATAGTGGACTCTTTGTGCTCTCTCCAGGTCCCTGATCCTGTAGTCGCTTCCCAGGAGCTATGCAATGATATATCAGACTTTTTTTACAAAAAGATAGATGATATCTACATAGCTCTTAAGTCGCAGGGGAACTCGCTTGATGCTGAGGATTTCTCCCAAATTACACGTCTGGAAGCCTGGACTACAGAATCCTCTCACTCCCTTGATCATTTCCCTGCCCTTTCGCTAGAGGATCTGAATAGTCTGTTGGACAAAACTAAATCGTCATCTCCACTTGATCCTGTTCCTCTGAAAGTATTGAAGAACTGCAGAGAGACTATTCTTCCTTCGATGCTGGAAGTCATGAATGGAGCATTGGAGCAGGGCATCTTCCCGTCACTTTGGAAGAAAGCCATTGTAAAGCCGCTGCTGAAAAAGACCACCTTGGACCCTGGAGTACTGAAGAACTTTAGACCCATTTCTCTTCTGCCGGCCCCGGCTAAGATGTTGGAGACCCATTTGAATTCCCATCTTTCAAACTTCCTCGATACCTCTGGTTTCTTGGACGGGTCCCAACATGGCTTCAGAAAGCTGCATAGCACGGAGTCTGCTCTGACGAAAGTCATTGATAACATCCGCAGAAAAGTGGATTTGGGTCTAACCACCGTACTGGTGCTGCTAGATCTTTCAGCAGCATTCGACACCCTGTCTCCCCTTACTTTAACAACTAGGTTAAGGGAGGCAGGGGTAGAAGGACCGGCACTCAGTCTCCTGAGCTCCTTTCTTCAACAACGAGAGCAGTGTGTCATGCTAGGTGAATACCTCTCCCCTGCTAAGTCTTTGCAATGTGGGGTGCCACAGGGGTCGGCATTGAGCCCGACCCTGTTTAACATCTACGTGGCCCCACTTGCAAGACTAGTAAGATCTCAGGGGATGGAGGTAGTGTCGTATGCCGACGACACGCAGATTATGGTATCCCTGACTCACTCTGTGGGTGAAACCGCTTCTAACTTTAGGGCCTGCATGCAACTTGTTGCAGAGTGGATGATTGCCAACTCCCTAAAGTTGAACGGGGACAAGACAGAGGTCCTGGTCTTTGGCAAGGACCAGGGCATATGGTCAGATGATTGGTGGCCTCCTTCTTTAGGTAGCTGCCCAATACCAACACAATCTGCCAGGAACCTAGGCGTCATCTTTGACACCCAGCTCTCCATGGAGCTTCAGGTCAACAGAACGGTGGCTACCTGCTGGGGAGTCATCAAGACCCTGAAAAGAATCGTACACTACCTGTCCCCACAGGCACGGAAACAGGTGGTGATCGCCCTTGTTGGCTCAAGGCTTGATTACTGCAACTCAGTGTACGCCGGGGCCAACAAGGGTCTGCTCCAGCGCTTGCAGGTCATACAAAACGCGGCAGCGCGGTTTGCTCTCGCTCTGCCCTGGCTGGCCTCTATGACCTCAGCGAGGAAGAACCTTCACTGGCTCCCCATCCCCTCAAGTATCACTTTTAAACTCCTCTGCCTTACATATAAGGCTTTAACTGCAGGTTCGACTGATGCCCTTGGATCACTACTCTCTAGATACGTTCCGAGTAGATGTCTCCGATCCAGTGAGCTTAACCAACTGGTTATTCCCAGAGCCAAGAAGGCTAGATGGGGGAGTAAAGCTTTTTCCATACTGGCCCCTCTGATGTGGAATACACTCCCCCTGGAAATCAAAATACTGCCCTCCCTTGACCTCTTTAGGAAGGCATTGAAAACCTGGCTCTTTATCAATGCATACAAGTAGGCTCTGTTTCTATCTGCTCACAGTCATTATTTGGACTAGGCGCCTTGACGCCCACTGGGCATAGCTGCGCAATATAAATAATGTTTCATTCATTCATTCAAAATATATATTAAATCTTACCCCACAGCTGTCCCTACCCTCCCCTAACCCCAACCAAATTTCCACGTTCAATGTAATGTAAACCCCAACACCCAATTCCCACCCACCAACAAAAGGATTGAAAAAGGGGCAAACAAACAGGGTCCATCTCAAAGCCGGCAGGCTTTCAAGTGTTTGTCCACAATGAGCTTCACCCGCTCCTCTATCTCATCCTCAAGCCTCGCTACCCGGAGGAGAATCTTTGTTTGGAATTGACGGCACCTACATTGGCATGCATGTTGTGGGGGGGTGGCCGATAATGAAAAAATCTGGCGGCGGGCGGCTGCCTGACCACAGCGACGTACTCCTGCAGGCTTGGGGGCCGGGGCATTGGAAGAGGCAGCAGCTGCTGCCGCCGCCTCCTCCTCCTCCTCGGCCTGAGCCACCAGCCGGCGGTAGGCCTCAACGATGGCCTGCAGTTTCCGCTGCCGGGCCCGGACTGCCAACTCCTTTCTTGTTGGTTTTGAAGGAGTAACTATAAAGAAAGAGACAGAATTGTTGTAATCCAAAATCCCAGCAAATAAAGAACACAAAATGTATTCAACACATAGTGGCACAGTAGCACTAGCAAGCAAGCTGAGTACAAAAAATGGTGTTGTATCTATCTTGAACATTCTACGGCCTATATAATTAATTTGTTGGACTTTTTGGCACGGCATTATGCCTGCCCTAGTAGCATGGGTGTACTTCAACGGTCACACACATACGAACACCTGTCTTTTTAATATCTCGTTTTATATCATATACTCTGCTTCCGGGAACAGTGACAGTCTCAAACTAACATTAATTACCAGGGGCCAGCTAGTAGTAAATGTCTAGTAGAGACTATCATTCTTTATATCGCGCAACAAACCTTAGGTGGTTTGTGTTTCGCCAGCAACGACCCGGCATGCATCCAGTCGTCCCCTCCTTCCCTTGCCTTTGGGTTTGACCAAAACACCGCTGCTGAGACTATCCACTACCCACCGATATTGGGTGTGTCTCCCACCCACGCAGGCAGCTGTGTTTTCCCCTTTCCATGCTTCCACAACAACCCATGCATCCGACTGCTATCAGCCACCTGCATTGCTGATTCCAAAGTATCCTTCTATATTAGATGATTGGTGCTTTTTCCTTGCTCCTTTCATCATACTTAAAATCAGTCTCCTTAGTGTTAATCCATCGCGGTCATGTAATGTTGTGGATAAGACTTTTAGTCTGCCACCAACCTTTCACAGCTGAGTTGTAGTCAGATAGAAGAGGCCTGTTATTTTATCAATTCTCGCCGGTGGTAATGCTAAGCTTGGTAATGACAAATAAAGGTGGTGTCATATATTGTCCAGTAGAACTTCAAGTTCATTATAAATCTCAGAGTACAGTGAGGAAGTTTTCCCCTCCCACCAAGTAATGCGGATCACTATTGAATGTAACTTACCATTGCCCACCGTTGTTGGCTCCTCCCCCACTGCTGCTGGTGCTGGTGTAGGTGCCTCTGGTCCTGTCCCTTCCGGGATCGCCTCTGCTGACGCTGCGCCGCTGTCCCCGTCGGCACTGGTGGATGGTACCGGTTCTGCACCTATAAAAATAAGTACACCTTTTTAGATGGATGCACAGCCCCCATTGTACTTGTTCACCAAGATGGAGTTCTGCAAAACAAAGTACAACGTAATCAGTAGTAGCCCACATTGCCTAGTACAGCAGAGTCACTACACATATTAGCATTCATTTGTTATGGTATGGTACCCAAGCTCATCTCATCTCTACTGCTACTCTAGTCCTTTGAAATTTAGACTGAACCATGTAACCAGTTTGTACATCAATGTCTACAGTTTTGCGCATGCTACATCGCAGCTTGTTGCGCAGTACGAGAAGACGCCTTTGAGGCCACATGATTGTTCAATGCATACACCTGAAGAGTTTGGAAAATAAAAAGGCCCGTATTTACTTTTTGTATGTGGATTGTGGAATCGAGTTTGCTTACAGGTTACACCTTTTTTTTAGCATGACTGCAAAAAACTTGCATAAATGTATTTATTTTCATACTGTCTAACGTGCACCACTTTTGTAATTATTTTTCGGCAGATGAGAAGATTTCCTTCTACGAAGCAGAGATTTCCAGAGCTTACCAAAAAGAGGCATATGTAACCAGTATACGTTCAATGGTGAGGGGTCTCCGACATTTCCCACATTTCCCTATCGTGCACTGGTAGCTGTACAAATGTAGATTACTTTATTCAGCCTTTTTTAACTCTGGATTTTTTCTGGTGGGCCTTGACGTATTTCACGGAACAACTTAAAAACATTGATGTTACTTACTTAGTTACTTCTAACAAAATAAAGCTTTTGAAGTACCACATTGACTCGGAAGTATATTTTCAGTGTCTGTTGTCTTGTAGACTTACACGAGTGAGTGAGCAAAAGGGGGTTACTTAGGTTATGGATTGTGTAATAAAAGCATTGGGCATCTTAGTATTGGGGTTCAGGAGTGGGATAATTGAATAATTGACCAATGACTGAGCCCATATAGGTTGTCGTTCAGTGAATTGTGGGTTCCTCAGAGTTCTGTGACTGAGGTGTAAGTAAGTAAGGTCCAACCTGCCTATCACCAACATCCAATTTTCTGGTGCATACATAGTTATGTATGTGACTGCATAGAAGAATAACCACAAGAGTAGTAGTGGTATACTAACGTTTACAAAATACTAGACCAATAACCGGATGCATACTTGGTTGGTGTCAATTGGCAAAGCAGAGACATTACAGAGGAAAAAGCATAAGACAGAAGTGGACCCTGTGCCTACAGCTATTCTATCACAGATTTTTTGAAAAGATTAATACCTTAACTAAAGAGTGGGCAACTGGGCAAGCTTACCTACAGACAGTCTAGTAGTAGCACAGAGAGTCATAGCAGAGGCTCTTTGAAGGAACAGAAAGGCAGGGACAGATACCGAAAATTTTGAAAACATAATTAAAATCAAAAAAGCATTTGTCAAAATTTATTTAGGAATGAAATGTCATTAATCGGTTGGAAAAAACTCAGTTAGAAAGTTAGGGAAATATCATTGTTCCAAAAGAAAGCACTGTTGGACTTACTGGGGACAGCAGCAGGATCCTCAGTAGAGGAGCTCTGTGCCTGTGGTTCACCCGCCGACTCGGTCCCAGCCTTCTGCTTGCCCCTGGGTTCTGTGGTTCATGTAAGAAATAATAAAGAAAGAGAAAAACATTGAGTGCTGTGAAACATAGACATCATTTCAAAAACCACTGCGAGAACATTAAAAGAAACAAACATTGATCTACCAAATGACTACTGCCTTGCAGGATTCACTGACTGTATACTTGGAGAAAACAAATCAAATGTTCCATAAACATTCTGATTGCAGATTACTAAGTAAAACAGAGGCAGTAACACCTGAACAACACCACCGATTCAAGAATGGGGTAATCAATTATCTGTAAGTAGGCATTTCTTTTTTATTTTTGCCAGCAAAATGCATAGATCACAAGGAGGAGACATGCTTAACTTTGTGCATACTAACACGAAATTGTACGTTCATCGCATCATATTTTGTTCTGCTACTGACTGAATGCTACTGCTGCTAAGCCTACCCACTCACTAAACAAACTACATCAGTTCTATGGAGGGCTGAGGCAGGGGTGGCTCTAGGCTCATGGTGGTCCTGGGCAGGGAGCGTAGGTAGGGGGGCCCGGAAGAGGAGGTCGGGCGGAGCACGGAGGCCAGTGAAGAGGGGGGAGTCAGGGTGTTTGGAAGTGGAACAGAGCCGGAGGCACCAAATCCCTGCCAGGGGCCGCCACACAAATATGTATCCATCCTCAGAGGATTATTAAATTAAGGATATATATTGGTGTGGTGGCCCCTGGCGTTTGGTGGCCCTGTGCAGTTGCACAGCTTGCACATGCCTAAAGCCGGCCCTGGCTGAGGTAAGAAGAACAAAGTAACTTTAGCATTCATTGCCAGAGGAGGATTCATGCAGAAGAGAAGGCTGTGAAAAAAAAATGATACAATATGCAAACTACGTACAATTATCCATCCACCGCTATTTCACTGACGGACATAGGAAGGACAAGACTCTATTAATAGCATTAACTAACTTCAGTTCTCTACAATAAAGAAAATCTCACATCAATAAACAGCAAAAGCTAGCGCCAAGTTGAAACAACACGCAAGAGTCAGTGAAGAAGCGCAGCACAGACCAGTGTCATACAATTACAGTAGATATAACGGAATACATCGGAAATGTAACTAGGAGCACCGGTCATCGCGTTACTTATTCAGCCAAGATTTAGAAAGATACAATAACAATACTTATACTACTATATATATATATATATATATATATATATATATACACACTTTTTTTTTTGGGTAGCCACTCACCAAGACCCACGACTTCGACACCAAGCAGGTCCAACAGGTCCTGCTCCCGGTCCAAAATGTCTGCCCAGCGGTGGGACAGCTGATGGTGGGTACGCCGGATACTGGAGCAGCGGAAGACTGCCCGGCGCACCTTCGCCCACCGCCGGAGACGCTCTTCAATCTGGTAGCCGGAGCCGGGCCTGCCGCCTGCTGCCAAGATCAAGGGGAGGTGGCGCTGGATAAAAAAGACCAGGGCAGCCACCTCCTCCTCCCCAAAAAGTTGGCGGGCCGTCACCCCTGGGGGGCGCATTCTGCCGCAAGGCAGCCGGGTTTTTTGGGGCACAGGCGCCTTGCCCTTTGAGCCGCCGCTGCTGCTGGCGCCCTTCACCATGGTTCTGGGTGGAGGGGAGAAGAAAAGTTCAAGACAAAAAGGTAGGGGAAAGAAGAAGCAAGGTAAAAGAATGAAGTAAAATAAAACAATAGAAAAGTTGTAAAAGTAGAAATAAAATGAAAAATATAAACCTAGGCACAGAGAGAGATAGGTAATAACTAAAGAAAGTTTGAAAAAGTGGGTAAAAAGACCAGGATTGAAGAGATATGAGCTAGATGCTAAAGTAGGCCCAAAACCATAGCCAGAGTGTGTGATCCAAGATGGCTGCGCCCATCGCGACCGCGTGGGTAGGTTCGCGCGATATTTAGCGCGATCACGCACTTTTGTAGTGCGAACGAGAAGATGAGTTCCCGAACATGTCTTGCACAACCCGAACACGTTACTTGTGACCCGGAACAGGAAATTAGGGAACGCAAGCGGGCGGGACAAAACCTCTTGGGTAACTTAGCGCGCTAGCCCTCCCGAGCATGCAGGCAGCGCCCCGAACACGCGCACTGCGCTCCCGAAGATGAAAAACGGCGCGCTAAAGGGTCTAGCAAGGAACTACGCATGTCTGCGGAGCTACACGTAGGTCGCGGAGTGCAAGTGCGTCTTCGCGTAGCTCCGCGGAGTGCGACTCCGCGAACTACGCCCAGGGTTAGTTATTATTTCCCCATTTTCTTATTTTATCTTAACCCTCCTCCTGTTTACTATTCCAGGTGTACCCAAAGTTCTTCGTCGTTATTTAAGCCCACAGGTTTCATCGTCTGGAGGTCAATGATATATTTTGATTCCATTGCCCTTAATGTTCTTATTTTGTCCCCACCTCTTTCTTGTCTTTCCAATTGGTCAACAAGGTAGAAAGATAGTAAGTCTCTGTTGCTGTTGTAATGGGTTTCGAAATGGCGTGCCACCAGGTAATTTTTATCTTTATTAGTGATGGCACGCATGTGCTCCAAGATACGCTTTTTCGCTGGGTTGATCGTACTCCCAATGTATCTCTTAGAGCACGGACAAACCAGACAGTATATCACAAATTCTGAATTACAGTTCAGAAATTTGTTGATGGTTCTAGTGGGTCGTGGGTCATTGGGTCTACCGTCATATTTGGTCTTCTTATGACTGTATTTGCATGCTTTGCAATGCATGCAAGGGTAAAAACCCTGGATAGGTTTCGATGTAGATGATTTTGGGGGGTCCTTATAGTGACTCCTCGTCAGATGGTCTACCAGGGACTGACAGCGTCTATAAGTGATTGCAGGTTTTGGAGGTATTCTATTCTTCAAGACACTATCCGTTTTAAGGATGTGCCAGTTGTTGTTGAAAATCTGGACCAGTTCTTTGGATCTCATGTTATAGGTCGTGATCATTCTTGTCACTGTTTTGGACTCCACTGCCTTTTTCAAGTTTTTATTCTGTAGAAGATCTTTCCTGTCCGTAAGCTCCACTCTTTTAGAGGCCTCAGCAAGTGATATCCTGGAGTAGCCTCTCTCTAGAAATCTAGAGACCGCTGCTTTTTGCGCCTGTAAGAAATCATTGTGTTCTGAACAATTTCGTTTCAGGCTCAAAAGTTCACCAAACGGAATGTTTTTTATCATATAGTTCTAGGGTGGTGATTAGCCGCATGTAGTACGGCATTTCCTGCCGTTGGCTTGCGGTAAAGTTTTGTGTGAATGGTGCCCCCTGCTGCAAATACCTCAAGATCAAGATAGTGGACTGATCTGTCACTGATTGTGTTGGTAAATCTTAAATTGAGACTGTTGTCATCTAGCGTTGCCACAAACCTCTCAGCCGAGGGTCTGTCGCCCCGCCAGACGACAAACAGGTCGTCAATGTATCTAGTCCAGATCATAATATGATCCAACCATTTCTCATTGGTCCCCCCCCAGGCCACGTGCTTCTCCCACCAGCCTACGAAAAGGTTCGCATAGCTGGGGGCGAAGCACGTGCCCATGGCGGTCCCCCATATCTGACGATACAGTACACCTGAAAACAGAAAGATATTGTTATGAAGACAAAACTCAGTCATTCTGAGAATCATACGTTTATGTTGGTGAAATTGTATGTTTTTCTTCCCAAGGAACCAATCAATTGCTAAGAGTCCCTCTTGATGTCCAATGCATGTATACAAATTGGCGACATCTAGAGTAATGAGAAGCATGTCTGCTTCCCATTGGATGCCGTCAATAATCCTAACGATTCAGAAAAAGGGGTGGTGATGAACAGAGTGTCTGAATTAAGCAGACCACTCTTACCCAGTCCAAAGATCAGGGCTTGATCCATCACCGTTATTTATCTCACTGCACCATCCCAGCTCAGAACCTGGCTATATGCAAATCAGTCTGTCCCTGGCCCAGTGCATCATGGGAACAGGGCAGAGTAAACTACCAAGCCAATTCTTCACCAGAAAGGAGACAAGCTACCGGGGACCGGTTTCTGGCATTTCAGCCGTCTTCGGCCCGGCTTGCTTGAATCCTGATGGTGCAGTGAGAAAGGGACTCATGTCTGAGTATACCCTGCCACACCTATAGTGGCCAAAAACGATTCAGAAAAAGGGGTGGTGATGAACAGAGTGTCTGAATTAAGCAGACCACTCTTACCCAGTCCAAAGATCAGGGCTTGATCCATCACCGTTATTTATCTCACTGCACCATCCCAGCTCAGAACCTGGCTATATGCAAATCAGTCTGTCCCTGGCCCAGTGCATCATGGGAACAGGGCAGAGTAAACTACCAAGCCAATTCTTCACCAGAAAGGAGACAAGCTACCGGGGACCGGTTTCTGGCATTTCAGCCGTCTTCGGCCCGGCTTGCTTGAATCCTGATGGTGCAGTGAGAAAGGGACTCATGTCTGAGTATACCCTGCCACACCTATAGTGGCCAAAAACGATTCAGAAAAAGGGGTGGTGATGAACAGAGTGTCTGAATTAAGCAGACCACTCTTACCGAGTCCAAAGATCAGGGCTTGATCCATCACCGTTATTTATCTCACTGCACCATCCCAGCTCAGAACCTGGCTCATTGCACCATCAGGATTCAAGCAAACCGGGCCGAAGACGGCTGTAATGCCAGAAACCGGTCCCCGGGAGCTTGTTTCCTTCCCAGTGTAAGAATTGGCTTTTGTAGTTTGGTTTGCCCTGTTCCCATCATGCACTGGGACAGGAACAGACTAATTTGCATACAGCCAGGTTCTGAAACTGGGATGGTGCAGTGAGCTAAAAAACGGTGTTGGATCTAGCCCTGATCTCTTGACTGGGTGAGCGCTTTCTGCTTAATTCAGAGACTCTGTCCCTCACCACCCCTTGTTGTAAATATTTTTGTCCACCCTAAGCGTGGAAGGGTATTCTCAGATGTGAGACCCTTGCTCATTGCACCATCAGGATTCAAGCAAACCGGGCCGAAGACGGCTGTAATGCCAGAAACCGGTCCCCGGGAGCTTGTTTCCTTCCCAGTGTAAGAATTGGCTTTTGTAGTTTGGTTTGCCCTGTTCCCATCATGCACTGGGACAGGAACAGACTAATTTGCATACAGCCAGGTTCTGAAACTGGGATGGTGCAGTGAGCTAAAAAACGGTGTTGGATCTAGCCCTGATCTCTTGACTGGGTGAGAGCTTTCTGCTTAATTCAGAGACTCTGTCCCTCACCACCCCTTGTTGTAAATATTTTTGTCCACCCTAAGCGTGGAAGGGTATTCTCAGATGTGAGACCCTTGCTCATTGCACCATCAGGATTCAAGCAAACCGGGCCGAAGACGGCTGTAATGCTAGAAACCGGTCCCCGGGAGCTTGTTTCCTTCCCAGTGTGAGAATTGGCTTTTGTAGTTTGGTTTGCCCTGTTCCCATCATGCACTGGGACAGGAACAGACTAATTTGCATACAGCCAGGTTCTGAAACTGGGATGGTGCAGTGAGCTAAAAAACAGTGTTGGATCTAGCCCTGATCTCTTGACTGGGTGAGAGCTTTCTGCTTAATTCAGAGACTCTGTCCCTCACCACCCCTTGTTGTAAATATTTTTGTCCACCCTAAGCGTGGAAGGGTATTCTCAGATGTGAGACCCTTGCTCATAGCACCATCAGGATTCAAGCAAACCGGGCCGAAGACGGCTGTAATGCCAGAAACCGGTCCCCGGGAGCTTGTTTCCTTCCCAGTGTAAGAATTGGCTTTTGTAGTTTGGTTTGCCCTGTTCCCATCATGCACTGGGACAGGAACAGACTAATTTGCATACAGCCAGGTTCTGAAACTGGGATGGTGCAGTGAGCTAAAAAACGGTGTTGGATCTAGCCCTGATCTCTTGACTGGGTGAGAGCTTTCTGCTTAATTCAGAGACTCTGTCCCTCACCACCCCTTGTTGTAAATGTCAATAATCCTAAGGAAGTCCTGAGTGTCCCTCACAAAGGAAGGAAGGTCTTTGACAAAAGGAGACAGATAGTTGTCAATAAATCTGGAAGTAGCTTCTAGAAGGCTGCCTATAGACGAGACAATTGGTCTCCCTGGTGGGTGCTTGATGTCTTTATGCACCTTTGGCAGGTGGTAAAAGGTAGGGATGATTGGATGTTCACAATGTAGGTACTAGTGTTCGTTTTTACTCAGCATGCCTTCATCTAGCCATCCCTTTAGTAACTCATGATAATCCGAGATACATTTTTCAAAATCCTTTTTGCTGATTACCTCGTAGCAGTCTTTATCCTGTAGTTGTTTCAGGGCTTCTAGTTTGTAATGTTCCTTGTCAAAAATCACTATATTTCCCCCCTTGTCAGAGGGTTTAATCTCAATTGTAGTGTCTTCCTTAAGTGACCTAATGGCTTGCCATTCCATGCTCGAGATGTTGGAATTGTTTCTAGTCATTTCAGTTTTTTTGGTGGTTAGTTTGTCCAGATCTTGTAGGATCGCGTCATTGAAAACATCAATGGCGTCATGTGTGACATGTGGTAGGAACCTTGATTTTCTTTTGAGGTTGCTGGGATCCCTCTTTTGAACAATTTCTTCTCTTCTGAATACCTCGTTTGAACTTGGCAAGTCTTTCATTCCTGCCAAAGAGTGTGTAACTTGTAGGAGAGGTAGGTCATCGTCAATGAGGTCATTACCAGTTTGTTTCGTTGATCCTATATTCGTTGTCAGTCCTGATTGTGGACGGATAGCAAAGATCTTTTCCAATTTTAGTTTGCGTACAAACTTAAAAATGTCAATTCTTGTTTCCACTGGATCAAATTTGGCCGTTGGGCAGAAAGTCATGCCTCTTTTTAGCACCTTCTCTTCGTGGACTGAAAGTTTTGTCTGGGAGAGGTTTATAATGGTGTTTTCCTGCTTCACCATCTCCCCCTCCTGCCCCTGCTGCGAGTTACCATAGGTGTTGCACCTTGTGCAGCCCCTTCTGCCGCGCCTGGTTTTCCTCCTCTTTTTGCGGCTGTTTTGTTCGCCATCTGGGGCTGCGGTCGTTGTCGCGTTTCTTTCATTACCTGAAATTAGTCTAAAAAAGGCTCTGCAATGGTGGGTCCAGTGTCTTTTCTTCCATTAGTTCTTGTTGATTCATCCTCTGATGTTGAAACTTCAGATTCAGAGGTGACATTAGTGGTTGTCCGTTGGGCCCCCTGTGCAAGTCTTTTTCTGGTGGCGTCGAATTTCTTCGCGAAGGTGAGTATTCGGCCCGTTAGGTAATCTTGCTCGTCCCTCTGGAACTTGGTTTGCTTCCTCTTTTTGATTCCGTTTTCATATTCTTTCAATCTTTTTTGCATGTTCGCACGTAGATCGTCATTGATTTTCGTATCTTTATCTTTTGTGATTAGTTCCTCAAGTCTCTGGATCTCGGCGAGAGCTTTATCTCTGTCACTCCATGCGTACTTTATTAACATTAACAGCATGCCTTTGCTGGAGTCTGCAGTATATGCTGCCCAATCTTTCAATAATTGGGGGTCCGGGTTTTCATAAGATGGGAAGGTGAAAATCCGTAGACCTCTAGGGACTCTGTTACAATCTACGTATCTTTGGAGCGACGTCGCCTCCCACCATTTTCTTATCTCTTCTTGGGTTTTTTTCTAATTGGTGGAATAGAGTCTGTAAATTACTCATTGGTGTTTGTTGCATTGCCATAGTATCTGTTTTTTTTGTGACTGCATTGAGGCTTTTAAACACATCATCCGCCTCTCTTTCCCTCTCCGCAATTAGAGACATGATAATGGGAGAGTCCGTGCCACTTGCGTTACGCGATGTATATTAATCAGCAGTTTTCGCATGGGGTAGAAAGCAGTTATGCGGGGGTCTGCCAGAATAGCTCCAAAGCGGGACAGAGGTGAAGTTATTACAGTTTGTATCGCCGGGTACTCGTGCATGCAGCACTTACCCTCTCCGGATGTCCGCAGTAGCCAACGGCGTTCCGCAGTCTCACGGGTCAGGCAGGCTGAAAGCAGGTTTCCTCCGTGTTGTCTTAACACTCCATGGATTGCTTCTACCTCGGGGCAAACGGCCACATTAACTTGATGCACCGAACGGTCACCGCCGTTGCTCCGCCCACGTCCCGGGTGCTGACGTCTCGCGGTGGTGAGCCGCGTTAGTATCGGCACACACTCGCTTCGTTTCAAGAAAGTAGACGGCACTCCAAGCTTGGAATTCTTTTCTCGAGTTATTGGCAGACCCCCCTGCCCCCAAAGAAAGACAAACGCGTTTCGCCAAAAAACGGCTTCCTCAGTGTCATAGTGCATAACAAGTCACGCAATTTAATCTCCACCTCTCTATCAACATTGAGAGAGGACTAAAAAAAGCCATGTAGGTGATTTGGCAGACATCTTATAATGTGCAAATTCACAGTCTTTAAACTATACAAGGAGAATGGCGATCACAAAGTGCTCGTGCAATTAAAAACAAACGGGGAACCCCATGTAATTCATTATATGATACTTTGCTTGCTTGGAAAAAAATTGAATTTAACAAGAGCAATTCATATAGGGATTTGGTGACACGGTACATGATCAAAAACTGAATGTACAAAATACCTCAGGATTGGTCTCACATTAAGAGTACATTTTTATATATTTCATAACTCTCTATACTGAATGTAGGAGATCCTATCCAAGGTTTACAATTGATATATTTACACTTACAACATTGTAACGCACCGTGTTTCTCTAAAGCCTTTCCTTATGTTAAAAAAAAAAAAATATATATATATATATATATATATATATATATATATTCACTGAAAAAACCATAGGTTTCAGGCCTTATATAGTTAGGAATTAGCATTTAAAAAACCATTGAAATTGCTCCTATATAGTTAGTTGTACTAAATATATTTTGCGCACCCGCAATCCACTGCTGATGATGTCACATATTAGATCATTCATGGCATGGTCAGTGACATCCCTGATGACATCTCAAATGACAACACTGATGACATCACTGATGACATCATCCAGTGAATGTGGTTTGCTTCGGTATTTAAATATGCATTATATATATATATGTGTTCATCAAGGTTGGAGGGATGAGGAAAAATAGTGTCCGTTTCTTTCCCCTAAGTACAAGACGAGGTTGATCAAAAGTAAAAAGGACACTTGTTACACCTTCTAACCTTCGGTTTAAAGGATGAAGAGTACCCTCAAAAACTCAATGCAATTGGAGGTGCGGTATATGTGTTTCATCCGCCCGCATTGTAGTTATGGCAGTTATCATAGGGTTATCTTCTGTGCGTAGACTGCCAGCCTCAACCCGAGGCACCTCTGGGTTATTTGGTGCAGTGTCCAGAGATCTGAGGGTTTCCCCACTATACACAGTGCAAAAGAAAAAGAGAAAAAAGTGATGTGCAAAAATTGGTTTAAAAAAGGGGAAATAGCCCCGGAGGTTTATTAAGGGGTATATTTCCACTGATATTTAAAAAAAGAACTGTACTTTATGTAGACCGAGTTACTAGGTCTATGAGTATTAATTGAAAAAACGTCGACATGTTTCAGCTCCTTGGGCCCTAGGGGTCTATGGAGCTTTCGTCAGGACATACACATACAAGGACATGGAGATTATACTCACACTATTTGTGCAGTATCAGTTTAGCATTTTTCGATTTCTTGGTTATTCGAGCGCTTTGCCGCGTCAGGGGAGTTCGCTTTTTTAAGCCCAGAGCCGCGTGTGGGAAGTATCCTGACTTGTGCTGGCTCTGCCCCCGGATAACTACAATGCGGGGCGGATGAAACACATATACCGCACCTCCAATTGCATTGAGTTTTTGAGGGTACTCTTCATCCTTTAAACCGAAGGTTAGAAGGTGTAACAATTGTCCTTTTTACTTATATATATATATAGCAATTTGCATTGACGAATGAGTGGATATATATAAATAAATATTTGGATGGAGGATTTAGTAGCAGTGTAATTGACTGTTTTCTTGACCAATTAATTATATTTCACTAAATATAGTGGATAGTGACAAAACTGTGGGAAAATCTGTATCACTTTGTCAGTTGTGTAAACTGGTTCTACAGTTGGTTACTAGCTATGTGAAAGTCTATATTAGTTATTGATTAGTTAACTGAGTATTTGTATGGGAGAATGAAAGTGTGTGTGGTTCGGTGGGGGGTGTGTGACTGTCCAAAGATGTGTGAATAGTTGATTCAGTAGATATATGAAGTTAAAACTACATGTTCTAACAGTTGTTTGGGTGAGTAAATCTCTTTATGGGTGTGGTGATGAGCAAATATATTTCTCAATGGTACATGTCCAACAAACTTGAAAAATAAAAGGCAGTGTATGTGTCAATTGTTGTATATAAGTAAGTATACATAAGACTCAATGATTGTGTGAGTGACTGTATGGATAACTGTATACTTGTAATAATGATTTTATAATTCACTAGGTATGACTTAATATCTAAATGAATAGATGAAGTGGTGTTTGTATAAGTGTGTAGCTAAGTAAATATGTAAGTATGATCCATTGTTTGCATAAGTGAGTAGGATGACTTCATATGTGAATAGGATGTGTGCTGGTGTGTAATGTCGTGTAGGTGTATAAGTATTTTTGATAGTGTTCTATTGTTCATTGACAGCATGTATGAGTGAATCTACAGGTAAGGGATTAGATGTGTGTATACATCTTTGAATCACTGAGTGGGTTTTTAGATACTTGTATTGCTGTGACAATGGATTCAAATATGATACTCTGTATTTTACAAAGAGTGATGAAAGATTTTACTAGTGTATGAAAAGGTGTTTGTGATTGTCACGTGGAAGATGTCATCAGTGATGTCATCAGTGATGTCATTTGAGATGTCATCAGTGATGTCAATGACCATGTCATGAATGATCTAATATGTGACATCATGAGCAGTGGATTGCGGGTGCGCGAAATATAGTTAGTACAACTAACTATATAGGAGCAATTTCAATGATTTTTTAAATGCTAATTCCTAATTATATAAGGCCTGAAACCTATGTTTTTTTCAGTGAATTTCAAAGGTTTTTTATATGCTAATTCCTAACTATATAAGGCCTGAAACCTATGGTTTATTCAGTGACTTTGCAAGGTTTTTTTAATGCTAATACCTAACTATATAAGGCCTGAAAGCTATGTTTTTTTCAGTGAATTCGCAAGGTTTTTTAAATGCTAATTTTATTAGTGGATAACGTTTAAATATGTTAATATCCTTGTGGGACCACCTGAGCAGTCCTAGGGGGTCAACTTCTTTCTACCCTGCCCCCTTTTTGTATTCTACACGTTTGTTTTTCTGCTTCTTTTGTGCCTCGGTCTACCTAGCACAATATGAATGCCAACACTTCCTGGTTAGAAGTATTGACAGCCAATGAGCATGCTGCTTTGCTGTGAAAGGCATGCTGATTGGCTGCCACTGTCTGTCAACACTCCAAACCAGGAACTAGGGTTTTTTGCACCACAGGCTCCTTCTAGGTCCCCCTCAGAAAACGTAGGGGGTCAGGGGGTGTCTACCCTGCCCCCTTATAATCATTTCCCCCTTTTTATTTTCACCTTTTGTGTCTCGATTCTACCGAGACACAAGATGGCGGACTCTCTGGACTGTTTAGAATGTTGACAGACACCCGAGAGCCAATCAGCTTTCCGCTCGCGCACTTCCGTGGCGTGCCGGGTGTGCTCCCCTGGTACGCGTACCTGTAAGCGCTGGAAGCGCGCATATAGATATATATGTGTTTTTTCGTAAAAACCACTGGAGCAATTTTCACCAAATATAGAAAAGGAACTTCTGCGTACCAGTCCCTACAATTTTGCAAAGTTTGGTGTAATTCCGTTCAGCGGTTCGGGCTGTAGCCTTGTCTATTCGTCCCATGGAAATTAACATGGGGAAAACACGTTTTGGGACCCCCCTCTTTTCTCGGCACCCGAATGACGAATCCCCCCGAAACTTCCAGGGAAGGAGCTGAGCGGAGCTGGCCTAAATTTTGAAAAATTACACGCAAATTCCTCAACCGGCGCCAAAGTTATTCCCAATGAAATGTTGCGGATTTCCTACAGTAGCTAGGTCCTAACTGTACATACCTACAGGCTATCGCCAGTAGGTAATATATATATATATGTATATATATATATATATATATATATATATATATATATATATATATATTCACAGAAAAAAACATAGGTTTAACACTTGTTATAGTTAGGAATTAGCATTTAAAAAACCTTTGAAATTCACTGAAAAAACCATAGGTTTCACACCAGTTATAGTTAGCTGAACATTTTACTCATACAAAACCATTGAAATTCCCATGTTAAAGTTAGTTGAACTCACTATAACTCGCGCGCCGCAATCCACTGCTGATGATGACACACATTACATCATTCATGACATGGTCAGTGACATCACGGATACAAGTACACATTGATCCACACAGCCACTCGCACAATCACTGGCTCTCATGTATAGTCATTTATATATGCCAACTCTCACATGCACTGTGTTTTACATATGTACTCACTTGGACATGTAGCACTGAGATATCCATTCACTCACCAACATAGCGATGCACACAGTCAACCGCCCATACAGCTGTTTTCTCATGCACTCTTGTACCCATACACCTAGTATGGGTTCACCTACAATTTCAAAGGTTTTTTAAAAGCTAATTCCTTACTATAACGAGTTTGTAACCTATGGTTTTAAAGTGAATTATTACGTTTTTTTAATAGCTGTTTTTTATAACTATTAATTATTATATTTTTTATAAAATTATTATTATTATTTTTATATAAAATACATTTTTCAATGTATTTTTCCTGTAGTTTTTTTTTTTTTTATCATTTTACCTTGGAGCGCTCAGGGTTCGCGCACCCGTAAAGGCACCCGTACACGTAGCGAGAGCGCTATTTCCGCGTGCGAAAAAATATATATGTATTTAAAGTAAATAATAATGCAAGACATTCAGTGGCATACTTATAAAAGGAGTATTTTTGATTTTAAATAACCGTATTTTAACTTTAAAGGCATTTCCTAAAATCTAACAAAATGCCATTCAGGCGCGCTGCGTAAGCGCCCCTGGCAGCGACTACGTGCATGCCGCATAAGCGCACCCGGAAGCGCCTACGTACGTGCCGCGTAAGCGCCCCCGGAAGCGCTCCGGAGCACGTAGCATAACCGCGTCAAGTCATGTGACCCTAAAATAACACTTTTCATTGGTTGTTAACAGTTTATTTTACAACTAATGAAAACCCTACCCATTTCCTTCACTACCTCTTTCACTTTGGATAGAACAAGACCTGTTTCCTTTTTCTCCACTTCAATTCTTTGGAAAGAATTGCTGCAAGACCATCAAGCAGCAGTGACTCTGATGAGTTTCTCCATGAAGACCCTCCTCAACCAAAAATTAAGGAGCACTTCATCTGGAAGTTTTTCAGCATTCCAGAAGGAGAAAAGAAAGTAAATGCTCCAAAGGTGGAATGTAAGATATGCCACACTATTCTTTCTCGTGGTGACCCCAGTAAAAAATATAGTTTTGGGAGCTCCACCATGATTAGGCATGTGCAAAGAAGGCACCCCCAGAACTATGCCCGGGAGAATGTCAGGGACCTGGCACGGAATGCACCGAGGGATGGGGCCAGCATCTCAACTGGTGGTGCAACAGCTTCTGGAAGAGGTGGAAGAATTATCCCAAACCTGCAGCCGGTGTTTGCACGCATAAAAATACTATGCATAGACTGTGATGAACTGCTCTGTTATGGGGAACAGAGTATTGAACTGATTGCTCGGAAGAGACAGGATCACCGCTGCCCTCCCCGTCCCTAATTTATCACCTTTTTTTTGCTCCTGTTGAGCAGTTTTGGAATCCCTGGTTTTGTTTTTCCCCTGAAAAAAATACAAAAAAAATATAAAATCGTTATGAAAAAGTTTTAAAAAAATATAAAAAGAAAAGAAAAAAAAAGTTATTTTAAGAACTAACTCCAATTCTCCAAAAAGAGCTGTATTCTTTACAGATTTAGCAATTCTTTTTTACTGAGAATGTGTAGTGAATAAATGAATGAATGAAATGACTGAATGAAGGGGAGAAAGTGACAGAGCGAACAAGTGACAGAAGAGAAGTGAGAGAAGGTGAGTTGTAAACAAGAGTGAGTTGAAGTGGAGTGAACGAAGGACAGTGACAGGGAGTGACGGAAAGAAATGAGTCAAGGTAAAAAAAGGGGATTGATTGAGGGAAAGAGGGTGAGGGAGGATAAAGTAATGGGAGTGCGAGTAAGGCTAGTGGAGTGAGGAAGAAAGAAGGTGGAGTGAGTGAGAGTGAGTTGATGACAGTGAGCGTTTGAAGATGAGTGAGGGTGATTGAAGGGAAGTGAGAATGAGGGGACAGAGGGAGTGAGGGTAAGACAGACGGAGCGCGAGGAGAGCAGTGAAGAAGTGAGAGGACAGAGGGAATGTGAGAAGGAGTGAGTGAAGTGGAGTATGGTGAGTAAGGAAAGGGGAATGAGTGAATGAGCGAAAGAAGGGAAGAGAGGGGAAGAGAGGGGAAAGGAAGTAAAGAAGGGGGACTGAAAGAAAGTGAGTGTGGGAGGGGAGGGAGGGGAAGAGGAGTGAACATGGACAATGACGATAAGTGAGGGAAGTGCAGTAAGGCAACGGGGGTGAGGGAGGGTGAGAGAAGAGCAGTGATGTTGAAGAAAGAAGAGTGATAAAGGGTGGATAAAGGCGAGTGATCGTAAGACAAGGGGAGTGAGGGAGTGAGGACATACAGGTAATAAAGGAAGGAGTGAGAGAAGAAGACTAAGTAAGGGAGCATAGAAAGATAAATAAGGAAGGGGGAGTGACAAAGTGAGGGGATGGAGGGAGTGAGAGTACCAGTGAGAGAGTGAGGGAAGGGGAGTGAGGATGTGAGAGGACAGAGGGAGTGAGAGAAGTAGTGAATGAAGTTCAGTAAGGTGACTGAGGAAAGGGGAATTACTGAGGAAAGAAAAGATAGAAAGAAGGGGAAGGGGATTGAAGTCGAGTGACTGAGAGCTGGTGTGTGGTGGGGGGAGAGAGGGGAAGGGGAGTAAAGGAATGGGGAAGGAGAGGTAGTGAGTGAAGTGGAGTAAGGAAATAGGGAGAAGGAGAATGAGAGAAGGCCAGTGAGGGTGAGTAAAGAGGGGTGATAGAGGGTGGATAAAGGCAAGTGAGCATGAGACAAGGGGAGTGAAGGAGTGAGGAGGCAGAGGGACTGAAGGAAAGAGTAAGAGAAGGAGACTGACTGAGGGACCATAGAAAGCTAAGTGAGGGAGTGTTCCAAAGTTATAGGGAGTGAGCGTGACCGAAGAGGAGTGAGAGAGTGAGGGGACAGAGGTAGTAAAGCTAAGAGAGAGGGAGTGAAGGAAGGAGAATGAGGATGTGACAGGACAGAGAGAGTCAAAGAAAGAGTGAGTAAAGTGGAGTAAGGTGAGTGAGGGAAGGGGAATGAGAGAGTGAGCGAAGGAAGAGAATCGAGGGAAGAGTACTTAAGTACTTAAGCATAGGTACTGAGAGAAGGTGAGTGGGGGATGAAAGTAAAGGGAAAGGGAGAGAAAGATAGGGAATGAGGGGTAGTGAGGGAACCAGACTAATGGAACGGGGGTGAAGGAGGGTGAAAGAACGGCAGAGAGCATGAGTAAAGAGGATGAAAGAGGGCGAATAAAAGTGAGTGAGGGTAAGACAAGGGGGGTGAGGAAGTGAGAGGATAGAGGTAGTGAAGGAAAGAGTGACAGAAAGGAACTGATTGAGGGAGCAAAGAAAGATAAGTGAAAGACTGTGGGTGAGTTATAGGGAGTGAGTGTGACAGAAGAGAAGTGAAAAACTGAAGGGATGGAGAGAGTAAGGCTAAGAGAAAGGGAGTGAGGGAAGGGGAGTCAGGAAGTAAGAGGACAGAGGCAGTGAGAGAAGGAGTTAGCTGAGTAAGGAGAGTAAGGGAAGTGAAAATAGTGAAGGAGCGAAGAAAGGGAAGAGAGAGGAAGAGAAGTAAAGCTGGAGGTCTGAAAGAAGGTGAGTGTAGGAGGGGAGTGAGGGAAAGGGGAAGAAACATGCGGATTAAGAATAAGTGAGGGAAGCGCAATAAAGAAACAGGGGTGAAGGAGGGTGAAAGAAGAATAGTTAGGTTAAGGAAAAGAGTGATAAGAAAGTACATTTTGTATGTCAAACTTACCTTATAAGTAATGTAAACTTAATTACATATTTTTAATAAATTTAATATCTGTGGAAGAGAAAAAAAAGTAAGTTATAATATTTACAATATATATTTCCCAAAACAAGAGACAAGGCAGGAGATTAAAAGTCATAAAAGGGCAGTAAGAGATAAAGTAGGAGTGAAGGACACAGAAAGGAAAACAAAGGAATGGTGAACGTTAGAGAGAGTGTAAAAGAAATAGAGGGAGAGCAAATTACTAGGAGGATAATCAGATGGATACATCCAGTGACAGAGAGGAAGAGAAGGAGAGAGAAATGAAGTGAAGGTGAGTAAGATACTAAAGGAATGTGAATTAGGAAAACTAAAGGAAGAAAGGGAGTAAAGAAATGGGAGCGAGTGACAGAGAAGGAGGAGTGAGTGAGGGTGGATTCATGACAATGAGGGACGGAAGGTGAGTGAGGGTGAGTGTAGGGGCATAACACAGTGAGGGGACAATAGGAGTGAAGGTAACAGAGAGGGAATGAGGGAAGAGGAGTAAGGATGTGACAGGACAGAGGGAGTGAGAGAAGGAGTGAGTAAAGTGAAGTAATTTGAGTAAGGGAAGGAGAATGACTGAGGGAGTAAAGGAAGGAAAGAAGAGGAAGGGGAGTGAAGCAGAGGGAGTGCGAAAAGGTGACGGTGGGAGCAGAGTGAAGGGAAGGGCAGTTTAGGATGGGGAATGAGGATAAGTAAGGGAAGTGGAGTAAGGGAACAGGGTTGTTGGAGGGTGAGAGAAGAGCAGTGAGGGTGAGTTAAGAGGAGTGATAGAGGGTGGAAAAAGGTGAGTGAGCTTGAGACAATGGCAGAATAATATATATATCATAATACAAAATAATTTTTACAACATGTTATATGGTTTATTTTTGCTGTTCTCAGAATATATTGAATTTCACTTAAAACAGTGACTTCAATACTACTCATCATATGACAGCGGGCAAAAAAACACAATCAAAAAGTTTGTGTTTAAAAAACCCATAGAACGTTTCAATAAATAATGTAAAACTTAAAAAAAAACATATCTTAACTCACTTTTGACACACATAATTTTCCACAAGGCCAAATAGTATATGGAAAGTCCTTTTCTTTGGAAATTACTCAATAGTATTCTTAATCTTCCATTTACCCGAGTTTCTGAAAGAAAAGCTCCAAGATTTTTTACATTATGAAACATGAGTTATATATCCACCTCTGTCTTACTTATGATTAACACTTCCTACAATACTCACATCACTCACTATGTGATACACTTACACTACCTCCATGACAACTACAAGTTTTTTATTATCTTGATCACTCTCACTCGCAAAGTAATTTTGAACAGGAAGCTAAGTTTTATTAACTGCTCCAATCTTCATAGGCCAATTACCTTTTCTAAACCTCTTTCCACATGTAGATTACGTCATAAAATTATACGACAATTTAAAGATGCATACAGACTCTTATCCAAACCAGCAGTTTTAG
Organism: Lissotriton vulgaris; assembly: GCF_964263255.1. Lineage (NCBI taxonomy): Eukaryota > Metazoa > Chordata > Amphibia > Caudata > Salamandridae > Lissotriton > Lissotriton vulgaris. The sequence continues at coordinate 1,866,346,690 of NC_141685.1, read as the reverse complement.
ATATTATCTTCTCTAAAGAATCCAATTTTGATTTTAACTTTTCTGACAAAATAATAGTTGCTCCTTCATGCTCTATTTTATCCCTAGCTTCCAGTTTCACAATCTCTTGAGTTTCTAACTTTAACATTTTGTTGTTGAAGATTGAACATTCTTGCAGAGTTGGCATCAAGCATATGACAGATTTGTTTTCAGGAATTCTCTTAAAAATATTCTCTGGGAGAATGTTTTCGTTTGGAAACAAATTTGAAATTAATCCTGCATGTAAAGCTTCTTTGCCATGCTCAGTTACTTTTCCAATTCTTACATCTTGTAGAACATTTTTATAATCTTCACCCTTTGCGTGTCGCATATTTTGAAGCGGTTCTGCATATTTGAAATTTAACCATATATTTACATTTCCAATGCTTCCTAGGCACTTCCTGGTATTTTCATGCGTAAGCATTTTAAACACTGGTTGTCCTTTCACTGGAGTTAGCTGCAGTAGATATCCAAAAACAATGATGTGTTTGCCTCCAAAAAACACATCATACTCTGTTTTAAGAATTTCTTGCATTCTTAAATGCACAAAAGCAAGCATTACATTTTATACCATGCTTACCTCATCAATGATAAGAAGTTTTCATTTTCTTCAGAACTCTGGAAACTTCACAACAAGCTTCTCCAGATAGCTTGTAGTATTGTAATTTATTATCATGCTCTACTGGCAGCATCAATAAATGATGTAAAGTAATTCCTTTAATGTTATGTGCTGCCAACCCAGTTGGAGCAGTAACAACACAAGACAGCGATGACTCCGTTCTTTTCTGCAGATAAGTTGCAATTGCTTTAATCAGAAAACTTTTTCCAGTTCCTGCTTCTCCACTCACGTTCAGTCGGACAGGCATAAATGACGTACATGAGCACTCTTTTTTCTCATGACATAAACCATGCTCAATCTGTTCTGTGACTTCATCATATATTTGCTTCTGCTCAACGTTCAGTTCTTTTTCCAAATCTTCTAAGTTAACTTCATCCTCCTGAGCTTGTTCCATGGCTCTTTCCACTTCATCCATGGCAGTGGCTGCTTCATTTTGGATAATTGGTACTCCTAGTGGATCCTGACTCAATGAAGCAGAACTCTGACTGTCTTGAGAACTGTCTCTAGCAATCTCTGCTGCAATTATAGCTTCTTGCTGTATTTCCTCATTCAACATTTGCAGATAATTAAAAAAAAAAACAGTACAGTCTATGGTATCCTTGGTTGCATTGAACGAATCTTCATAACTAAGAAAATCTCCAAGTAGTTCCTCTTCTGTACTCCATGGCTTAAAGAGTTGTAAAGGAGAAAGGAGCTAAATAGTAAAATTCCCTTTTGTCTGGAGATTCACAACTCAATTTTCGATGATTAATCAAATGGACTTTTCTTTGTTTCACCAGACAGCCTTCACATCCAATTACAGCATATATACCTTTATTGATATCTTCTGTGATGTTCTTCTTATAAGTATAGGTTTGCAGAACTTCATAGAGACAAACGTTCTCAATATGTCTACTTCTATTTGGATAGTATGTATCCAACATGTTTGTCTTCAAAATATCTGTGCTGTTTGGTTCTTTCTCCGCCAAATACTCTATTTATTGTACAGATTTCAAAACTCGGTATCGTGTTGCAGCAAGACCTAGACTCACCCAAATGATTGTTCTAGATTTGGCATATAGACTTTCTGATGATAACCGATCAGAACATTCATAAGCTCCAATTTATCGATGCGACAACATCTTCAGACTGTAACTGTATAATTTCTTACTTAGACTCTTTTCATGTGAAATTTCCTCCCACATTTCTTTTAGTTCCGTCTTTTCTGATTTTGTGATGTAAGACGTCACATATCGAGCCACAGCAATAGAGTTGTCAGCAACATATTGAATATCCATGTTAGCATTCCACATGGACAAAATGACTGGGTTGTAGTCATTTATGTATTTGGACTCTTCATTTCTTCTTAGGTTGTATGTATTTTTCGGTGATTTTCTTGTCACAGTATGTTGCAGAGAAGACATGAAATAGTTCACTCTTCCTTTCGATGTTACTGGATGTGGAAATGCAAAACGACATTTTGTATAGAACTTGTCCTTGGATTTGTATTTTCGACGACAGTATTTTCCACAACAATGGGTTTGAAAGCATAAAACTTGATGTCTTATAGTGTTTTCTTCTGTACTTTTCGGAACAGCACATGTAGAATACTGTTCAATGAAACTCATCACTTTCTCATCTGAATCTGCTCCAAATTTGGGTGCATCTTTAATCCATAGCAGCATATGTAGGTGAGGCGCACCTCTTGCTTGATACTCCTTTCTCCAAAAGAAATCCAAAACCTCTCCAAGCGGAGGATTTTTGTTTGTTTGTAATAAAATACATCATACCTTCAAGCCTATGATTGAAATACCTGCATACATTAACTGGATCCAAAGAGCACAGTTCTCCAGGTGTTTGTATTCAATATTTTCAATGTTTTTATTTGCCTCTCGTAGAAATTGAAGTAAGTCTTCCCAAGCATACTCAGCACAGCTAAGAGTGAGGAACCATGTAGGAGTTCCAAAGTTTCTTAGCATACATTTCAATTCCCCATGACGATGGTACCAATACTCGTTAGTACCACGCTGGCATGCCATGAGATTAATTAGCTGAGATTTCAAAACACTGTCTTGCAGTTTCACTTTATCCATAAAGTCCTTTGCTGAAACATTTTGTAGATGTACTCCACTTTTCAGTATAGGGTTCACTGCATAAGAAAGTCCAGACAAGTCACTCTCAAACAGTAGATGGAACAAATATGGAATGCATTGACGAAACCTTGGATCTTCTGCATATAATCTTAAAGTCCGGTATTCAGATGCAGGAATTTGAACAGGTCGGTCGTCATATCATCCACCTTGACCTGTTGGAAATAACTGTGGAAAACAACGAGCTTCTAAACTTTCTTCCCATACACTAATGGGACTTCCTTTTGCTTTTTTCATTTGAAACAAGTCAATAGCATTCCCCATTACTTCTTTGGAATGCAATGGATGAACACTATAATGTTCATAAATTTCTTCACTTCTAGAGACATCAACTTTTTCAATTTGCCCAGCTGAGAAATCACTGTCCTCTTCTACAGTTGTTTCCTCTTCTCCTACATATACATTTTTGTAGTAGTGATTATCTTTCACCAAATACAACGTTGCCTTTTTGACTTTCCTAACATCCACTAATTCTTGCCAGATTGTTTTACTCTTTGTCGGAACACCATTAACTAGAATAACCAGAGGTTCCTCTTCTACTTTTTCTACACCAATTGTATCAATATTTTTCTTAAAATCTAGAGGCAAATAAACTACTCTTCCCTTTAATCCTCTCTGTAAATCTGAAGGAGGCAATTTCCCTGTCTTAGGCTCCATGCGAACAATAGCCTGAAAAGGATGCACACATCGAATCAAAATAGACTCATAGGTATTTAAATCCATCAATTCAGAAGGAATGTCTACCATCTCCAGATTATTATGAACAGCTCTAGCAGGCATTCTGTTTTCATTTAATTTATGATAACAATATTTTCAAACACGTTGATTAGAACCCAAATCGAAACAATTTTCTACCAATAAATAAGTTGCAAAATCCTTCTACTCGTTATTATTTTCCATTTCACTTTTTACATATAAATCAACTAACCTAGTCTGATTCTTATAATGAGTTCTTCGACAACACACACAAGAAAAATTAGGCCTTTCACTTGAATTGACCTTAAACTTTGCAATTTCTTGTTCAAATTTTTCTCTACTTGAAATCTCTACATTCTCTTCCACATTACCTTCTATTACTGTATCAGTTTCTATACTGTCCTCTTTTTCCCCAAAGTAACAACACTCAATTTCTTCACTAATGTTCTTCACATCTAATTCAGTTTCATGCAAAAGAGCACTGTTTAACTGTTTTAGTTTAAGTGCTGGACTTTTTGCATAATACAACCTTCTCACTAATGTCCTCACTTTATTATGATGCACTGCTAACATCCTAAAATGGTGAAAGACACTCTGACATACTTTTCTTGAAAGACAAGCCAGTGAATGCCCATGCAAACCTGTTTTTTCTCTCACTATACAAGGATCTAACTCTTGCAAAATCTTCATTTTTTGTTTTAGACTTTTCTTAGTATATGTCCGTAAGAAACTGAGAAACAAATCAATTGAATCCTGTCGCACACTACAAATACTACTATAATTCCAAGTATACACTGGAGCCTTAGGACATCTCCCTAAAACTTCATCAGCTAACACCTCTTCTGTATTTCTAGGCACAATTTTTTCTTTTTAAACCGGACAACTGTCCTTCACCTCATATGCTCGACCACTGGTGTCAACTGCATGCACCAAATCATTATCCTGAAAGTAACTTTCTTCATTAAAAAATGGCTCACAACTTGAACTATGCTTCCATTCTCCAGGAAAAACATCACAAAAATTAGTCCGAATATTTACTCTCTTCCACTAACATTTTGATTTGACCACATTGATTACCTTATTTAGTGTACGAATTCTATTGATTACTAAACCATAAAATGTATTTTTTACTTTAAATGCCTGATCCACAATCTTCTCTATGCTTTTTTTTCTTATAAAAAGCAGTCTTCTTTTGATACATCTTTACATTTTTTAATACATTTGAAACTATTCTGTTATAAAACATTTGTCTACGAATGTCAATAAATAGATTTCTCCTTCTATTGCTATAGACAATATCATCTCCTTCTACAGGTCTAACATTTTTTGAGGGGCACAGTTTTTTCTTTCTATTTACAGATAGGTTATTTTTCTTTGAAAGAACATCTTTTTTTTTGACATTTCATTAACTTCCTTAAAAAGTCCTTACTTTGTTTACCAGGAGCATTATTTTTTTTCAATGAAGATTGTATTTTGGACGAGTCTTGTATTTGTGTTTTCTTGGTCCATAAATCTTGTTTATATTTTTTTTGTCGTCTTTCCTTCGTCTGCATATTCTTTTATCTTTCTATAGATGATTACAATCTGTGGTAGAAAAAATTAACATATTATAGACCACTACAAACATACTACATAGCAATTACAATAAGTAAACAATATAAACACTAGTTTACAACATAAGTTAGTTTATACCACAACAACTGTGTCACAGCAACAGTGCAGTACAGTTTCATTATTAATCTTACTCTCTGGCTGCACCATCTCACTCTGTGCCTGTGTCTTATGTCACTCTGTGCCTGTGTCTTATCTCACTCTGTGCTTGTGTCTCATCTCACTCTGTGCCTGTGTCTCATCTCAGTCTGTGCCTGCCCCATCTCTCTCTTTCTGTGTGTCATTTCTCTCTTTGCGTGTCTCATCTCACTCTATGCCTGTGCCTCATCTCACTCTGTGTCTGTGTCTCATCTCACTCTGAGCCTGTGTCTCACCTAACTCTGTGCCTGTGTATCATCTCACTCTGTGCCTGCCCCATCTCTCTCTTTGTGTGTGTAATTTGTCTGTTTGCGTCTGTCTCATCTCATTCTGGGAAATGGTTTATGGTAAAAAGCATGGCTTTAACATTTTTGACAAGGATCACACTGAGTGTCTGTATGAAATAAGAAATTATATTTCACATTTCTCAATAATGTCACCTGTGTATGTTCACAGTTTGCATTTCTAAGGTTAAAGGGTACTTTGTGCCTGTTACTGACCTCATTCTATACCTTGTGTCATCTCACTCTGTGCCTGCCGCATCTCTCTCTCTTTGTGTGTGTCATTTATCTGTTTCAGTATGTCTCATCTCACTCTGATACATGTTTTATGGTAAAATGTCTGGCTTTAACATTTTTGACAAGGATCACACCGAGTCTCTGTAAGAAATAAGGAATTATATATTCATATTTTTCAATAATGTCACCTGTGTCTGCTAACAGTTTGCATCTCTGACCTTAAAGGGTACTTTGTACCTGTATCTCACCTCACTCTGTGCCTGTGTGTCATCTCACTCTGTGCCAGCCCCATCTCTCTCGCTTTCAGTGTCTCATTTGTCTGTTTGCGTGTGTCTCATCTCACTCTGGTAAATGTTTCATGGCAAAAAGTATAGCTTTAACATTTTTTACAAGGATCACACTGAGTGTCTGTATGAAATAAGGAATTATATTTTCACATTTTTCAATAATGTCACCTGAGTCTCTTCACAGTTTGCATCTCTAAGCTTAAAGGTTACTCTGTGCCTGTGTCTCACCTCACTCTGAGCCTGTGTGACTATTTCATGTCATGTGCCTAAGATCACACTGTGAGTCAAGCTTGATTTTGAATGGATCTAGGTGAATAATTTGCTTAGTTAATGTGTTTTAAAGTATGGCAATACATGTATTCTTGAAGTCAGTTAGGCTTTAGGATATGTACTAGTAGGGAATCTTAGGCAGCATGTCTGTTAGGCCTCTACTTTCCCTGAAAGTCTCGGGAAGATTCGTCAAGCAGGGTCCGAGAAAAAAGGGGGGTCCCAAAACGTGTGTTCGCCATGTTAATTTCCATAGGACGATTAGACACGGCTACATCCCGAACCGCTAAACGGAATTACACCACAATTGGGAAAATGGTAGGGTCTGGTACGCAGATCACGCTTATGTTAAATGGTGTATATCCCTCCAGTAGTTGTTGAGAAATTCGAATTTGAAAAAATGTATATATCTATAAGCGGCACCGTGCACGCATGGGTCCGCGTACGTGCGCGCACGGTGCGCACACTGTACGCGGACCTCTCCGTGCACGAGCTGCATGCTGATTGACTGCCACTGTCTGTCAACACTCCAAAACAGAAATTGTTTAAGCCATCTTGTGCTTTGGTTCTACCGAGGCACAAGATGGCTGCCAACACTTCCTGGTTTGGAGTGTTGACAGACAGTGGCAGCCAATCAGCATGCCTTCCCGAGAAAGCAGCATGCTCATTGGTATTCAACACTTCTAACCTTGAAGTGTTGGCATCCATCTTGTGCTAGGTAGACAGAGGCACTAGAAAGCAGAAAAACAAACGTGTAGAACAAAAAAAGGGTAGACACACCATGACCTCCTAGGCAGGCCCAGGTGGTCCCACAAGGACAAAAAAGGCACCATTTTTTTTTTAAACCGGTCTGTTTTTTAAAAAATGACCCCCTGGGGGTATCAAACCGCAAGGGCATAGTGATAAAGAAGTGTGGGGGGTCCTCAATCCCCCCACACTGCCCCGGGGACCAATGCCCCCCAGGGCAAAGCAACACAGCCCCCTGGCGCATACTGGAGGCTCCTGGTGGGCTAGTTGGCCCCCAGGGACCCCAGTATGCAAGGAGAATTAGTTCCCCCTCTGCAAACACGCCCGGGGGCTGCGATGCAGAGAGGTGTAAAAAAGGGGTGGCCTCATTACACCTCTCTGCAATGCAGCCCACTGGCGTATACTGGAGGTTCCAGGTGGGCTAGTTGGCCCCCAGGGACCCCTAGTATGCAAGGGGAATAAGTTCCCCCTCTGCAAATGCGCCCGGGGGCTGCGTTGCAGAGAGGTGTAAAAAAGGGTGTGGCCTCATTACACCTTTCTGCAATGCAGCCCCCTGGCACATACTGGAGGTTCCAGGTGGGCTAGTTGGCCCCCAGGAACCCCCAGTATGCAAGGGGAATTAGTTCCCCCTCTGCAAACACGCCAGGGGGCTGCGTTGCAGGGAGGTGTACAAACAATTTTTTTAATGTAATTTAAAAAATAAAATATCTAAAAATAAATAATTTATAATAATGTAGTAAATCAGTATACTTTACATTTACATTTAAAAATTATCATTTACAAAACCATTGAAAGTCACAGAAAAAAACATAGGTTTCAGCCACGTTATAGTTTGGAATTATCATTTAAAAAAACCTTTGAAATTCACTGAATAAAACTCATAGGTTTCACACCAGTTATAGTTAGCTGGTCATTTTACTCATACAAAACCTATGAAATTCCCCTGTTATAGTTAGTTCAGCTAACTATAACTCACTCACCCGCAATGCAATGCTGATGACATCACATATTACATCACTCATGACATGGTCAGTGACATCACTCATGACATCACTGATGACATCTCAAATGACATCCCTGATGACATCACTGATGACATCATCCTTGTGGCAGACCTACTCTCACCGTAATATAACCTTCGATACACACGATCAAAAATAGAAAGTAACATTTTCAAAAAAATGGAGATACCAATTTCAGTTAGAACAACCTATTCAGTAATTCCAAAATCTACATACATATCCAGTCATTCACTAACAGTTCTATACAGGCACTCATACTTATACCCACTCATCATATGTACTCATACACCTATACATCTTATTGCACACCAACACTCATCTATAGAGTTACTCACACATGCAAATAAACTATCAAACATCCATTTACTTGCATATACAGCTATACACCCACCACTACACTAATTTCTACAGAATCGTACACATAATTACTCTCTAAAACAATCACTTATAGAAACACATACTTATTTATACAGGAACTCTTACAATCTCTCGCCCTCACATATACTCATTTATATACATCAATACTCACATAAACTAGTTTAAAACATATGTAGTTACTCATAAAGATACTTTTGAGACAGTCATTCACTCACTAACACACCCATACACACACTCATCCACCTATACAGTCCTGCACACATGCTGTCTTCAAAACACATACAAACAGTGAGTCAGTCATTCATGCATCTGTGCGCTAAGTAATACTCCCCACCGAACCATACAGACACTCATTCTGATACTTAAAAAAACAACTATTAACCCTTATACACACTCATGTAGCTACTCACCACCCAATGCAGCCACCTATATACAAAGTGAGACACTGATACAGATATTTAAATATTTAAAGATTACTCTCTATTCACTAATATATACTTAATAAGTCAGTTATACAATCAATTTAAAAAAAAATCCATTTAGAGACTTATTTACCCATTCAATCTTCCATCGACCTTTAGATATATATATATATATATATATAAAAAATATTTATTTATTTTTCAGAAAGAGACACATTCACTGGATGATGTCATCAGTAATGTCATCAGAGATGTCATTTGAGATGTCATCACTGATGCCATGAGTGATGCCATTGACCATGTCATGAGTGATGTAATATGTAACGTCATCAGCAGTGCATTGCGGGCTTGTGAGTTATAGTTAGCTGAACTAACTATAACAGGGGAATTTCATAGGTTTTGTATGAGTAAAATCACTAGCTAACTATAACTGGTGTGTACCCTATGTTTTTTTCAGTGAATTTCAAAGCTTTTTAACACCTTGGGTGCTACAGGCAATTCCCGCTGGGTGCTGTTACTCCAGATTTCCCATTGTTTGTGACAAGTTCAACTCGTCATAAGCACAGCCCAGGTAAAACCCATGACGAGTTGACCTTGTCATTAGCACTGAAGGGGTTAAAATGCTGATTCCTAACTATAACATGACTGAAACCTATGGTTTTTTTTCATTGAATTTCTAAGGTTTTCTAAATGCTAATCCCTAACTATAACATGACTGAAACCTATGTTTTTTTCAGTGAATTTCTAAGGTTTTTTTATATGCTAATTCCTAACTATAATGTGGATTAAACCTATGGTTTTTTAAGTGAACTTCTAAGGTTTTTTAAATGCTAATTCCTAACTATAATGTGCCTGAAACCTATGGTTTTTTCAGTGAATTTCAAAGGTTTTGTAAATAATAATTTATAAATGTATTAATTATTATGTCTTTCTTTTTATACTAATTTCTTATATTTTTAATATAAATACATACAAATTCACCCAGACAGTTTCACCAGCAGCAGACTTGTAACATATTTATGTACATATGTTACATTCAAGTGCTTCGGACATACTACAGTATACTATAGGTAAACACCTTATAGATTTTCGCTGTAGCGCTTTCTTATAGTTCTGCACTTTCACATTCTCCATACACTAATGATATATTCATTCATTCGTTTATAAACTACACATTCATTCTGACAAACTCATACACACTAACATAGAAATATAGTTCTCACTTTGACCAGTGAACGTAGTTCTAAAAATAACTGTTTTTTTCTGTTTTTACTTTAAAACAAAAAATTGTGTTTTGTCAACAAGTTTTTTTTTAAACCCCAAAAAATTGAACTGGAACCTAAAAAGTATCAAACAGGAACAAAATAATTAAAAAAAAAAAACCTAATGTTGTGGACAGCGATGCTCCTGCATCCTGCGTTTCATCAGATCAATAGACTGTTCCCTATAGCACAAAAGTCTATCGCAATAAATGCATACAATTTTAACGTCAGCAAAACCAGGATCAATTTGTGGATGTGGACTGCTTGCTGAAAATTCTGCTGCAGTAGTTGATGTGCTTGGTGTAGAAGCAGATGGGTTCTCCTGCAACCTCCGTCTTGCAGCTCGAACAAAGTTATTGGATGCAAGTTCTTCACATGTCACACCATATTTGCTGTGCCAAAGGAGTATTTTTAGATGGATCACCCCTTGAAAGAGTTGTTTGGCAAATTTTACAGATTAGTTTTGGAGCATTAACCTTTTTTTGCCCTTCTGGAAAAGTAAAAAATTGCCAAACTAGAGCTTCTTTCCTCTTCTTTGGAGGTTCTTCAGGAATGAAACATCCCTCTGAAGAACTGCTGGAAGTTGAGTCCATTGCTCTTATAATGATCTTCCTTCTATTTGAAAAAATTCTCAAAAGAAATGCTTCTTCTTAGAAAGTCAAAGTAGAATGATTATAATGGGATGGAACTTTCAACAGTTACAATAGGAAAAGTTATGAACCAATCAAAGCTCTCCTTTTACAGTCACATGACTTTACGTACGCTTATGATGCGCTTGTGCAGCTGTTTCGATACCAGTACGATGTTCTACCGCAATATGTGTAATTGTTTTTAAAAGCAATATATGATCGTTAAAACTGTAAAAAAAAGTTCATAGTTATCCCAAATAATATCTTCCCTTAGTATGTACATTTAATACATAAATAAATGTTTTTAACCATGTAGAAACATTAGCGCCTGTCGCGTACAGGGCGCCGTTCATAACGTCACACGTAACCTTTGATGCAACGTGTAACTTCAAACCATATTCGTACTGTATACGTGGGTACACGCTGAGTATGATTAGAAGTACATGTATGGTGCGATCACCCTCTCAGTGACAAATCAGAGCACAGGGCACGCTAACGAGAATGATTAAAAGTGGTCACTCATTGGAGATCCGATTATGGGCCTGCCTCGGCGAACATGATAACACGCTCCCATCTCTCTCTGTTGTTAATTGTTGGTGCACACACTCACACTTGCACATGCACGGTGCACGCCCGCCCACACTCCCCACATGCCACCACCTAGCATGCTTGCTATCACTAAGCCTGGAAACCAATACATTAGCCAATGTGATGTCCCTCAAGGCCATCATTCTTATAGACCACAAAAACGCTACCAATGATGCTCCTGGGCTTGGTTTGCTCAGCCCCGCGGTTCCCATATAATCCGAACAACGACGTGAGCACGCTCACTTTTGCCTGCTTGTGCTGCGGTGACATACAGAGTGTCGTCATTGATTTTACTACAAACTCATTGCTCGAGCGGAGGAGGACTCCTGACACTCGATGTGGTGTCACTACAGCTGCCGCCCAGCCACAATACCATAGGCGCGGAGGTGGCGGCGCCCGCACCCAAAACACCACAGACCCAGCAAAACCGCAGCCTTTGAAAACACAACAAAAGACGACAGAAGCAAAGGTAAGAGAAACTGTCACAACATTAGTATCCGCTGTAAATTGTATATGCATGATGCTATTTATTTCTCCATCATATGGCTCTCCTACCACTTAATGGTTTTAAATTGTATGCACATAGTATAAAAGTTTCTATATGCGTCACGAGGTCCTATACACCTCTAATTTTATAAAGTATGCGTCCATAAATGTCTGTGTCGTATTTCTGTACTACACTACATGCTTAGGCCTCTATCGTTATTAATTGTGTGTCCATGATGATATTTTTTTTTCTGCGTCACAAAGCAGTCCCAGGCAGACCCGGACTGGCCGTTGCGGGCACAGGCAATCCTCCAGTGCGCCGCAAGGGTGGGGGCCAGTTTTGGGCCCCTGGGGTCCGATTTTGTTACAGGGCTGTTTTTGCAGCATAGCTGCAAAATCGGCCTTGTAACAAAATCGTCCGAAAACCGGCCGCACCCCCAACTCCCCCCCTCCCAGGGGCGGCCGAGCACTTTGCCAGGGCCGGTTTTGGTTCCCAGTCCGGCCCTGGTCCAAGGCCTCCATTCTTATTGATCTTCCTTTGTTGATCCTAATATTTCCTTCTGTCTTACGGAGCACACCCACGCCTTTTTTTATAAATTGAGCTTCCATGAATTTCTGTATCCTATTTTTTAAGTGTGTAACGTGCTTTACAATGTGTTCTTTTTATTGTATGTTCATGATGGTATTCTGTTCTGCATCACGTTCCCCTCCTACCCCTCAATGATTTTGTATGTACATAGTATAAATGTTTCTTTCTGTGTCACGAAGTTCTCCGGACCTGTATTTTTATAAATTCTGAGTACATAAATTTTGGTTTCGTATCTTTTAACTGTCACGTGCTTTAGCCTGTATTCTTATACATTGTGCCTTCATAATACTAATATTTTTTTAATCCATCACATGGCCCTCCCAGCTCAGCCAGACCTCAGGCAGGGGAGGGGCAGGGTGGGGGGTTGTAAAATATGCTATATGGACGATGTCAGGTAAGTACCGGAAAAAAAAAAGAGTTTTGTTGCCCGAGCTGCATCACATTTGGCGATGCAGCGCGGGTAACAAAATTCGTTTTATTTTTATTTTTTGGTACTTACCTGACATCGTCCATGTCCCGCATTTTACAACCCCCACCCTGCCCCTCCTCTGCCTGACGGTACCGCCCAGCGTAACACCCTGCACGAGCAGTGCCTGCTGTTATTGCAATCGCAATTTAAGGAATCTCAATTTAGAGATTCCTTAATTGGGATTTTTGCATTTGGGATGATGCATCCCAAATGCAAAAATACCGGTCACAGCTGGAAAGATTCTGAGAATCTGCCCGTTTGCGACCGTTTTTTGCTTGATCCAGCTTCTTTAAAATACTCGTAAATACCAAAGAGGGTTTTCAAGGATAACATTTATTTTGCAAACTCCATTTTCAATGGTTAGCATTGCTATTATGATTCCCTAATATACATCTTTTTGACATTTACAGTCTATTGAAAAGTATTGTGTTGTCTGCAACCAAAAAGCTTCAGCAACTTATACAGAAAACTTTATGGTAAGAATCTTTTCTGAGTTGCGTGCACTATATTTGAAAGCTGACTATGCACCGTCAAGGAGGTGTAATTCCTATAGCCCGACGCACAGCACATATTGTTTGAGGTCAAGGGCAACAAGTTTTCATGTGTATTGTGTCCTTGGCACAAGTAGGCCCAACTCCCACCAGCACAAACCCTATGGCTGACAATTAGCAGTACCACATAATGGGTCAGAGATGGGCACGGTCTGTAGTTAACGTAATATGTTTGCCCATATGTTAATGCTGTTCACACCTTTATTTATGGTTCATTAATTGAATGCATTTATTACTCGGGCGCGCACTCTACGTAAATGTTGTATCCTCTGAGTGCACAACTGTCAGTGGCTCCAGTATACAAAAGCGTGCAGCTCTGAAACATGGCTGACCCACATATGCTTATCAGAAATGTCTGCTGCCGAGTTAATATTTGTGTCCATATGTTAAAGACCTTCAAACTTGTATAACATTGATGCAGTAATTATTATTAGTTAGAGTGACTCTTCCAAATAAATGTTGTAAACTCAGACTGCACTACTGACAGTTTCTGTAGTAAAAAAAGTGTACACACACTTCCAAAGTTTAGCACTATGAGGCTATGTATACTACTCCCAGAATACTCTGCGATTTGACGCAAATAATTGCAGAAGCTTAAAAGCAAGTTTGATAATACTTTGCTTTCAAAATAAAATGTTCATAAAAAAGAGAAAGCCGGAAAAAAAAACATTTTGCTAAACTACTATAACATTTCTGTTACCATTTTTTTGCAGCATCATTTAATAACGTGTTAATCCATGCTAGTATTTCCCAAAAATATTCATTATGGAAAATCTCTGTAACTACTCTCAATAAGATTATGGGAAACAAAATTCAACAAGCATTGGCAAACACAGTAGGTCTGAAATTGATTGTCACCTTTTTACTTTTGTCATTGTGTGACTCATTTTGGCATTGTGTTTGTAAAACTTTATTGGCATGTAAGCTGCTGCGCTCTCACTATTATAAAAAACTTTGGCAAAAGCAAAAAATATTTTTGTTTTTAAAAAGCACAAACTTCCACAGCAGTTACTGGCACTGAACAAAACTACTTTGTGTGCTGATATGCTCCTTGTGAAACAGCATAATGCTGTGACTCACAGTGAAGCCATCCGATACAAGGACAGAGAGAGAGAAAGAGAGAGAGAGAGAGACAGGAGAGAGAGCAGAGTGGATGAGAGTGGAGGGAACAGAGAGTGAGAGAGAGAGAGATGTAATAAACGCAAAAGGTCACGTTTAATGCCAGACCAAATTAGAGGCCCAATTATACAAGAAAGTCTCAAAAGTGCACCCATGGAAAATGTCCTAGCATTAAGTGCAGCTATACAGCTTTTGTGAATTCCCAAAAATGTACACAAGTAGGACAAGAAATATTACTCCTAGAAAATATTTGTGAACTACATTTTAACATGAGCAAATTTGCATGTGTAGATTTGCTCATGCGAATATCTGAATGTTTACAAATTCACTTTTCCTCCAACACCTTTTTTCCCAACTCAGGAAGAAGGTTGATGTCTGCCATTGTCGAGAAGAAATTTCCAACATTCTTCACTATAACAAAAGATTAGAGAAGAGCTCTAAAAAATTCATAAAACATGAAAGTTAGTGGGGTTGCACAGCTCAAAAGACCATTCTGACCCTGGAACTATGTTTACCATGTAAATACACATAATGTTTTTATTTGAAAAAGCTATTCACCTTTAAACAATGCAATATTAATTACAACGTACTTTTCACTTTCTTTTCAACAGGCCCAATGTTTCGAATGCAGCAGATGACTGAACCTTCAATTCACAAAAGCAAATGTAAATCATACTTACATTTTACTGCCTGTATATGTAAAAAATGTATTAATTTTGTTGAGTCTAAACACACCCTTTGAATTAGGACTATGGAATAGTGGTATAAAAATATAATTAATTCATTGTCAGATATTCTTGGTGATAGTGGAATTACCACTACTTTTTAGGCAACAATAATGTGTAGAGGAGAGGTGTTGCTTCTGCACCTTCAAAGAGGAAGATTTAAATTTATATTTCAACAGATAAACAAAATAATTACTCAATTTCAAAAAGAAAATTAAGTAGGAATGTTAGACGAAGTCTGCTCCAACTCTAAAAGCATTGTGCAAATCGTAACAGGTGAAAAAAAGTGTGTCTCAACATTACTTTTTAAGATAATTTGGACACAAGACTAGACTGCAGTAGTGTCCAAATACTTATGCACTTTTTATGCTGGACAGTATTGCTTCTAAACACCCTTTCACTGCTTTCTTCCAAACCTTTAAAAAAGATTTCATGAATTTACATGCATAGTCTTTCAGGTCTGTATATCTCTAATGTAAAACAATCGTACTTGGTTTCTCTTTTGTAAACTGACATATGTAAACTCATCAGTCACTCCTATGGTAAGCCTTTACAATGCTGAGGGCTGAGTTTTGTGTGAGAGCATGGCCATACACAACCAAGCTAACTTTTCTTTAGCTACATAGAAACATGTAGTGTAACATGTCAAACACTTTGAAATACTACCCTCCCACTAGTCCTAGAGGTGGATGTAGAATTCAACCGTGCTTCATAAAATAGAATTGGATTTCACTAAGTACAAAGTATTTATGTATTATGGAATCCCGAATGCGTCCCTTAAACATTCAAGCGAAGTCCAAACACATACTAACTGAAACACACCAACCATTAGTAACCTGTAAAATTTGCCAAACAACTCTTTTAAGGCGTGATCAATCGAAAAAATACTCATTTGGCACATCAAATATAGTACAAAACACATATACTTGCACCCCAACAACTTTGCTTGAGCTGCAACACAGAGATTGCAGGACAACCACTTGCTGCTGCGCAAAGCACATCAACACCTGCAACACCATCTTTAGCAAACAGTGCATATTCGCATATTGATCTTGAGTTTTGTAAACTTAAATTTCTATGCATTTATTTTGATGACCTTTTGTGTTATTAAAACACTATATCAATCTCATCAAAAATAAGAAACAGGAGCAGCGCTGTCCTCAACATTAGTTATTAGACATTTATCAAGCTTTTTTGTTGTAAAAACTACCCCGTCAAAAGGCAGTTGAAAATGTGCTCACTTGCTGCATTTCTTGGCTGGGGTTATCAATTACTTTTTGTTGTGCCTACTACCCCGGCCGAAAAGCAGGTACTGTTTGTTTCGAGTAGCACCTTCAATATACATTGCAGACATCAGGGTATCTGTGACTAAATAGCATTCATCGATCTTTGTGTCAACAACTGCTGTCAATCTACACTGCGGACAGATGAGTTCAGACCTTCAATGTAGCTTTCCTTCTACATTAAGGACAGCATTACACTCAACATTGTTTTCCTTAACACAGATACATTTCTACTCTATTCTAAGATTCTGTTAACTGTACAAAATACCATTCATCAATGTTTCTATCGATTAGTACCTTTGATCTACATTACACACAGCAGGGTTCACAACTTCAATTCACTTTTCCATGTAAATTTCTCTTCACTATGTGTGCTGAGAACTGCCTTCAATCAATTCTGCGCTCAGTAGAGTTCACAACTAGATACCAAGAGTGCCAGCACTACAGAAAATGTAAATGTAAATGTAGAGGTACTTGTATAGCGCACGACTACCCGGAAGGCATCTCAGCGCTTGTACGAATACCGCTGAGGAACCCTTCCTAGCTTTTCCATGTGAAGTGTTCACTCCTGGGCACCCCCAAGATGAAGCCAGGCATCCTAGCATTGTTGGGGCCGTTGTGGTGATTAAGCAAGCTATTGCCCAGAGTTGCAGAGTGGGACCCATGATTAGAACAGGCACCGAGGCGAGAATTATCATTTCCGAGGAAATTGAGCCCAAGACCCGCCGAGGCGGGAATTGAACCCTGGTCCCGGGCCAAACTTCTGCATCAGGGTCTGCTGCTCTAACCATTGCGTCAATATCCTCACATTTTCTTAAACTTTGTACACTAGGAAAGTCAGCCTTCATTGATTTAATGCAGACAAAACTCTACTATATGTGTTTCACATTTTGTTTAAATAAGTGACAAAAAACATTCATCTATGTCTGTTAACAACTGCCTTCAATCCAAACTGCACAGGGAACATACAATCTCACCGCCAAAGATACTACTTACTCAGCGCACCATAAATAATCACAAACAAGAGTGAACACTTTTATGTCACAGTGAGACATACTGTCCCTTTTAAATGGAATTGATGCAGAATTCAATCAACAAAAGACATTACTTCAATTACTGTACCTCACCCGACCACACATCATCAGAGGGTACATTCAAGCTCAGCGCCAAAGGTATTACTAACTCAGTGTACCACAAATCATCACCATGTCACCGTATTGAATGAGATGACTTATTTAGAAAAAAATACATCATACTTTTTGAAAATATACTTCAACTTACTTCTGTGAATGGACAACCAATATTTATTAAAAAACTTGATTTTAAAGATTTTGCTACCAATCCGTGCTGCTTGCACCACACATCATCACACACTCCAGAGAACGTTGTTGCTTTAGATGCACACTTGCTTCCTTTCTTGGCAGGAATTATCAATTATTCCTCAATTACATATTCGGATTGAACTTCAAGGCCCTTTATGGAGCCTTTTTGTTGTACGTACTACCCCGGCCGAAAGCAGTGGGAAATTTGCACACTTGCTGGCTTTCTTGGCTGGGGTTCTCAATTGTCCTTTTTATAATACAAATTCAAAGTGCAGGCCCTTTATTGAGCCTTCTTGGTAACTATTACTCGTGAATGGCAGTGGGTAATTTGCGCACTTCCTGCTGTTCATGTATAAACAAAAGCTTAAAAGTCTAACGATATTAAAAAAGAGCCAGTATAGTCTATGGTTATCAAATCTTCTGTTTGTTATTGAAATTCAAACTACAGGCCCTTTATTGAGCCTTCTTGGTAACTACTACCCGTGAATGGCAGTGGGTGATTTGCGCACTTCCTACAGTTCATGTGTAAACAAAAGCTTAAACGTCTAACAATATTAAAAAATAGCCAGTATAGACTATGGTTAACAAATCTTCTGTTTGTTATTGTAATTCAAAGTACAGGCCTCTTATTGAGCCTTCTTGCTAACTACTACCCATGAATGGCATTAGGTAATTTGGACACTTTCATATTTTTTACATTATTCATCTACCACTCAATCAACACATCATCATCATCTACACATACACACACCTACTTGCTGCCTTTCTTGGCTATGGTTAACAACAATTCTTCTATTTCATATTCATAGTCAAAGTGCAGGCCCTTTATCGTGCCTTTTTGTTGTAGCTACTACCCTGTCCGACGCCTTTTTCATATAGATACTGCACGGTTTTAAATTATGTTGAAATTTTAGTAAAAATTAAATCAGCAACTGATGACGAGGAAATTGATCTGAATGAAATATCTGATGAAGTTGCATTGGAATGTCTGTTAAATTATGAGACATTAATAGAATAAATGTATTGTTCAAAAATAATAAAGCTTTGAGCACTATCTACTAATGTATTTATTGTGCTAAAAGTGAACACTTACTGCCTTTCCTGACTGGGATTGTCAATTATTGTTCAATTTCATATTCTGATTCAAAGTCAAGGCTCTTTATTAACCCTTTTTGTTGTAGAAGTTTCCACATTTGCAGCCTTTCTTCGCTAGCGTTATCAATTATTCTTCTTGAAATTGAAATTCAAACTACAGGCCCTTCATTGACCCTTCTTTTTAACTACTACCCATGAATAGCAGTGGGTAATTTGCACACTTGCGTCCTTTCTTGCGTCCTTTCTACCGCACAGTGTGTGTACTTTCTGCACTAGCTTGCCTCCTTATATGTGGTACCCATTTCTCAGGCTCCCACTGCAGAATCCAACACCCTGTCGGTGTAATGGACTGGAAAACCAAACACCCACTTCCCTTACAAGGAAATGGGTAGCTTGCACATCTTCATATTTTTCAGCTTATTCATCTTCCACTCAATCAACATATCATCCACACATACAAAACATACTTGCTGCCTTTCTTCGCTGTGGTTATCAACTATTATTCAATTTCATATTCTGATTCAAACTCGAGGCCCTTTATCAAGCCTTTTTGATGTAGCTATTACCCCGCCCAAACGCAGTTAAAAATTTGCACACTTGCTACCTTACTTGGCTAAGGTTATTAAATATTCTTGAATTTCATGAACTTGTTTTATATCAGTTATAGGTTTAATACAATAACAAAATTCGTCTTACAAGTCAAAAAGAACATTGAATGACAGTCTACACTACAGACAACACAGGTCACAATTTGAATTATTATGTCCCTGAAACATACATATTTTGACAATGCATTCCATACATGTTCTATCTTTCATTTCAATCGTGATTACAGATGATACACTCCACCATTAAATGTACACTGCGGACAGCAGGATTTACAACTTCAATTCACCTTTCCTTCTACATTAAAGACACCATTGGATCTACCCTTGCTTTCCTTAACGTAGAGACAATTGTACTCTGTCCTCAGATTCTGTTAACTGTACAAAATACCATTCATCAATATGTGTATCAATTAGTACCTTCGATCTACATTACAGACAGCGGGGTTCACAACTTCAATTCAGCTTTCAATGTAAATTTCTCTTCACTATGTGTCCTGAGAAGTGCTTTCAATCAATTCTCAACTCACTCAAGACCCTTTATCAAGCCTTTTTGATGTAGCTACTACCCCACCCAAACGCCATTAAACATTTGCACACTTGCTACCTTACTTGGCTAGGGTTATCAATTATTCTTGAATTTCATGAACTTCTTTTATATCAGTTATAGGTTTAGTACAATAACAAAATTCGTCTAGCAAGGCCAAAAGAACAGTGAAAGACAGTCTACACTACAGACAACACAGGTCACAATTTGAACTATTATGTCCCTGAAACATGCATATTTTGACAATGCATTCCATAAATGTTCTATCTTTCAGTTCAATCGTGATTACAGATGATACAATCCACCATTAAATGTACACTGCAGACAGCCGGATTCACATCTTCAATTCAGCTTTCCTTCTACATTAAGGACACCATTGGATCTACCCTTGCTTTTCTTAACTTAGAGACAATTGTACTCTGTCCTCAGATTCTGTTAACTGTACAAAATAGCATTCTTCAATATTTGTATAAATTAGTACCTTCGATCTACATTACAGACAGCGGGGTTCACAACTTTAATTCAGCTTTCAATGTAAATTTCTCTTCACTATGTGTGCTTAGAAGTGCCTTCAATCAATTCTCCGCTCAGTACAGTTCACAACTAGATACTAAGAGGGCTAGCACTACAGAAAACATTCAATACAATCTTGATTTACTTAAAAGACAGACAACTGGTGTAGAAAATGTACAGGATGAACATTTAGTTATTCTTGTCAATTACGTTCCTACTGAGAGTAAGAAAATGTGGCAAGAATTAGTAGATATTAGGAAAGTGAAAAAGGCAACGTTCTGTTCTATCTGCTATAAAAAAAAAAAATATTCCAAAAATGTGTTTGTGGGAAAAGAATAAATAACTGTAGAAGATACTGACTTCCCATCTGGACAAATTGAAAAACTGGATGTTTCCATAACTGAAGAAATCTACGAACATTACAGTATTCATCCACTTCATTCCAAAGAAGTGATGGGGAATACTATAGAGTTATTCCAAATGAAAGAAGCAAAGGGAAGTCCCATTACTGTATGCGAAAAAAGCTTGGAAGATCGTTCTTTCCCTCAGTTCCTTCCCACACGAAAAAGAGGACGATATGATGACCGACCTGTGCAGATTCCTGCATCTGAATACCCGACATCAATATTATATGC
This sequence comes from Lissotriton vulgaris, assembly GCF_964263255.1. Lineage (NCBI taxonomy): Eukaryota > Metazoa > Chordata > Amphibia > Caudata > Salamandridae > Lissotriton > Lissotriton vulgaris. The sequence goes on along the minus strand of NC_141685.1, from coordinate 1,866,325,420 downwards.
AGAAAATCCAAGATTTCAACAATGTATTCCATATTTGTTCCATGTTTTGTTTGAGAGTGATTTCTCTGGACTTCTTAGGCATAAAACAATATATTGAAAACAGGTTTACATCTCCAAAATGTTTCAGCAAACAAATGTATTTGTTATAAGTACATAAGTACAGCAGAAAGATAATATTTTGGAATCTCACCTCATTAATCTCATGGCATGTCAGCTTTGTAGTAACGAGTACTTGTACCATCGTCATAGAGAACTAAAATGTATTCTAAGGAACTTAGAAACTCCTACATAGTTCCTTACGCTAAGCTCTGCTGACTATGCTTGGGATGATTTACTTCAATTTCTTGATTACACAAATTCATATGATCGTACTCGATGTCATCTAATGCTTCCACAAAATCAGCATCTAACATTTAGTTTAAAAAATCACAGCTGATATCTTCAGCATTTATATCTTCCTCTTCATTTTCCCTAGTTATAAAAATTATGTTTAGCTCTTCTATGACACTGTTACTAATGTCGAAAACATTTTTCAAATTTTGTTGATTTTCCATACTGAATTTCTTATGTTGTAGGTCCTTCTACAAAAACATAAACACTTAATGTTATCTTCACTGTAATATCAGCATATGTAGTAATTCATATGAAATATCTTACAATTAAACCAACAATTTTTTGAAAATGAGTGTAATTTATTTTCAAAATATTCTAAAATTAAATACAATAAATACGGTGTCACTCTGCATTGTGTCAAGTGCTTTCTTTATTTATTTATACTACCTACTGTTTTGCAAACTTAAAACAATGATGACAGCACTGCCTTAGTTTGACTCACCCCATTACGTTCTCAATTAGGGTTGAGGGAGGCAAAGGAAAGGAGTAAACTACATGTCTACGGATGCACTCCTATATTTAGAACACTGGATGAAGCACTGAATAAATAAAGTTAGATAAAAAAGAACATACACAAAAAAAGGCAGCATAAAAGATACACAAATAAAAGCAACACAAATAGGTCACCGAATCTTGAACACAAGCTGGTAAGTCACCAAAAGAACAAAAAGGCTAAGAACACTGCAACGGATGCTACGCTGTGGAACTCATTGTGAAGAAAAGTAGAAACATACTGTAAATAAGGCGGAATTCCAATAAAGAAAAAGTAAAAAAGATACATGGATGACAAAGTCCCTGCACTAATACTCTGTTTCCCAACACAAAAAAAGATTTTGCAAAAGTTATATGAACAAATGTTTAAGGAGCTGCAAAGGGACCCCATAACTCGGGACTCAAAAAATAACATTGTGGAAAGTGAAGAGAACGTCAATGCCCCCACGGTCCCAGCCGGCTCCCCGCATTCTTCGAGAGCCGGCATTGCTTTCTCAGAGAGAACAGCTTACATGCTGCTCTCTCTACCGAAAAGCAATCTGCTTTCCTACTTGAAAGAGACAGCAGATTAACTTGCTCCCTCTTTCAAATAGTAAACCTGTTTGCTGTGCTAAAGTGGGAGCCGCGGTGCTCCCGCCCTACAATAGCAAACAGCAGTGTCCCGGGGATAGGCACCCCCGAGACACTGCAATAGCCGGCCCTGGGAAATGATGGTCCCCAGGGCCATCAAGGGTTCCAGTAAGGAGGCCGTGCGACCCCCCTCCCAACATTAAAAAGTCCGGAGAAGTAGAAGTCCCCGGAGATTGGAAATCCGTGCCATCACAGACCCCCCTATTTTAAATATTACTGCCCCAGGAAGGTGGCGGTTCCCGACGAATGTAGTAGACCCGTGATCCACAGCATACTTCAAAATAAAAGATGGCTGCCAACACTTCCTGGTTTGGAGTGCTGACAGACAGTTGACAAGCAATCAGCATGCAGCTCCTGCTCGTAATTGTACAGATTTCCATACGCGTACGCCACGATTTTTCTTTAAAAAAAACATAAATGTATATATATATATATATATATATACCTTAAACATCCATATACGACCCCCTGAGCAAGCCTATATGGTCAGAATGTTTCTACCCTGCCCCCTTTCCTTATTTCTCAACTTTGTTTTACTGTTTTCTTGTGACTCGGTTCTAGCGACGAACAAGATGGATGCCAACACTTCCTGGTTTGCAGTGCTGACAGACAGTTGATAGCCAATCAGCATGCAGCTTGTGCTCATAATGGCACAGATTTCTGTACGTGTACGCCGCGATTTTTCTTTAAAAAAAATAACAAAAATAGAGCCGAAACATCCATGTACGACCCCCTGAGCAAGCCTAGAGGGTCAAAATGTTTCTAGCCTGCCCCCTTCCCTTACTTCTCAACTTTGTTTTACTGTTTTCTTGTGACTCGGTTCTACTCAGTCACAAGAAATCAGAACAAAGAGACAAGAGATTTTATATATATAAAAATTCTAACAATTTTACCCGGTGGATAAGGTGAAAAAAAACTAGAAGTCCGTTTTATTCATTAGGTCCTGGGAGGCAAATTACGGGGGTAATTTTTTTTGCATAATGGGGGTTTGTAAGGTGCCCCGAGCACTGGGGAATGGCACTCCTCTGGTTTTATTTTGAAGTATGTGGGGGGGTTACAGTCCTACTCCCCGCAGTCTCGGTCTTTTTAAAAAAAGAAATGTTTTGAGCTCTCTCTCTCCCCCGTACACGTCGCGGGGAACGCCACCTTTCTAGGGCAGTAATATGTAAAATGACCTTCCAGCTCCAGGTACCTGCATTGTCTGGAGTTTTTTATTAATGTTGGGAGGGAGGGTGAGCTTGATAATATGTCCTTGTTAATTCCCATAGAAGCGCATGTTCTGGTGTTAACATTGGCTTCTATGGGAAATAACAAGGCCATATTATCAAGCTCATTATCGCTGTTTTATCGGCAGTTTCCTGCCAATAAAACAGCGATAATTTTAACACTGGTCCTTGATAATATGCACCTAAGTTTACTGGTCAAAAAAAAGAGCAATGGGCCATATTATCAACAAAAGGCGATACATTATTGCCGCTTTTATAGGCAGGAAACTGCTGATAAAGCGGCGATAATGGGCTTGCTAATATGCCCTTGTGAATAACCATAGCAGCCCAGGTTAACATCAGAACATGGGCTGCTATGGGAATTTACAGGGGCATATTATCAAGCCCATTACCGCCGCTTTATCAGCAGTTTCCTGCCGCTAAAGCAGCTATAATGTATCGCCTTTTGTTGATAATATGCCCCTTCATTTCTATTATAGTATGTAAAACTTTCCCTTTTTTGTGTAGCAGTTGTACTCTCTACGCATGCGCAGCCTCGTTTCGAAGTCCGCGTTTTTTTCTTTTTCTTGAAGTTCAACAAGCAAACCTTTCTTTATTTCAGGTAGTACATTTGTCGCTTCTTTTTCCAGGTCGTGTGTGTCATCCGCTGCTGTATTTTTTTAATATATTAATAATCACATTTTTTATATATTTATTTGAAAGGTAGTGTCGAGGCGCCAAACCTTGATTACGTACTCCGTCCACCTCCATTTTAGTTGTTCTTCACTGTTATTTTTATTATATCTGTTACTTAGAACTCAGTAGTTCTCTCTCTCTCTTCCCGTACACGTCGCGGGCCATGCCACCTTTCTAGGGCAGTAATATATAAAATGACCTTCCAGCTCCGGGTGCTTGCATTGTCTGGAGTTTTTTTATTAATGTTGGGAGGGTGGGCTTGATAATACGTCCTTGTTAATTCTCATAGAAGCGCATGTTCTGGTGTTAACATGGGCTTCTAAGGGAAATACAAAGGCCGTATTATCAAGCTCATTATCGCCGTTTTATCGGCAGTGTCCTGCAAATAAAACGGCGATAATTTTAACACCGTCCTTGATAATTTGCATCTAAGTTTACTGGTCAAAAAAAGAGCAATGGGCCATATTATCAACAAAAGGCGATATATTTTTGCCGCTTTAATTGGCAGGAAACTGCAGATAAAGCGGCGATAATGGGCTTGTTAATATGCCCTTGTGAATAACCATAGCAGCCCAGGTTAACATCAGAACATGGGCTGCTATGGGAATTTACAAGGGCCTATTATCAAGCCCATTACTTCCGCTTTATCAGCAGTTTCCTGCCGATAAAATGGGCTATAATGTATCGCCTTTTTTTGATAATATGCCCCTTCATTTCTATTATAGTATGTAAAACTTTCCTTTTTTTTGTGTAGCAGTTGTACTCTCTACGCATGCGCAGCCTCGTTTCGAAGTCTGCGTTTTTTTCTTTTTCTTGAAGTTCAACAAGCAAACCTTTCTTTATTTCAGGTAGTAAATTTGTCGCTTCTTTTTCCGGGTCGTGTGTGTCATCCGCTGCTGTACTTTTGTAATACATTAATAATCAAATTTTTTCTATATTTATTTGAAAGTTAGTGTCGAGGCGCCAAACCTTGATTACGTACTCTGTCCACCCCCATTTTAGTTGTTCTTGATTGTTATTTTTATTATATCTGTTACTTAGAACTCAGTAGTTCTCTCTCTCTCTCCCTGTACACGTCGCAGGGAGCGCCACCTTACTAGGGCAGTAATATGTAAAATGACCTTCCAGCTCCAGGTGCTTGCATTGTCTGGAGTTTTTTTATTAATGTTGGGAGGGTGGGCTTGATAATACGTCCTTGTTAATTCCCATAGAAGCGCATGTTCTGGTGTTAACATGGCCTTCTATGGGAAATAACAAGGCCGTATTACCAAGCTCATTATCGCCGTTTTATCGGCAGTGTCCTGCCAATAAAACGGCGATAATTTTAACACCGGTCCTTGATAATTTGCATCTAAGTTTACTGGTAAAAAAAAAGAGCAATGGGCCATATTATCAACAAAAGGCGATATATTTTTGCCGCTTTTATTGGCAGGAAACTGCCGATAAAGCGGCTTTAATGGGCTTGTTAATATGCCCTTGTGAATAACCATAGCAGCCCAGGTTAACATCAGAACCTGGGCTGCCATGGGAATTTACAAGGGCCTATTATCAAGCCCATTACAGCCGCTTTATCAGCAGTTTCCTGCCGATAAAAGCGGCTATAATGTATCACCTTTTGTTGATAGTATTCCCCTTCATTTCTATTATAATATGTAAAACTTTCCTTTTTTTGTGGAGCTGTTGTACACTCTACGCATGCGCAGCCTCGTTTCAAAGTCCAGGTTTTTTTCTTTTTCTTGAAGTTCAACAAGCAAACCTTTCTTTATTTCAGGTAGTAAATTTGTTGCTTTCTTTTTCTTGGTCGTGTGTGTCATCCGCTGTTGTACTTTTGTAATATATTAATAATCATATTTTTTCTAAATTTATTTGAAAGGTAGTGTTGAGGCGCCAAACGTTGATTATGTACTCCGTCCACCGCCATTTTAGTTGTTCATCACCGTTATTTTTATTATATCTGTTACTTAGAACTCAGTAGTTTTCAATCCTGGTCTTGAATATCTTACTATAGTATTTCAACATTATTTTTGTTGTGGACCGTCATACCTCTCCCCCACAAAATAAAAGAAGTAAGTAGTTTTTTTAAAACTTTTATTAAATCAATAAATGTAAACGAAACTGAATTATAACTATAATAGAAGGAACTAGAAAAATAACTTTAACAGCAAACAATATTATAAACAAATTGTTAATTAGACTTCAAAAGATGTCCGATTGGTAAACTGCAAAACAAAAAAAGAAAATTAGAGTTTAGAATTATGTAGATGTGAGTAAATGAGCTTAATAAGCATTACAAGTTTTGGTTACTCTACAGTTTTACGTGTGCAGTGTGCCTCGTACATTTCAGTTCTGTTATACTGCAGCGTTCAAGTGGTGTCTATATGGAAGTGGCTACTGCGCTACTGACGCCTGTTATGCCGACTTATTTTTAATGTATTGCTATGAAGGCTTTGTAGATCTAGGCCTCTGTGCTTACCGTTGTATAAACCTTGCGGCCAAACATTTCAGGCAGTTGATTCCACAACTTCACTTGGACTGTTCTTCTACACGTCGAAGCGGACAGCTGTGCCTATAAGTTTAAGAGAGAAAGAGAAATGATGTCACAGAGAGTGAGAGAGAGAAAGAGAGAGAAAAGAATATTAAAACTGTGTCGCAGAGTCTGGAGTTGAGATTTTTTCTTGAAAAGTCAGACGTAGATTTACAAACTCTATGCGTCACTTTACCCATGTTAAAAGTGACTCAAAAGTGGCGTAATAAGGTTGTGGATATGTTTGTCAGACTGTTGTCACCTATCTGTTGTCACTGCTCGGAGGTAATTATAGATTTTACAGAGAAGCTGCTGTACACTACGCACTCTGGGCCATAATATCAAGCCTGGGCGACAAAATTATCACCACTTTATCGGCAGGAAAATGCCGCTAAAGTGATAATGGGTTTGATAATATGCTCTATGGAATTCCAATCGAAGCTCATGTTAGATGGCCTTCACATCTAACATGAGCTTCGATTGGAATTCCATAGAGCATATTATCAAATCCATTATCGCCACTTTCCTGCCGATAAAGTGGCGATAATTTTGTCACCCAGGCTTGATAATATGGCCCTCTCTCCTTTCACAAATAAAGGTAACACTACAGTTTTAGGAGTGCAGTGTACCTGGTACATTTCACTTGTTATGGTGCCGCGTTCAAGTGGTGTCTATATGGAAGTGCCGACTGCGTTACTGACGCCCGTTATGCCGACTTATTTCTAATGCATTGATATGATGGCATTGTATATGTAGGCTGCTGTGCTTACCTTGTATAAACAGTGCGGCCACCGAAGTTCACCACTCGACTTGAACTCTGCTTCTATACGTCAAATCATATTCAATACATTGCAGACAATTCCATTGCTGTTGCTCGATAGGCCGTGGTTGCTTCTGAAGGATGTTTACTGAAGGAAACAAAAGGACATTTTGATTAGTCATTGTAAACTGAGTAGCGTGAATATATTGCGGACATTTCAGCTATTATAAAAATGTTACTGCTATTGGGAAAAAGCATTAAATATATAAATTAATACATTATATAGGAGTGCATTTGTCTAAAATTTTAAGTCACATTTTTGTATGTAGTCAGCTACAGCACTTTGACTCCTTCTGATGCGTACTGAAGTGTCACTCCTCACCTTTTGTGGAAACGAGTTTCTTCATGATGTAGTCGCGATCTTCAACAAATAAGTCTCATACGTGTTGCCGAGCATTAATACGTCAATGGCTCACGACATACTCGTGCTCCCATCATCATCATCATTGCAGGTTCTTCACCCGCTCAGTGCTTCGGGCACTACTAACTCAGTGACGAAAGAGGCCATGCATGTAGTAGTGGACCCTTTGCTCGGTGCTTTGGGAACAATTCTAAAATGGCGTACAACACGTGCGCTCCATCTTTTTTATACATAGGGTCATGTGTGTAGTGACGGATGCGCTGAATGGTTGTGGTGTGGGTGTATACCAGCCATGAGGGAGTGTGTGTGTCAATCTGACAACTAGACCTGCAACTAAGAAATCACTGCAATGGAAGTTTGGGCCTTGTACTTTTGTTGTGTTTTCCTGGTAGCGTAAGAGTGGCCTTCTTTTTTCTATGTGATGTTATAGAGTCACCATGTATGTGACCTACTTTGTGACACATTTTATTGTACAATGCGTTTGAAAAACTAGTTGTGGTAGGGTGTTTTTTAAATTAAACTGTGTACTCTGGTTACGAGTTTGTTGAGTGTAGACGTTTTTTTTTTTCTATTTTGTATTCTATCATAATTGTGATGACTTTTCGGCTTTAGTGTGCAGTAGTATATTATTTTATAAAATGTATAAGAAACTGTTGAAATCCTGTTTGAAATTAGAATGTAAGCATGTAAGCTGCTCTCTGTGAATAATAGCAATGCCGGCTCCCGCAGGAAGTGGGGAGCCGGCTGGGATCGTGGAGGCCTTGCGGCTGTTCCCACGGTCCGCAACGTTAGATTTGAGCCCCGGGGGATGGGGTCCTCGGGAATCCACACTGTAAGCATCTTGAAGAGACGTCTGGATGCACTGTGAAGGTCTCTGTAAATGAAGTGGTAGTTTGAAAAGTGAGATTTTTTCTAAAATGGTGGACACATGCAGTTTTGAAAAAAGAAAAGGATTGGTTAGTTGTTCTAGAACATTCTGCACTAAGCTACGATGAAAATTTCTGTGTTTTAAAATGTTGATTTTTATTGGTTAAGAATAATTGTTAGCAAAGAACGTTACATAAAATAAGCTGGTATATTCTCAAGTGAAGCATACTTGGTGTTTTAATTTGCGACAATGTATGATGAACTTTTCACCTGTGTGCTGAGTTAGGTGTTCCCTGAAGAGTTTCTATGGTAACTGCCAGATTGTGGAATGGAGGAAGGGTTGAAAGTTTTGTCAGTTGGAAAGGGTGCAAGTGTTTAAGCAATATAAATGTGTTTCGTTTTGAATTTAATGTGGGAATGAATGTGATTTTTTATTTATTTGTATATGTTTGTAGATTGAGTGTGTAGTTTGATCGGAAAAGTTTGCTATTTTCTATAGGACTTCCTGATCCCGTAGGACTGCTTAGGGGGATTTACAATTATGTCCAAGTTCAAAATCTTTGATGGCCTTTGTTGAGCCTTTGGTGGCCCTGGGGAACACCGTCTCAGAGGGTCGGCTCTTGTAGTGTTATAGGGTGCCTATTCGTGGGAGTCTGCTGTTTGCTATGGTTGGGCGAGAGTTCTCTTTGAAGTAGGAAAGCATATTATTTTTCGTCTGAGAGAGCAGCAGGCCCGGCTCCAGGAATTTGTATTTGGGTGAGCCAAGGGCGCATTCGGGTGGGCCACTGTGAGCCCAATTTGTCGCTTCTGGAGGTAGCCTACAAGCACTAGATTACAACACATGTACTTGCAAACAGGCAGTATGAGACAACGGATTGCTTCCGTGTGTACCAAGAGTATGTGGAGAGTTATTTGAAAGTAAGACCAATGTGTGGACCTAACTGCAAACCCTCGAATTCCAGCTGGCCAGACAGTAAGAGCAATGTCTGGACCTAACTGCAAACCCCTTGAATTCCAGCTCCCTGGCTTCAACACAAGTACTTGAATGCTAAGCATATTATGAAGCATTCAAGATTAAGGTAGTCCCTATTACTACACGAAAGCCTTGACACCATTGCACTAGAAAGGCTGGCAATTTACTTGTTGCAATTTGCCCATCACTTATTTCTCCGCACAATTGTAACTTTATACATTTTATTTTCTTGTCATTTTTTTGCAAGGTACTTTCATAGATAAAAATTCTTGAAAAACAGTAACACATTTGAAAAAAGAGGAAGGAGTATTTTTGAAAACTGCCAGCAGTATTCACACCGACCATTTCAAAACTACCAGTTCCAGTCAGAGGTAATCTTCTATTGTTCTTTGAAAACTCCCTTACAAACTCATGCATACATAGGTTTGCCGTGAGCTCTTTCTCATGTGGTAAAATAGTCAAATTCTGTTTCCAATCACAATTCATTGTGCGTCGGAAAGGTGTGAGGACGCGGGATAGGTTTGAAAAGGAGCTCTCACAGGCTGCAGTTCAAAGCCGTATAACCAGCGCAGATACATACATTTCATGAAGTGCTGGGAAAGCTTCAGCATAATCACGTACCAGTTCACAAATGGTGGCAACATCTGCACCATCTGGGACTTTCTTTTGTAAGAATGGTTTTGAAACAGTTAGTTCTGCTGCAAGAGTCACTTAAGGTTTGAGCCAGATGCATGGTTCAGCTCAAGGTCCTCTTTGATCCTCGTGCTCCAAAACAAGCCTAGCTTTCATATGGCTTCTGCCTGCTGCCCAGGCTGTGAAGTCATATGCCAAGTATGAAAGGTAAAGCATTAATCTGTAAGGCAAAACAGGAGAGTGAGACACCTATCTATTGAGTGAATTGCACAATGTGAAACTGAAAAACCTGTGATCAATCCTGGCTTCCATGCTTGACCCAATTGTGTGATCCGAGCCAAATCTTTACTTCCAACAGCCTCCTTTATTCATCATCACATAAGATTGCACCTTCAAATACATGTGTTGTAGCTTTGCACCATAGAAAACACCTTTTCTGTTTAATTTAGTATAGTATAATAATGCTTCTTCTGCACTAAGAATCTAAGCCACAAGTAGGTCACACATAACAGCTGGCCTTTTAGTTCAGATTTGATTAATACAGAAATGGCACTGGAAGCACGAATCCTAGTTGATGTGCACCGAGTGAACTGTGAGTGAGGTTTAACATGTGAGTATTTAAAAGTTCAGAAACAGTAGGGCAATAATCAGCTTGGAGGCAGTTTTCGGGATGGCAAAGCAGGAGTACTACAAGTCACCATTTAAATGTAATGTAAAGGACTTTAGTGATTATTAGTGCAGAAATAGCAGGGCTGCAAATCAGGACTAAGATGCATTGTAAGAACTCAAGAATCCAGAAGTGCAGGAGCTCTAGTACTGATTTGCCCCAGAGAAGTGTAGTACTCTCTATTCAGAGTAACTATTTGCTCCTGAGAACGTGCAGTAATCTCTTCCCGGAGAACCTATTTGCTCCTTAGAAGTGCTGGTACTCTCTATGCAGAGAACCTATTTCCTTCAGAGAAGTGATGTTACCCCTCTGGAAAATCTCTTCAACATTTAAGAAAGGATTTTTTTAATATTGAAGAGATTTCACGGGTGGTATGCTGTACAATTTACAGTGCAAACTTTCAGTTCTCGGCTTGTTGCTAGGGTCTTTGAACCAAGCCAAACAGATAGCTCAACTGCCTCGGCTCTTCCTGTTAATTTGCTGTCCCACCCACCCCTAGAGATGGGCCCATATATCTAGCAAGGCCTACTTCAGAGTCCTTCTTTATCTCTCCTTTATCTTACAAGGCCCAGTAAAATGCATTATTTTGCAAATCTTTCTAATCGTTAACACTCTGAAAAAGTGTTTTGTTCCCCAAGGAGGTTTCTGAGGTGGGAGTATCAGGCAAGTAACACTACTCAGCCTCCCTTGTTGCCAGACTTCAGAGAGAATCTCTCTTCATTAATACATCCACCTGAAGCACACTCTGCAGCACACTTCCTTCAAGGCCTGATTATCAATTTTCTACCATCCTTCTACCGTGCACCTTATCTCACAGCTAACCGTGGTCCCCAGCCCCATATAAGCCACCACCCGGCTTTATCTTCCTTATTAAAAATTAATCTTGTACAGATATTTATCAAGTTTATGTGTGTATATCTTTGTTGCTTGTAATGAGACGTTTTTGCTTTATTGGTACTTATAAGTAAGGGCTTATCCATAGTCTAAATTTGTTGAGGAGCAGTGTTTTATACAGTGCTGAACTTTCGACCTCTGTTGACAGTTGACTTTTGCATGATCTGTTGGGGGTAGGGTGGAAAGTTACGTCAGTTGGAAAGGTTTGGAATGTTAAATCAATAGAAAGGTGTGTTTTGTTTTGAATTAATGTGTGCAGGATTTTAATTGGTTGTTTATATGTATGTATGTGTAAAATAAGAGGGGAAAATGATCCATTGGACGGTTCTGCTGCAAACACGGAACTAGAGAGATTCTGTACAAGAATATCCACTGTGTGAGTGGTATTCTTCTTAATCTACAAATCAATTTGAAAGGTGAGTTGATAAGTTGTATGGGAGTGTGTGCGGTGCATCTTTGTACATTAAAGAATTATGGGGTATATCAAGACAGGGTAGAAAACTGCAGATAAAGGGGCGATAACGTTATCCCCTGTCTTGATAATATGCCCCTATATTCGTCCGTTGTTAAACGTTTTATAGTAGTAAATGTGTTTTGCTATAATGCTTGCTGTTATGTTTTTTTGTTTAATATCAATTTGTGCGTCTCTGTACATTAAGGGATTATGGGCCATATTATCAGTAAAGGGCGATACATTATCGCCTCTTTTATTGGCAGGAAACTGCCGGTAAAGCGGTGATAATGGTCTTGATAATATGTGCTTGTGAATTGCCATAGAAGCCTAGGTTAACACTAGAACCTGGGCTGCTATTGGAATTTACAAGGGCCTAGTTTCCTGCCGATAAAAGCTGCGATAATGTATCTCCTTTTACTGGTAATATGGCACTGATGGGCATATTATCAAGACCGGTGTTAAAATTATCAACGTTTTATGGGCAGGAAACTCGCGATAAAACAGCGAAAATGGTCTTGATAACACACCCTTGTTAATTCCCATAGAAGCCCATGTTCTGGTGTTGACATGGACTTCTATGGGAATTAACAAGGGTGTATTATCAAGGCCAGACGCGGCCCGTGGAGGAAGTTACAGTGGGACAGGCGGAGTGGTGGAGGGGCAGGGTGGGGGGTGATAAACAACGCAATCTGGATGATTGTAGGTAAGTAAACAATTAAATTAATAAAACACATTTTGGGCCATATTATCAACAACATAAGGCGATACATTATCACCGGTTTTATCAGCAGGAAACTGTCGATAAAGCGGCAATAATGGCCTTGATAATATGCCCTTGTGAGTTCCCATAGCAGCCCAGGTTAACACCAGAACCTGAGCTGCTATGGGAATTTACAAGGGCCTATTATCAAGCCCATTATCGCTGCTTTATCGTGGGTTTAGTGCCGATAAAACCCGTGATAATGTATCACCTTATATTGTTGATAATATGCCTCTTCGTTCCGTGCCCTGCATTGAATTTTGCGATGCAGGGCGCACTACGAAATTCGGGGCATATTATCAAGGATCAGTGTTAAAATTATCGCTGTTTTATTGTATTCGTTTCGTATGCTGAGAATGATTAGCAGTAGAAACTATGGTGCGATCACTCTCTCTCTGTCAAATCAGAGTACAGGCGCGCTATGAGAATAGTTAGAAGTGGTCACTTATTGGAGATCCGATTCAGCTGTGTGGCTTATTGTGCCATGTTAGCAGGCATTGCTTACATGATCACGGTAACTGAGAGTGTGGTTTGCTATAAAAAAGTTGTGTTTAGTCTTCTGTATGGGAAGCTGAATGTTTCCATCTGGCCGTCGATTCCAACCTTGAAGAACAGTCAACTAAATGACCCGTATGAGAGCACTATTGTCTCAAAAAGAGGTCGCTCTTACATCTGCTAGAGAAACATTTGTCCTTCATGTAGTAAACCCCCGCACAGAAGTGTATGCTTTAATAAATACAGACGTGCCCCAGAATTTTAGGGATTTAATTTAGACTATCTTTAATGCGTCCTCGAGTAGGGGGGTAGCTTACTTTTTTAAAGTTATAAGCATTGGCCTTGTGACTTCTGTAGAAACTATTTTTGGTGTCTTGTCGGTGTTTTTTCATTCAATTTTTTTCCTGCATCTTTGGTGAATTGTTCTTAATGCTCACATTAGTTGCCGGTGTGCTTGTATTAATTTTTTTACTTGAATGTAAATGCACTTTTTGCAGCAGACGACAATATTTCTCGGTTGTTGTTGGTCCGCAACCTAATGCTTAGTTACTATGGAGCGCTGCCTCTTGCAACGCTGAGAGCAGCTTATGGATTATCGTTTCGATTCTCCTTTTTCACATGCATTCAACCTGTCTTCCATTGCCTGAGCTGTGATTTCAACTGGGCCCTGGATTTGTGTCTCTGCAGTACGGTGTCTCCCAACGCAGATTTTGATCAGCTGATGAACCCCTTAGTTGCTCGTGAATTGCTCTATTCTGGCAGCGGAATTATGGCCTTAGCAGCAACACATGGAATAATGGGACATTGGAATGTTTTTCCAGAGGCGCATGACTTCTTGGCACGCAGTTACATTGAAGATGACCCGACTTTTCCTCCGATGGTGATAGAGGCTCCGGTGGTTGAGGAACATGTATGTTCATTCCCACTATTGAATTGTATGGCTTCCTGTTGGAGGCTGTTGCTACATACTGTGCTTATACGCTGGTGGAATATGTTTGATTTTTCTACCTATTCTTTATTATTTAGTTACTGCTTTTTATCAAAGATCGAATAATTTTTTTTGCAAAATTGAACTTGACTCTGCTTTTTAGGCTTGGAGTCTGTGTTCGTAATTTGCCCATGTTTACATTATGTGCTTTGGTGAAGGAAATGTGTCGTGGGCTTGCATTCACACCATATTAAGTTAGCATGGGTTTATTAGAAGATTAAACACCTTTTTTATTTCCTGCTCTGGTTTGTACACAACACGCACTTGCAATATTGTTTAGAGAAGGCTGAGTATTTTGCTTCATATGAGAATAATTTGATATACTACATTTGTAGACTGTGTTGCTACTTTAGTGTGTATAGTGAGAGCATGAAACATCAAGGTTATGTTGGATACTGTGTGTGTTATTTGGAATGATGTTTGCACATTTGAGCCATAAGAGATATGCAGCTGTGGCGTCTCTTATACTTGCACATTTAGAAGTGTGCAGGCATGATTACACACAGTTTGAGAACATTTGTATCTTGACAGTTTGTGTAGAACTCAATGTAATCCACTACTGCTGAGTAACAGAGGTATGGGTCTGCCTATGTAGTCATATGTGATCTTCTGTAGTTAAAACTAACCTGCTAAGTAGGGAGGGTGAAATGTAGATATATTTTAAATCTGTTTCCCTTTTGTGTTATAGGATGCTTTCTCCCTTTGTATTTTATGGAATAGTAACAATGCTGACAACTTTGTTTCTGATAACATGTTTGCTTGCATTATGTAAGATACTGGGCATGAGATTACGGTGTTAGAAATAAACATTTCAAAGTTGCAGGTGTGTTTATTAAGTGCTTGTTTTGGACTTGTGTAAGAATGTAACGAAAGAGTGCTCTTGTTATCTACCTTACCTGAGGTAACCTAAGTCGCATGTTGTGGGTTGACTAATAATTGGTGTTTTTGCTATAGGAAGAAGAACCAATGAGTAACTGATTGCTAGTCTGTTAGGGGTTTTGGTTACTAAGGTGGGGTTTGGAACAGCGTAATTCACTGAAGTCGTACGTCTTTATGCACAGTTGTGTGTAGGAGCAGAATTACTGCAACAGTAGTCACAAGAAAAAGGCTCAATAAAGGGCCTTGAGTTTGAATCAAAATATGAAATTGAAGAATAATTGATGAGTGCAGCCAAGAAAGGGAGCAAGTGTGCAAATTTCATAGTGCCTTCGGCCGGGGTAGTTATTACAATAAAAAGCGTTGATAAAGGGCCTGTAGTTTGAATTTGAATTAAAGAAGAATGATTGATAACCCCAGCCAAGAAAGGGAGCAAGTAGGTGTGTGTATGTATAGATGATGTGTTGATTGAGCAGAAGAGGAAGAAGGTGAAAAATAAGAAAGGCTGCAGACTTGCAAACTTTGTACTTCTTTGTAAGGGAAGTGCCTGTTTAGTTTTCATATATATATATATATATATATATATATATATATATATATATATATATTACCTACTGGCGGTCGCCAGTGGGTAGTTATAGTTAGGATTATTTTCAATAGGGAAATTGCAACATTCTATTGGTAATAACTTTGGCGCCGGTTGAGGAATTTGCCTGGAAATTTCCTCACATTTGCCTCGCGGCGCTCCGGTCCTTCCCTGAAAGTTTGGGGGAGATTCGTCAAGCGGGGGCCAAGATAAAAGGGGGTCCCAAAACGTGTTTTCCCCATGTTAATTTCCATAGGGCGGTCAACCTCTCTTTTAGCCCGAACGGCTGAATGGATTTCCACCAAACTTGTCAAAATTGTAGGGACTGGTAGCCCGATGTGCCTTTGCCATGTCTCAAGATATGTGCTCCAGTGGATTATGAGTAATTTAGGTTAAAAAAAATATATATATCTATAGGCGCGCCCCGGTACGCGCACTGGGGCGCGTACCAGCGCGCTACGCGAGTTCGCACGCGGAAACCTGATTGGCTCTCGCGTGTCTGTAAACATTCCAAACAGTCCGGAGCGGCCACCATCTTGTGTCTCGGTAGGATCGAGACACAAGAGATGGCAAAAACAAAAGGAGGAAATGACCAAAATGGGGCAGGGTAGACCCCCCCTGACCCCCTAGGTTTGATGTGGGGGCCATTAAAGACCCCCGCGGGGCAAAAAAAAAATATATTTTTTTTTCGATTTGCGCGGGAGGAGCGCCCGGTACGCGCACCGGGGAGCGTACCGGGGAGCGTACCATGGGGAAAAAGAATGACAGTTTTAAAAAAAGTAGCTGTTTAAACCGTCTTCTCTGTAGATATCTTGCATGTTGTTACAGAAGTTATTGTGGTATATGGAATCCATACCATAGTCTGTCAGGAAAGCAGACACAGATACTTTAAGCACTCCCTGAGAAGGCCTAGGGGATCATGGGTAGTCTATCCTGCTCCCTTATGATGAAAAAGAGATGTAAAATACACATTGGAGATAATATAGTGGAAGAAAGAAAGTAACTATGAGCAAACTTAATATGTAACACAAAAAAGTTTTACAGTATACTATATGTTAGACCTGGCATCTTTGGCGTGATTACCCCCATCTTTTTGCCTCTGCCTCCTGTATTTTTGATGCTGTGCTGGATTTCGTTTTTGCTGGTTTAGATGCTTTGGACACTCTGCCACTGCTGACCAGTGCCAGAGTGTAAGTGCTCCCTATGTAAATTGTTATTCTGATTGGATATACATGTTTGGCATATTTGTATTACCATGAAGTCCCTAGTAAAGTGCACTGGGTGTGCCAGGGCTGGTGATGACAAATGCTACTGGTGGGCCTGCAGCACTGATTGTACCACCCACAGGAGTAGCTCTAAAATGGTATCTCGGGCCTGCCACTGCAGCGCCTATGGGCAGTTTAGAACTGCCATGTCCTCCTGGTCAGTGTCCCCACTGACCAGGCCTAACCCTTCCCTTTTCGTGCACATCAGTCACCCCTATGGAAGGCCCAAGGTACCCCCCTGGGCAGGGTGCAGTGTATGTGAAAGGTAGAGCATGTACTAGTGCAGGTACCATGCTCTGGTAGTGAATTACAGCCATTTTCGTTTTTCACTATTGTAAGGCTATCTTGCTCCATAGGTTAACATGGGGGATGCTGGCTACAGTGGTTAACAGCATTTCTTCCCATAGGAACAAGATAGGACATAAGTATCTAGTATCCCTGAACTCAGAATTTAATAATACATCTTTTAGGAAAGGTGGTTTTTAAATCCTGTGTTTGAGAACAGCACTTTTAGAAAGTTGCTGTTCTCTTGTCTGACCCTTCTGTGTGCCTGGGCCTGTTTGTGTATTGACTGTCTGGTTTGTGAGTGACAGGGGCTGGGGAATTCCCCCAGAGGCTGGATGAGTCAGCACTAGGCTGAGTGGAGCAATTGCTCCCTGAGTGGTGGGAGGAGTTAGCACCTGGGCTGAATAGGGCTGTGCCTGCCTGCCACAATGCGGGCTCCACCTCCTGCTGGGCGGCTGAGGACTCTGCCCCTCACTCTGAAAGGAAAGATGCAGCCAGCACAACAAAGTGCTCAGGATCCACCCAGAACTGGTTCAGACCGGGCTCAGGGCCCACATGCACTGAGAGAACAAAGACTTTAGGGGTATAAGTACAGGACCCCTGACAACAGAAAATTAGATCATCCTGGGATCAAGAAGGAACCTCTGCCAAGGAGAAAGCTGACTCTGAAGAAGGAAGACTGTCCTGCTGTTGCTCTGCTGGACTGACCTGCTGTTGCTTTGCTGCCAAGGAGAGGGGAAGGACTTTGCTGTGAGCTGTGTCCCCTGTCTTGAAGGAATCTCCAAGGGCCTGAGAAGAGCTGGCTCCCTGTTTTTGAAGTCCCAGGAACAAAAGGACTTCACCCCCAGTCTCCCTGAACTCTGCTGAGAGAGTTCTGTCCTTCCTAGAGTGCTTGATCCAGTTGTGGGGCCTCTGGAGGTTGAATCTGAGCTGGGAAGCTTGAGACTAAGCTGAGAAACCTGTGAAACTGAAAAGTGTCGCATCGCTCGCTTGCGGAGCGCATCCCCGACAGTGCGAGAAGTTTCCCGCCGCTACGAAGGTCGAGATCGGCGCAGCGCCTGACATCGCTGCCGGAGCCGTCGCACCCTTCGTTTGCGGGACGCACCAGACCGGTGCGGGAGAATCGAACATCGCTGCGGGTGTCGTCGCAGAGCCTGTCGTCGCTGGGTGAGATCGCCGCACCGCTTGCTTGCGGACCGCGTCAAGATCGCCGCACCGCTTGCTTGCGGACCGCATCACGTCGCTGCGAGCACCGTCGCAGAACCATCGCTTCGAGGAGCTGCGAGAGAGAGGATCACCGCTGGACCGCGCATCGTCGCCCCGGAGATCGTCGCAGCCCCTACGAGATCATCGCATCGTGCCTTTTGCGAGAACAGACTTCCCACGGAACCTACGCACCGGAATCTACGCAAGCTGCCTTCCTCCCCATACAGACCGGATTCGTCGCAACACGCCCGCTGCTGCAGCGGGGCTGTCGCATCGCCTCCCCAGGGTCTCAGGAGTGACGCATCGCTTGTTTCCACCGCACCAGCTTCCTGCTTGTGGAACTTTGTTGCATCTAAAAGGTACTGTGAGTAAACGTGACGCATCTGTGAACTTTTCACGCATCTGTGGATTATTTTAACGCAACTTAAAGAACTTTGATTACAACCTGAAGAACTCTTTTGAAACCATATCCTTGAACTGTGTATGTTGGATTTTTGCCGTTTTGGTCTTGTGTAGTTTAGAATAAATATCTTTATTTTCCTAAACTGTTGTGGAATCAGTTTGTGGTGTTTTCACTGTGTTACTGTGAGTGTTGGTACAAATACTTAACGCATTGCCTCTGGTTAGCCTAGACTGCTCAGGCCAAGCTACCTTGAGGGCGAGCAGGGGTTATCTGAGAGGGTTATCTCCTTGTCCTGACTAGAAGCAAGGGTCCCTATTTGGACAGTGGTACCTACCTCTGCCAACTAGAGACCCCCAGTTCTAACATTGGTGGTCAGGCGGTGGGATTTGAACTTGTATTTGTACTTGACCCACAGTAATTGGTGTACATCACTAGTGAGTGCAGACCATTACGCCACCGCATACTACTGGTTTTTGAGTTTTTGAATTCTGTTGTTGAGTAACTCTTCGAAAAGCATCATGTCTCAGAATGGGAAGGCACCCAGTGAGAGGGCAGAAGCAGAATTAGAGTTTTGCATTGAAGATTTGTGTTCATACAGAGTTGAGCAACTGAAGAAATTCTGCCTTGAGTTTGAGTGCCCCATAAAAAGCACCTACAGAAAGGAGGAGCTACAGAGAATCTTGAGAGCCCATTGGGAGGCACGAGAGGAAGATGATGTGGATGTAGAAAATGCTTTTCAAAGCACAGATCTGCCAGTGGGCAGAGTAGGCTCAGGAGCTGGCAGCAACCACTCCAGTAGGGGCCTCACCCCAGAAGAGTTACAAGAAAATCAAAGAATAAGAGAATATGACTTGGAGGTCATGAAAATGAAAATGAGGCAATTGGAAGTAGAGAAGGCGGCGGAGGAGAGCAAGGATGCCCGTGCCTTAGAGGAAAAGAAATTGCTTTTGGCTCATGAATTGAGAATAAAAGAGCTGGATCTGAAAAACAAGGAGGTGGATGCCAGTTCTAATGGTGGCAGCGCGCAGCCAGTGCATGGGGGTAAAGTATATATTCCCAAAGACCTGGTACAGAATTACCATAGGAGTGAGGATATTTATGCCTGGTTCACTTCGTATGAAATTGCATTGAAGATGAATGATGTGCCTGACAAGTATTGGGGGGCGGGCCTGTGGAAACATTTTGAGGCGTCTGGGAGGAGTGCTCTAGAGCCTTTAGAGTTGACAGGTGCCATGACCTACCCCAATATGAAGGAGGCCTTATGTCTCAGGTATGGCCTTACTCCAGAGCAGTACAGACTGCAGTTTAGAAACTCCAAGAAGAAAGAGTCTGAGACTTGGATGGAGTGTGTGAATGGGTACTCGCGTGCACTGGAAGGTTGGATGAAGGGCAGTAAAGTAACTGATTTGAAGGGGTTGTTGCATTTAATCAGTTGGGAGCACTTGAGTAGTCTTTGTGTTCCAGAGCTGCGCCAGCATCTTTTAGACAGCAAGCTGACAGACCCCATTGAGCTTGCTAAGGAGGCGGACCGCTGGACCAGTACCAGGGTCCACAAAGGAATTGTGGGTACCACAGCCAAAGGTGGGCAGGGTCCCCAGCAGAAGAGTGGGGGGGACAAGGGTAACCAAAAGGAGTTCTCGCAAGGGCCCCAAAGTAGTTCCCAGGAAAAGGATTCCCAACCCCCCAAGCCTAAACAGCCATGGCCCTCTAAGGGTAGGCGGGACAAGAGAAATAACCAGGGTCCCCCTACCTGCTATCACTGCAACGAGGTGGGCCATATTGCTCCGAAATGTCCCAAGAAGAAGCCCGCACCCACTGGTGCTCCCGCCCCAGCGTTAGCTAGTGTAGCTTTGGGTGGGGATTTGGTTTCTAGTGATTGGGGAGAGCTAGCAGTTATGACCCTTGTCTCGCTAGGAGACCGAGAGATGGTCCAGGAAACCTTACTGCCCTCTAACACTAAGAAATATGGGCAGAAGGTGACCATCAATGGGAGGGAGGTTGAGGCTCTGAGAGACACCGGAGCCAGTGTGACATCCGTGAGGTGTCAGTGGGTGTCTGACGAGCAAATCATCCCTGGTGTACTCCGCCCTGTAGTGGCCGCTGACAGCTCAGTGCGCCTCTGCAAGATAGCGAAGGTTTCCTTTGAATGGGGAGGAGTCTCTGGTCTTTTGGAGGTAGTTGTCAGTGATGCCTTGCCTGTGGACTGTCTGTTAGGCAACGACCTGGAGAGTTCTCCATGGAAAGACATAGAACACCGAACTCACTTGGAGATGTTGGGTCTGCCTGCGTGGATCTGCGTGACCACGCGTGCTATGGCAGCCAGTAAGGGTGAATCAGCAGAACTGGAGCCTGAAACAGTGGCCCAGAGACCTGCCAGGAGAGGAAGAGGCAGAGGGCGCGGGAAACCAGCCCCAGCCGTTCCCACGGTCCAGGAGGAAGCAGAACCTGAGGGGGATGCCCTGGAACCTACAGGGGAACAGGTGGCCGAACTGGGAGACCTACCTGAGCTGACCCATTGGCAGCAAGAAGGTGGTCCCTCCAGGGAGGAGTTCTGCAGGGAGCAGAAGGAATGCCCTTCCCTCATTGGTCTGCGGCAACAGGCTGTAGATCAGGCAGCAGGTGGAGCAGTCAAAGATCACTATGTTTACTGGGAAGGTGACCTACTTTATAGCGAGCCTAAGTTTGCTGAGCCCGGTGCAGCCCGTGTGCTGGTGGTACCCGAGCGCTTCAGAAACTTCCTAATGGGTCTGGCTCATGACGTGCCTCTCGCAGGACATCTGGGGCAAGACAAGACCCTGAACCGGCTTGTCACCCACTTCCACTGGCCCCAGATGAGGAAGCACGTCGGTTCCTTTTGCAGATCTTGCCAAACCTGTCAAGCTAGTGGCAAGACTGGAATGAAGTTGAAGGCCCCCCTTCAACCCTTCCCAGTGGTGAGCACCCCTTTCGAGCGGGTGGGCATAGATATCGTAGGGCCCCTGGACCCCAAGACAGCCTTAGGCAACAGGTTCATCCTGGTCTTGGTGGACCATGCCACCCGGTACCCGGAAGCAGTCCCTCTCAGGACAATCACAGCACCCGTGGTGGGCCGTGCATTGATGGGGATCTTTTCCCGTGTGGGGTTCCCCAGAGAGGTGGTCTCCGACCGGGGTACCAACTTCATCTCTAGGTACATGAAGTCTCTGTGGGAGGAGTGTGGGGTAACTTATAAGTTCACCACTCCTTACCACCCTCAAGGAAACGGGTTGGTTGAAAGGTTCAACCGGACCCTGAAAGGTATGATTATGGGTCTAGCGGAGCCCATGAGACGGAAGTGGGACGTCTTGTTACCATGCCTGTTGTTTGCCTACAGGGAGGTGCCTCAGAAGTCCTTAGGGTTCAGTCCCTTTGAGCTCCTGTATGGCCACCCTGTCAGAGGACCTCTCTCACTGGTGAAGGAGGGTTGGGAAAAGTCCCGTGGGAAAACCCCCCAGGATGTGTTCAGCTATGTGCTGGCCATCCGCAACCAGACACAACGCTTCAGGAAACTCGCTCAGGCGAACCTGGAAGCAAGCCAGGAAGAAATGAAAAGATGGTACGACCAGAATACCACTCTGGTCGAATTTCAACCTGGGCAGAAAGTGTGGGTGATGGCGCCAGTGGAGCCTTGCGCGCTCCAGGACAAGTGGTCTGGGCCATACGAGGTGGTGGAAAGGAAGAGTGAGGTAACCTACCTGGTTAACCTGAAGACTCCCAGGCAGCCCCTGAGAGTTTTGCACGTGAACCGCCTCAAACCACACTTTGAGAGGTCTGAAGTAACCATGCTCATGGCTACAGATGCAGGGATGGAAGAGGATAGCGATCCTCTCCCTGACCTCCTGTCAGTTAAGGAGCACGATGGGTCAGTGGATGGGGTGGTCCTCTCGCCCGCCCTGACCCCAGAACAGCAGAATGACTGTCGCCAAGTGTTGGGTCAGTTCTCCTCTCTGTTCTCCCTGACCCCAGGAGTCACCACCTGGTGCGTCCATGATGTGGACACTGGAGACAGTCTGCCAGTAAAACAAAAGTTTTACAGGGTAGCCGACAAGGTCAGGGCCAGCATCAAGGAAGAAGTTTCCAAGATGTTGGCGCTAGGGGTGATTGAGCCCTCCAGCAGCCCCTGGGCTAGCCCAGTGGTCTTGGTCCCCAAGAAAGCTGCTACCCCCGGTGGCCCACCAGAACTTCGGTTTTGTGTGGACTACCGTGGGCTCAATGCGGTCACGAAGACTGACGCACACCCTATCCCCAGAGCTGATGAGCTCGTGGATCGGTTGGGAGCTGCCAAGTACCTCAGTACGTTCGATTTGACTTCGGGGTACTGGCAGATTGCCTTAACTGATGGGGCCAAAGAGAGGTTGGCATTTTCAACGCCAGAGGGGCACTTCCAGTTCCGTGTCATGCCCTTTGGGTTGAAGAATGCCCCTGCCACGTTCCAGAGACTGGTTAACCAGGTACTGTCCGGGCTGGAGGAATTCAGCGCCGCATACCTGGATGACATTGCTGTGTTCAGCTCCACGTGGGAGGAACACTTGCAACACCTCTGCGAAGTGTTGACGGCTCTGCAAAAGGCAGGCCTCACTATCAAGGCCAGTAAGTGCCAGATAGGGCAGGGATCTGTGGTGTATTTGGGACACCAGGTGGGGAGCGGCCAGGTGGCGCCCCTACAGGCAAAGATTGATACCATTCTGGCCTGGGAGCCCCCCAAGACCCAGACAGAGGTGAGAGCCTTTTTAGGACTCACCGGGTATTACAGACGGTTTGTCAAGGGATATGGCACCATTGTCGCCCCCTTGACAGAACTCACTTCCAAGAAGTTGCCCAAAAGAGTTGACTGGACTGACGCCTGCCAAACTGCTTTTGAGGCCCTGAAGACTGCCATGTGCACAGCACCGGTGCTCAAGGCACCTGACTTTTCCAGTGAGTTCATAGTTCAGACGGACGCTTCAGAGCATGGTGTGGGAGCAGTACTCTCACAAGCCACTGAGGAGAATGGAGACCAGCCAGTAGCTTTCATTAGTCGGAGGCTACTCCCCAGGGAACAGAGGTGGAGTGCGATTGAAAGGGAGGCTTTTGCTGTGGTCTGGGCTCTGAAAAAGTTGAGGCCCTACCTGTTTGGGACTCACTTTCGTGTTCAGACCGACCACAGGCCCCTCAGGTGGTTAATGCACATGAGGGGTGAAAATCCAAAACTGTTGAGG
This sequence comes from Lissotriton vulgaris, assembly GCF_964263255.1. Classification (NCBI taxonomy): domain Eukaryota; kingdom Metazoa; phylum Chordata; class Amphibia; order Caudata; family Salamandridae; genus Lissotriton; species Lissotriton vulgaris. Next base: position 1,866,301,731 of record NC_141685.1, on the reverse strand, counting down.
TGGTCCATCTCCCTACAGGGAATGGACTTTACGGTGGAACACCGCCCTGGTACAGAACACGCCAACGCTGATGGTCTGTCCAGGTTTTTCCGCCTTAGTGAAGAGAACTCCCAAGAGGGTGGGTAGTTCTCCCCACTTTCAGCTGGAGGGGACACGTGTTAGACCTGGCATCTTTGGCGTGATTACCCCCATCTTTTTGCCTCTGCCTCCTGTATTTTTGATGCTGTGCTGGATTTCGTTTTTGCTGGTTTAGATGCTTTGGACACTCTGCCACTGCTGACCAGTGCCAGAGTGTAAGTGCTCCCTATGTAAATTGTTATTCTGATTGGATATACATGTTTGGCATATTTGTATTACCATGAAGTCCCTAGTAAAGTGCACTGGGTGTGCCAGGGCTGGTGATGACAAATGCTACTGGTGGGCCTGCAGCACTGATTGTACCACCCACAGGAGTAGCTCTAAAATGGTATCTCGGGCCTGCCACTGCAGCGCCTATGGGCAGTTTAGAACTGCCATGTCCTCCTGGTCAGTGTCCCCACTGACCAGGCCTAACCCTTCCCTTTTCGTGCACATCAGTCACCCCTATGGAAGGCCCAAGGTACCCCCCTGGGCAGGGTGCAGTGTATGTGAAAGGTAGAGCATGTACTAGTGCAGGTACCATGCTCTGGTAGTGAATTACAGCCATTTTCGTTTTTCACTATTGTAAGGCTATCTTGCTCCATAGGTTAACATGGGGGATGCTGGCTACAGTGGTTAACAGCATTTCTTCCCATAGGAACAAGATAGGACATAAGTATCTAGTATCCCTGAACTCAGAATTTAATAATACATCTTTTAGGAAAGGTGGTTTTTAAATCCTGTGTTTGAGAACAGCACTTTTAGAAAGTTGCTGTTCTCTTGTCTGACCCTTCTGTGTGCCTGGGCCTGTTTGTGTATTGACTGTCTGGTTTGTGAGTGACAGGGGCTGGGGAATTCCCCCAGAGGCTGGATGAGTCAGCACTAGGCTGAGTGGAGCAATTGCTCCCTGAGTGGTGGGAGGAGTTAGCACCTGGGCTGAATAGGGCTGTGCCTGCCTGCCACAATGCGGGCTCCACCTCCTGCTGGGCGGCTGAGGACTCTGCCCCTCACTCTGAAAGGAAAGATGCAGCCAGCACAACAAAGTGCTCAGGATCCACCCAGAACTGGTTCAGACCGGGCTCAGGGCCCGCATGCACTGAGAGAACAAAGACTTTAGGGGTATAAGTACAGGACCCCTGACAACAGAAAATTAGATCATCCTGGGATCAAGAAGGAACCTCTGCCAAGGAGAAAGCTGACTCTGAAGAAGGAAGACTGTCCTGCTGTTGCTCTGCTGGACTGACCTGCTGTTGCTTTGCTGCCAAGGAGAGGGGAAGGACTTTGCTGTGAGCTGTGTCCCCTGTCTTGAAGGAATCTCCAAGGGCCTGAGAAGAGCTGGCTCCCTGTTTTTGAAGTCCCAGGAACAAAAGGACTTCACCCCCAGTCTCCCTGAACTCTGCTGAGAGAGTTCTGTCCTTCCTAGAGTGCTTGATCCAGTTGTGGGGCCTCTGGAGGTTGAATCTGAGCTGGGAAGCTTGAGACTAAGCTGAGAAACCTGTGAAACTGAAAAGTGTCGCATCGCTCGCTTGCGGAGCGCATCCCCGACAGTGCGAGAAGTTTCCCGCCGCTACGAAGGTCGAGATCGGCGCAGCGCCTGACATCGCTGCCGGAGCCGTCGCACCCTTCGTTTGCGGGACGCACCAGACCGGTGCGGGAGAATCGAACATCGCTGCGGGTGTCGTCGCAGAGCCTGTCGTCGCTGGGTGAGATCGCCGCACCGCTTGCTTGCGGACCGCGTCAAGATCGCCGCACCGCTTGCTTGCGGACCGCATCACGTCGCTGCGAGCACCGTCGCAGAACCATCGCTTCGAGGAGCTGCGAGAGAGAGGATCACCGCTGGACCGCGCATCGTCGCCCCGGAGATCGTCGCAGCCCCTACGAGATCATCGCATCGTGCCTTTTGCGAGAACAGACTTCCCACGGAACCTACGCACCGGAATCTACGCAAGCTGCCTTCCTCCCCATACAGACCGGATTCGTCGCAACACGCCCGCTGCTGCAGCGGGGCTGTCGCATCGCCTCCCCAGGGTCTCAGGAGTGACGCATCGCTTGTTTCCACCGCACCAGCTTCCTGCTTGTGGAACTTTGTTGCATCTAAAAGGTACTGTGAGTAAACGTGACGCATCTGTGAACTTTTCACGCATCTGTGGATTATTTTAACGCAACTTAAAGAACTTTGATTACAACCTGAAGAACTCTTTTGAAACCATATCCTTGAACTGTGTATGTTGGATTTTTGCCGTTTTGGTCTTGTGTAGTTTAGAATAAATATCTTTATTTTCCTAAACTGTTGTGGAATCAGTTTGTGGTGTTTTCACTGTGTTACTGTGAGTGTTGGTACAAATACTTAACGCATTGCCTCTGGTTAGCCTAGACTGCTCAGGCCAAGCTACCTTGAGGGCGAGCAGGGGTTATCTGAGAGGGTTATCTCCTTGTCCTGACTAGAAGCAAGGGTCCCTATTTGGACAGTGGTACCTACCTCTGCCAACTAGAGACCCCCAGTTCTAACACTATAAGTCTCACTTTATATTATAATCATTTTGGTACTACTTCATGAATTACATATAAAAATGAATAATGTCTCAAACAATTTTAAATTATTAAATATAAATTTATTCTTCTGATTCTTTTTCAAAATGTAATAAAACTTCCAACATTATATTGTCCGGAATTTCCTCCTAATTATTATTACATGATTCAATTTGTTCCAAACAGTCTATTAATTGTTGGTCCAAAGAGTCATCCATGAAATTCAATTCATCTTTTTTTTCTTCTGGATTTTCAACCTTTACTTCGAAAGAAATAACATTTGATTGTTGTTTTCCTTCCATTTTCTTTCTGTAAATTGCATAAAAAATAACTATATCAGTAGAGTTAGGGTACTTTTGGGTTTAAGTTCAGACAGGTAATTCTGAGTTTTTTACAGTAAAGTAATTTTTGGACAGTGTATGGTTTCAGGCAGGAAGTAGAACTATTAAAAAGCCTAAGTAAATTCATAATTATACCAGAGAAGCCTAACTCAATCCATAATCATAACAGAGAAGCCTATCTCAATCTATAACTATTACAGAGGGACAGTATATAACTGTCAGAAAACATTTTCCCAAATTAACTTAAAGTGCACAACATAGTTGCCCTTCCAAATTACCAACTTACCTTTTTCAAAGCAGTTGAAGTTTTCTGTGAAAATTCTTTTCAAATGTACCTCAGGTAGTATTAGTCAAAATGGCTGTGTTTCCCTCTCATTTTTCATATATATTCATCTACATAACCAATCAAATGTCAGCATATAAAAGTACAAAATGTAAGTAACATTTTAATTGGTTGTAAATTCTAACACTTTCATATGTGCTTTTGTCATGTAATTTACCTCAGGATATTTAGACAGTGCTACAGCCTAAATGGCTCAATGGAATACCATCAAATTTGGGAAAATGGTAGGGACTGCTATGTAGTAGGGCCTATTCTATATTTGGTGAAAGTGTCTCCAGTGGTTTTCAAGAAAATTAACTTCCCACATTTTTTGGGAGCGCTTACCGGTGTGCGCTCCGGTACGTGCACCGGGAGCGCTACGGGAGTCCGCCATTTTGTGTTTCGTTAGAATTGAGACACAAGATGTAGGACAAACAACGTTGTGAATGGGTAAAAGGGGGCACGGTAGACACACCCTGACCCTCTAGGTTTTCTGAGGGGAGTTTAGGAGGTACATATATGCAAAAAAAAAAAAATACATTTTGCGCGGGTGGGAGCGCCCGGTACTCGCACCGGGGAGAATACTGGGGAGCGTACTTTGGTGAAAAATAGTGCAAAAAGTTAGAATAAGATAATAATTTTGAGTGATCAGAGGTAGGGTAGCCCTGAAAAGAGCTTTTGGGTTCTGTGGCTGATTTAGGTACCTACAAGAAGGTTCCAATGCACAGTTTTAAGTTTAGGAGGAATATTCTATTCCCCTCATCTGAGAAGTGCACACCATCTCCTCTGTAGACATCTTGCATGTTGTAACGCAAGTTATTGTTGTATATTGAACCCATTCCATAGTCTCTCATGTAAGCAGAAACAGATTTATTCACATGTTTCCGTGCTTTCTCAAATTGTGGACAAAATTGGTTGGAACATTTCTGTCTTTGACATATATTGGAATATACCAAGGCAGTTTGTGGAAAAAGTGCCATCAATTGACCAAAGGTGTCCTTTAAAAGCATTTCCAGACCTACCCCAGTCAAAGTGCCCAAGTCATTTCCACCACACTGCACAATTAAGAGGTCAGGGTGTGGCAGATGCAAAAAGGTTTTCACCAATGGTATCAATTGGTGACATCTCAATCCTCTCTAGCCAATCCATTTGATGTCCACATTTGGCAAATCAAGGTTGTGAAAATTTCTGATAGCTGAATACCTTTGAGCCCAGTGGATGTAGCTATGTCCAATAATCCAGACAGAATACATGGTGAGAGAAGGTTCTGGTGCAGTCAGATGAAGTATGGGAATGAAATAACAGTTAGAACAGTAGGAGTTTACAAAAGAATAACTGTGGAGTTTCACTGCTCTTGAATCAAAAGCAATGATTGGTGGAATCAGATAGTTGAAAAATGAAAGTTAGGGTGCATGGTTGTGTTCTGTGAAAGATGCAATTTGTATGGTTAAGAAAATGTCATTTAAAGAAAGATTGCACTGGATAAGCAGGTGTATTGAGAGGTCAAACATCCTTGCTGAGTTGATTTGCAACATTGTAGAATAAACGTTTGAACCTGAGAGTTCAGTGAGGAGGGAGTTGCTATGGAAACAGGTTGAAAGGGCTGAGGGGGGAAGGGTGTTGCTTTGAAAATAGTGAGGGAAGAGTTTTAATTGGTTGAAATGAGGCATATGTGTGTAGAATTAGAGGTTTTCTGTGCCAGTCATGGTTGCAGTGTCTGGAGTGCATACCTTTTGCTCTGCTAAAGAAAAATTGGTGTGTGTGTCTGATACTGTTCTCAATCTCCCAAAGCAGTTGTAAAGGTGAGTAATGATTCATTTAATTTAGATAGAGATTTGTATGCTCTATGGAGAAGATTTGGGAGCAGATTGTGTTTTTTAAATGTTGCTTTGTGTCATGTTTTTTGATAATGCTTGGTAAAAAGATTTAGCTGCATGGAGGAATTGTCTTTTGTGAAATAGTGAGGTTTCAGTAGTGAAATTGAATGCTTGTACATAGGACCTGTGCTGTGTTTCTAAAATGTTATTAAAAAAACGATTTTGGGGTAAATGAATGGATTTTATATTTTTGAGAAATAATTAATAGTGTCTGCCTCATTTAATAAATATATTTGAACCTTTCACAATGATGTCACCTGTGTTACCTCAGATTAGGAAGCAAATTGAGCTTCTTTCTTGTTGGTTTGTGTCATGTTTTTTGATAATGCTTGGTAAAAAGATGTTGCTGCATAGAGGAATTGTATTATGTAAAATTGAGAAGTTTCAGTAGTGACATGGAATGCTTGTACATAGGACCTGTGCTGTGTTTCTAAAATGTTATTTAAAAAACGATTTTGGGGTAAATGAATGGCTTTTATATTTTTGAGAAGGAATTAATAGTGTCTGCCTCATTAAATAAATATATTTGAACCTTACTGTGCTGTGTTTCTAAAATGTTATTTAAAAAACGATTTTGGGGTAAATGAATGGCTTTTATATTTTTGAGAAGGAATTATTAGTGTTTGCCTCATTAAATAAATATATTTTAACCTTTTAGAATGATGTCACCTGCGTTACCTCAGATTAGGAAGCAGATTGAGGTTCTTTCTTGTTGGTTTGTGGCATGGTTTTTGGAAATGCTTGATATCAACATATGCAAGATAGAGGAGTTGTCTTTTGTGAAATGGTGAGGTTTCAGTAGTGAAATTGTATGCTTGTTCATAGGACCTGTGCTGTGTTTCTTAAATGTGATGTGAAAAACGATTTTGGGGTAAATGAATGTTTTTTACATTTTTGAGAAGGAATAAATAGTGTAGATGAGGTGAGGCCTGTCCAGGGGTGTAGATGAGGTGAGGCCCGTCCAGGGGTGCAGATGAGGTGAAGCCTGTTTCAGGGTTGCAGATGAGGTGAGGCTTGTACAGGGGTGCAGAGGAGGCGAGGCTTGTGTTCAAGAGTGTAGTGGGAGAGAAGCCTGTCCAGGGGTGCAAAGTAGGTGAGGCCTGTGTCTAAGAATGCAGTGGGGGAGAGGCTTCATGAAGTCCAGTCCACTGCATTTTTATACACAGGCCTCACCACCTCTGCTCCCCTGGACAGGCCTCACCTCCTCTGTGCTTCTGGACAGGCCGCACCTCATCTGCACAATCTGCTTCCTAATCTGAGGAAACACAGGTGAAACGTTCAATCATGTACACAGTATTTAAATCTTGTGAATAATGTAAAACCAATTCATGTGCTGTAAATCAATTTTTACATAACATTTAAAGGTCATATGTACAAGCATTTCATTACACTACTGAAACATCACTTTTTCACAAAATACAATTCCTCTATGCACTAACATTTCTATACTAAGTATTATCAAGAAATATGACACAAAGGAAGAATAAAAAAGCTTAATGTGCTTCCTAATTCTAGGAAACACAGCAGACAAGTTTTGGAAAATTACAAATATATTTATTTAATCATGCAGACACTTTCTAATCCTTCTGAAAAATGCTAAAGCCATTCATTTGCCCCTTAATCGTTTATAAATTAACATTAAGAAAAACTGAGCACAGGTCATATGTACAAGCAAACAATTTCACTACTGAAACCTCAGTTTTTACAAAATACAATTTCTCTATGCAGCAAAAAGCAACAATAAAAAAACACAATCTGATTCCTAATCTAAGGAAATACACATGACATGATTGTGAAAGGTGCAGAGAAGGTGAGGAAAGCCCAAATGGCTTTTATGATTGTGAAAGGTGCTGAGGAGAGGTGAGGCCTGTGTCTAAGAGTGCAGTGGGGGAGAGGCTTTATGAAGTCCTGTCCATTGCACTCTTGGACACAGGCCTCACCTCCTCTATTCTCCTGGACAGGCATCACCTCATCTGCACTCCTGGTCAGGCCTCACCTCGTCTGCACCCTGTCACCATCAATTATACCCAATACATTGAGGCATGTCCAGGGGGCACAGAGGAGGTGAGGCTTGCCCAAGTGTCAGAGGAGGTGAGTCTTGTCCATTGCAGTATTGGACACAGTCCTCACCTCCTCTGCACCCCTGGATAGGCCTCACCTCATCTGCTCAATCTGTTTACTAATCTGAGGAAACACAGGTGACATGATTGTGAAATGTGCTAATATATTTTTTTAATCATGCAGATACTATCTAATCGTTGTCAATAATGTAAAACCAATTCATGTCACCAGAAATCTTTTTTTAAATAACATTAAAAAAAACAGAGCACAGGTCATATGTACAAGCATTTTATTACACTACTGAAACGTCACTTATTTTCAAAATACAATTCCTTTATGCATCAACATTTCTTTACCAAGCATTATTATTATTTTTCCACCTGTTCCCTTCTAACACCCTCTCTCTGACTTATTCCTTTTTACATCCTGACTCTGTGTTACAATCTCTTACACTCTCTCTTTGACTTACTTTCTGTTACACCCTGTCTCTGATTTATTCCCTCTCTCTCTTTTTGACAGCAATTTCTAAATCATACTTTCTCTTACATCCTCTTCCTGATTTACTCCGTCTTACAACGTTTTTCTTTGTAACATTCTCTCCCTGTCTTACTCCCTATTACATCTTTCGTCTGTGTTACACCCTCTCTCCCTCTTTCTGACTTTTTTATTCTCTTCCTTTCTTCCTGTTACATCCTCTGTCTGACCTATTTCTTGTTATATCCTCTCTCTTTTTTTACTTCCTCTTACACCCTCTCTCAAGCTTACTCTCTCTCTCCCTTTTACAGGCTCTCTCTGTTTAAGTCTCTTTTACTTCCTCATCCCTTCTAACACCCTCTCTCTGTCTTACACCCTGTTACACCCTTTTTCTGATTTACTCTTTTTCTCCCTTTCTTTGACTTACTCCCTCTCCCTATTACATCCTTTCTCTGTCTTACAAAATATTATACACTCTCTCTGTCTTACTCCTTCTCTATGCTTTACTCCCTCTACCTGTTTCTTTGTCTGACTCTGTCTGTCTCTTTGTGTTACTCCGTCTAGCTGTTTTTCTCTGTCTTACTCCTAGTTATATAGTTGCTGTGGTATAAACTTAGATATGTTGTAAACTAGTGTTTATATCGTTTGCTTATTGTCATTCCTTTGTTGTTTGCTAATAGTGGTCTATAATGTGTTATTATTTTCTTTACCACAGATTGAAATCAACAATTCAAAAGTAAGGAAATATGCCTTCAAGGCAGAGGAGAAGGAAAGATGCCATACAGAAAAAATCGAAAACAGCAACGGAATTAAAGCACTCCCCTACAACAAGTCCTTCAAAAAACGCAAAAAAAGCTCCTGGTAAGACAACTAAGTCTTTTTTTCGGAACATATGTAGAGCAAAAAAAAATGTTAATGGGAATGTGAATATACAGAAGGAGAGAGCAAATTTGAAAAGGAAGGAGAGGCCCCCCAAAAGTGTTAATACTGGACCAGGAGAGAACAGTATGTATAGTAATAGAAGTCAAAACCAATTTAGGGACATTCGTAGAACAATGTTTCGCAATAGAGTAGTTTTAAATTTGTTAAAAAATATGAAGAAAGGTAAACAGAGAGCTGTTTTCTACAAGAAAAAGAAAAGTGTAGAGAAGATTGTTGATCAGGCTTTTGAAGTTAAGATTTTTTTTTAATTTTAGTAATCAATAGAATTAGGATATTTAACAAGGCAATTGATGTTTTCAAATCGAACAGTAGATGGAAAAGAATAATTAATCGGACTAATTTTTGTGAAGTATTTTCTGGAGAATGGATGCATAGTTCAAGTTCTGAGCCATTTTTTAATGAGGAGAGCTACTTCCAGGAGAATGATTTGGTGCATGCAGTTGACGCCAGTGGTTGAGCATATGAGGTGAAAGACGGTTGTCCGTTGGAAAAAGAGAAACTTGTGTCTAGAGATGCAGAAGAGGTGTTTGCTGATAAAGTTTTAGGGAGACGTACTAAGGGTCCAGTGCACACATGGAAGTGTAGTAGTATTTGTAGTGTGCAACAGGATTCAATCGATTTGCTTCGTAATTTCTTACGTACATATAGTAAGAAGAGTGAAAAACAGAAAATGAAGATGTTGCAAGAGTTAGATCCTTGCAGAGTGAGAAAAAACACAGGTTTGCATGGGCATTCACTGGCTTGTCTTTCTAGAAAAGTATGTCAGAGTGTTTTTCATCATTTTAGGATGTTAGCAGTGCATCATAATAAAGTGAGGAAATTAGTGAGAAGGTTGTATTATGCAAAAAGTCCAGCACTTAAGCTTAAACAGTTAAACAGTGCTCTTTTGCATGGATCTGAATTAGATGTGAAGAGCATTTGTGAAGAAATTGAGTTTTGTTATTTTGGGGACAAAGAGGACAGTGTATAAATGGATATAGTAATAGATGGTAATGTGGAAGACAATGTACAGATTTCAAGTACAGAAAAGTTTGACGAGGAAATTATCAAGTTTAAGGTGAAATCAAGTAAAAGGCCTAATTTTACTTGTGTGTGTTGTCGACGGACTTATTATAAGATTCAGACTAGGTTAGTTGATTTATATGCAAAAAGGGAAATGGAAAACAATAGTGAATGGAAGGATTTTGTAACTTATTTGTTGGTGGAGAATTCTTTTGATTTGAGTTCTGATCAGCATATTTGTAATTATTGTTTTAAAAAATGTAATGAAAACAGAATGCCTGCTCGAGCTGTTCATAATATTCTTCAGTTGGTAGATATTCCTTTTGAATTGATGGATTTAAATATTTATGAATCTATTTTGATTCAATGTGTCCATCCTTTTCAGGCTATTGTTCGCATGGAGCCTAAGATAGGGAAATTGCCTCCTTCAGATTTACAAAGAGGATTAAAGGAAAGAGTTGTTTATTTGCCTCTAGATGTCAAGAAAAATATTGATACAATTGGTGTAGAAAGAGTAGAAGAGGATCATCTGGTCTTGTTTTTCTACCCTTTCCATCTTTCACCTTTCTGCCCTTTTCTGCATCTCTGCTCTTTTGTGCCTTATTTCTGCTTATTTTCCCTTTTTTCTTTATCCCTTCTCTCCTACCTTTACCTTTTCCCGCCGCTGCTGCCCCCGCGGCCCCTCCCCCCCAGCGCAACTGGCCCAATCCAGCTCCTCTCCCCGCTCCCGCCTCCCAGCTGTCCAGCCCTCCCCGACCCCTACTAAATGGCGGCCACTGGCTGCGGGCGCGCCACGGGTGCACCGAAGGCGTGTCAAAGGCAAGCACGTCTGCGCGCCCGTCCGCGACCCATCCGCGCCCAGAATCAGGAACCCTGGACCTCCGCCCCACCAATCCTATGACCCAGCAGCACTCCACACACTTAACCCAGGCTGCAACAACAACTGCAAGCTAGCATCACCAGCTGACACCCATGGACCCTTCAGCTGTCACCGCTGCCGGCACACCTGCAGCACCGCCAAGAACACGGATCCAGCACAACCCTCCCACAAGAACACAACCAAACCGAAGACCCTGCAATGCATCCTCTTCAACGTCCAATCCCTCGACAAACACGCCACAGAAATTTGGGACCTCCTCAACAGCACCACCCCGGACGTAGCATTCTTCACCAAAACCTGGACCAACGCCACCTCAGGACTGGACATCCCCATCGCCATCCCCCAAGGATACAAGATCTACAGGAAGGACCGCCCCACCCACCCAGGAGGAGGAATCGCCATCGTCCACAAATCCAGCCTCCGTCTGAGCACACTCCCTGATGAGTCCACAGAACTGATGGAACACCTTCACTTCAAGATACTGGCCAGCCCCACTGCCGCCCTCCAAGGAACTCTCATCTACTGACCCCCTGGACCCCGTGGACCCTTTGCCAACTCCATCACGGACATTATCTCCCCGCAGGCCATCGCACCCACCAACTACACCCTGCTGGGAGACCTCAACTTCCACCTCGACAATCAACTGGACCCCAACACCACATGCCTCCTGGACAACCTCCACAACATTGGACTCTGCCAGATCATGACCGAGCCCACGCACTCAGCAGGACACACCCTCGATCCCCTCTTCACTACAGGAAACTCCATCACCTTCAGCCACACCACCGAACTCCCATGGACCGACCATTGTTGCGTCCACTTCACCTTCAGAACACCCACCATCCACAGACACCAGCACCTGCTTCCACAAAGAAACTGGACCAAAATCACCGACGACCAGCTCATCTCCTCACTCAACAACTCCACCCCAACCATCGCGGAAAACAACGACCCCAACACCGCAGCCCGAACCCTGCATAGATGGATCTCGGACAGCACCAACACCATAGCCCCCCTCAAGAAAAACAACAATACCCGTGCCAAGAAAGCCAGATGGTTTACCACCGAACTTCAAGAGTCCAGGCGCACAAACACCAAATCCACAGAAGCCCACAACAACTTCAGAACCGCCACCAACGCTCACCATCAACTCATCAGAGAAACGAGGAAAAAAATGATTGAAGACAGGATCTCCACCCACGCACACAACAGCAAGGAACTCTTCAGCATCATCAAGGAGTTCGCCCAACCCACCAGCGAGTCTATCGACATCCCTCCCTCACAAGACCTCTGCGACAAATTTAGCACCTTTTTCCACCACAAAATCAAGAGCATCTACGACAACTTCGACGAAGACAACCAACACACTGAACCCTCACCAACCAACTCTGACGCCCAGAAACCAGCGATTGATGACTGGACAGCCCTCACCACCAAAGACACACTGAAGACAATGAAGTCAATCCACTCAGGGGCCCCAACGGACCCCTGCCCCCACCACATCTTCAACAGAGCTGCTGACACCATCGCACTCATGCTCTGCCACACCATCAACCGCTCCCTGGCGACCGCCTCGTTCCCCGATGACTTGAAACACGCCGAGGTCAACCCCCTCCTGAAGAAACCCTCAGCGGACCCCACCGACCTCAAAAACTACTGACCCATCTACCTGCTCCCTTTCCCAGCGAAAGTCAGCGAGAAAGCCATCAACAGCCAACTCGCCACATTCATTGAAGAACACAACATCCTCAACTCCTCCCAATCCGGCTTCAGAAAAAACCACAGTACGGAAACTGCCCTCCTCTCCACAACAGACGACATCCGCACCCTACTGGACAAAGGAAAACAGTAGCCCTCATCCTCCTAGACCTATCAGCGGCGTTCGACACAGTCTCCCACCTCACCCTAATACGCAGTCTCTACGACGCAGGAATCCAGGATAAGGCCCTCGACTGGATCTGCTCCTTCCTCTCCGGCAGAACGCAATGGGTCAGACTCTCCCCTTTCCTCTCAGACCCCACACCTACCACCTGCGGAGTCCCCCAGGGCTCCTCCCTCAGCCCGAAGCTCTTCAACGTCTACATGGCTCCACTTGCCCCCATCGTGAGAACCTACGGACTCAACATCGTGTCATATGCAGACGACACCCAGCTCATCCTCTCCCTATCCAACGAGCCCAACACCGCCAGACGCAACTTTCGAGAAGGCATGGAAGCCATCGCCAAATGGATGAAAAACATCTGCCTACAACTAAACACCAACAAAACAGAAGTACTCATCATGGGCCCAAACCCCGACGCCTGGAGCGACACCTGGTGGCCCACCCCCCTCGGAAACCCGCCAACCCCCACAGACCACGCACGCAACCTGGGAATCTTTCTGGACTCCGAGCTCAAAATGGACCGCCAGATCAACTCTGTCTCATCTTCCTGCTTCCACACCCTCCGCCTCCTTCGTAAGACCTTCAAATGGATCCCCCTCGAACACCGAAAGACAATCACTCACGCCCTGGTCACCAGCAGACTCGACTACGGCAACGCACTCTATGCCGGAATAAACAAAAACCTCATCCGCAAGCTACAGAACATCCAGAACGCCGCCGCAAGACTGGTCCTCAACCTGCCAAAACACTGCCACATCTCCCAGCACCTGCGCACACTCCACTGGCTCCCCGTCGAGGCGAGAATCACCTTTAAGATGCTCACCCACGCACACAAGGCCCTCCACGGCACCGGACCAGCATACCTCAACAGCTGGCTCAAATTCCACGCACCCCAAAGGACCCTACGATCAGCCCAGCTCTCCTACGCCGAGGTCCCCCGCATAAGCATGGGCGGAAAATCCGTTTCGCTCGCGGATTTTGCGGATTTTCAGGAAATTCGCAATCCGCGAGATTCGCGAATCTCCCGCAAAATCCGCAAATCCGCGAGCAGCGGATTTTGCTCGCACTGCTCGCACTGTTCGCGTGAGTTCGCGGCTTCCCAGTACAACTTCGCGCCCCGCGAATAAGTGCTAAATTGCAGAAATACGATCTTAGCAAAACTGAAACTACTTACCAGGTTCAAAAGTTCAGGCTCATCATTAGTAGCCATTTCCTGTAGTGCTTCCTGAGGGGCCCCTCCAGAGTTCAGTTGCCAGTTGCAACTATTATGTGACCCTGCTCTGAACCTCAGAATAGTTACACATATGCCACAAAGGTCCTGAATTACAGCTAAGGGAGACAAGCAGGAGCCAGGCTGGAAGTTAAAATCCATTAATCAGCCCCTAATTCATTATTGTCAGTTGGGGCAGGGCAGGTGTTGTAACTAATTTTGCAACAATGAAAGCACTTAGCAAGTGCAAAAGATCACTAATCAGGGCGCACTAAGGAAGCAGGTGCCAGCTAAAAAAATATTCTGTGACACATTAATCAGCCCCAAATTAATTCAGGTCACTTGAGGCAGGGAAGGTGTGCTTTGCTTTGCCGAAAATAATGTACACTGGACAACCAGAGGGTGTGGTGATGAAACAGAGGGTGGCATGGGTGGGCCAGAGGGTGGCATGAGTAGTCAGAGAGTGGCAGTGGTGACAGAGAGTGGCAGTGATGAAGAAGAGTGTCCCAAACAGGCTGGACACGTAGAAACAACAAGTTCGCGAAACTTGCGACCCGACAGGTAAGTTCGCAATTTGCGAAAGTGTACAAAACCCTCGCGAACTGGCAGAAACCCGCGCAAACACAAAAAAAAAAAAATCCGCAAATTCGCGAGAATTCGCGGATTTTGCGGATTGCGAGTTCGCAAATGCTTACCCCCGCACCAGAAAGACCAGATCGGGAAGCCGCTCCTTCTCCTTCCTCGCGGCCAAAGCATGGAACGCCCTTCCGCTCCACCTCAGACAGACAACATCGCTCCCCATCTTCGCAAGAAACCTCAAAACATGGCTCTTCGACAGACCCCCTCCTTGATGGAATGGAACCTGCACTCCCCCCCCCCCTAGCGCCTTGAGACCCTTACAGGTGAGTAGTTGCGCTTTAACAAACTCCTGATTGATTGATTGATTGATTCTGGTTATTCTAGTTAATGGGATTCCGACAAAGAGTAAGAAAATCTGGCAAGATTTAGTGGATGTTAGGAAAGTCAAAAAGGCAACGTTGTATTTGGTCAAAAACAATGAGTACTACAAACATGTATGTGTTGGAGCAGAGGAAACAGCTACAGAAGAAGACAGTGATTGATCAGTCGGCCAAATTGAAAAAGTTGATGTGTCTAGAAGTGAAGAAATATATGAACATTATACTGTTCATCCTTTGCATTCCAAAGAAGTAATGGGGAATGCAATTGACTTGTTTCCAATGAATCAGAAAAGGGGGTGGTGATGAACAGAGTGTCTGAATTAAGCAGACCACTCTTACCCAGTCCAAAGATCAGGGCTTGATCCATCACAGTTATTTATCTCACTGCACCATCCCAGCTCGGAACCTGGCTATATGCAAATCAGTCTGTCCCTGGCCCAGTGCATCATGGGAACAGGGCAGACTAAACTACCAAGCAAATTCTTCACCAGAAAGGAGACAAGCTACCGGGGACCGGTTTCTGGCATTTCAGCCGTCTTCGGCCCGGCTTGCTTGAATCCTGATGGTGCAGTGAGAAAGGGACTCATGTCTGAGTATACCCTGCCACACCTATAGTGGCCAAAAACGATTCAGAAAAGGGGGTGGTGATGAACAGAGTGTCTGAATTAAGCAGACCACTCTTGCCCAGTCCAAAGATCAGGGCTTGATCCATCACCGTTATTTAGCTCACTGCACCGTCCCAGCTCAGAACCTGGCTATATGCAAATCAGTCTGTCCCTTGCCCAGTGCATCATGGGAACAGGGCAGACTAAACTACCAAGCCAATTCTTCACCAGAAAGGAGACAAGCTACCGGGGACCGGTTTCTGGCATTTCAGCCGTCTTCGGCCCGGCTTGCTTGAATCCTGATGGTGCAGTGAGAAAGGGACTCATGTCTGAGTATACCCTGCCACACCTATAGTGGCCAAAAACGATTCAGAAAAGGGGGTGGTGATGAACAGAGTGTCTGAATTAAGCAGACCACTCTTACCCAGTCCAAAGATCAGGGCTTGATCCATCACCGTTATTTATCTCACTGCACCATCCCAGCTCAGAACCTGGCTATATGCAAATCAGTCTGTCCCTGGCCCAGTGCATCATGGGAACAGGGCAGACTAAACTACCAAGCCAATTCTTCACCAGAAAGGAGACAAGCTACCGGGGACCGGTTTCTGGCATTTCAGCCGTCTTCGGCCCGGCTTGCTTGAATCCTGATGGTGCAGTGAGAAAGGGACTCATGTCTGAGTATACCCTGCCACACCTATAGTGGCCAAAAACGATTCAGAAAAGAGGGTGGTGATGAACAGAGTGTCTGAATTAAGCAGACCACTCTTACCCAGTCCAAAGATCAGGGCTTGATCCATCACCGTTATTTATCTCACTGCACCATCCCAGCTCAGAACCTGGCTATATGCAAATCAGTCTGTCCCTGGCCCAGTGCATCATGGGAACAGGGCAGACTAAACTACCAAGCCAATTCTTCACCAGAAAGGAGACAAGCTACCGGGGACCGGTTTCTGGCATTACAGCCTTCTTCGGCCCGGCTTGCTTGAATCCTGATGGTGCAGTGAGAAAGTGACTCATGTCTGAGTATACCCTGACACACCTATAGTGGCCAAGAACGATTCAGAAAAGGGGGTGGTGATGAACAGACTGTCTGAATTAAGCAGACCACTCTTACCCAGTCCAAAGATCAGGGCTTGATCCATCACCGTTATTTATCTCACTGCACCATCCCAGCTCAGAACCTGGCTATATGCAAATCAGTCTGTCCCTGGCCCAGTGCATCATGGGAACAGGGCAGACTAAACTACCAAGCCAATTCTTCACCAGAAAGGAGACAAGCTACCGGGGACCGGTTTCTGGCATTTCAGCCGTCTTCGGCCCGGCTTGCGTGAATCCTGATGGTGCAGTGAGAAAGGGACTCATGTCTGAGTATACCCTGCCACACCTATAGTGGTCAAAAACGATTCAGAAAAGGGGCTGGTGATGAACAGAGTGTCTGAATTAAGCAGACCACTCTTACCCAGTCCAAAGATCAGGGCTTGATCCATCACCGTTATTTATCTCACTGCACCATCCCAGCTCAGAACCTGGCTATATGCAAATCAGTCTGTCCCTGGCCCAGTGCATCATGGGAACAGGGCAGACTAAACTACCAAGCCAATTCTTCACCAGAAAGGAGACAAGCTACCGGGGACCAGTTTCTGGCATTTCAGCCATCTTCGGCCCGGCTTGCTTGAATCCTGATGGTGCAGTGAGAAAGGGACTCATGTCTGAGTATACCCTGCCACACCTATAGTGGCCAAAAACGATTCAGAAAAGGGGGTGGTGATGAACAGAATGTCTGAATTAAGCAGACCACTCTTACCCAGTCCAAAGATCAGGGCTTGATCCATCACCGTTATTTATCTCACTGCACCATCCCAGCTCAGAACCTGGCTATATGCAAATCAGTCTGTCCCTGACCCAGTGCATCATGGGAACAGGGCAGACTAAACTACCAAGCCAAATCTTCACCAGAAAGGAGACAAGCTACCGGGGACCGGTTTCTGGCATTTCAGCCGTCTTCGGCCCGGCTTGCTTGAATCCTGATGGTGCAGTGAGAAAGGGACTCATGTCTGAGTATACCCTGCCACACCTATAGTGGCCAAAAACGATTCAGAAAAGGGGGTGGTGATGAACAGAGTGTCTGAATTAAGCAGACCACTCTTACCCAGTCCAAAGATCAGGGCTTGATCCATCACCGTTATTTATCTCACTGCACCATCCCAGCTCAGAACCTGGCTATATGCAAATCAGTCTGTCCCTGGCCCAGTGCATCATGGGAACAGGGCAGACTAAACTACCAAGCCAATTCTTCACCAGAAAGTAGACAAGCTACCGGGGACAAGTTTCTGGCATTTCAGCCGTCTTCGGCCCGGCTTGCTTGAATCCTGATGGTGCAGTGAAAAAGGGACTCATGTCTGAGTATACCCTGCCACACCTATAGTGCCCAAAAACGATTCAGAAAAGGGGGTGGTGATGAACAGAGTGTCTGAATTAAGCAGACCACTCTTACCCAGTCCAAAGATCAGGGCTTGATCCATCACCGTTATTTATCTCACTGCACCATCCCAGCTCAGAACCTGGCTATATGCAAATCAGTCTGTCCCTGGCCCAGTGCATCATGGGAACAGGGCAGACTAAACTACCAAGCCAATTCTTCACCAGAAAGGAGACAAGCTACCGGGGACCGGTTTCTGGCATTTCAGCCATCTTCGGCCCGGCTTGCGTGAATCCTGATGGTGCAGTGAGAAAGGAACTCATGTCTGAGTATACCCTGCCACACCTATAGTGGCCAAAAACGATTCAGAAAAGGGGGTGGTGATGAACAGAGTGTCTGAATTAAGCAGACCACTCTTACCCAGTCCAAAGATCAGGGCTTGATCCATCACCGTTATTTATCTCACTGCACCATCCCAGCTCAGAACCTGGCTATATGCAAATCAGTCTGTCCCTGGCCCAGTGCATCATGGGAACAGGGCAGACTAAACTACCAAGCCAATTCTTCACCAGAAAGGAGACAAGCTACCGGGGACCAGTTTCGGGCATTTCAGCCGTCTTCGGCCTGGCTTGCTTGAATCCTGATGGTGCAGTCAGAAAAGGGACTCATGTCTGAGTATACCCTGCCACACCTATAGTGGCCAAAAACGATTCAGAAAAGGGGGTGGTGATGAACAGAGTGTCTGAATTAAGCAGACCACTCTTACCCAGTCCAAAGATCAGGGCTTGATCCATCACCGTTATTTATCTCACTGCACCATCCCAGCTCAGAACCTGGCTATATGCAAATCAGTCTGTCCCTGAGCCAGTGCATCATGGGAACAGGGCAGACTAAACTACCAAGCCAAATCTTCACCAGAAAGGAGACAAGCTACCGGGGACCGGTTTCTGGCATTTCAGCCGTCTTCGGCCCGGCTTGCTTGAATCCTGATGGTGCAGTGAGAAAGGGACTCATGTCTGAGTATACCCTGCCACACCTATAGTGGCCAAAAACGATTCAGAAAAGGGGGTGGTGATGAACAGAGTGTCTGAATTAAGCAGACCACTCTTACCCAGTCCAAAGATCAGGGCTTGATCCATCACCGTTATTTATCTCACTGCACCATCCCAGCTCAGAACCTGGCAATATGCAAATCAGTCTGTCCCTGGCCCAGTGCATCATGGGAACAGGGCAGACTAAACTACCAAGCCAATTCTTCACCAGAAAGGAGACAAGCTACCGGGGACCGGTTTCTGGCATTTCAGCCGTCTTCGGCCCGGCTTGCTTGAATCCTGATGGTGCAGTGAGAAAGGGACTCATGTCTGAGTATACCCTGCCACACCTATAGTGGCCAAAAACGATTCAGAAAAGGGGGTGGTGATGAACAGAGTGTCTGAATTAAGCAGACCACTCTTACCCAGTCCAAAGATCAGGGCTTGATCCATCACCGTTATTTATCTCACTGCACCATCCCAGCTCAGAACCTGGCTATATGCAAATCAGTCTGTCCCTGGCCCAGTGCATCATGGGAACAGGGCAGACTAAACTACCAAGCCAATTCTTCACCAGAAAGGAGACAAGCTACCGGGGACCAGTTTCGGACATTTCAGCCGTCTTCGGCCCGGCTTGCTTGAATCCTGATGGTGCAGTGAGAAAAGGGACTCATGTCTGAGTATACCCTGCCACACCTATAGTGGCCAAAAACGATTCAGAAAAGGGGGTGGTGATGAACAGAGTGTCTGAATTAAGCAGACCACTCTTACCCAGTCCAAAGATCAGGGCTTGATCCATCACCGTTATTTATCTCACTGCACCATCCCAGCTCAGAACCTGGCTATATGCAAATCAGTCTGTCCCTGACCCAGTGCATCATGGGAACAGGGCAGACTAAACTACCAAGCCAAATCTTCACCAGAAAGGAGACAAGCTACCGGGGACCGGTTTCTGGCATTTCAGCCGTCTTCGGCCCGGCTTGCTTGAATCCTGATGGTGCAGTGAGAAAGGGACTCATGTCTGAGTATACCCTGCCACACCAATAGTGGCCAAAAACGATTCAGAAAAGGGGGTGGTGATGAACAGAGTGTCTGAATTAAGCAGACCACTCTTACCCAGTCCAAAGATCAGGGCTTGATCCATCACCGTTATTTATCTCACTGCACCATCCCAGCTCAGAACCTGGCAATATGCAAATCAGTCTGTCCCTGGCCCAGTGCATCATGGGAACAGGGCAGACTAAACTACCAAGCCAATTCTTCACCAGAAAGGAGACAAGCTACCGGGGACCGGTTTCTGGCATTTCAGCCGTCTTCGGCCCGGCTTGCTTGAATCCTGATGGTGCAGTGAGAAAGGGACTCATGTCTGAGTATACCCTGCCACACCTATAGTGGCCAAAAACGATTCAGAAAAGGGGGTGGTGATGAACAGAGTGTCTGAATTAAGCAGACCACTCTTACCCAGTCCAAAGATCAGGGCTTGATCCATCACCGTTATTTATCTCACTGCACCATCCCAGCTCAGAACCTGGCTATATGCAAATCAGTCTGTCCCTGGCCCAGTGCATCATGGGAACAAGGCAGACTAAACTACCAAGCCAATTCTTCACCAGAAAGGAGACAAGCTACCGGGGACAAGTTTCTGGCATTTCAGCCGTCTTCGGCCCGGCTTGCTTGAATCCTGATGGTGCAGTCAGAAAGGGACTCATGTCTGAGTATACCCTGCCACACCTATAGTGCCCAAAAACGATTCAGAAAAGTGGGTGGTGATGAACAGAGTGTCTGAATTAAGCAGACCACTCTTACCCAGTCCAAAGATCAGGGCTTGATCCATCACCGTTATTTATCTCACTGCACCATCCCAGCTCAGAACCTGGCTATATGCAAATCAGTCTGTCCCTGGCCCAGTGCATCATGGGAACAGGGCAGACTAAACTACCAAGCCAATTCTTCACCAGAAAGGAGAAAAGCTACCGGGGACCGGTTTCTGGCATTTCAGCCGTCTTCGGCCCGGCTTGCTTGAATCCTGATGGTGCAGTGAGAAAGGGACTCATGTCTGAGTATACCCTGCCACACCTATAGTGGCCAAAAACGATTCAGAAAAGGGGGTGGTGATGAACAGAGTGTCTGAATTAAGCAGACCACTCTTACCCAGTCCAAAGATCAGGGCTAGATCCATCACCGTTATTTATCTCACTACACCATCCCAGCTCAGAACCTGGCTATATGCAAATCAGTCTGTCCCTGGCCCAGTGCATCATGGGAACAGGGCAGACTAAACTACCAAGCCAATTCTTCACCAGAAAGGAGACAAGCTACCGGGGACCGGTTTCTGGCATTTCAGCCGTCTTCGGCCCGGCTTGCTTGAATCCTGATGGTGCAGTGAGAAAAGGGACTCATGTCTGAGTATACCCTGCCACACCTATAGTGGCCAAAAACGATTCAGAAAAGGGGGTGGTGATGAACAGAGTGTCTGAATTAAGCAGACCACTCTTACCCAGTCCAAAGATCAGGGCTTGATCCATCACCGTTATTTATCTCACTGCACCATCCCAGCTCAGAACCTGGCAATATGCAAATCAGTCTGTCCCTGGCCCAGTGCATCATGGGAACAGGGCAGACTAAACTACCAAGCCAATTCTTCACCAGAAAGGAGAGAAGCTACCGGGGACCGGTTTCTGGCATTTCAGCCGTCTCCGGCCCGGCTTGCTTGAATCCTGATGGTGCAGTGAGAAAAGGACTCATGTCTGAGTATACCCTGCCACACCTCTAGTGGCCAAAAACGATTCAGAAAAGGGGGTGGTGATGAACAGAGTGTCTGAATTAAGCAGACCACTCTTACCCAGTCCAAAGATCAGGGCTTGATCCATCACCGTTATTTATCTGACTGCACCATCCCAGCTCAGAACCTGGCTATATGCAAATCAGTCTGTCCCTGGCCCAGTGCATCATGGGAACAGGGCAGACTAAACTACCAAGCCAAATCTTCACCAGAAAGGAGACAAGCTACCGGGGACCGGTTTCTGGCATTTCAGCCGTCTTCGGCCCGGCTTGCTTGAATCCTGATGGTGCAGTGAGAAAAGGACTCATGTCTGAGTATACCCTGCCACACCTCTAGTGGCCAAAAACGATTCAGAAAAGGGGGTGGTGATGAACAGAGTGTCTGAATTAAGCAGACCACTCTTACCCAGTCCAAAGATCAGGGCTTGATCCATCACCGTTATTTATCTGACTGCACCATCCCAGCTCAGAACCTGGCTATATGCAAATCAGTCTGTCCCTGGCCCAGTGCATCATGGGAACAGGGCAGACTAAACTACCAAGCCAATTCTTCACCAGAAAGGAGACAAGCTACCGGGGACCGGTTTCTGGCATTTCAGCCGTCTTCGGCCCGGCTTGCTTGAATCCTGATGGTGCAGTGAGAAAGGGACTCATGTCTGAGTATACCCTGCCACACCTATAGTGGCCAAAAACGATTCAGAAAAGGGGGTGGTGATGAACTAAGCAGACCACTCTTACCCAGTCCAAAGATCAGGGCTTGATCCATCACCGTTATTTATCTCACTGCACCATCCCAGCTCAGAACCTGGCTATATGCAATCAGTCTGTCCCTGGCTTTCAAATGAAAGCAGCAAAAGGAAGTCCCATTAGTGTATGGGAAGAAAGTTTGGAAGCTCGTTGTTTTCCACAGTTATTTCCAACAGGTCGAGGTGGACGATATGACGATCGACCAGTTCAAATTCCTGCAGCTGAATACCGGACTTTAAGATTATATGCTGAAGATCCAAGGTTTCGTCAATGCATTCCGTATTTGTTTCATCTACTGTATGAAAGTGACTTGTCTGGGCTTTCTTATGCAGTTAATCATATGCTGAAAAGTGGAGCACATCTGCAAAATGTTTCGTCATGGAGAATTGAAATGTATGCTAAGAAACTTAGGAACTCCTACCTGGTTCCTCACTCTTAGCTGTGCTAAGTATGCATGGGACGACTTACTTCAATTTCTACGAGAGGCAAATGGAAACATACAAAACACCTGGAGAACTGTGTTCTTTGGATTCAGTGAATGTATGCAGATATTTCAATCATAGATTTGAAGCTATGATGTCCTATATTACCAACAAAAAAAATCCTCCCCCTGGAGAGGTTTTGGATTTCTTTTGGAGGAAGGAGTATCAAGCGAGAGGTGCTACTCACATACATATGTTGTTATGGATTAAAGATTCACCCAAATTTGGAACTGATTCGGATGACACAGTGATGAGTTTCATTGAAGAGTATTCAACATGTGCTGTTCCGAAAACTACTGAAGAAAACAATTTAGGCAACAAGTTTTACGCTTTCAATCCCATCGTTGTGGAAAGTACTGTCGCCGAAAATTCAGAAACAAGGACAAGTTCTACACAAAATGTCGTTTCACGTTTCCACGGCCAGTGTTTTCTAAAGGAAGAGTAAATAATTTGATGTCTTCTCTGCGACATACTGTGACGAGGAAATCACCAAAAAATACATACAATTTAAAAAGAAACGAAGAGTCCAAGTACATTAACGACTACAACCCAGTGATTTTGTCCATGTGGAATGCTAACATGGATATTCAGTTTGTTGCTGACAACTCTATTGCTGTGGCTCGATATGTGACGTCTTACATCACAAAAAAAGAAAAGACAGAACTGAAGGAAATGTGGGAGGACATTTCACATGAAAAGAGTATAAGTAAAAAATTATACAGTTTCAGTCTGAAGATGTTGTCGCATCGAGAAATTGGAGCATATGAATGTTCTGATCGGTTATCATCAGCAAGTCTCTATGCTAAATCTAGAACAATCATTTGGGTGAGTCTAGGTCTTGCTGCAACATGAAACCGAGTTTTGAAATCTGTACAAGAAATTGAGTATTTGGCGGAGAAAGAACCAAACAGTACAGATATTTTGAAGACAAACATGTTGGATACATACTATCCAAACAGAAGTACTCACCTTGAGAACACTTGTTTGTATGAAGTTCTGCAAAACTATAGTTATAAGAGGAACATCACAGAAGATATAAATAATGGAAAATATGCTATCATTGGGTATGAAGGATGTCTAGTGAAGCAGAGAAAAGGCCATTTGATTAATCATCGAAAATTGAGTTGCGAATCTCCAGACAAAAGAGAATTTT
Organism: Lissotriton vulgaris; assembly: GCF_964263255.1. Taxonomy (NCBI): domain Eukaryota; kingdom Metazoa; phylum Chordata; class Amphibia; order Caudata; family Salamandridae; genus Lissotriton; species Lissotriton vulgaris. The sequence goes on along the minus strand of NC_141685.1, from coordinate 1,866,277,917 downwards.
ACTATTTAGCTCTTTTGCAACTCTTTAAGCCATGGCGTAAAGAAGAGGAACTACTTGGAGATTTTCTCTGTTATGAAGATTCTTTTAATGCAACCAAGGATACCATAGAATGTCCTGTTTTTTCCAAATTATCTGCAAATGTTGAACGAAGAAATAGAGCAAGAAGCCACAATTGCTGAAGAGATTGCTAGAGACAGTTCCAAGACAGTCAGAGTTCTACTTAATTGAGTCAGGATCCACTAGGAGGACCAATTATCCAAAATGAAGCTGCCACTGCCATGGATGAGGTGGAAAGAGCTGTGGAACAAGCTCAAGAGGATGCAGTTAACTTAGAAGATTTGGTAAAGCAACTAAACGTTGAGCAGAAAAAGATATATGATGAAGTCACAGAACAGATTGAACATGGATTCAGACATGAGAAAAAAGAGTGCTCATGTACATCATTTAAGCCTGTTTGACTGTACGTAGGTGGAGAAGCGGGAACAGGAAAAAGTTTTCTGATTAAAGCAATTGCAACTTATCTGCAGAAAAGACTGAATCACCGCTGTTTTGTGTTGTAACCGCTCCAACTGGACTAGCAGCACATAACATTAAAGGGATTACTCTACATCGTTTACTGATGCTGCCAGTTGAGCATGATAATAAATTGCATTACAACAAGCTATCTGGAGATGCGTGTTCTGAAGATTCCAGAGTCCTGAAGAAAATGAAACTTCTTATCATTGATGAAGTAAGCATGGTCTCAAATCTAATGCTTGCTTTTTTGCATTTGAGAATGCAAGAAATTCTTAGAACAGAGTATTATATGTTATTTGGAGGGAAACACATTATTGTTTTTGGAGATCTACTGCAGTTGACTCCAGTAAAAGGACAACCAGTTTTTAAAATGCTCACGCATGAAGATACCAGGAAGTCCCTAGGAAGCATTGGAAACGTTAATATATGGTTAAATATCAAATATGCAGAACTGCTTCAAAATATGAGACAGGCAAAGGATGAAGATTATAAAAATATTCTACAAGATGTAAGAATCGGAAAAGTAAGTGAGCATGGGAAAGAAGCTTTACATGCACGATTAATTTCCAATTTGTATCCAAATGAAAACATTCTTACAGAGAATATTTTTAAGAAAATTACTGAGAACAAATCTGGGATATGTTTGATGCCAACTCTGCAAGAATGTTCCATCTTCAACAACAAAATGAAAAAGTTAGAAAATGAAGAGATTGTTAAACTGGAAGCAATAAATACAATTATTTTGTCAGAAAATTTGAAATCAAAATTGGATTCATTAGAGAAGAGTTTATCTAAAACAGCTGGTTTTGAAAAGACTCTGAATGTGTGTTTAAATTGTGGTATCTTTTTGAGAAGGAATTTAAATGTTGAAAGAGGTCTGGTAAATGGAGCAATGGGTCATGTTGTTGATTTTCTGAATTATAGAAATAGAGATGGAATTGAATTTTTAAAAATTAAATTTGATGGCATTGAGCAAGTACAACAAATCAGTCGTTGTTCTGCTAGATTATTGCTTGTAAAAAACGTATATGTTCGCCGAAAACAGTTTCCTGTTTGTTTGGCATATGCGGTGACAATTGACAAATCTCAAGGTTTAAGTGTAGATAGTGCTTTGGTGAATATTGGAAGTTCTGTGTTTAAAGAGGGTATGGCATATGTGGCATTATCACGAGTCAGATCTTTATCAGGATTGTACTTGATTAAGTGTGATCAAGCAACAATCTCCTCCTTGTGGTCCCCCATGTCAAAAGGGCCAGACATGGAGGTAGAGCTCTGTCCACCATGGGGCCAAGGATGTGGAACAAATTACCTCTGGCACTACGGTTATGCAAAGAGCACCTTGCTTTCCACAAACAGTTAAAAACCATCCTGTTCAAAAATGAAATCTAAATCCCATTCCTCTGTGCATCAGCTGTCTACCGGTCAAAAAGCGCAGAGATACTCCTGGCGGAGTGATTCAAGCGCTATATAAACTCACAAATAAATAAATAAATAAGTGTGATGAGACAAAGATTTGTGCAGATCTAGATTGTGTTAAAGAATACAATAGGTTAAGAAGAGAGTATGCTCCACATTTGCCTCAATATCCTTTGTTTGAAAAACGTGTGATAGGCCGAAAAAGAAAAAATGAGAATAATTGCAGTGAGGTAGTAGCAAAAAGACAAAAAGTAGATGAAAATGTAATTGTAAACAGAAAGAAAAAGGATTCTGATGAAGATGTTGTTGGATTTCAGTTTGAAAACAGTTCTGGTGTCAACTGCTATGCTAATGTAGTGGTTAATGTTGTTTTTTTCTTCAAACTTTACAAGAACAGATTGTTGAAAATCAGGATCAAAGATGCTGCGGTTTATTGAATTCTGTGTTTGAGAAATGTAACAGTGATAGAGCAAAAATAGAAAGTGTTACAGAAATTCGAAATCTTTTAGACATATGTTCTGGTCAAAAAAAAAATTCACAGAACATTCGGCAGGATTGTCAGGAATTTTTATGTATATGTTTGGTGTTTTGGAAGATGAAGGTGTAGATGTAGAATTTTTTTTTTGCCTTTCTTATCAATGGCAGCATGACTGCCACAATTGTAGTTTATCAAGTACTACTAGAATAGACACTGAAAGATTTATATATTTGACTTTACCAGACTGCAAATCAGTGTCATTTAATAATCTAGTTAAAGCAGCTGATCATAATATGGCATGTACCCAATGTAAGTGTCCAATGCTGTCCACATTATTTATACAAACTTATGGTCAGTATGTCATTTTTATGTTCCAACGATGTAGACCTGATGGGACTAAATTGACAACTTGTATTAAAAATTTTGTGGCTTCTCAGTTATCAATTTCAGGAAGAACCTTTGCAACTGTAGCTAATATTTATCATGACGGTCCTTCTATAACATCAGGGCATTATACAGCTTATTTAAAATGTCGAAAAGGTTGGACTTACTGCAATGATACTCATTTGACTTACAAACAAAGTTTGCCTTTTGACTTAAAAAATTCTTACCTAGTGTTTTTAGAACCAAAATTTAAGTAAAGGTAATTGGCCTATGAAGACGGGAGCAGTTAATAAAAGTTAGTCTACTGTTTAAAATTATATTGTGAGTAAAAGTGATCAACATAATATAAAAAATCCAGTTCTCATATAGGTACTGTAAGTGGATCTCATAGTAAGTGATATCAGTATTATAGGAAATGTTGAACATGAGTGATCCAAAGATGGGAATATGAATATTTAAACATTGTGAAAAGGTTGTATGAGCTTTTCTTTCAGAACATCGGGTAAACGGTAATTTCAGAGTTTGATTTGAGAAATTTGAAAACATACTGATATATCTGACACTATTTGGCCGTATGGAAAGGTGAAGAAATGAGCAAAGAGTCATGACTTAACACAAGGAGGAAATGAAAACATTAAGAATTATTTCAGATGTTCTTAGAGCTTTTTTTATAGAAAGTCGATGAAATGGATGTTTTAGAGAACAGCAGAGTATTTTCCAACGAAAAGGACCCTCACGATCTACTATTTGGCCTCAAGGAAAAGTAAGTGAATCAAAGATTAGTGTACATATATGATTTGTAATTTTATATGGTTATAGGTTTCACACCAGTTATAGTTAGGAATTAGCATTTAAAAAACCTATTAAATTCCCTGAAAAAAACATAGGTTTCGCACCAGTTATAGTTAGCTGGAAATTTTACTGACATAAAACCATTGAAATTCCCACGTTATCGTTAGTTGAACTCACTATAACTTGCGCGCCTGCAATGCACTGCTGATGACTCATGACAAGGTCAGTGACATCACTCATGACATTACTGATGACACCATCCTTGTGACAGAGTGACTGACCTTCTTTCAGTGTAATGTAACCCTTGAAACACATATTCAAAAATAGAAAGTAAAATTTTCAAAAAAATAGATACCCATACCAGTTACAACAACCAATTCAGTAATACCACCATCTATATACACATCCACTCATTCACCAACAGTTCTATATAGTCACTCATACATATATTCACTCATCATATGTAGTGAAACACCTATACATCCTGTTACACACCGACAGTCATCCAAAAGTTACTCACACATGCAAATAAACTATTGAATATCCATTTATTTGCATATACAGCTATACACACACTAGCACATTACTTCCAAGGAAACTTACACATACTTACTTTCTTAAACAATCACTTATAGAAACACATACTTATTTAAACAGGAACTCTTTCAATCTCTCACTCTCACATATACTCACTTATATACATCAATACTCACTTATTCTAGATTAAAATATATGTAGTTACTCATAAAGACACTAGTGAGGCAGGCATTCACTCACTAACACACACATATACACACTCATCCACCCATACAGTTCTGCACATATGCTGTCTTCAAAACACATACAAACAGTGAGTCAGTCACCAACCCATGCAGCCACTTATACACAAAGTGAAACACTGATACGAAACATTTAAATATTTAAACAATACTCGCTAATATATGTATTCACAAAGATACACTTAATAAGCCAATTAACCAATCATTTAAAAAAAAAACATCCATTAAGACACTTATTTATTCTTCCATCCACCTTTACAATTACATATATAAAACATATTTATTATTTATTATATTTATATTTATTATATTTATTTATTATCATATTTATTTTTCAGAAAGACACTCATTAACTGGATGGTGTCATCAGTGATCCTCCAGGATATCGCGATTTCGCGATTTCGCGATTTCGCGATTTGCCGCGAAATCTGCACTTTTGTAAAAATGCCGCGATCTTTACAAAAGTGCCCGCGAAATTGGCACTTTTGTAGAAATCGCGGCTTTTTACAAAAGCCGCGGCTGACTCGGGCATACGTTGTCTGGCAGACACTCCGTCCTGTTCAGAGCACGTCTGTAACCCGCCATTTGCAGACCATGGACATGGCTAACGGTGCTTTCGTCATGACCTTAAAGCGCTGCACTTTGGTGTCTGTATTTGTTGCAATGTGGGGACTGCATAGAAATTGTATATCTCAAGGCCAGTGTAGCATGCATTGCTATACCCGAGTGGCTGCTCTCAATGTTATCCCCTTAAATTGAAAGACGCTTCTTTTCCGTCGGAGATGCAAGCCTCCCCCCTGGTAATTGCCCGTACTTTAATGAAGCCCTGGACTTGTTAATGACAGCTGAAATGGGACCCGGCAGGTGGTACTGTGAAGCATGGCATCAAATCAGCGTGGCTCACCAGAGAGCCCACCGGGAGCCGAGGACCGCGGACCGCCCCAAGAAGAGGCTGTAAATCAGCCTTTCGCATGGCTGCATATAACACCGGGAGGCTAACACTTTCCCTAAACTGCTCACATTAACACATACGTACCACTCTGCACGAAGCCAGGGTGCTGGCCTATCATAAGAAACATACCTCTGGCTGCACCATTAACATGAGGTCACCGCCCGAAGTGTGGCAAGCACCTCTGTGTATTTCCTGCTATGCAAATGTGCTGGATTCTTGTCATGCACGACGAGGCCATCAATTAGACATTACAAGAGGTGATTTTTGCTGCCTAGATGCTTCGACGCCTGGTTGAGGTAGTAAGCACTATATTTATCCAATTACAATACACTACCATGCACCTATGTTGCTGCTTGCAACTACTGTGATTTTATCAGCCTGGCTGTTGGTGATAAGTCCGTATACCTTTGGCTTTTGTTCGATTCGGTAGCTGGTTATCTGTATTTGTTATAGACACCTGTTTATTAAGACACTGCTGCCTCGAGGTTTCAAAAAATCAATTGTGGCCTATCACTAAGGTCATTCAATGCCCCTTTCTGAGATGGCATCAAGGTCAAGGAGCATGTGATGTCATTTTCACTGTCCCTAACTATAATCAAGAGTGTTTCTATGGAGGAATGCTTACATTAGTATACATACATAGCTTCATGTTGTTAAATAACGAAAAAAATGAAGATATCTGTGTTTGTTGTCGGAAAAATGGCCAAATAAAATGCCGCAAAATTGCCGCTAAATTTCCATATTTGTGCCGCTAAATTTCCATTTTGGTGCCGCTAAATTTGCTACTCCATGCCGCTATATCCTGGGGGGTCTGATATATATATATATATATATATATATATATATATATATATATATATATATATATATATATATATATATATATATATATATATATATATATATATATATATATATGTATATATATATGTATATATATATATATATATTCACTGAAAAAAACATAGGTTTCAGGCACGTTATAGTTAGGAATTTGCATTTAAAAAACCCCTTTGAAATTCACTGAAAAATCCATAGGTTTCAGGCACGGTATAGTTAGGAATTAGCATTTAAAAAACCTTAGAAATTCACTGAAAAAACCATAGGTTTCAGGCACGTTATAGTTAGGAATTAGTATTTAAAAAAAACCTTAGAAATTCACTGAAAAAAACCATAGGTTTCACCCATGTTATAGTTAGTTCAGCTAACTATAACTCGCGCACCCGCAATGCACTGCTGATGACGTCACATATTACATCACTCATGACATGGTCAGTGACATACCCATGACATCTCTAATGACATCTCAAATGACATCACTGATGACATCATCCAGTGAATGTGTGTTTCTCTGATAAATAAATGTTTTTTATATATATATAAAGGTCGATGGAAGAATAAATGGGTAAATCAGTGTCTAAATGGATGTTTTTTTTGTAAAATTGATTATATAACTGACTTATTAAGTGTATCTTAGTGAATACATGTAATAGCCAGCAGTGTTAAATATGTAAATATCTGTATCAGTGTCTCACTTTGTGTATAAGTGGCTGCATGGGTTGGTGAGTAGCTACATGAGTGTCTATATGGGTTATTAGTTGGTTTTTTGAGTATCAGAATGAGTGTCAGTATGGTTTGGTGGGGGGTATTACTTAGCGCACAGATGCATGAATGACTGACTCACTGTTTGTATGTGTTTTGAAGACAGCATGTGTGCAGGACTGTATGGGTGAATGAGTGTGTGTATGGGTGTGTTAGTGAGTGAATGACTATCTCAATAGTATCTTTATGAGTAACTACATATGTTTTAAACTAGAATATGTGAGTATTGATGAATATAAGTGAGTATATGTGAGAGTGAGAGATTGGAAGAGTTCCTGTATAAATAAGTATGTGTTTCTTTAAGTGATTGTTTAAGAGAGTAAGTATGTGTACGTTTCTGTAGAAGTAAGTGTAGTGGTGTGTGTATAGCTATATATGCAAGTAAATGGATGTTTGATAGATTATTTGCATGTGTGAGTATATGTGTGAATAACTCTATGTATAAGTGTAGGTGTGTAGCAGGATGTATAGGTGTGTGAGTACATATGATGAGCGAGTACCTGTATGAGTGACTATATAGAACTGAATGAGTGGATGTGTATGTAGATTTTGGAATTACTGAATAGGTTGTTCTAACTGGTATTGGTATCTCCATTTTTTTGAAAATGTTAGGTTCTATTTCTGAATGTGTGTATCAAAGGTTATATTAGGGTGAGAGGAGGTCTGCCACTCTTTCACAAGGATGATGTCATCAGTGATGTCATGAGTGATGTCACTGACCATGTAATGAGTGATATAATATGTGACGTCATCAGCAGTGCATTGCGGGCGTGTGAGTTATAGTTAGCTGAACGAACTATAACGGGGGAATTTCCAAGATTTTGTATGAGTGAAATGTCCAGCTAACTATAACATGTGTGAAACCATTGGTTGTTTCAATTAATTTCTAAGGTTTTTAAATGCTCATTCCTAACTATACCGTGTGTGAAACCTCTGTTTTTTTCAGTGAATTTCAAAGGTTTTGTAAATGATAAGTTTTTAAATGTATTAATTATTATATTTCTTTCTTTTTAGACTAATTTCCTAAATTTTTTGTATAAATATTTATGTTTATTTTTTTTAATTTATATTTCATATTCTTAATGTAAAATAATAAAACTAAATTAAATTTTTTTGTCTATTAAGTACATTTTTCTTTCAAAATATTATTAAAAATAAACTCTATATAATTCATTTTTCATTGGTTTCTTTTTTGGGTGGGATAATCGTGCCATACCCGTATGCTGATCGCAATATACTTTCTACAGTAATTTATACTCTGCGCATACACGTCAGGAATAAGCTTTGACGTTACGCTTCGCATCAACACTTCCATGTGACGTTGTGTACGGTGTCCCGTACGTGAACGGCGCGAAAGTTTCTAATTGTTCAAAAACATATATTTATGTATTTAATGTACATATTAAGGGAAGACATTATCTGAGATAATCATGAAACTAGTTTTTTTTACTTATAATAAGCATTTATTACTTTTAAAAACAATTACGCAAATCGCTGAAGTACATCATTCGCACTCGCATCGTAAGAGCACCGTAAACGCACCGTAGTCGTACGCAAAGGCATCTGACTTAAAAAGAAGAGATTAGATTGCTTCATAACATTTCCTATGCCAACTCTTGAAAGACCCCTCCTATTTAAACCATTCTACTTTGACTTTGTAAGAAGAAGTATCCCTTCTCTGAAGCCTGTCAAATTAGAATGATTACAACACCTATGAACTCATCTTTCAGCCACTTCTCTAATGGAGAATTTACTGAAGGGGAAAAAAAGGTCAATGCACCTCTTGTGACCTGTAAAATTTGCCAAGCTACACTTTCCAGGAGCAATCCTGCAAAAAAATATTCTTTTGGCAGTGCAAGTATAGTACAGCACGTGAAGACCTTGCACCCCAACAATTTTGCAAGAGCTGCAACACTGAGGTTGCAAGAGGACCCACCTGCTGCTGTAGCAAGTACATCAAGTGCACCACCTGTGGAAAGCAGTCCACAACCACACATCGAACATGATTTTAAAATCCTCTGCATTTATTGTGACAAACTTTTATGTTAAGGGGAACAGTTCATCGACCTCATAAAACGCAGGAAGGGTAAGCATCGCTCTCATTGTCATTACTTTTTTTTTCACATTCCATTTTGTTCCTGTTGGACACTTTTTGGGTTCCTATTCTATTTTTTTAGCTTTAAATTTTTTTTTTCAAAAAATACAAAAAAATAGAAAGCTGAAAATGCAAAAAAACTGTACTTTTTAGAACTACATACACTGCTCAAAGAAAGAACTATATTTCAATGTTAGTCTGTAAAAGTTTGTCAGAATGAATGTGTAGTAAATGAATGAATAAATACATTACTACTGTATGTGAATGTGAAACTGTACAACTATAAGGAAGTGCTACAGCATAAATCTATAAGGTATGTATAGTTTAGTGTAGTACTTCCGAAGCACTTGAATGCAACATATCCACATAATATGTTACAAGTCTATGCTTCAAATTACACTGCTAGTGAAACTACCTGGTTGAATTTGTATGTGTTAGGAACGGATTTACAACGCCCTTGTGCCTTTTTTACACATCTGTTGCGTCACTTTCGTGATGCAGCGGTGATGCAAAAGATGTACCATAGTGTGTGGTATTCACAATGACATGCATATGAAAGGTGCATCACATTCCAAAACCCTGCACCAGAAGGAGGCTTTCCTGCGCAGAGGGGAGGGAGGGGGGAGGTGTTCTGGTGCAGAAACGCCTCCTAAAAATGACAAGTGAAATCTATAGGATTTCATTCAGTCACTTTTATGCTTATGCTGTATCAAAACCCTGCATCTGCTTGAAACAGGTGTAAGGATTGACACAGCATTGTAAGCATAGGGCCTCAAGAGCATTGCTGGATCTGCATTATGTTTCCAACGCAAGTCAAGCAATGTGCCTCCTTCACAACACAAATACATCACATATCTGTACCGTTTATGCCTCATAATACGCCACATTGTAAATACAGTGCATCCATAGAGGTGCTGTCACAGTGCACAATAACTGGCATATCTCTGGGGATGTACCACTTATTGTACATCTGCTGATTACTGTTTGAATGTAGTGAATGGATTACTACACACTGATTAATGAGTCACTACAAAACTATAGTAGGAATGACAGAGTGGTTCATGCAAGTTTAAGGATAAAGACTGGGGAATTGAACATATAAAAGATAGATTTGCAGGTGCATACAACAGTGCATGCATAGTCTATAGAAGATTCAAGCAGTCCATGCCATAAGGCCCACTTTGCACCAACAGTGCTTAGGTACTGACTGAATTATTACAATTCAACAAGCAGAGTGTGTGGCTGAATGCATAGCAGCTTTACTTTTACAACAATGTATAGATAAACACATATGGCTGAGATACCCGCCACCCCCTCTCAACACAATCCCCAAAGAAGGGAAACTGGAAACGGTTCTTGAAGTTTTTGGAAGTGGGAGGGAGTGACCCTCCCGGCCGTATTTATTAAAACAAAAAATTAAAACATTTAAACATTAATGTACAATTTCATACCACATTGCGATGTTTGGCTAACCTTAACAGATTCTCTAATACAGAGGTTCTCCTAGCCGAACTAACATCCTACAAAACATTTACTTGAAATATTGAAATTGTACATCCTAACGTTTAAGGGCCAACGGCAAGGTCGTAACCGGTGTCAAGATCCCTAACCAGACATACCCCCCCCACTTGGAGGGGCGACAGCACTGAGGCGTACTCAAGTGCAACTACTACCAATTTCCCTTGACTTGACGGGGGCACTTATCACCTCGACGCCAGTTAAAGGTCGTTCGAAGACTCGTGTGAGGTATCTAGAAGGTATCGTAGACCTCCCCCCAACCCCACACAACTTACCGCATCTGCCGTCGCAGATGTCACTGGCCCCGGGAAATTCCCCAGGAGGGGGCTGTAACCCCTCCTACACAGGAAGGGGCCTTGACCGCCTTTCCTCTTCTTTCGGCGACCCATCCTTAGAAGGGACCGCCTCCCCGTTGAGGGGCCAAAGGCCACCTCCCCCGAGCGCTCCCATCCGTGTTGGGTGACGCCCACTCATAGGGATCTTCCAATTAGTGCTCACCGATCATGACCTTACCGCCACAGGCCGGATAGTTGACCGGCTATCCGGACCCCCCACACAACTCCTACCTAAAGGTCATGCTTCAACGATTTCAACCATGCTAAGAAGTCACCTAAGAGTAACTCATTCCCCACCCAAGACAAATGCACACCATCCCCCAAATACATACTGTCATCATTAATACAGCTATGAGAAATAGAATGCAATGTCCGGGAACGGAACAACCTACTCACTTTATTGTTAAGCTTTCTAACAGAATGGTTCAAAGCAGGAATAGAGATAGCCCCCCGCCACACCTTTCGTGGAATCAAATGGGACCATGCAATCGTGCACCCCGGAACTCTCCTCGCCAACCAACTTACGGTGGAAAGCATTGCCTCCAGGAGTAGTCGTCTACCGATGGTGACTAAATCATTACCCCCAACATGCACTATAACTATAGACGGCGGTGACCTTGTCCGCCCTAACAAACCCTCGAAAAATGTTTGAAACTGGTCAATACAGAGACCGCCCCTTCCGTAGAAGGACATCCTGTACCCGTATTCCCCAGCTACGTGAATCATGTCACCTGCTTTGAATACGTCTGCGGCACGCCTCACGTATGAGTGGCCCACGACCCACACCTCCTTTTTCACAGCCGGTGATGTCAGACCGCTGGCCCGGTGTAGGGTCGACTGCATAGTCCGCCCCGCCTCGTAGGCTTGCGTAACTGAAAAAGTAAACAAAAACAAGAAGCGTGAGTACATTATTACAGCTTCACAACATGTGCAACCGCACGTATCTTTTGTAACAATTGGAGGACCAACGCCCCACTCGTTTCACTTGCTCAACATTAAGACCCCTGGCTGTAGCTTCCGTAGCAGCCCCTATCCGAAAGGAATGGGTCCCAAATTCGCCCGGGTTCAAGCCCGCAGCGGCAATTGACATCGCAAGCACCCGCTGAAACTGAAATTTCGTCAGTGGGGTGGCGTCAGCGTGTCTTAACAAAGTCCCCCCCCATGATGCCACCCTTCGTGCTAGGTAATCCTCTAAACACTTTACCGGACATATGGAGGACCCAGGAATCCTGTGTATGATGACGCAGTCACCCATCCCATCTTGATCAGTCTTGGATTTTACAAAGGAGACAGTCATTGTTTCTCCCCTGATCTGAACGTGTTCCTGGCACAAACCCCCTGCCATATCCAGTTTGTTCCTTGCCACTAGTTCGCTTACCCGCATTGCTCCGTGAAATGCTAGCGTGAAAGCGGCTCGGAACAGCACCGCCTCAAACTGAGATGAACATGTGGCCGGGAGTGTGGCCAACAACTGGGACAATCTATCCAAACCTATCGGGCGCCTTTCATCTACTCTGCGACCCTCAAGGCGTTGCCACCCACGCAGCGCTTTCTGTACAACGAAAGACGCTGTTGGGTCCTGGATAGCGTGTGCTCTGGCAACAAAGGAAATGGCAGCACGATGCCTCTGGGCCGTAGCCACCGATTTCCCAGCCTTACGTAAGGACATCAGGAAATTCACTACCCATTCCTCGTGACCCCAAAGTCGCTCTCTATCATTCCCCAAGAAGGCTAAATAGGCCCGAAACGCCCCTTCGTATGCCTTCCTCGTCCTTGGTGCTAGACTCTCTCCCACGAGGTGACGAAGTTCAGGGCACCGAGAGACCAGAGAGCTTCGGGAAAGGGTGCCGGCTCTGGGTCCGCTGAGGGGAGGAAACCCGAAAAAGCCTGCATTTGAAAACGAGACAGTGCGTCAGCCGCCTGATTCATCACCCCCGGAACATGTTTTGCTCTGAATAGCACGTTCAATTGCATACATAGTAAAACAATTTCCTTAAGCAGTCTCAAAATCAGTTTACAACGTGCTGCCTGACTATTGATGCAATCGACCACGGTCATATTGTCAGACCAAAATATGACAGAGTGATCTTTGAACCCATCGGGCCATGTTCTCAAGGCCACCAAGATGGGAAACAGTTCCAGGAAAGCAATATTACTCGTCAGACCATTCTCATGCCACCATGTCGGCCATCTTTGTGCCGACCATTTCGTGCCGAAAATGGCGCCAAAACCTATGCTTCCTGCTGAATCTGTCCACAGCCCCAGCTCTTCAGAAGACACGGCTGGCTCATTCCAGACGATTCTACCATTGAAGTCCGCCAGAAATGCTAACCAGATACGCATGTCCTGGCGGATCTCGGCCGATAGTCTCGTGCGATGATGGCACTCTTTAAGGCCGACCATCGCTTGGGCAATTGAACGGGAAAAGGGGCGGGCCATTGGTATTACCCTCAGGGCAAAATTCAACTGTCCCACCAACTGCTGTAATTGTTGCAGCGTAACTTTTGAAGCATTTATACACACTTGCAGCGCAGCCCTGAACTTCAACACTTTCTCAGCTGGCAAACGGAAACACCCTTCAATGGAGTCCAACTCGATCCCCAGAAACTCGAGGCAAGTCGTAGGACCCACTGTTTTACCCGGCGCCAATGGCACACCGAACTGTTTCATTAACACACAAAATTCGGCCAAGGCCCGGCCACATTCAAGATCCCCGGCTGCCCCAAGAAACAGAAAATCATCAAGGTAGTGCATTACATCTTGGAAACCTGTTTTCTTTGTGAAGACCCATTGTAGAAAACTACTGAATTTCTCGAAATAAGCACAGGATATAGAGCACCCCATTGGCATACACCTATCCATGTAATAACAACCCTGAAACATGAATCCTAGGAGACGCTGGTCGTCTGGGTGTACCGGGAGCAATCGAAACGCTGACTCGATATCTGACTTCGCCATCAGCGCCCCGGGCCCCAGGCGATTTAAAATGGCTACGGCCTCATCGAAGGATGCGTACCGCACCGAACACACTTCTGGATCGATTGCATCATTTACGGAAAGACCTCGTGGAGCTGATAAATTATGAATCAGTCGGAACTCACCGGGGTCTTTCTTGGGGACTACCCCTAAGGGAGAACAAACAAAATTCTGGACCGGGGGTAAACTAAACGGGCCGGCGACCCGACCTCGAGTCACCTCTTTCCGGATCTTATCCTGTACTACGGTCGTATGCTGCAGGACGGAAAGTTGATTTTTACACTTTTCCATACCCTGAAAGTCCCCTACCGGGATGCGGAAACCATACGAAAAACCGTTCCGCAGCACCCCAGCAGAAGTACGATCCGGGTATTCACTGAGCCAGGGAATCATCGCCAGGGTATCAATTGGGGTAGGTAGAGGCGCCCCTCGGACTATATTAGACCTGTTTGGCACCTCCTCTCCCCCCGTTATCACCCGTTTTGGCTCTGCACAAGGACTCAGGATGGGACGACCCACAACCACTACATTCATGTCTGAATTTACACGATCCCTGGGGTCTAGTACATTTACCTCTGTTGTAATTAAAGCAGAAACCCTTTTTCCCGGTATTGCCGGCAGGTTTCGAGTAATCGTCGGCACCCGTACCTGATCGAAAGGGCGTCCCCGCATATTGCCGGGAGGATTCGCCAACATTACTTCCCACCAACGGCATTTTCAACATTCCTGACTCCTTCATTTTATCCCAAGTCAAGGAATCATAACAATCCCAGGTTAAACTGTTATTATGCTCCTTTTCCTTTCTGAACAGATTATCGTAACAAAACCAATGATTACCCTGGTGCGATGTCGAGTACCCCATGATTCGTGATTGATAAATTGGGAACTCGGAAAGCAACTCAGGTCTACGTTCCCCCAAGATTGATGTAAAGATTCCCCAAGCATTGCCCCAATTGGCGATATTCTCATTCACTTTAAAGGCGGACATTTTTGCGCGCCAAACACTCGGATGCATGAGATCCTTCTGACTCTTCACATGCTCTACTTCATAATGATCAACAAGCAGTGAGAAAATGTTCACATACTCCCCCGCCCAAATCTTTTCCTTAATTGCCAAAGGAACATGTTGCCCCAACTTTTCTCTCCGAGAGGGTGTTGACTCATCCCTCGCGATCGGCAATGGCCGCTTACCTGCACCTGACGCTGCCTCTGCGGTCGCAATCGTCCCTGGTGTCTTGTCCCCTACTGCAGCCGGCACGGGCACCTTGGCTGCTTCCCGTTTCTCACGCAATTGCTTTATCAGCGCCTGCGCATCGACAGCCGTGGCGCCCTCGTTACCTTTACCCAACCACGCTGCCAATTGTTCCGCCAGCTCGGGCGGCATATCATCCTCGGACACGGGGGTGACCACAACGGGAATTGGATTCCCCTCCTTCGGCACGGGAGTTGGAGCCTCGAGCGGGGCACTGGGACCCGGGATGTCTTCACCCGCTGCCCCCCTCCTGGGCCTCTTGTTTTTCCCTCCCGGGGCTGCTCCCGCCAAAGGACGTTTTGGACCCCCTTCCTCATTCTTGTCCACCCGCTTCTTTAGCTCGGACATCTCCTTCATGAGAACGCGCAGCATCTGGTCAGTAGTCATGCGCTTTCCCACCTTCTTCGACATTCTCCAACAAAGTAACTGTAAAACAAACAAGAACGATTAAAACGCTCAAAATTGTCTCTTCGTTCCGTCTCGAGCTCACGTGCAGCGAGGGGGTGCAGCTTCAGAGCACAGGAACAAGAGGATGTCTTCTGGTCTTGCGTCCCTTTTTATCCATCTTCAGGGCGGGCGTAAACCCGCCCCTGCCTGCCCCGAGGGCGTGGCCAGCCGCGTCAGTGTCTAGGCCAGCCCACTCTAGGGCGGGAAAAAGCGCGCCCCGGCTACGCCGCTTCGGGCATACCAGCCGAGACGCGCCTCCCGCCCAAAATGGCTTCCCGGGGGGATCGAGGCACTCTGCCATACGTTCGGGGGGACCGAGTGGTCGCCCCTTTCCATACTACTATATGGTTCACTACAATACTGAAACAGTAGTATGATAGTGTTTGCTGGAAGTGTAAGGATACACATTGAGGAATTGAAGGTACAAAAGATAAGTTTGCAGGTGCATAGAACAGTGCAGGCACAGTCTATAGAGGTTTGAAACAGTCTATGGGCTTAGGCCCGTTTTAATCCATGAATATCTAGATAGTGAGTGAATCATTACAGTTCTGCAAAGAAATTTCCTCACTAAATTTATAACAGCTTCAGTTTTACCACAGTACAATGGAAAATAATATACTGCTGACTGGCTCACTACAATTCTAAAACAGCACTGTCAGAGTGTTTGGTGCAAGTCTAAGGATACAGACTGGAGAATTGAAGGAATAAAACACAAGTTTGCAGGTGCATAGAAGACTGCATGTATACTTCATAGGGGTAATTAGCAATCCATACCCTCAGACCGACTTTGCATATTTTAAATCAATACAAACATGTAAAGAATGTATAACTGAATCTATAAGTGCTTCACTTTTAGTACAATGAATACATTAGTAGATAGTGCTCAAACCTTTATTATTTTTAAACAATAAGGGGGTCATTAGGATGGAGGATTTTCCGCATCCTCCGGGCCGGCGGAAGCCACCGCCGGCCCGGAGGATGCGGAAAATCCTCTGCGGACCCACCAGGACCCACCGCCACATTAGGATGGCTGGTGGGTCATGGTTTAGGTCCGCAGCTTTTCCGCCGCGGCTGGCTTACAACCACGGCGGAAAAGCACTAAAATGGTGAAGGTGTCTCTTAGACACCGTCAGCCAGATTAGGATGTGCTTGGGAACATGCTTTTCCGCGGCGGCTTTTCCGCCGTGGAAAAGCATGTGTAACTGCACTGCAGGGGCCCGTTGCGGGCCCCCTAGGTGTAGTGGGGGGTGGGGTTGCACATGGGGGGTACCTATGGTACCCCCCTGCATTTGCGTGCACAATGCAGCAGGCACCGCGCGGTGCCTGTCGCTTTGTGCACGCAAATGCTGTGCATGCATTTTTAACATTGCTGCGGGTGCAGCTTGAAGCTCCACCCGCAGCAATGTTAAAAATAGAGGATGTGACCGCCACCCTGGCGGTCACATCCTAATCTGCACAGAGGGAACGCCGCAGCCCATGCGGACGTTCCCTCATGCTCTGGGGTCGCGGACGGACTCAAGTCCGTCCGCGATCCTAATGACCCCCTAAATGTATTCTTCTAACATCTCATAATTTAAAATAAGTTCATCAGGTATTTCATACACATCGATTCCCTCGTTAGCAGTTTCGGAATTAATTTGTTCAAAAATTTCAATATAATTTAATGCTTCCAGAAAATCTGCATCAAATCTTTTGTCTTCGAAATCATAACTCATGTCTGCAGCACTAATTTTCCCTTCTTCACTCTCATTGCCTGTGACAGATACGATTAGCTATTCAAATACACTCAAGGTAATATCCAAAATCTCCTCAGTATGAGGCTGTTCTCTTTCCATATTTTTCCTTTATGTTGTTGCTCCTTGTATAAAAATATTAACAGTTCGTTTTATCAGTTTTCGTAATATATAATAAAAAACTAGTGTTTTCACCTATTTTGGCCGACAAAAAAATATTATATGAATGCCATAGTCTAATAACAGTCCATTAGTAGAGTTTTACTCCTTTACGAAGTTATATAAATATAATTACTTATAAGGATATCCTGTTTTTAGGTTTTCTTAAATTTTGAAAGCAGTCACTCCTTATGACTATAGGAAAAGCCTCAGGCTGTTATAGTAAAATACAGTGCTAAAAAATTTATAATTTGTCTATTCACCTTACCCATTCCAAAATACTGAATCTGTTTATTAGTAAAATGCAAGAGATTCTATTGATTGTCCAGAATAACACTGTGTATCTGTCTATATTTAGATATCATTATCACACTACTTTTTGAATACTTCATGCGTTTTCACACAAATAAACTCTTAAAGACCTATTCAGTACTCACCTTTTAACATATTTAGAAAGTAGTAATTCCTTATGTAAGTCGAAAATACTCACAACAACAGGTATAGAACACTGGTACTGTCAGGAACAGTAAGCCCAGACACTCTTACCGAATACTTGCACAGGAACAGATGACGCAACTTCCCAATCCCTCCAGGATCCTCCAGAGACCAAACTTTTTAATCTAATCTCTAAAAAAAAACACGGGAGAAGGCGGATGGGAAAAAATAATAAAGACGAAGAGACTGGCTCGCGACCTCTGCATTTCCTCCTTGGCGCCTTCTCCCTGGCGGTCTTGTTTTATTCACAGACAATCCCTTGACATGGATACATAACGGAAACTAACAAAGAACTAACAAAGAACAATTATTTAATAACCAACCCTACTCTATCTCTATTCCTTATCTATAATTTAGTCTAACGCTACTAATTACCTACCCCTTGGTCTTTCGAAGTACCCTCTCCTCTACTGTTTATCTGCAACCTTGTAGCTTGCCGTTCTTTATTTTTCTCACTGCCGATAACCTATAATTACATAACAATCATTAACCTAGGCCTCTGAGTTTATTGTCTAATTTTTATACTATTAATTTTCTTGTGTTCTACTACCAACCTTTCTTTATGCAGTTGCTTGTTATCTATTCTGTCAATCCTTGAATATCTTGTATTTTTCAGTAATGTTCCTTCTTAATTCTAGTTGTAGGCACGATAACTAAGGTAAGTTTAACCGGGAACCTTCTCTAACTCTCTCAGAAATATTTGTGCTTTATCTTCAGGAATATCTATGGAGCACTTGAAAACGGATCTGAACTCGGTAACGTCTTAGGAGAAGTGCGCACTCGTTAGGGAGTGCGCCCCTCACCAAATATTCCCCACAGGTGTGTGGTAAATGACTAGACAGCCACAGCGTCTTTCCTCGAGATGGCCATCTTTGAATTCCTCTGTTGCACTAAAGCACTCCGAGTCTGTTTCCTTGCAGATTCTTCATCTCTCCTGCACCAGCTAGGGTGTAGATAAGTCATTGCCGTATCCACTGATTAATTAGGGGTTCTGACAGGTACACTCAGTATATAATTTTTTAAATGTCTTTTAAAAATACAAACCATCTTTACACACTTATGTTCTCCAATCCTTGTTTTGTTACTTCAGCTCGGTTGAAGCACATTCCATCGACCATTTTTAACAGTTATTTGTACTTACCTTAAGAATAATAAATAATACAAAAATTATATATTATAAAATTACCATCTGTGGAAGACACACAAAAATACAGTTACAATATATCTTAAACAATACAAAATAATTTGTAAAGTATTGCATTTGCCATTTTCTGTTCTCAGAATATATTGAATTTCACTAGAAACTGTGAGTTCAATAGTACTCATCACATAACAGCGGGCAAAAAAAAGACAATCAATAAGATTATCTTAAAAAACATTCAACATTATCAATAACAATCTAAGAAATAGAAATAAAACATATCTTAAATGTTTTTTTCTAAGAGCAATTTCTTACGTAAATATGATACATCTCAAACAATCATAAAATAGCAAAGCGTTATGATTAATTTTTATACACTGTAAATAATGTTACTTACAAATATATGCTGACAAAATATACAACAAAAACTCGTTATTGCTTTCACATACTTTTCCGCACGGCCAAATAGTATGCGTCAAATTCTTACTTTGCAAATTGTTCAATAGTAATCCTGAGCATCTGCCTCCCAGCCTTCTGATCCAAAACCACCGACATCATTTGCTCCGTCCGCCAGTGCTCATCCCTCAACCCGACGCTATTCAACATCTACATGGCCACCCTCACACAAGTAGCCCACCATCACAATCTCAACAATATCTCCTACGCCAACAACACCCAGCTCATCCTCTTCCTCACCAAGAAGCCACATACCACCAAAAGCAACCTCCACGACACAATGAAGGACGTCACCAACTACATAAAGAGCAGCTCTCTAAACATGAACTTGCACAAAATGAAGGTACTCATCCTCATACCCACCCCCTTAGCCTCGGACGAATCCTGCTAGCTGACTACACTGTGGACAGTACAACACCTGCCAACCATGTCCACAACATTGGATTCATCCTCAACTCCTCGCTCTCCATGTGTAAGCAAGTCTACACCATCTCCTCGTACTGGTATAACACACTCCACATACTCCGCAACATTTACAAGTGGATCCTAACCAAAAGAAAAAGAACAGTGACACAGGCCCTCATCATCAGCAGACTACACTGTGACAAAACACTCTACAAAGGAATTCCAGCCAAACACCTGCAACAACTACAACAAATCCAAAACACCTCCACCTGAGTGATCATCAATGTCCCCTGCTACAGTCAAATCACCCACCACCTGATACACCTATCAATATCAACAAGACGATCACCTTCAAGCTCCTCACCCTCACTTAAAAATACTCTACAACACCAGACTAATCTACCTTAACAGCAGTAATCCTGAAAGGCCAAATTCTGATCTTAAAATTTTGATTTCAAAATATTAGGTAAGAATTTGGTAACTCTTTAGGCAAACGTTACTTAAAAACTAATTGACTTTCATTACAATGTATCCAACCTTTCAGACATTTTAAATAAACAGTGTAATGTTCAGATGTTGTAGAAAGTCCATCATGAAAAATAATTGCAACACCTACAAAAGTTCTTCCTGATATTGAAACTTGACCAGCTACAAACATTTTAATTAAAGTTTCCAATTTTCTTCCATCAGCTCTACAACGTTACAGTATTAAAATTACATACTGTCCATATCTTTGTATAAATAATGTTGATGACATTTCTGATTTACATTGGCTACAGTCCATGTTTTGACTTGCTCCTCTAATTAGATTGTTAAAAGACACTGATTCACAGTCAGGTAAAGTCAAATATATGAATCTTTCAGTATCTATGTTATTGCTACATGTAAACAAACAATGTTGACAGTCATGTTGCCATTTATAAGAAAGGCCAAAAAGGTTTTCAATATCTATACCTTCATCTTCCAATACACCAAGCATAAACATAAAAAATTCCTGAAAATCTTGCTGAATATTCTGCGTAAATTGACTAGAACCAGAACATATGTCCACAACATTTCGAATATCAGAAACACTTTGTATTTTACTTTTATCACTAGTACATTTCTCATAAACAGAATACAACAATGAACAAAATCTTCTGTCCCGATTTTCAACAATTTGCTGTTGCAAACTTTCAAGAACAAAAACAACATTAACAACTACATTATCATAGCAGTTGATACCACATCTAATTTCAAACAGATAACCAACATTCTCTTCAACACTGTCCTTTTTTCTTTTTGCTTGCGGGCGCAACTTCATCTTGTTTTTTTTCTTTCTCTACATTTTCACTACAGATATCCTCAAATATTATTTTTCTACCTACCACATGCTTTTCAAATACTGGATATTGACCTAAATTAGGTGCATATTCTCTTCTTAACCTATTATACTCTCTCACACAATTTACATCTGCACTAACATTTGTCTCATCAAAATCAATCAAGTACAATCCAGATAAAGTTCTGACTACAAATACATATGCAATTTACTACATTATTTCTACCACTATTACATCACAAAAAACTAACACCACTATTACATCACAAAAAACTAACACAATAAAACAACAAAGACGCACAAGGGGCTTGTAAATCGACCCAGACTACATACAGAGGGAGCGAAACGAGAAAGACGACAGAACAGGGAGTATCAAGAAAAAAATGACATATGAAGAGAAAGGGAAGAAAATAAGGAGTGAGAAGGAATAAGAGGAGAAACAGGAAAATATAAAGACAAAGAAGGGTAATATGACCACAGAGGACAATATAAGAAAAAGACGGTAGTACCAAGAGAGAGAGAAAGGAGTAAGAGGAGAGAGAGGGGAGTATAAAAAGAGAGACTAGAAAATATGGAAAAATTGACAAACATAGGCCATTTTATCAAGAAAGGACGACCCATTATCGCCGCTTTTATTGGCAGGAAACTGCTGCTAAAGCGGCATATAATGGGCTTTATAATATAGCCTTGTGAATTCCCAAAGAAGCCCGGTTAACACCATAACCTGGGCTTCTATATGAATTCACAAGGGCATATTATCAAACCCATTATCGCCGCTTTAGTGGCAGTTTTCTGCCGATAAAAGTGGCGATAATGCATTGCCCTTTCTTGATAATATGGCCCATAATTCCTTAATGTATACAGACGCACAATGTGATATTAAACAAAAAACATAACTGCATGCATTATAGCAAAACACATTTAACAAGGGACCAATATAGTGGCATATTATCAAGACGGGCGATAAAATTATCGATGTTTTATCGGCAGAAAACTGCAGATAAAGCGGCAATAATGGGCTTGATAATATGCTTGATGGAATTCCAATCGAAGCCCATGTTAGATGTCCTTCACATCTAACATCAATCAATCAATCAATCACATAATTTGTATAGCGCACTGCTCACCTGGAGGGGTCTCAAGGTGCTGGGGGGGGCCAGTCACTGCTTGAAAAGCCAGGTCTTGAGTTGCTTCCTGAAGGAGAGATGGTCCTGGGTCATCCGTAGGTGGGTGGGGAGGGAGTTCCATGTCTTGGCCGCCAGGTAGGAGAAGGAACTTCCTCCGGCGGTGGCTCTGCGAATGCGTGGAATGGCGGCGAAGGCAAGGCTGGTCGATCGTAGCTGGCGGGTGGGCGTGTAGAAAGTCAGGCGGTTGTTGAGGTACTTGGGGCCCAGGTCGTAGAGGGCCTTGTGTGAGTGATTGAGGAGTCTGAACGTGATTCTCTTGCTGATGGGGATCCAGTGCAGGTCTCTCAGGTGGACGGAGATGTGGTTGTGTCGGGGGATGGCCAGGATGAGTCGTGCGGAGGCGTTCTGTATGCGCTGGAGTCTTTTCTGTAGTTTGGCTGTGGTTCCTGCGTAGAGGGTGTTCCCGTAGTCCAGTCGGCTGATGACGAGTGCCTGGGTGACCGTCTCCCTGGTTTTGTTGGGGATCCATCGGAAGATCTTGCGGAGAATGCGCAGGGTATTGAAGCACGATGATGAAACAAGGTTGACTTGTCTGGTCATCGAGAGGGAGGAGTCCAGGATTAGGCATGGGCGGAAAATCCGTTCCGCTCGCGGATTTTGCGGATTTTCGGGAAATCCGCAATCCGCGAGATTTGCGAATTTCCTGCAAAATCCGCAAATCCGCGAGCAGCGGATTTTGCTCGCACTGCTCGCACTGTTCGCGTGAGTTCGCGCCCCGCGAATAAGTGCGAAATTGCAGAAATACGATCTAAGCAAAACTGAAAGTAACTACTTACCAGGTTCAAAAGTTCAGGCACATCATTAGTAGCCATTTCCTGTAGTGCTTCCTGACGGGCCCCTCCAGAGTTCAGTTGCCAGTTGAAACTATTATGTGACCCTGCTCTGAACCTCAGAATAGTTACACATATGCCACAAAGGTCATGAATTACAGCTAAGGGAGACAAGCAGGAGCCAGGCTGGAAGTTAAAATCCATTAATCAGCCCCTAATTCATTATTGTCAGTTGGGGCAGGGCAGGTGTTGTAACTAATTTTGCAACAATGAAAGCACTTAGCAAGTGCAAAAGATCACTAATCAGGGCGCACTAAGGAAGCAGGTGCCAGCTAAAAAAATATTCTGTGACACATTAATCAGCCCCAAATTAATTCAGGTCACTTGAGGCAGGGAAGGTGTGCTTTGCTTTGCCGAAAATAATGTACACTGGACAACCAGAGGGTGTGGGGATGAAACAGAGGGTGGCATGGGTGGGCCAGAGGGTGGCATGAGTAGTCAGAGAGTGGCAGTGGTGACAGAGAGTGGCAGTGATGAAGAAGAGTGTCCCAAACAGGTTGGACACGTAGAAACAACAAGTTCGCAAAACTTGCGACCCGACAGGTAAGTTCGCAAATTGCGAAATTGTAAAAACCCTCGCGAACTGGCAGAAACACGGGCGAACACAAAAAAAAATAAAAATACGCAAATTCGCGGGAATTCGCGGATTTTGCGGATTGCGAATCCGCAAATCCGCAAAATTCGCGAACGCGAGATCCGCAAAATTCGCTCATGCTTATCCAGGATGAAGCCCAGGTTACGTGCGTGGTCCGTTGGCTTGGGAGTGGTACCCAGGGCAGGGGGCCACCAGGAGATGTCCCAGGCGGAGGGCGATGATCCCAGGATGAGGACTTCCGTCTTGTCTGAGTTAAGTTTCAAGCGGCTGTTCTTCATCCACTCGGCGACGTCTTTCATCCCTTTGTATAGGCTGGCTCTGGCGGTGACGGGGTCGTTGGTGAGGGAGAGGATCAGCTGGGTGTCGTCAGCATAGGAAATGATGTTGAGGTTGTGTTGTCGTGCGATGGCTGCAAGAGGTCTCATGTAGACATTGAAGAGGGTTGGGCTGAGTGAAGATCCTTGTGGTACGCCCCAGAAGACTTCGGTGGCCTCGGATCTGAATGGGGGAGGCGGACTCTCTGGGTTCTTCCGGCGAGGAACGAGAGGATCCACTCCAGTGCCTTCTCTTGGATTCCGATATTGCTAAGGCGCTGTGCTAGGGTGCGGTGGCAGACAGTGTCAAACGCTGCAGAGAGATCCAGGAGGATGAGGGCCACTGTTTCCCCGTTGTCGAGCAGGGATCTGATGTTATCAGTGGCTGCGATGAGGGCGGTCTCGGTGCTGTGGTTGGCTCGGAAACCAGACTGCGAGGGGTCGAGGGATCCGTTCGTCTTGAGGAAGGCGGCAACTGTCTGTTGACGGTCTTCTCAATGACTTTGGCAGGAAAAGGGAGGAGCGAGATTGGGCTGATGTTCTTGAGGTCGATGGGGTCCGCTGTCGGTTTCTTCAGGAGGGCGCTGAGCTCGGCATGCTTCCAGCTCTCCGGGAAGGTGGCGGTGTTGAAGGAGATTTTGATGATGTCCCGGAGTTGGGGTGCGATGATGGAGTCGGCCTTGTTGAAGACGTGGTGGGGGCAAGGGTCGGTTGGGGATCCGGAGTGGATGGTGTTCATCGTGCAGGTGGTGTCTTCGGTGCTGACCGGGGTCCAGGTGCTGAGGGTGGTGGTGGGGGGCGCTGGTTCGGTAGTTGGGTGCGGGGTAGGTGCACCGAAGCTGTTGTGTATGTCGGTGATCTTGCGGTGGAAGAAGGGGCTCTGATTGGAATTCCATAGAACATATTATCAAGCCCATTATCGCCGCTTTATCAGCAGTTTTCTGCCAACAAAGCAGCGATAATTTTATCACCTGTCTTGATAATATGCCCCATAATTTCTTAATGTACAAACATGCACCACATATATTCCCATACAACTTATCAACTCACCTTTCAAATTGATGTGTAGATTAAGAAGAATGCCACTCACACAGTACATATTCTTATACAGGATCTCTCTAGTTCAGTGTTTGCAGCAGAACCACAAAATTGAACATTTTCCCTCTCATTTTACACATACATACATATAAACAACCAATTAAAATCTTTCACACATGAATTCAAAATGAAACACACATTTCTATTGCTTTAACATTTCAAACCTTTCCAACTGACATAACTTTCCACCCTACCCCCAACAAATCATGCAAAAGTCAACTGCCAACAGAGGTCAAAAGTTCAGCACTGTATAAAACACTGCTCCTCAAAAAATGTAGATTATGCATCAGCACTTACTTATCAGTACCAATAAAGAGACAAGGTCTCATTACAAGCAACCAACATATAAACTTGATTTATGTATTTAATGTACATATTAAGGGAAGACATTATCTGAGATAATCATGAAACTAGTTTTTTTTACTTATAATAAGCATTTATTACTTTAAAAAACAATTACGCAAATCGCTGAAGTACATCATTCGCACTCGCATCGTAAGAGCACCGTAAAGGCACCGTAGTCGTACGCAAAGGCATCTGACTTAAAAAGAAGAGATTAGATTGCTTCATAACATTTCCTATGCCAACTCTTGAAAGACCCCTCCTATTTAAACCATTCTACTTTGACTTTGTAAGAAGAAGTATCCCTTCTCTGAAGCCTGTCAAATTAGAATGATTACAACACCTATGGACTCATCTTTCAGCCACTTCTCTAATGGAGAATTTACTGAAGGGGAAAAAAAGGTCAATGCACCTCTTGTGACCTGTAAAATTTGCCAAACTACACTTTCCAGGAGCAATCCTGCAAAAAAATATTCTTTTGGCAGTGCAAGTATAGTACAGCACGTGAAGACCTTGCACCCCAACAATTTTGCAAGAGCTGCAACACTGAGGTTGCAAGAGGACCGACCTGCTGCTGTAGCAAGTACATCAAGTGCACCACCTGTGGAAAGCAGTCCACAACCACACATCGAACATGATTTTAAAATCCTCTGCATTTATTGTGACAAACTTTTATGTTAAGGGGAACAGTTCATCGACCTCATAAAACGCAGGAAGGGTAAGCATCGCTCTCATTGTCATTACTTTTTTTTCACATTCCATTTTGTTCCTGTTGGACACTTTTTGGGTTCCTATTCTATTTTTTTAGCTTTAAAAAAAAAATGTTCAAAAAATACAAAAAAATAGAAAGCTGAAAATGCAAAAAAACTGTACTTTTTAGAACTACATACACTGCTCAAAGAAAGAACTATATTTCAATGTTAGTCTGTAAAAGTTTGTCAGAATGAATGTGTAGTAAATGAATGAATAAATACATTACTACTGTATGTGAATGTGAAACTGTACAACTATAAGGAAGTGCTACAGCATAAATCTATAAGGTATGTATAGTTTAGTGTAGTACTTCCGAAACACTTGAATGCAACATATCCACATAATATGTTACAAGTCTATGCTTCAAATTACACTGCTAGTGAAACTACCTGGTTGAATTTGTATGTGTTAGGAACGGATTTACAACGCCCTTGTGCCTTTTTTACACATCTGTTGCGTCACTTTCGTGATGCAGCGGTGATGCAAAAGATGTACCATAGTGTGTGGTATTCACAATGACATGCATATGAAAGGTGCATCACATTCCAAAACCCTGCACCAGAAGGAGGCTTTCCTGCGCAGAGGGGAGGGAGGGGGGAGGTGTTCTGGTGCAGAAACGCCTCCTAAAAATGACAAGTGAAATCTATAGGATTTCATTCAGTCACTTTTATGCTTATGCTGTATCAAAACCCTGCATCTGCTTGAAACAGGTGTAAGGATTGACACAGCATTGTAAGCATAGGGCCTCAAGAGCATTGCTGGATCTGCATTATGTTTCCAATGCAAGTCAAGCAATGTGCCTCCTTCACAACACAAATACATCACATATCTGTACCGTTTATGTCTCATAATACGCCACATTGTAAATACAGTGCATCCATAGAGGTGCTGTCACAGTGCACAATAACTGGCATATCTCTGGGGATGTACCACTTATTGTACATCTGCTGATTACTGTTTGAATGTAGTGAATGGATTACTACACACTGATTAATGAGTCACTACAAAACTATAGTAGGAATGACAGAGTGGTTCATGCAAGTTTAAGGATAAAGACTGGGGAATTGAACATATAAAAGATAGATTTGCAGGTGCATACAACAGTGCATGCATAGTCTATAGAAGATTCAAGCAGTCCATGCCATAAGGCCCACTTTGCACCAACAGTGCTTAGGTACTGACTGAATTATTACAATTCAACAAGCAGAGTGTGTGGCTGAATGCATAGCAGCTTTACTTTTACAACAATGCATAGATAAACACATACTACTATATGGTTCACTACAATACTGAAACAGTAGTATGATAGTGTTTGCTGGAAGTGTAAGGATACACATTGAGGAATTGAAGGTACAAAAGATAAGTTTGCAGGTGCATAGAACAGTGCAGGCACAGTCTATAGAGATTTGAAACAGTCTATGGGCTTAGGCCCGTTTTAATCCATGAATATCTAGATAGTGAGTGCATCATTACAGTTCTGCAAAGAAATTTCCTCACTAAATTTATAACAGCTTCAGTTTTACCACAGTACAATGGAA
Source organism: Lissotriton vulgaris (assembly GCF_964263255.1). Taxonomy (NCBI): domain Eukaryota; kingdom Metazoa; phylum Chordata; class Amphibia; order Caudata; family Salamandridae; genus Lissotriton; species Lissotriton vulgaris. Next base: position 1,866,250,008 of record NC_141685.1, on the reverse strand, counting down.
AATAATATACTGCTGACTGGCTCACTACAATTCTAAAACAGCACTGTCAGAGTGTTTGGTGCAAGTCTAAGGATACAGACTGGAGAATTGAAGGAATAAAACACAAGTTTGCAGGTGCATAGAAGACTGCATGTATACTTCATAGGGGTAATTAGCAATCCATACCCTCAGACCGACTTTGCATATTTGAAATCAATACAAACATGTAAAGAATGTATAACTGAATCTATAAGTGCTTCACTTTTAGTACAATGAATACATTAGTAGATAGTGCTCAAACCTTTATTATTTTTAAACAATAAATGTATTCTTCTAACATCTCATAATTTAAAATAGGTTCATCAGGTATTTCATACACATCGATTCCCTCGTTAGCAGTTTCGGAATTAATTTGTTCGAAAATTTCAATATAATTTAATGCTTCCAGAAAATCTGCATCAAATCTTTTGTCTTCGAAATCATAACTCATGTCTGCAGCACTAATTTTCCCTTCTTCACTCTCATTGCCTGTGACAGATACGATTAGCTATTCAAATACACTCAAGGTAATATCCAAAATCTCCTCAGTATGAGGCTGTTCTCTTTCCATATTTTTCCTTTATGTTGTTGCTCCTTGTATAAAAATATTAACAGTTCGTTTTATCAGTTTTCGTAATGTATAATAAAAAACTAGTGTTTTCACCTATTTTGGCCGACAAAAAAATATTATATGAATGCCATAGTCTAATAACAGTCCATTAGTAGAGTTTTACTCCTTTACGAAGTTATATAAATATAATTACTTATAAGGATATCCTGTTTGTAGGTTTTCTTAAATTTTGAAAGCAGTCACTCCTTATGACTATAGGAAAAGCCTCAGGCTGTTATAGTAAAATACAGTGCTAAAAAATGTATAATTTGTCTATTCACCTTACCCATTCCAAAATACTGAATCTGTTTATTAGTAAAATGCAAGAGATTCTATTGATTGTCCAGAATAACACTGTGTATCTGTCTATATTTAGATATCATTATCACACTACTTTTTGAATACTTCATGCGTTTTCACACAAATAAACTCTTAAAGACCTATTCAGTACTCACCTTTTAACATATTTAGAAAGTAGTAATTCCTTATGTAAGTCGAAAATACTCACAACAACAGGTATAGAACACTGGTACTGTCAGGAACAGTAAGCCCAGAAACTCTTACCGAATACTTGCACAGGAACAGATGACGCAACTTCCCAATCCCTCCAGGATCCTCCAGAGACCAAACTTTTTAATCTAATCTCTAAAAAAAAACACGGGAGAAGGCGGATGGGAAAAAATAATAAAGAAGAAGAGACTGGCTCGCGACCTCTGCACTTCCTCCTTGGCGCCTTCTCCCTGGCGGTCTTGTTTTATTCACAGACAATCCCTTGACATGGATACATAACGGAAACTAACAAAGAACTAACAAAGAACAATTATTTAATAACCAACCCTACTCTATCTCTATTCCTTATCTATAATTTAGTCTAACGCTACTAATTACCTACCCCTTGGTCTTTCCAAGTACCCTCTCCTCTACTGTTTATCTGCAACCTTGTAGCTTGCCGTTCTTTATTTTTCTCACTGCCGATAACCTATAATTACATAACATTCATTAACCTAGGCCTCTGAGTTTGTCTAATTTTTATACTATTAATTTCCTTGTGTTCTACTACCAACCTTTCTTTATGCAGTTGCTTGTTATCTATTCTGTCAATCCTTGAATATCTTGTATTTTTCAGTAATGTTCCTTCTTAATTCTAGTTGTAGGCACGATAACTAAGGTAAGTTTAACCGGGAACCTTCTCTAACTCTCTCAGAAATATTTGTGCTTTATCTTCAGGAATATCTATGGAGCAATTGAAAACGGATCTGAACTCGGTAACGTCTTAGGAGAAGTGCGCACTCGTTAGGGAGTGCGCCCCTCACCAAGTATTCCCCACAGGTGTGTGGTAAATGACTAGACAGCCGCAGCGTCTTTCCTCGAGATGGCCATCTTTGAATTCCTCTGTTGCACTAAAGCACTCCGAGTCTGTTTCCTTGCAGATTCTTCATCTCTCCTGCACCAGCTAGGGTGTAGATAAGTCATTGCCGTATCCACTGATTAATTAGGGGTTCTGACAGGAACACTCAGTATATAATTTTTTTAATGTCTTTTAAAAATACAAACCATCTTTACACACTTATGTTCTCCAATCCTTGTTTTGTTACTTCAGCTCGGTTGAAGCACATTCCATCGACCATTTTTAACAGTTATTTGTACTTACCTTAAGAATAATAAATAATACAAAAATTATATATTATAAAATTACCATCTGTGGAAGACACACAAAAATACAGTTACAATATATCTTAAACAATACAAAATAATTTGTAAAGTATTGCATTTGCCATTTTCTGTTCTCAGAATATATTGAATTTCACTAGAAACTGTGAGTTCAATAGTACTCATCACATAACAGCGGGCAAAAAAAAGACAATCAATAAGATTATCTTAAAAAACAGTCAACATTCTCAATAACAATCTAAGAAATAGAAATAAAACATATCTTAAATGTTTTTTTCTAAGAGCAATTTCTTACGTAAATATGATACATCTCAAACAATCATAAAATAACAAAGCATTATGATTAATTTTTATACACTGTAAATAATGTTACTTACAGATATATGCTGACAAAATATACAACAAAAACTCGTTATTGCTTTCACATACTTTTCCGCACGGCCAAATAGTATGCGTCAAATTCTTACTTTGCAAATTGTTCAATAGTAATCCTGAGCATCTGCCTCCCAGCCTTCTGATCCAAAACCACCGACATCATTTGCTCCGTCCGCCAGTGCTCATCCCTCAACCCGACGCTATTCAACATCTACATGGCCACCCTCACACAAGTAGCCCACCATCACAATCTCAACAATATCTCCTACGCCAACAACACCCAGCTCATCCTCTTCCTCACCAAGAAGCCACATACCACCAAAAGCAACCTCCACGACACAATGAAGGACGTCACCAACTACATAAAGAGCAGCTCTCTAAACATGAACTTGCACAAAATGAAGGTACTCATCCTCATACCCACCCCCTTAGCCTCGGACGAATCCTGCTAGCTGACTACACTGTGGACAGTACAACACCTGCCAACCATGTCCACAACATTGGATTCATCCTCAACTCCTCGCTCTCCATGTGTAAGCAAGTCTACACCATCTCCTCGTACTGGTATAACACACTCCACATACTCCGCAACATTTACAAGTGGATCCTAACCAAAAGAAAAAGAACAGTGACACAGGCCCTCATCATCAGCAGACTACACTGTGACAAAACACTCTACAAAGGAATTCCAGCCAAACACCTGCAACAACTACAACAAATCCAAAACACCTCCACCTGAGTGATCATCAATGTCCCCTGCTGCAGTCAAATCACCCACCACCTGATACACCTATCAATATCAACAAGACGATCACCTTCAAGCTCCTCACCCTCACTTAAAAATACTCTACAACACCAGACTAATCTACCTTAACAGCAGTAATCCTGAAAGGCCAAATTCTGATCTTAAAATTTTGATTTCAAAATATTAGGTATGAATTTGGTAACTCTTTAGGCAAACGTTACTTAAAAACTAATTGACTTTCATTACAATGTATCCAACCTTTCAGACATTTTAAATAAACAGTGTAATGTTCAGATGTTGTAGAAAGTCCATCATGAAAAATAATTGCAACACCTACAAAAGTTATTCCTGATATTGAAACTTGACCAGCTACAAACATTTTAATTAAAGTTTCCAATTTTCTTCCATCAGCTCTACAACGTTACAGTATTAAAATTACATACTGTCCATATCTTTGTATAAATAATGTTGATGACATTTCTGATTTACATTGGCTACAGTCCATGTTTTGACTTGCTCCTCTAATTAGATTGTTAAAAGACACTGATTCACAGTCAGGTAAAGTCAAATATATGAATCTTTCAGTATCTATGTTATTGCTACATGTAAACAAACAATTTTGACAGTCATGTTGCCATTTATAAGAAAGGCCAAAAAGGTTTTCTATATCTATACCTTCATCTTCCAGTACACCAAGCATAAACATAAAAAATTCCTGACAATCTTGCTTTATATTCTGCGTAAATTGACTAGAACCAGAACATATGTCCACAACATTTCGAATATCAGAAACACTTTGTATTTTACTTTTATCACTAGTACATCTCTCATAAACAGAATACAACAATGAACAAAATCTTCTGTCCCGATTTTCAACAATTTGCTGTTGCAAACTTTCAAGAACAAAAACAACATTAACAACTACATTATCATAGCAGTTGATACCACATCTAATTTCAAACAGATAACCAACATTCTCTTCAACACTGTCCTTTTTTCTTTTTGCTTGCGGGCGCAACTTCATTTTGTTTTTTTTCTTTCTCTACATTTTCACTACAGATATCCTCAAATCTTATTTTTCTACCTACCACATGCTTTTCAAATACTGGATATTGACCTAAATTAGGTGCATATTCTCTTCTTAACCTATAATACTCTCTCACACAATTTACATCTGCACTAACATTTGTCTCATCAAAATCAAATACATATGCAATTTACTACATTATTTCTACCACTATTACATCACAATAAAACAACAAAGACGCACAAGGGGCTTGTAAATCGACCCAGACTACATACAGAGGGAGCGAAACGAGAAAGACGACAGAACAGGGAGTATCAAGAAAAAAATGACATATGAAGAGAAAGGGAAGAAAATAAGGAGTGAGAAGGAATAAGAGGAGAAACAGGAAAATATAAAGACAAAGAAGGGTAATATGACCACAGAGGACAATATAAGAAAAAGACGGTAGTACCAAGAGAGAGAGAAAGGAGTAAGAGGAGAGAGAGGGGAGTATAAAAAGAGAGACTAGAAAATATGGAAAAATGGACAAATATAGGCCATTTTATCAAGAAAGGACGACCCATTATCGCCGCTTTTATTGGCAGGAAACTGCTGCTAAAGCGGCGATAATGGGCTTTATAATATAGCCATATGAATTCCCATAGAAGCCCGGTTAACACCATAACCTGGGCTTCTATATGAATTCACAAGGGCATATTATCAAACCCATTATCGCCGCTTTAGTGGCAGTTTTCTGCCGATAAAAGTGGCGATAATGCATTGCCCTTTCTTGATAATATGGCCCATAATTCCTTAATGTATACAGACGCACAATGTGATATTAAACAAAAAACATAACTGCATGCATTATAGCAAAACACATTTAACAAGGGACCAATATAGTGGCATATTATCAAGACGGGCGATAAAATTATCGATGTTTTATCTGCAGAAAACTGCCGATAAAGCGGCAATAATGGGCTTGATAATATGCTTGATGGAATTCCAATCGAAGCCCATGTTAGATGTCCTTCACATCTAACATCAATCAATCAATCAATCACATAATTTGTATAGCGCACTGCTCACCTGGAGGGGTCTCAAGGTGCTGGGGGGGGGCTGTCACTGCTTGAAAAGCCAGGTCTTGAGTTGCTTCCTGAAGGAGAGATGGTCCTGGGTCATCCGTAGGTGAGTGGGGAGGGAGTTCCATGTCTTGGCCGCCAGGTAGGAGAAGGAACTTCCTCCGGCGGTGGCTCTGCGAATGCGTGGAATGGCGGCGAAGGCGAGGCTGGTCGATCGTAGCTGGCGGGTGGGCGTGTAGAAAGTCAGGCGGTTGTTGAGGTACTTGGGGCCCAGGTCGTAGAGGGCCTTGTGTGAGTGATTGAGGAGTCTGAACGTGATTCTCTTGCTGATGGGGATCCAGTGCAGGTCTCTCAGGTGGACGGAGATGTGGTTGTGTCGGGGGATGGCCAGGATGAGTCGTGCGGAGGCGTTCTGTATGCGCTGGAGTCTTTTCTGTAGTTTGGCTGTGGTTCCTGCGTAGAGGGTGTTCCCGTAGTCCAGTCGGCTGATGACGAGTGCCTGGGTGACCGTCTCCCTGGTTTTGTTGGGGATCCATCGGAAGATCTTGCGGAGAATGCGCAGGGTATTGAAGCACGATGATGAAACAGCGTTGACTTGTCTGGTCATCGAGAGGGAGGAGTCCAGGATGAAGCCCAGGTTACGTGCGTGGTCCGTTGGCTTGGGAGTGGTACCCAGGGCAGGGGGCCACCAGGAGATGTCCCAGGCGGAGGGCAATGATCCCAGGATGAGGACTTCCATCTTGTCTGAGTTAAGTTTCAGGCTGCTGTTCTTCATCCACTCGGCGACGTCTTTCATCCCTTTGTATAGGCTGGCTCTGGCGGTGACGGGGTCGTTGGTGAGGGAGAGGATCAGCTGGGTGTCGTCAGCATAGGAAATGATGTTGAGGTTGTGTTGTCGTGCGATGGCTGCAAGAGGTCTCATGTAGACATTGAAGAGGGTTGGGCTGAGTGAAGATCCTTGTGGTACGCCCCAGAAGACTTCGGTGGCCTCGGATATGAATGGGGGAGGCGGACTCTCTGGGTTCTTCCGGCGAGGAACGAGAGGATCCACTCCAGTGCCTTCTCTTGGATTCCGATATTGCTAAGGCGCTGTGCTAGGGTGCGGTGGCAGACAGTGTCAAACGCTGCAGAGAGGTCCAGGAGGATGAGGGCCACTGTTTCCCCGTTGTCGAGCAGGGATCTGATGTTATCAGTGGCTGCGATCAGGGCGGTCCCGGTGCTGTGGTTGGCTCGGAAACCAGACTGCGAGGGGTCGAGGGATCCGTTCGTCTTGAGGAAGGCGGCAACTGTCTGTTGATGGTCTTCTCAATGACTTTGGCAGGAAAGGGAGGAGCGAGATTGGGCTGATGTTCTTGAGGTCGGTGGGGTCCGCTGTCGGTTTCTTCAGGAGGGCGCTGAGCTCGGCATGCTTCCAGCTCTCCGGGAAGGTGGCGGTGTTGAAGGAGATTTTGATGATGTCCCGGAGTTGGGGTGCGATGATGGAGTCGGCCTTGTTGAAGACGTGGTGGGGGCAAGGGTCGGTTGGGGATCCGGAGTGGATGGTGTTCATTTTGCAGGTGGTGTCTTCGGTGCTGACCGGGGTCCAGGTGCTGAGGGTGGTGGTGGGGGGCGCTGGTTCGGTAGTTGGGTGCGGGGTAGGTGCACCGAAGCTGTTGTGTATGTCGGTGATCTTGCGGTGGAAGAAGGGGCTCTGATTGGAATTCCATAGAACATATTATCAAGCCCATTATCGCCGCTTTATCAGCAGTTTTCTGCCAACAAAGCAGCGATAATTTTATCACCTGTCTTGATAATATGCCCCATAATTTCTTAATGTACAAACATGCACCACATATATTCCCATACAACTTATCAACTCACCTTTCAAATTGATGTGTAGATTAAGAAGAATGCCACTCACACAGTACATATTCTTATACAGGATCTCTCTAGTTCAGTGTTTGCAGCAGAACCACAAAATTGAACATTTTCCCTCTCATTTTACACATACATACATATAAACAACCAATTAAAATCTTTCACACATTAATTCAAAATGAAACACACATTTCTATTGCTTTAACATTTCAAACCTTTCCAACTGACATAACTTTCCACCCTACCCCCAACAAATCATGCAAAAGTCAACTGCCAACAGAGGTCAAAAGTTCAGCACTGTATAAAACACTGCTCCTCAAAAAATGTAGACTATGCATCAGCACTTACTTATCAGTACCAATAAAGAGAAAAGGTCTCATTACAAGCAACCAACATATAAACTTGATAGATATCTGTGAAATATATATTTTTAAATGATTTTTTCTTGCTTACGTACGCTTATGAAACGACTTTCAGAATTCGCAGAGTACGCGTACACTAAATATACCATAAAAAAAACAAAGTAGCATCTATCACTAATTTTTTACAATCCCCGTGAACCCCATCCCCCGTGGCTCAACTATAACGTTCAGGACCGTTGGGGGAGCCCTGAAACACCCACGGTCCCAGCCGGCTCCCTGCGTCCTTCGGGGGCCGGCATTGCTTTTTGTCGGAGAGACCATTTACATGCTGCTCTATCAGACGAAAAGCAATATGCTTTCCTACTTGAAAGAGAACTCTCAGGAATTCCTATATCAAATAGCAAACTTTTTCTGTCAACCTACAAACTCAATCTACACACACATGTACAAATAAATAAAAAAATCACATTTATTCCCACATTAAATCAAAACTAAACACACTTTTGTATTGCTTGAACTTTTTCACCCTTTCCAAATGACAAAAGTTTCAACCCTTCCCCCTTTCTACAATCTGCCAGTTTCCATAGAAACACTTCAGGGAACACCTAACTCAGCACACAGGTGAAAAGTTCATCATACATTGTTGCAAATTAAAACACCAAGTGTGCTTGACTTGAGAATATACCATCTTATCTTATGTAACGTTCTTTTCTATCAGTTTTTCTTAACCCAAAAAAATCAGGCTTTTAAAAAACAGAAACATGCATCCTAGCTTAGTGTAGAATGTTCTTGAACAACCAATCATTTCTTTTCTTTTTTCAAAACTGCATGTTGTCCACCATTGTAGAAAAATCTTACTTTTCAAACTGCCATTTCATTTATAGAGACCTTCAGAGTGCATCCAGACCTCTCTTTAAGATGTTTACAGTGTGGATTGTGGGACACAGCTATATTTTCTGGAGCCAAAGGTACACACAACAGAATAGAATTCACAAAGACCTCCGTTTACCAAATGTAGATATTAAATGGATTGGACAGAGAGGATTAAAGTGGCACCAATTGATGCCATTTATGAAATCCTTTTTACATCTCCAACACCCTAACCTCATAATTATGCACTGTGGTGGCAATGACCTAGGCACTTTGACAGGGGTAGGTCTGGAAATGCTTATGAAGGACACCTTTGCACAATTCATGACACATTTCCCCAAAACTGCCTTTGTCTATTCTAATATATGCCAAAGGCCAAAATGGAAGAGGTCCAACCACTATTGTCCACTGATTGAAAAAGCTAGGAAACATGTGAATAAATCTGTTTCTGCCTTTCTCCGAGACTATAGAATGGGGTCCATATACCACAACAATCTGCTTTTCAATATGCATGACATCCATAGGAGTCTTCCTCTTCAACTGTAGACTCTGTATTGGTACTTACTTGTAGGTACTAAAATCTCACAATAAAGACAAGGGCTCTTTTTAGATCCACCAAACATCTAAACACATACACTTCATAAATATCTGAACAATATTCTTCTTTTTCTTCCTTCAGTACGCTTATGGGACGACTTCAAATCTTCGCACAGCACGTCATCCATATACGTGCTTGGTACGCGTACAATAAATCTACCATAAAAAAATAGCCTTGATCACTAATTTTTTATAATCCCCGAAGACCCTATCCCCTGGGGCTCAAATGTAACGTTGCGGACCATGGAAAGAGCCCCAAGCCTCCACGCTCCCAGCCGGCTCCCCACTTCCTGCGGGAGCCGGCATTGCTTTTCATAACAGAGAGCAGCTTTCAAGCTTGCATTCTACTTTCAAAGATGATTTCAACAGTTATACATTTTATAAAATAATATAGTACTGCACGCTAAAGGAGAAAAGTCAGCACAATTATGATCGAATAGAAAATAGAAGAAAAAAAATACTTCTACACTCAACAAACTCGTAAACAGAGTACACACTTTAATTTAAAAACACCCTACCACAACTAGTTTTTGAAACGCATTATACAATAAAATGCGTCACAAAATAAGCTACATACATGGTGACTGTATCGTAACATCACATAGAAAAAAGAAAGCCACTTTTACGCTACCAGGAAAACACAGCAACAGTACAAGACCAAATTTCCATTGTAGTGATTTCTTAGTTGCAAGTCTAGTTGTCAGATCGGCACACACACTCCCTCATGGCTGGTATACACCCACACCACACCCATTCAGCGTATCCGTCACTACACATGTGACCCTATTTATAAAAAAGACGGAGCGCACATGTTGTACGCCATTTTAGAGTTGCTCCCAAAGCACCGAACAAGGGGCCCACTACTACATGCTTGGCTTCTTTGGTCACTGAGTTAGTGGTGCCCGAAGCACTGAGCGGGTGAAGAACCTGCGATGATGATGATGGGAGCACGAGTATGTCATTAGCCATAGAGATATCAAGACTCGGCACCATATATGAGACTTCTTTGTTGGAGATCGGAACTACATCATGAAGAAGGTGTCTTTTCCACGAAAAGGTGAGCAGTGAGACTTGAGTGCCCATCGGAAAGAGTCACAGGGTTGTAGCTGACTACATACAAAAATGCGACTTACTATTTTAAACGAATGCACTCCTACATAATGTATTAATTTACATGTTTAATTTTTTTTCCCAATAGCAGTAATGTTTTTATAATCGCTGAAGGCTCCGAAATATATTCACAATACAAACAAATCCTAAAAATGTGACAATGAACGTCTATAAAAGCACGATATTATTTACCTCCAAATTAATATAGCAACACTTACCAATCATAAAATCTTTCTTTTAATATCTTTTAGATATACAGCTCCACAACGGATTATGTAACAAGCACGACAGCAATAGCACATGGTGAGCAAAGAAGCTTGTTTCTGAAACAACAACAAGTTATCTGTGAAACGAGATAATGTGTAGTATGCAGCAGGCACGCAAAACACACATTGGGCTAACGGGGCTTCAGCTAGGATGAGATAGCTTCCTTGGCCCACACACAGTCGCACCTGAGTATGTCACAGGTCTTTTAAAGACATTTTTCTTGTTAATGAGGCTTTGATATCCCCCGCTTACAGCGCCTGCAGCTCCCCTCTTCTTTTTACTTGAACTTAAGCCCCCCCCCGAAATTTTTTCTAGCCCCTCCTCCCCGATATTTTTGACTGCGCCTCTGTGTGTGTCTCTCCCACGTTTTAATGTCTTTTTTTTCTCTTTCTCTTTCCTACTCTCCCACATCGTTTCTCTTTCTTTTTTAAAGTTTTGTACGCTGCTATCTCCATTCTACTGTATACAACCTTATCTGAATTGAAATGATTAACTCTCTTGATTACAGTGAAGGCTTCTTCCTCACGTAGAGCACCATCTTTCAATCATGCCAATGGCACTAGGTGACAAAGAATTTTGTTTCTGAAACAACAACAACAACTTATCTGTGAAAGGAGAGAGTGGGTAGTGTGCAACAGCTTGACTGTGCAGAAATGTATAATTACCTCTGAACAGTGACAACAGATAGGTTACAACAGTCTGAGAAACAGATCTACAAGCTTATTGCACCATTTTTGTGTCACTTTTAACATAGGAAAAGTGGCGCAAGCAGCTGGTAAATCTGCGTCTCACTTTTCAAGAAAAAATCTCAACTCCAGAATCTGCTAGACACTTTTAATCTTCTTTGCTCTCTCTTTCTCTCTCTCGCTCTCTGTGACATCATTTCTCTTTCTCTTTTAAAGGTATAGACACTGCTGTCTGCTTTGACGTGTAGAACAACAGTTGAACTCAAGTTGTGAATTCCACTGGCCGCAGTGTTTAAAGAAGGGTAAGCACAGAGGCCTAGATATACAATGCCTTCATTACAATGCATTAGAAATAAGTTGGCATATTGACAATCGTGTTGTGCCACTTTTGTTTCAGTAACGCAGTAGGCGCTTCCATATACACACCACTTGAACGCAGCACTATATCAAAACTGAAATGTACTAGGCACACTACCCACGTAAAACTGTAGTGTTACCTTTATTTGTGAAAGGAGAGAGTGGGTAGTGTGCACCAGATTCACTGTGTTGAAATGTATAATTACCTCCGAGCAGTGACAACAGATAGGTTACAACAGTCTGACAAACAGATCTACAAACTTATTACGCCACTTTTGTGTCACTTTTAACATGGAAAAGTGACGCAACGAGCTTGTAAATCTACGTCTGACTTTTCAAAAAAAAATCTCAACTCCAGACTCTGCAAGACAGTTTTAATGTTGTTTTCTCTCTCTTTCTTTCTCTCTCTAACTCACTGTGACATCATTTCTCTTTCTCTTTTAAACTTATAGACACTGCTGTCTGCTTTTACTTGTAGAACAACAGCAAAAGTGAAGTTGTGAATTCCACTGGCTGTAGTGTTTGGCCGCAGTGTTTATACAACGGTAAGCACAGAGGCCTAGATATACAATGCCTTCATTGCAATGCATTAGAAAGAAGTCGGCATATTTACAATCCCGTTGTGCCACTTTTGTATCAGTAACGCAGTAGGCACTTCCATATACACACCACTAGAACGCGGCACTATAACATAAGTGAAATGTACCAAGCACACTGCACACGTAAAATAGCAGTGTTACCTTGACTTGTAATACTTCAGCTTATTTACTCACATCTACATAATTCTAAACTCTAATTTTTGTTTTTTGTTTTGCAGATTACCAATCGTATGTCTTTTGGAGTCCACTTCACAATTTGATTATAATATTGTTTTTTTAAAGTTATTTTTCTAGTTGTTTATAATATACTTATCATTAATTTTCATATACAGTCATTGTTTTAATAAAACATAATTAAAAAAACTGCATACTTCTTTTTGTTTGTGGGGGGCGGTGACGGTCCATAATAAAAATATTATTTATAATGTTGAAGTACTATATTAAGATATTCAAGAGTAGAATTGAAAAGTACTGAGTTATATTTTCTATGGATAGACTACAACATGGTAAAGAAATCAAAGTAATGCGAAACAATGTGTACCACATTTACAAACCTCTTGCGACATTGTCAGATGCAAACCTACACCCCTACAAAATTAAATGTGTGGGCCTCAATGACGCCCCTCACACCACAGAAACAATCACACCACAAAGATTTCTATATTGTGTGAGAGGGGCTGCGTGCCCTCCACCTGGTGCCCTGGAGTGTGCCACACCCATACCCTGTTGCTGTAGTGTCCTGGGAGAAAACAGTCATTACAACTGGGTCATAACCACACGTGATCGACCACAAAGCCATTAGCGCGCATATGGCTTTACCATGCATGCCTTTACCACGCATGCTCTTACAACTAGTAAAAATTTACCACGCATAATAAACACATACTCATAATAATGTCTTTGTGTTGACAAACACGCGTTGTAATGGCTGTGGCTTACGTGCTTCAAATTAGTTTTTAGGTATACATGTGACCAAGTCTGATAACATCAGAGGCCAAGGACAAACACCGTGATGTCTGTGGCAGGAAATCTCATCGATCACAGAGAAGATAAGCGGAGGATAAAACAAAAGTAACAGACATAATAAAAATAACGGTGGAAAACTACTAAAATGGTGGTGCACGGAGTATGTAATCAACGTTTGGCACCTCAATACTACATTTCAAATAAATATAGATACAATATGTTTATTAATATATTACAAAAGTATAGCAGCGGATGACACACACAGCCCGGGAAAAGAAAGCGGCAAATTTAATACCTGAAATGAGGAGAGGATTGCTTGACAAACTTGAAGAAAAAGAAAAAAACGTGTGCTTGAAAACGAGGCTGCGCATGCGTAGAGAGTACAACTGGTGCACAACAAAACGGAAAGTTTTACATGCTATCATAGAAATATAGCTCTTTTTTTTACCACTAAACTTAGTTCTCAAAAAGAACTCTTTTTTATTAGCCCCAATGCCCCCACGATCCCAGACGGCTCCCCGTGTCCTTCGGGAGCCCACATTGCTTTATCAAAGACAGCAGCTTATATGGTCTCTCTGATGAAAAACAATCTGCTTTCTTACTTGAAAGAGAGAACACATTAACTTGCTCTCTTTTTCGAATAGGAAAGCGGTTTGCTGTGGTGAAGTGGAAGCGGCGATGATACTGCCCTACCATACCAAACAGTAGTGTCTGGGCATAGGCACCCCTAGACACTGCAAGAGCCGGCCCTGGGAGAAGGTGGTCCCCAGGGCCATCAAGGGTTCCAGTAAGGGAGCCTCGCGACCCCCTCTCAACATTAAAAAACCCCGGGGAGTGCAGGTACCCGGGGCTGGAAGGACCTTTTACATATTACTGCCCCAGGAAGGTGGCGGTCCCCGCCACGTGTATGGGGAGACTGGGAGGGAGAGCTGAAAACATACTTAAAAAAAATATATTAAAAAAAAGCCCCGACGGGGTGCTTGTCCGCGAAGACTGAGGGGAGGAGGACCATAACCCCTCCACATACTTCAAAATAAAACCACAGAGGGGTGGCATTCCCCAGTACACCTTACAAGCCCCCCATTATGGAAAAAAAATGCCCCCGCAATTTGCCCCACCCAGGACCTAATGAATAAAACAGACTTGTAGTTTTTCCCCCTTTTCCACCGCGTGTCGAGTATGATACGCAAACCCAGCGATTTTTTTATTGTTAAAAAAAAATAAAATGTTGGGCCTAAAGATCTATGTACGACCCCCTGAGCAAGCCCAGTGGGTCAGGATGTTTCTACCCTGCCCCCTTTCCTTATTTCTCAACTTTGTTTTATTGTTTTCTTGTGACTCGGTTCTAGAGACGAACAAGATGGCTTCCAACACTTCCTGGTTTGGAATGTTGACAGACAAGTCAAGTCAAGTCAAGTCAAAAGATTTATATAGCGCACTACATACCCGGAGGGTCTCAAGGCGCTTGAAGAGGGTGGGGAATTACTTGTCGAATATCCAAGTTTTAAGTTGCTTTCTGAATGCTAGGTGGTTCTGAGTGAGACGAAGGTGAGTGTGGAGTGAGTTCCAGGTTTTAGCTGCGAGGTAGGAGAAGGATCTACCTCCCATGGTGGTTTTGTTGATGCGAGGTACGGTAGCAAGGGCTTGGTTGGAGGATCATAGCTGGCGGGAGGGGGTGTAGAGGGAAAGTCGTGTGTTGAGGCATTCGGGTCCAAGTTCGTAAAGTGCTTTGTGTGCGTGGGTTAGGAGGCGGAAAGTGATCCTCTTATTGACGGGAAGCCAGTGAAGGTCTTTCAGGTGACTAGAGATGTGGTCTTTACGCGGGATGTCTAGTATGAGTCTGGCTGATGCGTTCTGGATGCGTTGGAGTTTTTTCTGGAGTTTTGCGGTGATACCGGCGTAAAGGGTGTTTCCGTAGTCCAGGCGGCTTGTAACCAGTGCATGATTGACCGTTTTTCTGGTTTAGGTGGGGATCCAGCGAAATGTTTTTTTGAGCATGCGAAGAATGTTGAAGCAAGATGATGAAACGGCGTTGACTTGTCTGTTCATAGAGATTGAGGAGTCGAGGATGACGCCCAGGTTCCGTGCGTGGTCCGTCGGGATGGGTGCTTTTCCAAGGGCCTCTGGCCACCACGAGTCATCCCAGGAGGAGGGGGAGGTACCTAAGATAAGGACTTCTGTTTTGTCTGAGTTTAGTTTCAGACGGCTGTGCTTCATCCACTCGGCCACTTCTTTCATTCCTTCATGTAGGTTGGTTTTGGTGGTGTTAGGGTCTTTGGTGAGTGAGAGGATCAGTTGAGTGTCGTCGGCGTAGGAGATGATGTTGAGGTTGTGCTGGCGTGCGATGGCCGCGAGGGGGCTCATGTATACGTTGAAGACGGTGGGGCTGAGTGAGGATCCTTGTGGTACGCCGCAGATGACTTCAGTGGCCTCTGACATGAATGGTGGGAGGCAGACTCTCTGGGTTCTTCCGGTGAGGAACGAGGTGATCCATTCCAGTGCTTTTCCTTGGATTCCGATGTTTCTGAGGCGCTGTAGAAGGGTGCTATGGCAGACTGTGTCGAAGGCTGCGGAGAGGTCAAGGAGGATGAGGGCGACAGTGTCTCCGTTGTCCAGTAGAGTTCGAATGTCGTCTGTTGCTGCGATGAGGACGGTCTCCGTGCTGTGTTTGGCTCGGAAGCCGGACTGTGAGGAGTCGAGGGATTTGTTGGTTTCGAGGAAGGCGGCGAGTTGGTTGTTGACAGCTTTCTCGATGACTTTGGCCGGGAATGGAAGGAGCGAGATGGGGCGGTAGTTTTTGAGTTCGGTGGGGTCCGCTGTGGGTTTTTTCAGAAGGGCGCTAAGTTCTGCGTGTTTCCAGCTTTCCGGGAAGGTGGCGGAGTTGAGGGAGCAGTTGATGACGTCTCGGAGGTGCGGTGCTATGATGGAGTCAGCTTTGTTGAAGATGTGGTGAGGGCAAGGGTCTGTGGGGGATCCTGAGTGGATGGAGTTCATCAGGCGGATGGTGTCCTCAGTGGAGATTGGGTTCCAGCTATTAAGGATGTTCAATGGGGGTGAAGGTTCTGCAGAAGGTTGGGTGGGTTGGTCTCCGGGTCGGTTGTCAAAGCTGTTGTGGATGTCTGCGATTTTGTTGTGGAAGAACGAAGCTAGGGAGTCGCAGAGGGCTTGAGAGGGGGTGATGTCGTTGGAGTTGGCTGAGGGGTTGGTAAATTCTTTGACGATGTTGAATAATTCCTTGCTGTTGTGGGCGTTGTTATCTAGACGGTCTTTGAATGCGGCTTTCTTGGCAGACCGGATTAGTTGGTGGTGTATGCGGGTGGCGTTTTTGAAGGCGTCTCTGGTGCTGGTGTTTGGGTCTTTTTTCCAGGCCTTCTCGAGGGTGCGACAGAGTTTCTTCGATTTCTTAAGATCATTGTTGAACCAGGAGGCGTTTTTGCTGCCTAGTTTGATTTGACGTTTTTTCAGCGGTGCTAGGATGTCGGCGCTGTTGGATAGCCATTGGGTGAGGTTAGTGGCTGCTTAGTCGGGGTTTGAGGAGTGGGCAGGGGGGTTTTGAAGAAGCGATGAGCCAATCAGCATGCAGCTCGTGCTCGTAATTAAACGGATCTCCGTATGCGTACAGTACTTCGTCTCTAGATATTGTTATGATTTTACTTTTAATTTTCTCAGACAGTTTGGGGGTGACTGGTGGAGCGGGGGCCGAGAAAAAAGGGGGGTCCAAAACAAGTTTTCCCCATGCAATTTCCCAAAGGACCTTTAGCCACGGCTACAGCCCGAACGGCCAAATGGAATTACACCAAATTTGGCAAAAAGGTAGTCCTCAGTTCAGACTCATGCCTTTTACTTATTTGGTGTAAATCTGTTCAGTAGTTTCTGAGAAAATGACATATAAAAGTACATATATATTCATAGGTTGGAGGGTCCGCGTACCCTATGCGGAGCCTGCACACACCCTGCCGTGCACAAGCTGCTTTTTAAATGGCTGTCAGCACTCCAAATAAGGAAGTGTTGGCAGCCATCTTGTGCCTCAGTAGAACAGAGGCACAAGAAACCAAACAAAAAATGCAAAAAACGCGAAAAGGGGGCAGGCTAGACACACCCTGACCCCCTGGGCCTACTCAGGGCCCAAAAATTATTGTTATTTTTTTTAAATCACGGGATGCGTGTAGGATTTGCACATCCTAGCGATATAAAGAAAAAGAAACACTGTCTCCCGCGGTAAATATGTTAATTTGCCCCCGGGAGCATTATTGATGCCACAATGTTAAAAATACAGGACGCGCCCGCCACTGGAAGAAAACAGGAAGAAACGGAAGACCCAGAGTGCAGGTGAGTTTTTTAATTATCAGCACACCTCACCATCAGCATAACGTTTCGGCCTACACAGAGGCCTTGGTCACATGATATATATATATTCACCCAAAAAAACATAGGTTTCAAACATGTTATAGTTAGCTGGACATTTCACTCATACAAAACCTTTGAAATTCCCCTGTTATAGTTAGTTCAGCTAACTATAACTCATGGCTATAGTGAGGGGGCGCTTTTGCACTAAATAAAACTTTGCACCTTAAATTCCTGGGTCCGCTGTCGTCCTTCTGCATGCTACAAGGTTGCGACTTCCTGAGTTATATATATATATATATATATATATACATATACATATATATATATATATATATATATATATATATATATATATTCACCAAAAAAACATAGGTTTCAAACATGTTATAGTTAGCTGGACATTTCACTCATACAAAACCTTTGAAATTCCCCTGTTATAGTTAGTTCAGCTAACTATAACTCACGCGCCCACAATGCACTGCTGATGACATCACATATTACATCACTCATGACATGGTCAGTGACATCACTCATGACATCACTCATGACATCTCAAATGACATCACTGATGACGTCATCCTTGTGAAAGAGTGGCAGAACTCCTCTCACTCTAATATAACCTTTGATAAACACATTAAAATATAGAAACTGAAATTTTCAAAAAAAAGGAGTTACCAATACCAGTTACAACAACCTATTCAGTAATTCCAACATCTACATACACATCCACTCATTCACCAACAGTTCTATATAGTCACTCATACATGTACTCACTCATCATATGTACTCATACACGTATACATCCTGTTACAAACCAATACTCATCCATAGAGTTACTCACACACATACTCACACATGCACATAAACTATCAAACATCCATTTACTTGCATATACAGCTATACACACACACCACTACACTTACTTCTACAGAAACGTACACATACTTACTCTCTTAAACAATCACTTATAGAAACACATACTTATTTATACGGGAAATCTTCCAATCTCTCACTCCCACATATACTCACTTATATACATTAATACTCACATATAATAGTTTAAAACATATGTAGTTACTCATAAAGATACTATTGAGACAGCATTCACTCACTAACACACCCATACACACACTCATCCACCCATACAGTCCAGCACACATGCTGTCTTCAAAACACATACAAACAGGGAGTCAGTCATTCATGCATTTTTGCACTAAGTAATACCCCCCCCAACAAATCATACAGACACTCATTCTGATACTCAAAAAAACAACTAATAACCCATATAGACACTCATGTAGCTACTCACCAACCCATGCAGCCATTTATACACAAAGTGAGACACTGATACAGATAATTACATATTTAAACATTACTCGATAATGCATGTATTCACTAAGATACACTTAATAAGTCAGTTATACATCCATTTACTTGCATATACAGCTATACACACACACCACTACACTTACTTCTACAGAAACGTACACATACTTACTCTCTTAAACAATCACTTATAGAAACACATACTTATTTATACGGGAAATCTTCCAATCTCTCACTCCCACATATACTCACTTATATACATTAATACTCACATATAATAGTTTAAAACATATGTAGTTACTCATAAAGATACTATTGAGACAGTCATTCACTCACTAACACACCCATACACACACTCATCCACCCATACAGTCCAGCACACATGCTGTCTTCAAAACACATACAAACAGGGAGTCAGTCATTCATGCATTTTTGCACTAAGTAATACCCCCCCCAACAAATCATACAGACACTCATTCTGATACTCAAAAAAACAACTAATAACCCATATAGACACTCATGTAGCTACTCACCAACCCATGCAGCCATTTATACACAAAGTGAGACACTGATACAGATAATTACATATTTAAACATTACTCGATAATGCATGTATTCACTAAGATACACTTAATAAGTCAGTTATACAATCAATTTTACAAAAAAAATCAATTTAGACACTTATTTACCCATTTATTATTCCATCGACCATTAGATATACATATATAAAAAATATTTATTTTTCAGAAAGACACACATTCACTGGATGATGTCATCAGTGATGTCATTTGAGATGTCATCAGTGATGGCATGAGTGATGTCACTGACCATGTCATGAGTGATGTAACATGTGATGTCATCAGCAGTGCATTGCGGGCGCGCAAGTTATAGTTAGCTGAACTAACTATAACGGGGAAATTTCAAAGGTATTGTATGAGTGTAATGTCCAGCTAACTATAACATGTGTGAAACCTATGTTTTTTTCGGTGAATTTCTAAGGTTTTTTAAATGCTAATTCCTAACTATAACGTGTGTGAAGCCTCTGGTTTTTTCAGTGAATTTCAAAGATTTTGTAAATGATCATTTTTAAATGTATTAATTATCATGTTTCTTTCTTTTTACTCTAATTTCCTATATTTTTAGTATAAATATTTATGTTTATTTTTTTTAAGTTATATTTTATATTCTTAATGTAAAATAATAAAACTAAATTCAATTTTTTGTTTGTTTATTAATTACATTTTTCTTTCAAAATATTCAAAATGAAATCTATATAATTCCTTTTTCATTGTTTTTTTGGGGGGGACAATCTCACCATACGCGTATGGTGATCGCACCGCACTATACTTTGTACAGTAATTTATACTCTGCGCATACACGTCACAAATGCGCTTTGACATTACGCTTCGCATCTACGCTTCCATGTGACGTCATGTACGGTGTCCCATACGCGTACGGCCCGAAAGTTTCTAATTGTTCAAAAACATATATTTATGTATTTAATGTACATATTTAGGGAAGACATTATCTGGGATAATCATGTAACTAGTTTTTTTTCACTTATAATAACCGTATATTACTTTTAAAAACAATTGCGCAAATCGTGGAAGTACGTCATTCACACTCGCATCGTAAGAGCACCGTAAACGCACCGTAAGCGTATGCAAAGCCATCTGACTTAAAAAGAAGAGATTAGATTGCTTCATAACATTTCCTATTCCAACTCTTGAAAGACCCATCCTATTTAAATCATTCTACTTTGACTTTGTAAGAAGAAGTATCTCTTCTCTGAAGCCTGTCAAATTAGAACGATAAAAAACACATGTGGACTCATCTTTCAGCCACTCCTCTGAAGGAGAATTTACTCAAGGAAGAGGAAAAAAAGGTCAATGCACCTCTTGTGACCTGTAACATTTGCCAAACTAAACTTTCCAGTGGCAATCCTGCAAAAAAATATTCATTTGGCACTGCAAGTATGGTGCGCATGTGAAGACCTTGCACCCCAACAATTTTGCAAGAGCTGCAACACGGAGGTCGCAAGAGGACCCACCTGCTGCTGTAGCAAGTACATCAAGTGCACCACCTGTGAAAAGCAGTCCACAACCACAGATCGAACATGATTTTAGTGAAGTTAAAATCCTCTGCATTTATAGTGACAAACTTTTATGTTACGGGGAACAGTCCATCGACCTCATAAAACGCAGGAAGCGTGAGCATGGCTGTCATCGTCATTACATTATTTTTTCACATTCCATTTTGTTCCTGTTGGACACTTTTTGAGTTCCTTTTCTATTTTTTAGCTTTAAAAAAAAAAACTTGTTCAAAAAATACAAAAAAAATTGAAAACTAAAAACACAAAAAAACAGTTCTTTTTAGAACTACCTACACTGCTCAAAGAAATAACTATATTTCAATGTTACTCTGTAAAAGTTTGTCAGAATTAATGTGTAGTTCATAAATGAATGAATGAATACATTACTACTGTATGGTGAATGTGAAACTGCAGAACTATAAGGAAGTGCTACAGCATAAATCTATAAGGTATTTATAGTATAGTCTAGTACTTCAGAAGCACTTGAATGTAACATATCCATATAAATATGTTACAAGTCAATGCTTCAATTTGCATTGCTAGTGAAACTACCTGGGTGAATTTGTATGTGATAGGAACGGATTTACAACGCCCTTGTGCCTCTTTTACACATCTTATGCATCACTTTCATGATGCAGCGGTGATGGAAAAGATGTGCCATAGTCTGTGTTATTCACATTGACATGCATATGGAAGGTGCATCACATTGTAAAGCCCTGCGTCAGAAGGAGGCTTTCCTGCACAGAAGGGGGGGGGGGGGGTTGAGGTGTTCTGGTGCAGGAACGCCTCCTAAAAGTGACTAAGTGAAATCTAAAAGATTTCATTCAGTCATGTTTATGCTTATGCTGCATGAAACCCTGCATTTGCTTGAAACAGGTGTAAGGATTGACACAGCATTGTAAGCATAGGGCCCCAAGAGCATTGCTAGAGCTGCATTATCTTTCCAATGCAAGTCAAGCAATGTGCCACCTTCACAACACACATACATCACATATCTGTACCATTTTTGCCCCATAATACACCACATTGTAAATACAGTGCATCCATGGTGGTGATGTCACAGTGCACAATAACTGGCATATCTCTGGGATGTACCACTTATTGTACATCTGCTGATCACTGTTTGAATGTAGTGAATGGATTACTACACACTGATTATTAAGTCAGTACAAAACTATAACAGGAATGACAGAGTGTTTCGTGCAAGTGTAAGGATAAAGACAGGGGAATTGAACATATAAAACATAAATTTGCAGGTGCATAGAACAGTGCATGCATAGTCTATAGGAGATTCAAGCAGTCCATGCCCTAAGGCCCACTTTGCACCAAGAGTACTTAGGTACTGACTGAATTATTACAATTCTGCAAGCAGAGTGTGTGGCTCAATGCATAGCAGCTTTACTTTTACAACAATGTATAGATAAACACATACTTGTATATGGTTCACTACAATACTGAAACAGTAGTTTTTGCTGAAAGTGAATGGATACACATTGAGGAATTGAAGGTATAAAAGATAAGTTTGCTGGTGCATAGAACAGTGCATGCACAGTCTATAAAGGTTTGAAACAGTCTATGGGCCAAGGCCTGTTTTAATCCATGAGTATCTAGATAGTGAGTGGATCATTACAGTTCTGAAAAGAAAGTTCCTCACTAAATTTATTACAGATTCAGATTTACCACAGTACAATGGAAAAGAACATACTGCTGACTGGCTCACTATAATACTAAAACAGCAGTGTCAGAGTGTTTAGTAGAAGTCTAAGGATACAGACTGGGGAATTAAAGGTATAAAACACAAGTTTGCAGGTGCATAGAAGACTGCAAGTATAATCCATAGGGATTTTAAGCAATCCATACCTCAGACCCACTTTGTATATTTTAAATCAATACAAAAATGTAAAGAATGTATAACTGAATCTATAAGTGCTTCACTTTTAGTACAATGAATACATTAGTAGATAGTGCTCACACCTTTATTATTTTTAAACTATAAATGTATTCTTCTAACATCTCATAATTTTACATAACTTCTAAAATAAGTTCATCAGGTATTTCATACACATCAATTCCCTTGTTAGTAGTTTCAGAATTAATTTGTTCTAAAATTTCAACATAATTTAATGCTTCCAGAAAATCTACATCAAAGCTTTCGTCTTCGAAATCATAGCTCATGTCTGCAGCACTAATTTCCCCTTCTTCACTCTCATTGCCTGTGACAGATACGATTACTTCTTCAATTACACTCAAGGTAATATCCAAAATCTCCTCAGTATGAGGCTGTTCTCTTTCCATAATGTTTCCTTTATGTTGTTGCTCCTTGTATAAAAACATAAACAGTTCATTTTATCAGTTTTCGTAATATATAATACAAAACTAGCGTTTTCACCTATTTTGGCCTACAAAAAATAATATATAAATACCATAGTCTTATAACATTCCATTAGTAGAGTTTTACTCCTTTACAAAGTTATATAAATATAATTACTTATAAGGATATCCTGTTCTTAGATTTCTTAAATTTTGAAACCAGTCACTCCTTATGACTATAGGGAAAGACTCAGGCTGTTATAGTAAAATACAGTACTAAAAAATGTAGAATATGTCTATTCACCTTACCTATTCTAAAATAGTAAATGTGTTTTAGTAAAAAGCAAGAGATACTATTGATTGTCCAGAATAACAATGTGTATCTGTGTATATGTAGATATCATTATCACATTACTTTTTGAATACTTCATGTGTTTTTACACAAATAAACTCTTAAAGACCTATCCAGTACTCACCTTTTAACATAATTAGAAAGTAGTAATTCCTTATGTAAGTCAAAAATACTCACAACAACAGGAATAGAACACTGGTACTGTCAGGAACAGTAAGCCCAGAAACTCTTACCGAATACTTGCACAGGAACAGATGACACTAGTTCCCAACTCCCCCTCCAGGATCCTCCAGAGAACAAACTTTTTAATCTAATCTCTAAAAAAAAAACACGGGAGAAGGCGGATGGGAAAAAATAGTAAAGAAGAAGAGACTGGCTCGCGACCTCTCGATTTCCTCCTTGGCACCTTTACTCTGGCTGTCTTGTTTTATTCACAGACAATCCCTTGACATGGATACATAACAGAAACTAACAAAGAACAATTCTTTAATATCCTACCCTACTCTATCTCTATTCCTTATCTATAATTTAGTCTAATGCTACTAATTACCTATCCCTTGGTCTTTCGAACTAGCCTCTCCTCTAGTGTTTATCTGCAACCTTGTAGCTTGCCGTTCTTTATTTTTCTCACTGCTGATTACCTGTAATTACATAACATTCATTAACCTAGGCCTCTCAGTTTATTGTTCAATTTTTATATTTTTCATTTCCTTGTGTTCTTCTACCTACCTTTCTTTATGCAGTTGCTTGTTATCTATTCTGTCAATCCTTGAATATCTTGCGTTTCTCACAAAGGTAAGTTTAACCAGGAACCTTCTTTAACTCTCTCAGAAATATTTGTGCTTTCTCTTCAGGAATATCTATGGAGCAATTGAAAATTGGTCTAAACTCAGGCACATCTTAGGTGAACTGCGCAATCGTTAGGGAGTGCGTGCCTCACCAAGGATTCCCCACGGTGTGTGGTAAATGACTAGAACGCCCCTGTGTCTTTCCTTGAGGCAGCCATCTTAGAATTCCTCTGTTGCACTAAAGCACTCCAAGTCTGTTTCCTTCTGTTCTCCTGTGCCAGCTAGGGTTTAGATAAGTCATTATCGTATCCACTGATTCATTAGGGGTTCTGACAGATACACCCAGTATATACTTTTTTTTACTTCAGCTCGGTTGAAGCACATTCCATCGACCATTTTTACCAGTTACTTGTACTAACCATAAGCATAATAAATAATAAAAAAATTACAGATTATGAAATTACCATCTGTGGAAGACAAAAAAAAATACAGTTACAAAATATCATTTACAACACAAAAGAATTTGTAAAGTATTACATTTGCCTTTTTTGCTGTTCTCAGAATATATTGAATTTCACTAGAAACAGTGAGTTCAATAGTATTCTTCACATAACAGAGGGCAAAAAAAAGACAATGAATAAGATTATCTTAAAAAAAAGCATTCAACATTCTCAATAACAATCTAAAAAATAGAAATACAACATATCTTAAATGTTTTTTAAGAGCAATTTCTTATGTTAATATGACACATCTCAAACAAACATAAAATAACAAAGCATTATGATTAGTTTTCATACACTGTAAATAATGTTACTTACAAATATATGCTGACAAAATATACAACAAAAACTGATTATTAGTTTCACATAATTTTCCACACGGCCAAATAATATGCGTCAAATTCAATAGTAATCCTGAGCATCTGCCTCCCAGCCTTCTGATCCAAAACCACCAACATCATTTGCTCCATCCCTCATGGCCCCGTTCACACAAGTAGCCCACCATCACATTCTCAACAACATCTCCTACACCAACAACACCCAGCTCATCCTCTTCCTCACCAAGAAGCCACATACCACCAAAAGCAAACTCCACGACACAATGAAGGACGTCACCAAATACATAAAAAGCAGCTCTCTAAACATGAACTCGCACAAAATGAAGGTACTCATCCTCAGACCCACCCCCTCAGCCTCGGACAACTCCTGCTAGCTGACTACACTGTTGACAGTACCAACACCTACCAACCATGTCCACAATCTAGGATTCATCCTCAACTCCTCCCTCTCCATTTGTAAGCAAGTCTACACTGTCTCCTCGTACGGCTAAAACCCCCTCGACATGCTCCGCAACATTTACAAGTGGATCCTAACCTAAAGAAGAAGAACAGTGACACAGACCCTCATCAGCAGCAGACTACATTGTGGGAAAACACTCTGCTCAGGAATTCCAGCCAAACACCTACAACAACTACAACAAAGCCAAAAGACCTCCACCTGAGTGATCATCAATATCCCCTGCTGTAGCCACATCACCCACCACCTCATACACCTACACTGCCTCAATGTCAACAAGAGGATCACCTTCAAGCTCCTCACCCTCACTTACAAAATACTCTACAACACCACACTAATCTACCTTAACAGCAGTAATCCTGAAAGGCCAAATATTAGGTAAGAATTTAGTAACTCTTTAGGCAAACGTTGCTTAAAAACTAATTGACTATCATTACAATGTATCCAACCTTTCAGACATTTTAAATAAACAGTGTAATGTCCAGATGTTGTAGAAGGTCCATCATGAATAATAATTCCAGCTACAAAGTTCTTCCTGATATTCAAACTTGACCAGCTACAAATTTTTAATTAAAGTTTCCAATTTTCTTCTATCAGCTTTACAACGTTGCAGCATTAAATTACATACTGTCCATATCTTTGTATAAATAATGTTGATGACATTTTTGATTTACTTTGGCTACACTCCATGTTTTGACTTGCTCCTCTAATTAGATTGTTGAAAGACACTAATTCACAGTCAGGTAAAGTCAAATATATAAAACTTTCAGTGTCTATGTTAGTGCTACATGTAAACAAACAATTTTGACAGTCATGTTGCCATTTATAAGAAAGGCCAAAAAGGTTTTCAATATCTATACCTTCATCTTCCAGTACACCAAGCATAAACATTAAAAATTCCTCACAATCTTGCTCAATATTCTGCGTAAATTGACTAGAACCATATGTCCAAAACATTTCGAATATCAGAAACACTTTGTATTTTACTTTTATCACTATTACATTTCTCATAAACAGGATACAACAATGATCAGAATCTTTCATCCCGATTTGACACAATTTACTGTTGCAAACTTTCAAGAACAAAAACAACATTAACAACTACATTAGCATAGCAGTTGACACCACGACCATTTTCAAACCGATAACCAACATTCTCTTCAACACTGTCCTTTTTCTTTTTTGCTTGTAGGCACAACTTCATCTTTTTTTTTCTTTCTCTACAGTTTCAGTACAGATATTCTCAAATCTTCTTTTTCTACCTACCACACGCTTTTCATATACTGGATATTGACCTAAATTAGGTGCATATTCTCTTCTTAACCTATTATACTCTTTCACACAATTTACATCTGCACTAACCTTTGTCTCATCAAAATCAATTAAGTACAATCCAGATAAAGTTCTCACTCGAGACAAAGCAACATATGCAATACCCTCTTTAAACACGCTACTTCCAATATTCACTAAAGCACTATCTACACTTAAACCTTGAGATTTATGAATGGTCACCGCACATGCCAAACAAATAGGAAACTGTTTTCTGCGTACATACAAATCTTTTACAAGCAAAAACCGAGATGAACAACGACTGTTGTACTTCAGCAATTTAATCCAATTTGATTTTCAAAAATTCAATCTCATCTCTATTTACATAATTAACAAAATCAACAATTTTACCCACTGCTCCATTTACTAAACCTTATTCCACATTCAAATTACGTCGTAAAATTACCCTACAGTTTACACATGCATACAAATTCTTTTCTAAACCAGCAGTTTTACTTATCCATTTCTTTAAAGAATCCAATTTCCTCTTCAACTTTTCACTCATAATAATAGTGATTCCTTCATGTTCTATTTTATCAATAGCTTCCAATTTTATAATGTCCTCATTTTCCAACTTTAACATTTCTTCATTGAATATAGAACATTCAGGTAGTGTTGGCATTAAGCAGATTACAGATTTGTTTTCTGCAATTCTCATGTATATTTTCTCTGGGACAATATTTTCATTTGGAAACAACTTTGAAAGTAATCGTCTCTGTAAAGCTTGTTTGCCATGTCCAGTCATTTTTCCTATTCTTATATCTTGAAGAATAGTTCCATAATCAACATCATTTGCCTGTCGCATATTTGTAATAAGTTCCTTATACTCAAAATATGACCAAATGTTTACATTTCCAATGCTCCCTAAAGACTTTCTGGTATCTTCATGCGCCAGTGTTTTAAACACTGGTTGTCTTTTTACAGCAATAAGTTCTAGAAGATCTCCAAAAACTATGATGTGCTTTCCTCCGAACAATACGTCATACTCTGTTTTAAGAAATTGCTGCATTCTTAAATGCACAAAAGCAAACATTAAGTTTGATACCATGCTTACCTCATCAATAATAAGAAGTTTCATTTTCCTCAAGACTCTTGAAACTTCACAACAAGCTTCTCCAGATAGCTTGTGGTATTCTAATTTGTTTTCATGCTCTACTGGTAGCAATAATAAACGATGTAAAGTAATTCCTTAAATATTGTGGGCTGCTAATCCAGTTGGAGCAGTGACAACACACAACAAATGTGACTCAGTTGTTTTCTGTAGAAAACTTCTGATTACTTTAATTAAAAAACTTTTGCCTGTTCCAGCTTGTCCACTCACATACATTCGGATAGGTTCAAATGATGAGCAAGAGCACTCTTTCTTCTCATGAAGTAATCCATGGTCAATCTGTTCTCTCACTTGCTCATATATTTCTTTCTGCTCAAGATTTAGTTCTTCTTCCAAGTTTCCTGAGTTTGTTACATCTTCTTGAGCTTGATACATTGCTGTTTCCACCTCTTCCATAGCAATTGCTGCTTCATTTTGAACAATTGGTTCTCCTAGTGGGTCCTGACTCAACGGAGCAGAAGTTTGACTCTCTTGAGAACTGTCTCTAGCAATCTCAG
This sequence comes from Lissotriton vulgaris, assembly GCF_964263255.1. Lineage (NCBI taxonomy): Eukaryota > Metazoa > Chordata > Amphibia > Caudata > Salamandridae > Lissotriton > Lissotriton vulgaris. The sequence goes on along the minus strand of NC_141685.1, from coordinate 1,866,221,383 downwards.
CTGCAATTGTAGCTTCTTGCTCAATTTCGTCATTCAACATTTTCACATAATTAGCAAAAACAGGACATTCTATAGTTGCATTGAAGGAATCTTCATAGCTCTCAAAATCTCCAAGTCATTCCAATTCTGAACGCCATGGCTTGAAAAGTTGCAAAAGAGCTAAAGAGTAAAATTCCCTTTTGTCAGGTGTTTCGCAACTCAGTTTACAGTGATTAATCAAATGTCCTTTTCTTTGTTTCACCAGACATCCTTCGGAACCAATCATGGCATATATACCATTATTGATGTTTTCTGTATATTCCGTTTAAAAATATGGTTTTGCAGCACTTCATAGAGACAAATGTTCTCAAGATGATGACTTCTATTTGGATAATATGTATCCAACATATTTGTTTTCACAATATCTGTACTTTTTGGCTCTTTTTCAGCTAAATATTCAATTTCTTGTACAGATTTAAGAACGTGGTTTCGTGTTGCAGCAAGACCTAGACTCTCCCAAATGATTCTTCTAGATTTGGAGTATAGACTTGCAGATGATAAGCGATCCGAGCATTCATATGCTCCAATTTCTCGATGAGATAACATCATCAAACTGTAAGTATATAATTTCTTACTTAGCCTCTTCTAGTGGGAAATCTCTTCCCACATTTCCTTCAATTCCGTCTTTTCTGATTTTGTTATGTACGATGTTACATATTGAGCAACAGCAATGGAATTGTCTACAACATATTGAATATACATATTAGCATTCCACATGGACAAAATGACTGGGTTATAGTCATTTATGTATTTTGAATCTTCATTTCTTCTTAAACTGTAGGTATTTTTTGGAGACTTTGATAGTATGTCGCAAAGATGACATAAAACTGTTCACACTTCCTTTCGATATTACTGGACGTGGAAATCCAAAATGGCATTTGGTGTAGAATTTGTCCATAGTTTTTTACTTTCGACAACATTATTTCCCAAATCATGGCTTTGGAATTGTAAGACTTGTTGTCTTAAGTCCTTATCTTATGTACTTTTGGGTATATCACATGCAGCATATTCTTCAATAAAAGACAGCACAGTATCATCTGAGTCTGTTCCAAATTTGGGAGCATCTTTGATCCATATTAGCATGTGTATGTGAGGATCCATAATCCAGGTATTGCAGAATGCCGCGGCCCGTTTGGTCTTGAGATTACCACGAAGGTCGGCGTCGGGGAGAGCGCTCCAGGCACTTCACTGGCTCCCAGTGAGAAGCAGGATTGAGTATAAGGCATTGTGTACATGCCACCGCATTTTGCACGGTAAGGTGCCAATACCATTGCGGGACCTGATTTCTCGCTATGAGCCATCCTGTGCCCTGCGTTCCACCGGTGCGGGGCTACTGAAAGTCCCCAAAGTAAGAAAAGCTCGGATGGGGGGCAGGTCCTTCCAGTATCTGGCAGCCGGAAGCTGGAATGGACTGCTGCCGGAGCTGCACCAGGAGCCATCTGAATCCAGATTCAGGGGGAAACTTAAAACCCATCTCTTTATCCGCTAGACTTGCACTGCTTTTGGCCACCTGATTCTGTCACTTCCACTTGTCACAGTGCGGGGACACGCCGGTGCGTGTAACCAGGCACTTTATAAATCTCCTTATTATTATTATTTTATCACCTCTTGCCACCCCCTTTCTCCAAAAGAAGTCCAAAACCTCTCCAAGAGGAGGATTTCTTTTATTGGTGATAAAAGACATCATAGCTTCAAATCTATGATTGAAATACCTGCATACATTAACTGGGTCCAAAGAGCACAATTCTCCAGGTGTCTTGTATTCAATATTTTGTATATTTGGATTTGCCTCTCGGAGAAATTGAAGTAAATCATACCAAGCATATTCAGCACAGCTTAGAGTAAGGAACCATGTAGGAGTTCCTAAGTTCCTTAGCATACATTTCAGTTCTCCATGACGACGGTACCAGTACTCATTAGTACCACTCTGACATGCCATGAGATTAATCAGCTGAGATTCCAAAACATTATCTTTCTGCAGTACGTTATCTATAAATTCCTTTGCCAAAACATTTTGCAGATTTACACCTGTTTTCAATATATGGTTTACTGCATAATAAAGTCCAGACAAATCACTCTCATCATATCGTCCTCTTTTTCCTATGGGAAACAACTGAGGGAAACAACGAGCTTCCAAGCTTTTTTCCCAAACACTAATGGGACTTCCTTTTGCTTCTTTCATTTCGAACAACTCTATAGTATTCCCCATCACTTCTTTAGAATGCAGTGGATGAACACTGTAATGTTCGTAGATTTCTTCACTTCTGGACACATCCACTTTTTCAATTTGTCCAGATGGCAAGTCACTATTTTCTTCTACAGTTATTTCTTCTTCTCTCACATACATATTTCTGTAATATTGATTATTTTTTACCAGATACAAGGTTGCCTTTTTCACTTTCCTAACATCCACTAATTCTTGCCAGATTTTCTTACTCTTACTAGGAACGCCATTACCAAGAATAACTAAAGGTTGATCCTCTACATTTTCTACACCAAGTGTTTCAATATATTTTTTTAAATCTAGAGGCAAAAATACAACTCTTCCCTTTAATTCTCTCTGTAAATCAGAAGGAGGCAATTTTCCTGTCTTAAGCTCCATACGAACAATAGCCTGAAATGGATGCACACATTGAATAAGAATAGACTCATAGGTATTTAAATTCAACAGTTCAGAAGGAATATTTACCAACTCAAGATTATTATGCACAGCTCTAGCAGGCATTTTGTTCTAGTCTAATTTGTTATAAGAATATTTACAAATAGGCTGATCAGAACCCAAATTAAAACTATTCTCTACCAAAAAAAGGTGCAAAATCCTTTCACTCATTATTATTTTCCTTTTTACTTTTTAAACACAAATCAACAGTCCTGGTCAGATTTTTATAATGAGTTTGTCGACAACAGACACAATAATAATTTGGCCTTTTACCTGAAATCCCCTTAAACTTTGTAATTTCTTGCTCCAAATTTTCTGTACTGCAATGTGGTACATTCTCTTCTACATTTCCTTCTAATAATATCTCACGGACTTCTTCAGGGCAACAGAAGACGCCACGCGATGGAGCCGGACTAAACTACTCTTTCAAATTCCTGCCACATTGGGCTATATGGCTGAGATACCCGCCACCCCCTCTCAAGTCAACACAATCCCCAAATGAGGGAAACCGGAAACAGTTCTTGAAGTTTTTGGAAGTGGGAGGGAGTGACCCTCCCGGCCGTATTTATTAAAACAAAATTAAAAACAATTAAACATTAATGTACAATTTCATACCACACTGCGATGTTTGGCTAACCTTAACAGATTCTCTAATACAGAGGTTCTCCTAGCCGATCTAACATCCTACAAAACATTTACTTGAAACATTGAAATTGTACATCCTAACGTTTAAGGGCCAACGGCAAGGTCGTAACCGGTGTCAAGATCCCTAACCAGACATACCCCCCCCACTTGGGAGGGGCGACAGCACTGAGGCGTACTCACGTGCAACTACTACAATTTCCCTTGTCTTGACGGGGGCACTTATCAACTCGACGCCAGTTAAAGGTCGTTCGAAGACTCGTGTGAGGTATCTAGAAGGTATCGTAGACCTCCCCCCAACCCCACACAACTTACCGCATCTGCCGTCGCAGATGTCACTGGCCCCGGGAAATTCCCCAGGAGGGGGCTGTAACCCCTCCTACACAGGAAGGGGCCTTGACCGCCTTTCCTCTTCTTCCGGCGACCCATCCTTAAAAGGGACCGCCTCCCCGTTGAGGGGCCAAAGGCCACCTCCCCCGAGCGCTCCCATCCGTGTTGGGTGACGCCCACTCATAGGGATCTTCCAATTAGTGCTCACCGATCATGACCTTACCGCCTACCGCCTGACCGAAATAAATACGACAAGTGTTAACTTAAACGAAACTACATTGGCCACTATGACCGAAAAACCTGTGTCTAAATGGACCTTAAATCCGACATTCTTTAATCACCAACTTGTAACATTATACCAATCTTTATTACACATTAAATATCAAGATAACACCAAACAACCTGAAAACGAAATAGAATAACTGATCAACTTTATTAAAACAATTAGCTGTCCTCAGGGGCTGGTGGGTGGGTCAAAATTGGCTCTTCGTTCCGTCTCGAGCTCACGTGCAGCGGGGAGGTGCAGCTTCAGAGCACAGGAACAAGAGGATGTCTTCTGGTCTTGCGTCTCTTTTTATCCATCTTCAGGGCGGGCGTAAACCCGCCCCTGCCTGCCCCGAGGGCGTGGCCGGCGGCGTCCGTGTCTAGGCCAGCCCACTCAAGGGCGGGAAAAAGCGCGCCCCGGCTACGCCGCTTCGGGCATACCAGCCGAGACGCGCCTCCCGCCCAAAAATGTCTTCCCGGGGGGATCGAGGCACTCTGCCATACGTTCGGGGGGACCGAGTGGTCGCCCCTTTCCATATGGCTGAGATACCCGCCACCCCCTCTCAACACAATCCCCAAATGAGGGAAACCGGAAACAGTTCTTGAAGTTTTTGGAAGTGGGAGGGAGTGACCCTCCCGGCCGTATTTATTAAAACAAAATTAAAAACAATTAAACATTAATGTACAATTTCATACCACACTGCGATGTTTGGCTAACCTTAACAGATTCTCTAATACAGAGGTTCTCCTAGCCGATCTAACATCCTACAAAACATTTACTTGAAACATTGAAATTGTACATCCTAACGTTTAAGGGCCAACGGCAAGGTCGTAACCGGTGTCAAGATCCCTAACCAGACATACCCCCCCCCACTTGGGAGGGGCGACAGCACTGAGGCGTACTCACGTGCAACTACTACAATTTCCCTTGTCTTGACGGGGGCACTTATCAACTCGACGCCAGTTAAAGGTCGTTCGAAGACTCGTGTGAGGTATCTAGAAGGTATCGTAGACCTCCCCCCAACCCCACACAACTTACCGCATCTGCCGTCGCAGATGTCACTGGCCCCGGGAAATTCCCCAGGAGGGGGCTGTAACCCCTCCTACACAGGAAGGGGCCTTGACCGCCTTTCCTCTTCTTCCGGCGACCCATCCTTAAAAGGGACCGCCTCCCCGTTGAGGGGCCAAAGGCCACCTCCCCCGAGCGCTCCCATCCGTGTTGGGTGACGCCCACTCATAGGGATCTTCCAATTAGTGCTCACCGATCATGACCTTACCGCCACAGGCCGGATAGTTGACCGGCTATCCGGACCCCCCACAAAAACTCCTGCCTAAAGGTCATGTTTCAAAGATGTCAACCATGCTAAGAGATCTCCCAAGAACAACTCATTCCCCACCCAAGACAAATGCACACCATCCCCCGAATACATCCTGTCATCATTAATACAGCTATGAGAAATAGAATGCAATGTCCTGGAACGGAACAACCTACTCACTTTATTGTTAAGCTTTCTAACAGAGTGATTCAAAGCAGGTATAGAGATAGCCCCCCGCCACACTTTTCGTGGAATCAAATGGGACCATGCAATCGTGCACCCCGGAACTCTCCTCGCCAACCAACTTACAGTGGAAAGCATTGCCTCCAGGAGTAGTCGTCTACCGATGGTGACCAAATCATTGCCCCCAACATGCACTATCACTATAGACGGCGGTGACCTTGTCCGCCCTAACAAACCCTCAAAAAATGTTTGAAACTGGTCAATACAGAGACCGCCCCTTCCGTAGAAGGACATCCTGTACCCGTATTCCCCAGCTACGTGAATCATGTCACCTGCTTTGAATACGTCCGCGGCACGCCTCACGTATGAGTGGCCCACGACCCACACCTCCTTTTTCACAGCCGGTGATGTCTGACCGCTGACCCGGTGTAAGGTCGACTGCATAGTCCGCCCCGCCTCGTAGGCTTGCGTAACTGAAACCAAACAAAAACACGAAGCGTGAGTACAGAGTACATAATTACAGCTTCACAACATGTGCAACCGCACATATCTTTTATAACAATTGGAGGACCAACGCCCCATTCGCTTCACTTGCTCAACATTAAGACCCCTGGCTGTAGCTTCCGTAGCAGCCCCTATCCGAAAGGAATGGGTCCCAAATTCGCCCGGGTTGAAGCCCGCAGCGGCAACTGACATCGCAAGCACCCGCTGAAACTGAAATTTCGTCAGTGGGGTGGCGTCCGCGTGTCTTAACAAAGTCCCCCCCCATGATGCCACCCTTCGTGCTAGGTACTCCTCTAAACACTTTATCGGACATATGGAGGACCCAGGAATCCTGCGTATGATGACGCAGTCACCCATCCCATCTTGATCAGTCTTAGACCTTACAAAGGAAACAGCCATTGTTTCTCCCCTGATCTGGACGTGTTCCTGGCACAAACCCCCCGCCACATCCAGTTTGTTCCTTGCAACTAGTTCGCTTACCCGCATTGCTCCGTGAAATGCTAGCGTAAACGCGGCTCGGAACAGCACTGCCTCAAACTGAGATGAACATGTGGCCGGAAGTGTAGCCAACAACTGGGACAATCTATCCAAACCTATCGGACGCCTTTCATCTACTCTGCGACCCTCCAGGCGTTGCCACCCGCGCAGCGCTTTCTGTACAACGAAAGACGCTGTTGGGTCCTGGATAGCGTGTGCTCTGGCAACAAAGGAAATGGCAGCACGATGCCTCTGGGCCGTAGCCACCGATTTCCCAGCCCTAGGTAAAGACATCAGGAAATTCACCACCCATTCCTCCTGACCCCAAAGCCGCTCTCTATCACTCCCCAAAAAGGCTAAATAGGCCCGAAACGCCCCTTCATATGCCTTCCTCGTCCTTGGTGCTAGACTCTCTCCCACGAGGTGACGAAGTTCGGGGCACTGAGAGACCAGAGAGCTTCGGTAAAGGGTGCCGGCTCCGGGTCCGCTGAGGGAAGGAAACCCGAAAAAGCCTGCATTTGCAAACGAGACAGTGCGTCAGCTGCCTGATTCATCACCCCTGGCACGTGTTTTGCTCTGAATAGCACGTTCAATTGCATACACAGTAAAACAATTTCTTTAAGCAGTCTTAAGATCAGTTTACAACGTGCTGCCTGACTATTGATGCACTCGACCACAGTCATATTGTCCGACCAAAATATGACCGAGTGATTTTTGAACCCATCGGGCCATGTTCTCAAGGCCACCAAGATGGGAAACAGTTCGAGGAAAGCAATATTACTCGTCAGACCCTTCTCATGCCACCAAGTCGGCCATCTTTGTGCCGACCATTTTGCGCCGAAGATGGCGCCAAAACCTATGCTTCCCGCCGAATCTGTCCATAGCCCCAGCTCCTCAGAAGACACGGCTGGTTTATTCCAGACGATTCTACCATTGAAATCCGCCAAGAATGCTAACCAAATGCGCATGTCCTGGCGGATCTCGGCCGATAGTCTCGTGCGATGATGGCCTTTTTTAAGGCCGACCATCGCTTGGGCAATTGAACGGGAAAAGGGGCGGGCCATTGGTATTACCCTCAGGGCAAAATTCAACTGTCCCACCACCTGCTGTAATTGTTGCAGCGTAACTTTTGATGCATTTATACACAGTTGCAGCGCAGCCCTGAACTTCAACACTTTCTCGGCTGGCAAACGGAAACACCCCTCAATGGAGTCCAACTCGATCCCCAGAAACTCGAGGCAAGTCGTGGGACCCACTGTTTTACCCGGCGCCAATGGCACGCCTAACTGTTTCATCAACACACAAAATTCGGCCAAGGCCCGGCCACATTCAAGACCCCCGGCTGCCCCAAGAAATAAGAAATCATCAAGGTAGTGCATTACATCTTGGAAACCCGTTCTCTTTGTGAAGACCCATTGTAAAAAACAACTGAATTTCTCGAAATAAGCACAGGATATAGAACACCCCATCGGCATACACCTATCCATGTAATAACAACCCTGAAACATGAAACCTAGGAGACGCTGGTCGTCTGGGTGTACCGGGAGCAATCGGAAAGCTGACTCGATATCTGACTTCGCCATCAGCGCCCCGGGCCCCAGGCGATTCAAAATGGCTACGGCCTCATCGAAGGATGCGTACCGCACCGAACACACTTCTGGATCGATTGCCTCATTTACGGAAAGACCTCGTGGAGCTGATAAGTTATGAATTAGTCGGAACTCTCCAGGGTCTTTCTTGGGGACTACCCCTAAGGGAGAACAAACAAAATTCTGAACTGGGGGTACACTAAACGGGCCAGCGACCCAACCTCGAGTCACCTCTTTTCGGATCTTATCCTGTACTACGGCTGTATGCTGCAGGACGGAAAGTTGGTTTTTACACTTATCCACACCCTGAAAGTCCCCTACCGGGATGCGGAAACCATACGAAAAACCGTTTCGCAGCACCCCAGCAGAAGTACGATCCGGGTAATCACTGAGCCAAGGGATCATTGCCAGGGTATCAATGGGAGTGGGTAAAGGCGCCCCTCGGACTATATTAGACCTGTTTGGCGCCTCCTCTCCCCCCGTTATCACCCGTTCTGGCTCTGCACGAGGCCTCAGGATGGGACGACCCACAACCACTACATTCATGTTTGAATTTACACGATCCCTGCGGTCTCGTACATTTTCCTCTGTTGTAATTAAAACAGAAACCCTTTCTTCCGGTATTGCCGGTAGGTTTCGAGTGATCGTCGGCCCCCGAACCTGATCGAAAGGGCGTCCCCGCATATTGTCGGGAGGATTCACCCACATTACTTCCCACCAAAGGCATTTTTAACATCCCTGACTCCTTCATTTTATCCCAGGTCAAGGCATCATAACAATCCCAGGTTAAACTTTTATTATGCTCCTTTTCCTTTCTGAACATATTGTCGTAACAAAACCAATGATTCCCCTGTTGCGATGTCGAGTACCCCATGATTCGTGATTGGTAGATTGGGAACTCGGAAAGCAACTCAGGCCTACGTTCCCCCAGGATTGATGTAAAGATTCCCCAGGCATTGCCCCAATTGGCGATATTCTCATTCACTTTAAAGGCGGCCATTTTTGCGCGCCAAACACTCGGATGCATTAGGTCCTTCTGACTCTTTACATGCTCCACCTCATAATGATCTACAAGTAACGAAAAAATGTTCACATACTCCCCCGCCCAAATCTTTTCCTTAATAGCCAAAGGAACATGTTGCCCCAACTTTTCCCTCCGAGAGGGTGTTGACTCATCCCTCGCGATCGGCAATGGCCGCTTACCTGCACCTGACGCTGCCTCTGTGGTCGCAACCATCCCTGGTGCCTTGTCCCCCACTGCAGCCGGCACGGGCACCTTGGCTGCTTCCCGTTTCTCACGCAATTGCTTAATCAGCTCCTGCGCTTCGACAGCCGTGGCGCCCTCGTTACCTTTCCCCAACCACGCTGCCAATTGTGCTGCCAACTCGGGCGGCATATCATCCTCGGACACGGGGGTGATCGGATTCCCCTCCTCTGGCACGGGAGTTGGAGCCTCGAGCGGAGCACTGGGACCGGGGATCTCCTCTCCCGCTGCCCCCCTCCTGGGCCTCTTGTTTTTCCCTCCCGGGGCTGCTCCCGCCAAAGGACGTTTTGGGCCCCTTTCCTCGTTCTTGTCCACCCGCTTCCTTAGCTCGGACATCTCCTTCATGAGAACACGCAGCATCTGGTCGGTATTCATGCGCTTTTCAACCTTCTTCGGCATTCTCCAACAAAGGAACTGAAAAACAAACAAGAACGATTAAAACGCTCAAAATTGGCTCTTCGTTCCGTCTCGAGCTCACGTGCAGCGGGGAGGTGCAGCTTCAGAGCACAGGAACAAGAGGATGTCTTCTGGTCTTGCGTCTCTTTTTATCCATCTTCAGGGCGGGCGTAAACCCGCCCCTGCCTGCCCCGAGGGCGTGGCCGGCGGCGTCCGTGTCTAGGCCAGCCCACTCAAGGGCGGGAAAAAGCGCGCCCCGGCTACGCCGCTTCGGGCATACCAGCCGAGACGCGCCTCCCGCCCAAAAATGTCTTCCCGGGGGGATCGAGGCACTCTGCCATACGTTCGGGGGGACCGAGTGGTCGCCCCTTTCCATCTGACCCGAGTGATCCTATTTTGTGAAATTGAAGTGTCCGTCACTTACCAAGAAAATAATTTTTTTTTTTAAACTGCCTCTAGACTGGATGGAAGAATACATGTATATTCAGTCCTAAGAATAGTTCATTCTATTTGCCCTGAAGAAGTCCGTAGAGGACAAAACGCTTTGGCTACATTTGTGAAGAACCAAATAAAGATTGAACTTCTAAAAAACATCTAAAGATTCTGCTACTGAATGATTTTCCATTGTGATTTATGAACTGTGGTTACTATTGTACAGATTTTCAAAACAATAGTTTGTGTGCTGGATCAGTACTGCTAAAAATACTTTTTTTAAAACACAAGCCAGAGAATGACCTTGCAAACCAGTATTTTCTCTCACTCTGCTAGAGTCTAGTCCTTGCAACATCCTAAACTTTTGTTTAACACTTTTCTTAGTAAAGTTACGTAAGATATTGCGTAAAAAATCAATAGATTCTTGCTGTACACTACAAATACTACTACAATTCCAAGTGTACACTGGAGCTTTAGGACGTCTCCCTAAAACTTCATCAGCTAACACCTCTTCTGCATTTCTAGGAACAATTTTCTCTTTCTCAATAGGACAATGATTCCTAACCTCATAAGCACGACCACTACTGTCAACTGCATGCAACAAATCATTACTCTGAAGATAACTTTCTTCATTAAAAAAAGGCTCAGAACTTGAACTATGGGGCCCATTAGGATGGCGGGCGGATCGCCCCCGCCAGGCTGGCGGTAGCCACTGCCAGCCTGGAGGGGGCGATCCGCCCGCCATCCTACCCTTAATTATCCCCCGCCATATTAGCATGGCGCCCGCCATATTAGCATGGCGGGGGTGACCACGGCGGACGGAAAGACCGTCCGCCGGTTTTCCACCCCGGTCGCCTTGCGGCCGGGGTGGAAAAGGTTTAATATGGTGGCGGTGTCTATTAGACACCGCCAGCCATATTAACATTGCCCATAATAGATGCCTTTATGTGGCGGCGATGACGCCACGGAAAGGCATGCGGTCTTCACTCCAGGGGCACCCTGCGGGCCCCCGGAGTGGAGGACAGGTGGGGGGTGCACACACCCCTGCATTAAAATTAACAAAGCAGCAGGCACCGCGTGGTGCCTATCGCTTTGTTAATGTAAATGAAAATGTGCATTTTTATCATTGTGGCGGGCGGTGCTGAGAGCACCACCCGCCACAATGATAAAAATGCAGGATGCGCCTGCCACTGTGGCGGGCACATCCTAATACACCCCCACGGGACCCCCGCCCTTATGGCGGGCGGGCGCGATTTCCGGTAGGATGGCGGGCAGACTAAGTCCGCCCGCCATCCTAATGACCCCCTAGGTTTCCATTCACCCAAAAAAACCTCACAAAAATTACTTCTGTTAATTACTCTTCTCCACTTACTTTTGGCCTTCATTAAATGGATTTGCTTATCTAGTGAGCGAATTCTATTGATTACTAAAATAAATAATTTTGTTTTGAATTTGAAAGTTTTCTCAACTACATTTTCTATACCTTTCTTCTTCTTATAAAATGCTGTTTTTTTAACACAACTCTATTATAAAACATTTTTTTCCTAATTTCCATGAATTGGTTTTTCCTCCTTTTACTATACACTATTTTTTCTGCAGTTGACTTTCCATGATGGTTCTCTTTATTCTTCTTTTTCTTTTTCGTTGCAGATACACTAATACCATTTTTCACTTTGTGCACACTACTCTTAGTCTTTAATATTTTCCTCAGAAAAGTGTTCCTTCTCTGACCAGGACTTTTTTCTTCATGTAAATATTGTGGATGACTTCTCTTCAAATAAACACCTTTCTTTCATTGTTTCCTCTTTTGAGACTTCGTAGGCATGATACAGTTTTTTCAGTATTGATAAACAGAATCTATTATAAGAAAATATATATAACATTACAAAAATGAATATATGAAATATTCTATAATATTACTTATAAGAACAGAGGAAGAATTATGAGGAGAAACGTGAGACTATGAAAATAAAAGTACTTACAAGAAGAGAGGAAGAAGTATGAAACAAGGGAAACTATAACGAAAAAGGGCAGTATAAACAGACACTGCAATATAACGGGATAAAAAAGTATGAATAAACAGGAAAGTATGAATAGGTAAGGGAGAGTATGAAGAGAAGATGGAAATATGAGGAGAGAAGAAAGAGTATAAGAAGAAAAAAGAGAGTAAGAAGACAGAGGGGGCACTATAAGAAGAGAGAGAAAGACTCTAAAGAAAAAGGAAGGAATATGTGAAAAGACGCGCAACTATAAGAACAAAAAAGGAATACTAGCAAAGGACAGTGTGTATAAGGAGAGAGAGAACAGTCCCAGAAGAGAGCACGGAGAATGTGAGGAAAAGTGGAGCATGAGGAAAAAAGGGGTGTACTAGAACAGAGGATACAGTCTGTGGAGAAAAGAAGGAGTATAAACAGATGGAGGATTATAAAGAGTGAAAATTGTATGACGAAAGAGGAAGAAATATGACAAGAGAAACAAATATAAAAACAGAGGTCAGTATGAAAAGACGGAGAATATGAGGAAAGTGATGCAGAGTGTATGCAGGGAGTCAAGGAGAAGTAAGAGAAGAGAGCAAACACTATGAACAGATTTAAGAAGTATAAACAGAGAGGACAGAAAATTAAAATAGAAAAGAAATATGAAGAAAAAGAGGAAAATATGAACACAGAGAGAAGGAGTATAGGACAAAAGGAAATATAAGAAAAACTCAGGAGTATGAGGAGACATGGAGAAGTAAGAAAAGAGAGAGGAGAATAATAAAACAGGGGGGAGTACAAGAACATGGGGGAAAATGAGGAGAGGAATATGACAATAGGAAAAGACTGCAATATTAGTAGAGAGTGCAAAGTAAAAGAAAAGAGAGGAGAAATGTGAGTACAGAGAGAAGAGTTTTAGAAGAAAAAGAAAAGTATGAGAAAACAATAGGGAGTACCTGCAAAGAACAGCGAGAATAAGAAGAAACAGAGAATATAAGAACAGAAGAGTATATATAAAGAAAGAGGAAGGAATGCAAAACGACTCAGAGACAAAAATGTAGAGAAAATACAAATATAAAAGGAAGACTGAATGTATACGGAGAGAGAGAGTACTATGAGAAGACAGTAAGAACTATGACAACAGTGGTGAATATAAAGACAAGAGAGAATATATAGAGGCGGACAAATATGCAAAAAGAGTACCAAGTATGAAAAAAAGAAAAAAAGAGAGCAGAGTATAAGAAAAAGAAGATAGTATAATGAGAGAGAAAGGAGTAAGACGAGAGAGGAGGGAGTATGACAAGAGAGTGTAGAAAATATGCAAAAAGGAGCGAATTCAGGGCATATTATCAAGGACCGGGGGACATATTAACATGGATCGGTTTTTAAAATTATCACAGGAAACTGCAGATAAAACGGTGATAATGGGCTTGATAATACGCCCTTTTTAATTCCCATAGAACCCCATGTTAACATCACAACATGGGTTTCTATGGGAATTAACAGGGGCGTATTATCAAGCCCATTATCGCCATTTTATCAGCAGTTTCCTGCCGATAAAACGGCGATAATTTTAACACCGGTCCCTGATAATATGCCCCATATTTCCTTACTGTACACAGATGCACAGGTGTGATATTACCCAAAAAATTTAAGACCATGCATTTTACCAAAACACATTTACTACTGTAAAACGTTTAAAAATGTGCGAATATAGGAGCACATCATCAGGACAGGAGATAAAATTATCGCCGCTTTATCGGCAGAAAACTGCAGATAAAGAGGCGATAATGGGCTTGATAATATGCTCTGTGGAATTCCAATCGAAGCCCATGTTAGATGTCTTCATATCTAACATGGGCTTCGATTGGATATCCATAGAGCACATTATCAAGCCCATTATCACCGCTTTATCAGCAGTTTTCTGCCGATAAAGCGGCGATAATTTTATCGCCTGTCTTGATAATATGTCCCATAATTCCTTAATGTACAAAGATGCACCACATACATTCCCATACAACTTATCAACTCACCTTTCAAATTGATTTGTAGATTAAGAAGAAGAATGCCACTCACACAGTAGATGTTCTTATATAGAATCTCTCTAGTTCAGTGTCTGCAGCAGAACCACGAAATGGAACATTTTCCCTGTCATTGTACACATACATACATATAAACAACCAAATAAAATCCTTGACACATTAATTCAAAACGAAACACACATTTCTATTGCTTTAACATTTCAAACCTTTCCAACTGACATAACTTTCCAACCTACCCCCAACAGATCATGCAAAAGTCAACTGTCAACAGAGGTCAAAAGGTCAGCGCTGTATAAAACACTGCTCCTCAACAAATTTAGACTATGCATAAGCATTTACTTATAAGTACCAATAAAGAGAAAAGGTCTCATTACAAGCAACCAACATATAAACACATAAACTTGATAGATGTCTGTAAAATATATATGTTTAATTGATTTTTTCTTGCTTACGTACGCTTATGAAACGACTTTCAGAATTCGCACAGTACGCATACACTAAATATACATAAAAAAAAAAGTAGAATCTATCACAAATTTTTTACAATCCCCTGGTACCCCATCCCCCGGGGCTCAAATATTACGTTCAGGACCATGGCGGGAGCCCCAGAACCCCCGCGGTCCCTGCCGGCTCCCTGGGTCCTTCGGGCGCCGGCATTGCTTTTTATCAGAGAGACCAGTTACATGCTGCTCTCTCAGACAAAAAGCTATCTGCTTTTCTACTTGAAACAGAACTCTCGCCCTACCATAGCAAACGGCACTGTCCCAGGGATAGGCCCCCCGTAACACTACAGGAGCCGGCCCTAGGAGGTGGTGGTCCCCAGGGCTCAACAAAGGCCATCAAAGATTTTGACCTTGAGGATCATTGTAAACCCCCCTACGCAGTCCTAGGGGGACAGGAAGTCCTATTGCAAATAGCAAACTTTTCCTGTCAATCTACACACTCAATCTACACACACATATACCAATAAATAAAAAAATCACATTTATTCCCACATTAAATCAAAACGAAACGCACTTTTATATATTGCTTGAACTTTTGCACCCATTCCAACTGACAAAACTTTCAACCCTTCTCCCATTCCTAAATCTGCCAGTTCCCATAGAAACACTTAAGGGAACACCTAACTCAGCACACAGGTGAAAAGATCATCATACATTGTTGCAAAATAAAACAGCAAGTGTGCTTGACTTGAGAATATACCAGCTTATCTTATGTAACCTTCTTTTCTATCAGTTTTTCTTAACCAATAAAAATCAGGCTTTTAAACAACAGAAACATGCATCCTAGCTTAGTGTAGAATGTTGTCGAACAACCAATCATTTCTTTTCTTTTTTTAAAACTGCATGTTGTCCACCATTTTAGAAAAATCTTACTTTTCAAACTGCCATTTCATTTACAGAGACCTTCAGAGTGCATCCAGACCTCTCTTCAAGATGCTTACAGTGTGGATTGTGGGACACAGCTATATTTTCTAGCGCCAAAGGTACGCTGAACAGAAAGGAATTCACAAACACCTACGTTTACCAAATGTAGACATTAATTGGATTGGACAGAGAGGATTAAAGTGGCACCAATTGATGCCATTGGTGAAATCCTTTTTACATCTCCAACACCCTGACCTCATAATTGTGCACTGTGGTGGCAATGACGTAGGCACTTTGACAGGGGTAGGTCTGGAAATGGTTATGAAGGACACCTTGCACAATTCATGACACTTTTCCCCAAAACTGCCCTTGTCTATTCTAATATATGCCAAAGGTAGAAATGAAAGTGGCCCAACCACTATTGTCCACAGATTGAAAAAGCTAGGAAACATGTGAATAAATCTGTTTCTGCCTTTATCCGAGACTATAGAATGGGGTTCATCTACCACAACAATCTGCGTTTCAATATGCATGACATCTATAGGAGAGACGGTGTACATTTTACAGATGAGGGAAACAGAGTCTTCCTCTTGATCTTTAGACACTGCATTGGTACTTACATGTAGGCACTAAAATCTCCCAATAAACACAAGGGCTCTTTTCAGAGCCACCCAACATCTAAACACATACACTTCATAAATATCTGATAAATATTCTTCTTTTTCTTCCTTCAGTACGCTTATGGGACGACTTCCAATCTTCGCACTGTACGTCGTCCATATGTGCTTGGTTTGCGTATGATAATTCTAGCATAAAAAAATAGCCTTGATCACAAATATTTTATAATCCCAGAAGACCTCGTCCCCCGGGGCTCAAATGTAACGTTGCGGACCATGGGAAGAGCTCCAAGACCTCCACGGCCCCAGCCGGCTCCCCACTTCCTGCGGAAGCCAGCATAGCTGTTCGTCACAGAAAGCAGCTTACATGCTTCCATTCTACTTTCAAAGATGATTTCAACAGTTATACATTTTATAAAATAATATAGTACTGCAAGCTAAAGGAGAAAAGTCAGCACAATTATGATAGAATAGAAAATAGAAAAAAAAGTATTCTTCTACACTCAACAAACTCGTAAGCAGAGTACACAGTTTAATTTAAAAACACCCTACCACAACTAGTTTTTGAAACGCATTAAACAATAAAATGCATCACAAAATAGTCTACATACATGGTGACTGTATCGTAACGTCACACAGAAAAAAGAAAGCCACTCTTACGCTACCAGGACAACACAACAACAGTACAAGGCCCAAATTTCCATTGTAGTGATTTCTTAGTTGCAAGTCTAGTTGTCAGATCGACACACACACTACCTCATGGCTGGTATACACCCACACCACACCCATTCAGCATATCCGTCACTACACACGTGACCCTATGTATAAACCCTATGTATAAAAAAGACGGAGCGCACGTGTTGTACGCCATTTTAGAGTTGTTCCCAAAGCACCAAACAAGGGGTCCATTACTACATGCGTGGCCTCTTTGGTCACTGAGTTAGTGGTGCCCGAAGCACTGAGCGGGTGAAGAACCAGTGATGATGATGATGATGGGAGCACAAGTATGCAGTTAGCCATAGAGATATCAAGACTCGGCACCATATATGAGACTTCTTTGTTGGAGATCGGGACTACATCATGAAGAAGGTGTCTTTTCCACGAAAAGGTGAGCAGTGAGACTTGAGTACGCATCGGAAGGAGTCAAAGGGTTGTAGCTGACTACATACAAAAATGCGACTTACTAATTCAGACAAACGCACTCCTACATAATGTATTAATTTACATGTTTAAGTTTTTTTCCCCAATAGCAGTGACCTTTTTATAATCGCTGAAATGTCCGGAATATATTCACAATACAAACAGTTCGTTAAAATGTGACAATGAACGTCTATAAAAGCATGATATTCTCTAACTCCAAATTAATATAGCAACAATTACCAATAATAACATCTTTCTTTTAATATCTTTTAGATGTACAGCTTCACAATGGATTATGTAACAATGGCGACTGCAATAGCACAAGGTGAGCAAAGAAGCTTGTTTCTGAAGCAACAACAAGTTATCTGTGAAAGGAGAGAATCTGTGGGGAGAAGTGTGGCTCAATGGTTAGAGCGGCAGACCCTGATGCAGAGTTCTGGCCCGGGACCAGGGATCAATTCCCGCCTCAGAGGATCTTGGACTCAATCTCCCCGGACCTGATAATTCTCGCATCGGTGCCTATTCTAATCATGGGTCCCACTCTGTGACTCTGGGCAATAGCTTGCTTAATCTCCACAACGGCCCCAGCAGCGCTTGGATGCCTGGCTTCACCTTGGGGGTGCCCAGGAGTAGACATCTCACAGGAAAGCCAGGAAGGGTTCCACCGCGGTATGAATACAGCGCTACTAGACCTCAGGGTAGAAGTGCGCAATATAAATACAAATAAATTTACATTTAGTATGCAGCAGGTGCGCAAAACACACATTGGGCTAACAGGGCTTCAGCTAGGATGAGATAGCTTCCTGGGACCACACACAGTCGCACCCGAGTATGTCACAGGTCTTTTAAAGACATTTTGCTGGTTAATGAGGCTTTGATATCCCCCCGCGTACAGCCCCTGCAGCTCCAATCTTCTTTTTCTTGAACTTAAGCCCCCCCTGAAATTTTGTCTATCCCCCTGATACTTTTGACTGTGGTTGCGCCTCTGGGTTCAGGTACCCCCTTCCCTGTTGTGTGTGTCTCTCCCAAGTTTTAATGTCCTTTTTTCTCTTTCTCTTTCTTATTCTCTCACATCGTTTCTCTTTCTTTTTCAAAGTTTTGGACGCTGCAAGTTCCACTCTACTGTATACAACCTTATCTGAATTGAAATGATTAACTCTCTTGATTACAGTGAAGCCTTCCACCACACGTAGAACACCATCTTCCAATCACGCCAATGGCACTAGATGACAAAGAATTTTGTTTTCCGAAACTTATCTGCGAAAGGAGAGAGTGGGTAGTGTGCAACAGAATGAGTGTGCAGAAATGTATAATTAACTCCAATCAGTGACAACAGATAGGTTACAACAGTCTGAGAAACAGATCTACAAGCTTATTGCGCCACTTTTGTGTCACTTTTAACATGGGAAAAATGGCGCAAGCAGCTGGTAAATCTGCGACTCAATTTTCAAGAAAAAAATCTCAACTCCAGACTCTGCGAGACACCTTTAATGTTCTTTTCTCTCTCTTTCTCTCTCTCGCTCTCTGTGACATAATTTCTCTTTTCTTTTAAAGTTATAGACACTGCTGTCTGCTTTGACGTGCAGAACAACAGTTGAACTCAAGTTGTGAATTCCACTGGCCGCAGTGTTTAAAGAAGGGTAAGCACAGAGGCCTAGATATACAATGCCTTCATTACAATGCATTAGAAATAAGTAGGCATATTTACAATCCTGTTGTGCCACTTTTGTAACGCAGTAGGCACTTCCATATACACACCACTTGATCACGGCATTATAACAGAACTGAAATGCACTAGGCACACTACACACGTAAAACCGTAGTGTTACCTTTATTTGTGAAAGGAGAGAGTGGGAAGTGTGCAGCAGCTTCACTGTGTTGAAATGTATAATTACCTCCGAGCAGTGACAACAGATAGGTTACAACAGTCTGACAAAACAGATCTACAAGCTTATTACACCCCTTTTGTGTCACTTTTAACATAGGAAAAGTGACGCAAGGAGCTTGTAAATCTACGTCTGACCTTTCAAGAAAAAATCTCAACTCCAGATTCTGCGAGCCAGTTTCAATGTTGTTTTCTCTCTCTGTCTTTCTCTCTCTCACTCTCTGTGACATCATTTCTCTTTCTCTTTTAAACTTGTAGACCCTGCTGTCTGCTTTGACGTGTAGAACGCAGCTAAAGTGAAGTTGTGAATTCCACTGGCCACAGTGTTTGGCCGCAGTGTTTATACAACAGTAAGCACAGAGGCCTAGATTGTACCGCTTTTGGCCGCCATAAGTGTGGCAGGGTATGCTCAGGCATGAGTCCCTTGCTCACTTTGCCACTGGATTCAAGCAAGCCGGGCTGAAGACGGCTGGAATGCCAGAAACCGGTCCTCGGAAGCTTGTTTCCAGTCCAGGGAAGACATGGCTTGGCAGTTCGGGCTGGACTGTTCCTATGAGGCACAGGGTCAGACTTATTTGCATATGGCCATGTCTGAACTGGGGTGGCAGAGTGGGCTAAAGAACGGTGATGGATTAAACTCAGATCTTTTGACTGGGTGTGAGTGTTTGATTGATTCAGATGCTCCGTCCATCACCACCCCCTTTTGTACCGCTAGATATACAATGCCTTCATTGTAATGCATTAGAAATAAGTCGGCATATTTATTCTGCCACTTTTGTATCAGTAACGCAGTAGGCACTTCCATATTGACATCACTTGAACGCGGCACTATAACAGAAGTGAAATGTGTCAGGCACACTGCACACGTAAAATCGTAGTGGCACCTTGACTTGTAATGCTTCCACTCATTTACTCACATCTACATAATTCTAAACTCTAATTTTTTTGTTTTTTTTGTTTTGCAGATTACCAATTGTTTGTCTTTTGAAGTCCACTTCACAATTTATTTATAATAGTGTTGATTTTAAGTTATTTTTCTAGTTATTTACAATCCCGTTGTACCACTTTTGTATCAGTAACTCAGTAGGCACTTCCATATTGACATCACTTGAACGCTGGATATAACAGAAGTGAAATGTACCAGGCTCACTGCACACGTAAAATCGTAGTGTTACCTTGACTTGTAATGCTTCCACTCATTTACTCACTTCTACATAATTCTAAACTCTAATTTTTTGTTTTTTTTGTTTCGCAGATTACCAATTGTTTGTCTTTTGAAGTCCACTTCACAATTTGTTTATAATATTGTTTTTTAAGTTATTTTTCTAGTTGTTTATAATATAGTTATCATTAAGTTTTGTTTACAGTTATTGTTTTAGTAAAAGTTAATAAAAAAACTACATTTCATTTTTTGTTTGTGGGGGGGGGTGATGGTCCACAATAAAAATAATATTTATAATGTTTTTTTTTTTGTCCTCATTTGCTTGTACCTCATGACCAGAAATTATGTAGCCAACCACCTATTCATGCGCCCAAGACTGAAGCGCACGCTCCACCACCATAACCTTGTGTACCAACCTGGCGGGAGACTAAATCTGGGTTTACTGAGGCATTGATGGCGAGTGACAGACTGCCAAACCCATCCTAGACTCCATCAAAGTAGAAGCTATCGCCAGGCCCAGCTCATAATATTATGTTCCTCTCTCAGTGTCTGTGCAAAAGGCTCTAAATAAAGGTTAAACAGGAGTGGGGAAAGGGGACAACCCTGCCTGGTTCCCCGTGAGATTTTGAATGGCGCTGTGAGTGTGTCATTAACTAAAAGTTTGGCGGTGGGGGCTCTGTACAGGAGCTGGATGGTTCGACAGAAGTTCTCACCTAGATGAAACTTCCTTAATACTGCATCCAGGTAGGGCCAGTTGACCCTATCAAAGGCCTTAGTGGCATCTAGGGTTAATGTAGCCAAGGGTAAGGAAAAAGTTGTGGCAATATCTATAGCTGTGACCAGGTCCCGGGTTAAGTCTGCCAACTGGCGCCCCCTAATGAATCCCTTTTGGTCTTCATGAATTATCGAGCCGATCTCGCTTGCCAGCCGTGCTGATAATACTGTGGCTAAGATATTATAATCAATATTTAATAGCAAGATCGGCCGATAGGACCCGCAATCAGTTGGATCCTTACCCAGTTTCGGTATAAGAACTATGGTTGCTTCACTCCACGAGTGCGGAGGCTCTAACCCATTTATGAAAATGTCGTTGAATAGCGCCGTCAATGATGTTACTAGGACCGGACACAGAACCCGGTATAGTTCCCCTTCCCTTGCTTCAGTTGACCTATCGCCTTATTTACTTCAGCCTCCAATATATCCCTATCTAGGCGTTCTGTCTGATCACCCATAAGGGTGGGCAGTTGGATCCTGCCTAGCCATGAGTTTCTTGCCAGGGGTTCATCTTCAATGTCCTCGGTATAAATTTTTTGAAAGAACTCCTGAAAAGTGCTACCAATCTCCGTGTTGGTAGACCTGACAGTAGAGTCCCCCTCTTTTCGAATTCCATTTATAAACTTTTTAGATTTGTCTGTTTTAATCTTCCAGGCTAAAACCTTACCAGCTGCCTCCCGATATTCGAAATTCGATATCTTACTTGCCGCCCACCTCCTCTCTACTCTTTCCTGTAATACTTTGTCCAGCTCTGACTTCACCTTAGCCCGCTGTTCTTGCTCGACCGAGGTTTCCCCTGAGGTACCACACCTCCTATCCAAGCTATCTAGTTCTCGTTCTAAAATCCTGATTTTCTCTCTGTAGACCTTTCCTCTATATGAAGCTCGATTCGTAATATACCCTCTTAAAAAAGCTTTAAGGGTTTCCCATACAGTGCTAATTCCTGCTGAGTCCAAATTGGTTTCTAGGAATTTAGACACCTCTTCTGACAGCAGGTTGGTCTCCGCCTGATCTAAAAAAATCGCCCGATCAAATGACCAAGACGAGTATTTTTTCTGTTGAGTGACAATCAGGGAGAAGACAATCGCTGAGTGATCTGAGAGATGAGGGGGTAGCTACCGTAACCCCTTCACCTCCTCTTTGATATTATAGCTAAAGAGAGCATAATCTATCCTTGAGCTGTGTCTATACTTAAGGTTCCTGTATGAGACCCCGGGAGCAAGACCCGCCCTTTCTCTCCAGACGTCTGCCAACCCCACAGACGACATGATGGACAGCAGAATGGGCCTTGATTTGGATGATCTCATCGCTCTGGAGCTTGAGGACTTGTCGAGCTTGGGGTTCAAGACAATATTAAAATGCCCCACCCATATAATAGGGTCGTTCAGAGTGACTAAGGCCCCTTGGATTTTTTGAAGGTACGACGTATCATCTTGGTTTGGACCATAATAACCTACCAAAATATATTGTTGACCGTCTAGCCTCATTTTACACACCAGCCACCTCCCACTAAGGTCCTCCTCAAAGGTCAAAATCTGTGCTTTTGCTGATTTTTTAAACATAATGAGTATCCCACAGATGTTAGCAGTCTGGTTTGTGCAGATGAATTTGTCCACTCGCCTCTGCGTTTTCATGATTGTTTCAACCTCATGTTTGAGTAGGTGTGTCTCCTGTAACACTATGACCTGTGCTGGGGAGTCCCTAAAATATTGCAAGATTCTATGCCTCCTCCCCTTCACTCGCAGACCATTAATGTTCCAGGATAAAAATTGCACTTCCGTCATGTTATCATTTTATACCCCCTACCATTAACTGGATAAAACACTCTCAGAAAGTGATTGCGGTGGTTGGAAAATAATTTGAAATTAAAAAAAGTAGAAACAGGTTATGAGGATTTTTTTTTTCTTTGCTCCCCCCTTCCCTCCCCCCTCCCCTGGAAACCCCCCCCCTCTCTTCTCCTGCATGTTGGTTCGCCAGGTTTACGTTGGTGAGTTGGTCTCTAACTCCATCCAACCCCTATATAAACTCTGTTTACCTGCTATTCTTTATATTTTTATGAATTTGCATGTCCCCTTATTACAGACGTGCGGAGAGAGAAGAGAACAAAAAGAAAAAACCCAGTGAGAATCCCCTTTTCCTCTTTTCTCTTCCCCTCCCCTTCCTTCAATCTTCATCTTCCTCTCTTCCTTCCTCCCTCTCTTTCAGCTTTGATTTGGATTCTCTCCTTGTTTTTAACTACTGTCATAGCTTTTACTCAATTCTATTGTATTCTCCTATTCTTTTTTTTTTCCTCTTCCTATTCTTCCCTTTCCCCATTAAGTGTAAAGGCCCATGGATTTTATTCCTCATGATTTTTTTTTTCTATTCAATGTTTTTTTTTTTTTTTTTACATTTTCCTTACAATTTTCCTCCCCTTCCCTCTGTTCCCTCTGTTAACTGTTAAACCCAAATCTGACTAACTTGAGATTGATTTTTACAAGTTAATTCTTCACCCCCTAGCATTAGCGCGAAAATGTTGGAGTTACTGATGCTTACTTCCCCTCTTGTGAGTGCTCAGAAATGGAAATATTTAGCTCATCTGCTTCCCTAGGGGAACGTATGTTATACATCTTGTTGTTGTACATTACTTTTAGGAAGGCGTGAAACTTCATTTGTACAGTAGCCCCCGCTGCCCTGAATTTCTCCATTCTTTGCCCCAACTCCCACTGTCTTTCAAGGGTGACCTTCGAAAGGTCCGACCTAACCTCAAAGGAAAAATCCGGGGCTTTCAATGATTTTGCCTTTAGGGCGAGATTAAGAATCTTCTCTTTCAGGGAGTATGTCAAGAAGTTCAAGAGTTTTTTCCTTGGCTTTACTCTCCCCGCATTAAGGCGGAACGGATCCCTGTGGATTCTCTGAATATCTTTGGCTAACTCTTCCTCTGTTTCTTCCAAATTAAGGGCACTTTTTTAATAGAGACATATTGTTTTTTTAAGTTATTTTTCTAGTTGTTTATAATATAGTTATCATTAAGTTTTGTTTACAGTTATTGTTTTAGTAAAAGTTAATAAAAAAATGACATACTTCTTTTTGTTTGTGGGGTGGGTGATGGTCCACAATAAAAATAATATTTATAATGTTGAAGTACTATAGTAAAATGTTCAAGAGTAGAATTGAAAAGTACTGAGTTATAGTTTCTCTGGATAGACTACAACATGGTAAAGAAATCAAAGTAATACGAAACAATGAGTACCACATGTACAAGTCTCTTGCAACATTTTCCCCATCTCCCAAACAGCAATGTTGAAAAAATCTTAGGGTAAGATAATAAAGGATTTTGAAGTCCATTATCGCTGTTTTAGTTGTAGTTTGCTGCTGTTAAAGCGGCGACAATTTTAACGCCGTCCTTGTAAATATGCCCCATAATTTTGTAATGTTGACAATCCCGCCTCCCATTTAAGTATGGACAACGTATTTAGTGAAGTGCATTGTGAATCGTAAAGCAACACTGTCTAATTGTGATTGATAAAGAATTCAAAGAGTTGTGTACTTCTTTTGCTCGTAATGTGCATATGGGCAGATTTACAAGTTCCTTGAGTTACTATTGTATCACTTTTTACATGGGAAAAGTGACACGAAAGTGGCACAATGAGCTTGTAAATCCACTACGCAGTGTTCTGTCTTAGTTTGCTTTCCTTTCTGTCATGTAGAGTATCCTGGGTAAATATAACGGTTTCTGTTCAGCTAGTACCTTCCAACCCTACCCCCAAACTGCTTACTGCCCGCTACCATAGTAACAGTTCATG
Source organism: Lissotriton vulgaris (assembly GCF_964263255.1). Lineage (NCBI taxonomy): Eukaryota > Metazoa > Chordata > Amphibia > Caudata > Salamandridae > Lissotriton > Lissotriton vulgaris. Next base: position 1,866,196,540 of record NC_141685.1, on the reverse strand, counting down.
AAACACTTAAATTAGCACACAGGTTACAAGTTCACCACACAATGTTGATAATCCAAACTGTTTCAGTGCTGGAGTTTTTAAAATTTTCCATAGGAACCAATAATCGTAGCTACAGACTCTGGTAAAGAGCTGATAAAGAGTTAGCCTCAGTATTATACTTCTAGTTTTAAACACAGTCTGTCATAACACCCTCCTACAACGCCTCAGAAACATCGGAATCCAAGGAAAAGCACTGGATTGGATCACCTCGTTCCTTACCGGAAGAACTCAGAGAGTCCGCCTTCCACCATTCAAGTCAGAGGCCACTGAAGTCATTTGCGGCGTGCCACAAGGATCTTCACTCAGCCCTACCCTCTTCAACGTATACATGAGCCCCCTCGCGACCATCGCACGCCAACACAACCTCAACATCCTCTCCTACGCTGATGACACTCAACTGATCCTCTCACTCAACAAAGACCCGAACACCGCCAAAACCAACCTACATGAAGGAATGAAAGAAGTAGCCGAGTGGATGAAGCACAGCCGTCTGAAACTGAACTCAGACAAAACAGAAGTCCTTATCTTAGGCACCTCCCCCTCCACCTGGGATGACTCTTGGTGGCCAGAGGACCTTGGAAATGCACCCATCCCGACGGACCACGCACGGAACCTGGGCATCATCCTGAACTCCTCACTCTCGATGAACAAACAAGTCAACGCCGTTTCTTCATCGTGCTTCAACATTCTTCGCATGCTCAAAAAAACATTTTGCTGGATCCCCACCGAAACTAGAAAAACGGTCACCCACGCACTGGTCACGAGCCGCCTGGACTACGGTAACACCCTATACGCCAGTACCACCGCAAAACTTCAGAAAAAACTCCAACGCATCCAGAACGCTTCAGCCAGACTCATACTTGACATCCCGCGTAAAGACCACATTTCTAGTCACCTGAAAAATCTCCACTGGCTCCCCGTCAATAAGAGAATAACATTCCGCCTCTTAACCCACGCACACAAAGCACTTTACGAACTCGGACCCGAATGCCTCAACACACGACTTTCCTTCTACACCCCCTCCCGCCAGCTACGCTCGTCCAACCAAGCCCTTGCTGCCGTACCTCGCATCAACAAAACCACCATGGGAGGAAGATCCTTCTCCTACCTGGCAGCTAAAACCTGGAACTCACTTCCCATTCACCTTCGCCTCACTCAGAACCACCTAGCATTCAGAAAGCAACTTAAAACTTGGATATTCGACAAGTAAGTCCCCACCCTTCTTCAAGCGCCTTGAGACCCTCTGGGTATGTAGCGCGCTATATAAATTATTTGACTTGACTTGACTATCAAATAAACTTATACACCTATATCGACGTTACACACCAGCACACATCTTATTCACTTATGCAGTCATCTTACTCACTTTTGCAAACAATGTATCATATTTACATTTACTCAGCTACACACTTATACAAATAGGACTTCATTTATTCATATAGATAGTAACTCATACTTAGTGTGTTATGAAATCACTATTATAAGTATACAGTTATCTATACAGTCACTCATGCAATCAATGAGTTTTATGTATACATATTTATATACAACAACTGTCACATACACCGCCTTTAATTTTTTCTACTTTATTGGACATGTACCATTGAGAAATATATTTGCTCATCACCACACCCATAAATATATTCACTCATCCAAACAACTATTATAACACGTAGTTTTAACCTCATGTACCTAGTGAATTAACTATTCACATATCTTTGTGCAGTCACAGATCCCCCACCGAACCAAACACACATTCCCACACACACATTCACTCTCCGGTACAAATAGTCAGTTAACTAATCAATAACTAATATAGACTTTCACGTTGCTAGTAACAACCTGGTGCAGCAGTTTACACATCAACTGACAATGTAATACAGATATTCACACAGTTTAGTCACTATTCAATATATTTAGTGAGGCACTATGAATTAGTCAAGTAAACAGTCAATCACACTGCTACTAAATCTTCCATCCAGATGTTTATATATCAACTGATTTTTTATGCAGATTGGTACATATATAATACATATTTAAATAACAAACCAAACCACATTCACTGGATGTGTCATCAGTGTTGTCATTTGAGATGTCATCAGTGATGTCATCAGTGATGTCACTAACCATGTCATGAATGATGTAATATGTGACATCATCACCAGTGGATTGTGGGCGCGAGTGTTACAGTTAGTACAACTAACTATAACAGAGAAATTTCAATGGCTGTAGGTGAGTGAAATGTCCAGCTAACTGTAACACCCCTGTTTTTGTTAAATGAATATATATATATATATATATATATCCAAAGCTATGCAGGTTCTCAATTTTGACGAACAGCCACACACGAACACAGTTCAGTATTCTTTATTTCATCAACTTGCCAGCAAGTGCAGGACAGCGTTGTTCTCCCTCTTCTGCTGCCATACGCGTTTCGAGAGCTGCCGCTCTTCTCATCAGTGGCTAATTACACCTTGTCCATGGCACGCCTCTTTATGGCTCAGTCCCCGCCCACTGGGCGTGTCATGCTATCAGCGGCGTTCTGGGCTCTGTAGTCCTTGCATGTTAGGTGAGGCGTGTTCGTGGAAATACGGGCGAAAAATGATCCAATGTGGGTGGGAGTGCACCCCGCTGGCTGTCACCTGCCCTGCTTCTCAGCGGATGAAAGTGTGTTGCGCGGACACTCCTGCAATGTCCAGCGCTGTTCGTGTCCTCGTTTGCCCCATGTAGTTGGCAAAGTAGGTTCTGCCACCGCAGCAGGCTGTTCCTCACGACCAGGGCGGCCGTTTAACAAATCCAAAGCTATGCAGGTTCCCAATTTTGACGAACAGCCACACACGAACAAAGTTCAGTATTCTTTATTTCATCAACTTGCCAGCAAGTGCAGGACAGCGTTGTTCTCCCTCTTCTGCTGCCATACGCGTTTCGAGAGCTGCCGCTCTTCTCATCAGTGGCTAATTACACCTTGTCCATGGCACGCCTCTTTATGGCTCAGTCCCCGCCCACTGGGCGTGTCATGCTATCAGCGGCGTTCTGGGCTCTGTAGTCCTTGCATGTTAGGTGAGGCGTGTTCGTGGAAATACGGGCGAAAAATGATCCCATGTGGGTGGGAGTGCACCCCGCTGGCTGTCACCTGCCCTGCTTCTCAGCGGATGAAAGTGTGTTGCGCGGACACTCCTGCAATGTCCAGCGCTGTTCGTGTCCTCGTTTGCCCCATGTAGTTGGCAAAGTAGGTTCTGCCACCGCAGCAGGCTGTTCCTCACGACCAGGGCGGCCGTTTAACAAATCCAAAGCTATGCAGGTTCCCAATTTTGACGAACAGCCACACACGAACACAGTTCAGTATTCTTTATTTCATCAACTTGCCAGCAAGTGCAGGACAGCGTTGTTCTCCCTCTTCTGCTGCCATACGCGTTTCGAGAGCTGCCGCTCTTCTCATCAGTGGCTAATTACACCTTGTCCATGGCACGCCTCTTTATGGCTCAGTCCCCGCCCACTGGGCGTGTCATGCTATCAGCGGCTGTTCCTCACGACCAGGGCGGCCGTTTAACAAATCCAAAGCTATGCAGGTTCCCAATTTTGACGAACAGCCACACACAAATTTGTTAAACGGCCACCCTGGTCGTGAGGAACAGCCTGCTGCGGTGGCAGAACCTACTTTGACAACTACATGGGGCAAACGAGGACACGAACAGCGCTGGACATTGCAGGAGTGTCCGCGCAACACACTTTCATCCGCTGAGAAGCAGGGCAGGTGACAGCCAGCGGGGTGCACTCCCACCCACATGGGATCATTTTTCGCCCGTATTTCCACGAACACGCCTCACCTAACATGCAAGGACTACAGAGCCCAGAACGCCGCTGATAGCATGACACGCCCAGTGGGCGGGGACTGAGCCATAAAGAGGCGTGCCATGGACAAGGTGTAATTAGCCACTGATGAGAAGAGCGGCAGCTCTCGAAACGCGTATGGCAGCAGAAGAGGGAGAACAACGCTGTCCTGCACTTGCTGGCAAGTTGATGAAATAAAGAATACTGAACTGTGTTCGTGTGTGGCTGTTCGTCAAAATTGGGAACCTGCATAGCTTTGGATTTGTTAAACGGCCGCCCTGGTCGTGAGGAACAGCCTGCTGCGGTGGCAGAACCTACTTTGCCAACTACATGGGGCAAACGAGGACACGAACAGCGCTGGACATTGCAGGAGTGTCCGCGCAACACACTTTCATCCGCTGAGAAGCAGGGCAGGTGACAGCCAGCGGGGTGCACTCCCACCCACATGGGATCATTTTTCGCCCGTATTTCCACGAACACGCCTCACCTAACATGCAAGGACTACAGAGCCCAGAACGCCGCTGATAGCATGACACGCCCAGTGGGCGGGGACTGAGCCATAAAGAGGCGTGCCATGGACAAGGTGTAATTAGCCACTGATGAGAAGAGCGGCAGCTCTCGGAACGCGTATGGCAGCAGAAGAGGGAGAACAACGCTGTCCTGCACTTGCTGGCAAGTTGATGAAATAAAGAATACTGAACTGTGTTCGTGTGTGGCTGTTCGTCAAAATTGGGAACCTGCATAGCTTTGGATTTGTTAAACGGCCGCCCTGGTCGTGAGGAACAGCCTGCTGCGGTGGCAGAACCTACTTTGCCAACTACATGGGGCAAACGAGGACACGAACAGCGCTGGACATTGCAGGAGTGTCCGCGCAACACACTTTCATCCGCTGAGAAGCAGGGCAGGTGACAGCCAGCGGGGTGCACTCCCACCCACATGGGATCATTTTTCGCCCGTATTTCCACGAACACGCCTCACCTAACATGCAAGGACTACAGAGCCCAGAACGCCGCTGATAGCATGACACGCCCAGTGGGCGGGGACTGAGCCATAAAGAGGCGTGCCATGGACTAGGTGTAATTAGCCACTGATGAGAAGAGCGGCAGCTCTCGAAACGCGTATGGCAGCAGAAGAGGGAGAACAACGCTGTCCTGCACTTGCTGGCAAGTTGATGAAATAAAGAATACTGAACTGTGTTCGTGTGTGGCTGTTCGTCAAAATTGGGAAGCTGCATAGCTTTGGATATATATATATATATATATATATATATATATATATATATCTATTACCTACTGGCGGTCGCCAGTAGGTATATATAGTTAGGATTTTTTTCCTATGGGATTCCTGAAAATTCTATGTGGAATAACTTTGGCGTTTGTGGACGGAATTGGCCGAACTTTTCAGGAAAATGGCACATTTTGTTTCTGAGCGTTCTCTGAAAGTTTGGGGGGGTTTTGTGAAGTGGGGGCCGAGAAAAAAGGGGGGTCCCAAAACGTGTTTTTAACATTGAGTTTTCCATAGGGCGGTTGGACTCACTTTTAGCTCGAACGGCTGAATGGATTTACACAAAACTTGGCAAAATTGTAGATATGGTTTGCCCGACGTGCCTTTGCTATGTCTCAATATATGTGCTCCAGTGGATTTTGAGAAATTAACGTTTTAAAAAACAGATATATCTGTGACAGCGTCCCGCTTAGAGCCCCGGTTCGCGAACCTGACGCGTAAAGGAACTTCGCGAGGAGAAGCGGATTGGCTCCCCGGTGACTGTCAACATTCTAAACAGTCCGGAGCGGCCGCCATCTTGTGTCTCGGTAGGATCGAGACACAAGAGGTAGAAAAAACAAAGTGGGAAATGAGCATAAGGGGGCAGAGTACATCCTCCCTGACCCCCTAGGTTTGATGAGGGGGCTTTAAAAGGGTCTTGCGGGTCAAAAAAAATATATATATATATTATCGTTTTTTTTCGGGGGAGCGCTCGGTACGCGCACCGGGAAGCGGTCCGGGAAGCATAATATTGGGAAATGGGATGAAAGAATGTTCAAATATTGTATGTTTATTGATTGTTCTTTTTTTTAATTTTTTTTATTTTTTATTTTTATTTAAGTATCAAGATGTAGGTACCAATGCAGAGTCTAAAAATAAAAATACACTGTTTTCTTTGTAAATATGTTGCATGTTGTTTCTGAAGTTATTGTGGTATATGGAATTCATACCATAGTCTGTCAGGAAAGCAGAAACACCATGGAGGCAGGAGATGATAAAGAGATGTTAAATACACTTTGGAGATAATATAGTGGAAGAAAGGAAGTAAATATGAGCAAAGTTACTATGTAACACAAAAAAGTTGCACAGTATATTTAAAGTCTGATTTTACATTATAATCAATTTGCTACTAGTTTACAAAATACATATAAAAATGAATAATGTCTCAAACAATTTTTGAATTATTAAATAAAAATTTATTTTTCTGATTCTTTTTCAAAATTAAAAAGAACTTCTAATAATTCATTGTCAGTTTTTTTTTCATTTTCAAGTAGGAAATCTACTGCTTCCACACATTGCAGAAGTTCAAAGTCCCGTGAATCATCATAGAATTCAGAGTCAATTTCTGTATCTGTTTTGCTTCCTGCAACAATTTCCAAGTTAGTTTTGTTCTCTCCTTCCATTTTTGTGCTGTAAAACGAATTTTAAAAAAATATATCAGTACAGGTAGGGCACTGTTGGGTTTAAGTACAGACAGGTAGTTTGTTTTTTTAAACAGTGATTTTATCTTTGGGCAGTGTATGGTATCAGACTGGAAGTAGAAATATAAAAAAATGTATGTGATAAAGCCTAAGTTAATTCTTAATTATACAAGACAAGCCTAAGTCCATCCATAACTAAAACAGAGAAGTCTATCTTATTTTATAACTATTACAGAGGGATAGTATATAACTATCACAAAATCTTTTCCTAATTAACTTAAAGTGCAGAACATACTTCAGTTTTTAAAATATCATCTTACCAATCAAAAAGAAGTTTAAGTTCTCAGTTGAAATGCACTTGATATGTACTTCAGGAAGTAGTAGTCAAAATGGCTGTGTTTCTCTCTTTCTTTATATATATTCAGGTACATAACCAATCAAATGTCATGAAATAATAGAAGATATTGAAAGTAGCATTTTGATTGGTTGTCAATTCTAACACTTCATAAGTGTTCTTGTTAGGTAATTTACCTCAGGATATTTAGTCAGGCTTACAGCATAATTTTCTCAATGGAATTCCATCAAATTTGGGTAAATGGTAGGGACTGCTATGTAGTAGGCCCTATTCTATATTTGATGAAAGTGTCTGTAGTAGTTTTTCTGTAAATTACTTTCCCATCTTTTTTTATCGAGCGCTTACTGGTGCGCTCCCCGGTACGCGAACCGGCAGCGTTACGGGAGTCCTCCATTTTGTGTATCGGTAGAATTGATATATAAGATGGAGGACAAAAAATGTACGGAATGGGTAGAAGGGAGCACGGTAGACACTTTGTGACCCTCTAGGTTTTCTGAGGGGGGATTAGGACGCTGATATATGGAAAAATACAAAAATTTAATTTTTGAAAATTTCGCGGGGGGAGCGCCTCGTAAGTCAGTGATGTCATTTGAGATGTCATCAGTGATGTCATCAGTGATGTCACTGACCATGTCATGAATGATGTAATATGTGACATCATCAGCAGTGGATTGCGGGTGCGCGATATATAGTTAGTGCAACTAACTATATATGGGAATTTCAATGGTTTTGTGCGAGTAAAATAAGATTTTGTAAATGGTAATCCCTAACTATATATGGTCTATAACCTATGGTTTTTTCAGTGAATATATATATATATATATATATATATATATATATATATATATATATATATATATATTGTAAAACAAAGATGCCCCAGCATTGGAAGGGCACTCGACGGTGTCCTTATACCATCAGGTAAGTATCAGCCTCGCTGCAGCTCGCTCATTCACTGCCTTGTATTGATCATGCCGCTGACGCGTTTCGAGGCTAGAACGGCTCTTCTTCATGGGCTTTAACAAGAAAAACCGGCATTGCAAACATCACCTCCATGAGCAGTATTTTATTCGACAAACACACCCACAGTGGGCTGGGCCTGATTTTATTATCGTAATCATGACATTATGGGATTTGTAGTTAGGTGAATTTGTCAATGACAAAATTAACATTCTGAACTAAACAATACACAGAAATTCACCAGTTATGGATCACAGCACTAACTATAACTTATGCACCCACCATGCACTACTTTTGACCTCACATATTACAACAATCAGTGATGGCATTACTGATGACATCACTGGTGACATCATCCAGTGAGTGTGCCAGTTTGTTTTTTAGCTATATATTGGTGGGTAAGTACCATATTACTTGTCCACCTAATTTTGTACAGCCTGGACTCAGCTAATGGGTGTAAGTGTTTACAAAATAACATGTGCTCCTAATGCACCATAGCTGTGTAGAGGTATTGAACATGGTATAATTGTTTGTATTTAAGAGTAGCTCTGTGTGCAGGTGACAATTGACTTGTGTTCATTATGTTCCAGACAAGTTTTTTGGTTCTGCAGAAAACATGTTCCACAGCAGTATCATTCTATGTAGAACTAAAATTTGTAAGCAGGCTTTGAGTTATTAGACAAAATCATGTGAGCATGATAATTTCTACATATCATAGAATACTGTGCACCAGGTACCAACCTATGTACACTTGCTTGGTTTGCTTGAGAAGTTGGGCTATCTATAACGTTTAACCACAGTATGAAGGGTGCAGGTAGTATTATGTTTAGCATCTTCACACCATGGGTATTTTTAGCAAATATTTTCTTTTTTGACAACTGTTGCACAGAGTGTACACTGTTCTTAGTAGATAATATTGAATAAGCTGTACTGTTTTTCTCATGAAGATTTCACTGTTTGCAATGTGTGGTATGGAGTGAACACTCGCCATAGAGTAAACACTGTTTACTGTACCCATTTCTCTACTGCTATTAACTCAATTTCTCTACGTAGGTTTAGGTAAGTTTCAGGGGTTTGATACAGACAAATGCTGCCTGTAGTAGGTCATTTGCTTTGGAACTGACATTCACTATTTTTAGGAACTTGGCTTTCTCTGAACAGTTGGATACAGACTGAACACCACACTCAATGAGGGTTTCTTATATAGCTATGGTTGATTGTCAATGTGAACTATGCTAGCTATAAAGTGCATGGTATAGAGTCAATGTTGCACATTATGCATGCTTTCTAAATCTTTGGGATTTGTAACTGTGATGGCAGTAATGTTCACTGTTATTCTTCTGAGCGTTTTTGTATTTGTTGTCACGCATTTAATGCGATAGCAATCTATTTATCAATATAATCGAAAGCCAGCCAGCCAGCCAAGCCAGCCAAAATGCTTTTGTATCGAGTACCACTAATTGTTCTTTTTATCTTTATTTATTTCATAAGGATCCAAGGGGAAAAGGGCATCCCAGGGCCAAGTGGCTGCCACCACTACCACCACCAGTGCCTCTGCTGTTGCAGATGGTACTGCTGCCACAAGTAAGTCATGTGTATTTATTATTATTACTCACTTTTAACTAGTTCCACTGGTAATGTATTACAGCCTTCTATATTTACTTTCTTCCACCCATCTAATGCTTGTTATTCCTGCATTCCCCTGTGTTTATATTTCATGCCTATCACAAAAAGAGCCCACGGGTCCAGCTCATCGGTATGAGGGCAAGTGAAATGGGACAACCACGCCAAGGTGGGGGGTTCTCTTTTAACGACTGTTACCCTCACACACCAAAGGTGTCATGCTTCATCATAGGGGTACCTCCTCGCGTTGAGAGCCTAGTCTCAAAGCGGGCTACATCCCCCTTGCTGCAAAGGAGGAGCTCAGGGATGTTTTTATGGAAGAGCGGATTACTCTAAAACCCTATGTGAGTGTGGTGTGCAATGGGATGGGTGCAGTGCTGGAGGGAATTGAGAGTTAAAACTGGCTACAAGGTTAGCTATGGCAAGCTTTATTCAGCTACCAGAATTAAAACCAGAAAGCTAGTAATGCAACTGCCAACATTAGAGACAGTTACATTAAGACAATGATCAACATGTTTCAGCCTGGGGACCTATAAAAGTGTCTTGGCCTTAATCAGAAATAAGTGAACTGCAGAAAGTGAATAAATGAACAAGATGTGTGAAAGTAAAGAAATTATATATAGCGATGTGTAATACTGAACCAGTGGTCCTGTAGTTAAGTGAGTGCACCGTTGGTACCCACAGAAGTTAGGAAATTAGCTGCATCTGCCCTGAGCAATGTGCTAAAGGTACATACACCAACCAGTCCGTCCAACATGGTGTGGATGTAGTGAACGTATGTCCCATCGACAGGTGGTGCAGTATTACACAGGTGATGTCCATCAGCTTTGGTTAGCAGTGCGGCATGAAGTCTCGCATGTATGCTAACCAATGACAAAGAGTGTATCCCAGTGCCCACTAGTCACCTACTACTTTGCTTCATCATTCTTTCTGGCCAAGCCTTCCCAAAAAGACAAATTCCATCTTGGCATGTGGCACATTTATCTGCCCGAGTGACTTATATTTCATAGCTTCCATTATGAATTTATGATTCCAATTGTTTCCTTCCGTCAACCAATGTGACTAAGTGAAAACCGTAGTACATGACCAACCATTCTAAAGTTAAACCTCTACCTAGCCCAATCCCTATAACTTAACCTCCCCACATAGACTAACTACCCACTTCCATGTAAAGGTATTTGTTGAAAATATTTTGTGATGGAGGCCAGGGCATAGTGTGGGACTAAGGTACCGATTTAGAGTTTGATGGATGGGATGCTCTGTGACTAATGCCATATCCTGTTTGCTGTACTACAGTGCATAATTTATATTCTATGCACTGTCTACTGTAATTCTGTAGACTATATATCTGTTATGTACCATGTGTGTGATGGAGTATCCTTCTGCAGTGGTGTAACAAAACTTGACCCCCCTCCTGCAAGGTACATGGAGGGCCCAGCTCCAGATTTAATTCAGAGCTTTCAGGCCAGGGTACTGTGCTGGGGGCTCCCTGCAGCTTGGGGCCCCCACTCTGCGGAGGCTGTGGGGGCCTGTTTTATGCCACTGTCAATCTGTCCTACTCTATCAGCTCCTAAGTTTGGACTTGGTAGAATTGAAGAGGAAGAAGAGTATGGGTATTGGAATTCAAAATTAATACATTAATAACATGCCATTACAGCTTTCCTAAAAACATGCTGCAGAGGGAACAGACCCGCTAGCATGGCTTTATTCATGTTGCACATATAGTCAAGGAATTGTGCAGCATTTGTATAAGTCTCACTCATTATTGTTAGCTAATTAATTTAGCTGCTCAGTGTCACCCTTTATACTAAATCAATTCTTGATTATGTTGGTGGTCTGTCTTCATTCCTTGCAGTCAGTGCTATTATTTTCTGTGATGCATGTGTGTAAAGACTTGCCCATGTGACTAATCACATCAACATCCCAATGGCTCTAGGGGACCAGCAATGTTCTGCGTTTGTACCTTCATAGTATAAACAAGTGTTTGCGCTGATCATTGAATTTTGGGTTGATTTTCTTTCTTGATATAACAACTCCTCCTGTGGGAGGTCAACAATTGCGGTGTGGGATAGCCACCTGGATGCAGCGCCATATGTTTGAGGCTGTGGAAGCTGAATACCCATGGCTTGTGGCCTTGGAGGAGGAAGAGGAGGAGGAGGAGGAGGTGGAGGAGGAGGAGGAGGAGGAGGAAACTAGGACCTCTAGTTATTTGGGCCACCAGCCAGGCCTGCCTCCAACTCAGCAATACAACCGCCACTCCCTGCAACTGGACCGACATTGCAACCCTCGTCATCTGTGGACCACCTCTTCTGTCACATAAATCGGGAGCTAGAGCTCATCAGGTGAGAACAGTGGAACCTGGCCGGAGAGAAGGTCATTTTTAGAAAGAACCTGGATGCCTTAAGAGACTTGTTTTATTGATTTTTTTATTTTGGGTATGGAGCCCTATTGTGGGCAAAGAAGGTGGGTTTCCTATGCCAAATTAAATGGGCCTTTTTCTTTAGTATTTGTCTTTGCATTGCTATTTAGTATAGCACTGTGATTTAGTGATGAGACAAGTAGTTATCCTCTGAAACTGGCATAGGTTAGACTGTATATACACTTTTCCTCTTAGACTTTCCTTTACTGAAGTCCCTTGCCATGTTTTTATTCTTCAGTCCAGTATAAACAGCTACCAGAGTGGGAAACAGAAAGCTATCTATATATTTGACTATATTGCTTGATGAGGTTTTACAGCACACAGGTGCCAATCAGTGATAGTTGTATACTAGTTAGCTATTGTCCTTGTCCTACCCTCTGTAAAAAATAATAACTAGTGGGTTCTGCCAACAACGTATTAAAAATTGCAATCTCTCATTCCCAAGAACAGCTTCAGTACTAAGTACTTAACTTCTTACCTGAATAGGCATTGAGATGTCAGCTACCTCTCCCAGACTTTCCAAACCGTATTACAGGGTGTCCCAAATGGCCCTGTACTGGGCTAGTGCTAACAGGGAAGTCTTTACAAATCGAGGTCTCGCCTATTCTGAATGATGCTTGTGAGGTGATCTCCGACTGTAATATTATTCAGAAGGATTATTTATCATAGGCAACTAGACTGCAAGAAAACACAGAGTTAGTGGATAACCCAAGACTTAGACCATTTGGCACAGAAGCCAAAGAAACAACAACTAGCAAGCAAAATGGGGAGCTAGTATTTCATTTATTAAAAAAAATACAAAATAAACTCACAATAACTTTGAGTCAGGAATCAGGAGACGGTAACTCCATGTTGCATAGAATTTGTAAGCAACACAAAGACTGATTCACAAAGGCAAAGTTAGCTACACTTTTGGTGTTAATTTACTCCTTCACTGTAAGTTCACCATTAGTAACTTTTCCATCTGTAACCTTACCAGTAGTAACTTTGTAAGGTGTCACTCCAATTAACTTGTCACTGTTGCATCCTGAATGCCATAAAACATCTTCAGTGCTGGGACATGAACATAGGTGCTGCCTAACCTCCAGAAAGGACATCCAGTGTGTAGTGATAGACATGTAATCAGTTGCTTGACAACTGGTCCACATATCTGTCATCAGGTGGATGGTCTGACCAGCACTCTCCTGCATAGCTTAGTCAGCCAATTGCAGCACCTAATGGTGCAGCACTGGAACAGTAACGCTGGCAAAATAGGTTTATCTAGGAACCTTCCATTTCAAGTAGATGGCCACCACAGATTCTAAAAATCCCTGCCACAAAAAATTAATGGAGGAGGTTCAGCCCTAAGATTTGGGTGTGAGTGTTTGATTAGTTAAGATGCTCCGTCCATCACCACCCCCTTTTCTACCGCTTTTGGCCGCCATAAGTGTGGCAGGATATGCTCAGACGTGAGTCCCTTGCTAACTTTGCCACTGGATTCAAGCAAGCCGGGCTGAAGACGGCTGGAACTCCAGCAACCGGTCCTCGGAAGCTTGTTTCCTGTCCAGGGAAGGCATGGCTTGGCAGTTCGGGCTGGACTGTTCCCATGAGGCACAGGTTCAGACTGATTTGCATATAGCCATGTCTGAACTGGGGTGGCAGAGTGGGCTAAAGAACGGTGATGGATCAAACCCAGATCTTTTGACTGGGTGTGAGTGTTTGATTGGTTTAGATGCTCCGTCCATCACCACCCCCTTTTGTACCGCTTTGGGCCGCCATAAGTGTGGCAGGTACTGCTCAGACGTGAGTCCCTTGCTCACTTTGCCACTAGATTCAAGCAAGCCGGGCTGAAGACGGCTGGATTGCCAGAAACCGGTCCTCGGAAGTTTGTTTCCGGTCCAGGGAAGGCATGGCTTGGCCGTTTGGGCTGGACTGTACCCATGAGGCACAGGGTCAGACTGATTTGCATATAGCCATGTCTGAACTGGGGTGGCAGAGTGGGCTAAATAACGGTGATGGATCAAACCCAGATCTTTTGACTGGGTGTGAGTGTTTGATTGGTTCAGATGCTCCGTCCATCACCATCCCCTTTTGCACCGCTTTTGGCCTCCATAAGTATGGCAGGGTATGCTCAGACGTGAGTCCCTTGCTCACTTTGCCACTGGATTCAAGCAAGCCGGGCTGAAGACGGTTGGAATGCCAGAAACCGGTCCTCGGAAGCTTGTTTCCGGTCCAGGGAAGGCATGGCTTGGCAGTTCGGGATGGACTGTTCCCATGAGGTACAGGGTCAGACTGATTTGCATATAGCCATGTCTGAACTGGGGTGGCAGAAAGGGCTAAATAACGGTGAAGGATCAAACCCAGATCTTTTGACTGGGTGTGAGTGTTTGATTGGTTCAGATGCTCCGTCCATCACCACCCCCTTTTGTACCACTTTTGGCCGCCATAAGTGTGGCAGGGTATGCTCAGACGTGAGTCCCTTGCTCACTTTGCCACTGGGTTCAAGCAAGCCGGGCTGAAGACGGCTGGAATGCCAGCAACCGGTCCTCGAAAGCTTGTTTCCGGTCCAGGGAAGGCATGGCTTGGCAGTTCGGGCTGGACTGTTCCCATGAGGCATGGGTCAGACTGATTTGCATATAGCCATGTCTGAACTGGGGTGGCAGAGTGGGCTAAAAAATGGTGATGGATCAAACCCAGATCTTTTGACTGGGTGTGAGTGTTTGATTGGTTCAGATGCTCGGTCCATCACCACCCTCTTTTGTACCGCTTTTGGCCGCCATAAGTGTGGCAGGGTATGCTCAGACGTGAGTCCCTTGCTCACTTAGACACTGGATTCAAGCAAGCTGGGCTGAAGACGGCTGGAATGCCAGCAACCGTTCCTCTGAAGCTAGTTTCCGGTCCAGGGAAGGCATGGCTTGGCAGTTCTGGCTGGACTGTTCCCATGAGGCACAGGGTCAGACTGATTTGCATATAGCCATGTCTGAACTGGGGTGGCAGAGTGGGCTAAAGAACGGTGATTGATCAAACCCAGATCTTTTGACTGGGTGTGAGTGTTTGATTGGTTCAGATGCTCCGTCCATCACCACCCCCTTTTGTAACGCTTTTGGCCGCCATAAGTGTGGCAGGGTATGCTCAGACGTTTGTCCCTTGCTCACTTTGCCACTGGATTCAAGCAAGCCGGGCTGAAGACGGCTGGAACGCCAGCAACCAGTCCTCGGAAGCTTGTTTCCGGTCCAGGGAAGGCATGGCTTGGCAGTTCAGGCTGGACTGTTCCCATGAGGCACAGGTTCAGACTGATTTGCATATAGCCATGTCTGAACTGGGGTGGCAGAGTGGGCTAAAGAACGGTGATGGATCAAACCTAGATCTTTTGACTGGGTGTGAGTGTTTTATTGGTTTAGATGCTCTGTCCATCACCACCCCCTTTTGTACCGCTTTTGGCCGCCATAAGTGTGGCAGGGTATGCTCAGACGTGAGTCCCTTGTTCACTTTGCCACTGGATTCAAGCAAGCCGGGCTGAAGACGGATGGAATGCCAGAAACCGGTCCTCGGAAGCTTGTTTCCGGTCCAGGGAAGGCATGGCTTGGCAGTTCGGGCTGGACTGTTCCCATGAGGCACAGGGTCAGCCTGATTTGCATATAGCCATGTCTGAACTGGGGTGGCAGGGTGGGCTAATGAACGGTGATGGATCAAACCCAGATCTTTTGACTGGGTGTGAGTGTTTGATTGGTTCAGATGCTCCGTCCATCACCACCCCCTTTTGTACCACTTTTGGCCGCCATAAGTGTGGCAGGGTATGCTCAGACGTGAGTCCCTTGCTCACTTTACCACTGGATTCAAGCAAGCTGGGCTGAAGACGGCTGGATTGCCAGAAACCGGTCCTCGGAAGCTTGTTTCCAGTCCAGGGAAGGCATGGCTTGGCCGTTCGGGCTGGACTGTTCCCATGAGGCACAGGGTCAGACTGATTTGCATATAGCCATGTTTGAACTGGGGTGGCAGAGTGGGCTAAATAACGGTGATGGATCAAACCCAAATCTTTTGACTGGGTGTGAGTGTTTGATTGGTTCAGATGCTCCGTCCATCACACCCCCTTTTGCACCACTTTTGGCCGCCATAAGTGTGGCAGGCTATGCTCAGACATGAGTCCCTTGCTCACTTTGCCACTGGATTCAAGCAAGCCGGGCTGAAGACGGCTGGAATGCCAGCAACCGGTCCTCGGAAGCTTGTTTCCGGTCCAGGGAAGGCATGGCTTGGCAGTTCGGGCTGGACTGTTCCCATGAGGCACAGGGTCAGACTGATTTGCATACAGCCATGTCTGAACTGGGGTGGCAGAGTGGGCTAATGAACGGTGATGGATCAAATCCAGATCTTTTGACTGGGTGTGAGTGTTTGATTGATTCAGATGCTCCGTCCATCACCACTCCCTTTTGTACCGCTTTGGGCCGCCATAAGTGTGGCAGGTACTGCTCAGACGTGAGTCCCTTGCTCACTTTGCCACTGGATTCAAGCAAGCCGGGCTGAAGACGGCTGGAATGCCAGAAACCGGTCCTCGGAAGCTTGTTTCCATTCCAGGGAAGGCATGGCTTGGCAGTTCGGGCTGGACTGTTCCCATGAGGCACAGGGTCCGACTGATTTGCATATAGCCATGTCTGAACTGGGGTGGCAGAGTGGGCTAAATAACGGTGATGGATCAAACCCAGATCTTTTGACTGGGTGTGAGTGTTTGATTGGTTCAGATGCTCCGTCCATCACACCCCCTTTTGCACCGCTTTTGGCCGCCATAAATATGGCAGGGTATGCTCAGACCTGAGTCCCTTTCTCACTTTGCCACTGGATTCAAGCAAGCCGGGCTGAAGACGGCTGGAATGCCAGAAACCGGTCCTCGGAAGCTTCTTTCCATTCCAGGGAAGGCATGGCTTGGCAGTTCGGGCTGGACTGTTCCAATGAGGCACAGGGTCAGACTGATTTGCATATAGCCATGTCTGAACTGGGGTGGCAGAGTGGGCTAAAGAACGGTGATGGATCAAACCCAGATCTTTTGACTGGGTGTGAGTGTTTGATTGGTTCAGATGCTCCGTCCATCACCACCCCCTTTTGTACCGCTTTTGGCCGCCATAAGTGTGGCAGGGTATGCTCAGACATGATTCCCTTGTTCACTTTGCCACTGGATTCAACCAAGCCGGGCTGAAGACGGCTGGAATGTCAGAAACCGGTCCTCGGAAGCTTGTTTCCGGTCCAGGAAAGTCACGGCTTGGCAGTTCGGGCTGGACTGTTCCCATGAGGCACAGGGTCAGCCTGATTTGCATATAGCCATGTCTGAACTGGGGTGGCAGGGTCGGCTAAAGAACGGTGATGGATCAAACCCAGATATTTTGACTGGGTGTGAGTGTTTGATTGGTTCAGATGCTCCGTCCATCACCACCCCCTTTTGTACCACTTTTGGCCGCCATAAGTGTGGCATGGTATGCTCAGACGTGAGTCCCTTGCTCACTTTGCCACTAGATTCAAGCAAGCCGGGCTGAAGACGGCTGGATTGCCAGAAACCGGTCCTCGGAAGCTTGTTTCCGGTCCAGGGAAGGCATGGCTTGGCCGTTCGGGCTGGACTGTTCCCATGAGGCACAGGGTCCGACTGATTTGCATATAGCCATGTCTGAACTGGGGTGGCAGAGTGGGCTAAATAACGGTGATGGATCAAACCCAGATCTTTTGACTGGGTGTGAATGTTTGATTGGTTCAGATGCTCCGTCCATCACCACCCCCTTTTGCACCGCTTTTGGCCACCATAAGTATGGCAGGGTATGCTCAGACCTGAGTCCCTTACTCACTTTGCCACTGGATTCAAGCAAGCCGGGCTGAAGACGGCTGGAATGCCAGAAACCGGTCCTCGGAAGCTTGTTTCCGGTCCAGGGAAGTCATGGCTTGGCAGTTCGGGATGGACTGTTCCCATGAGGCACAGGGTCAGACTGATTTGCATATAGCCATGTCTGAACTGGGGTGGCAGAGTGGGCTAAATAACGGTGAAGGATCAAACCCAGATCTTTTGACTGGGTGTGAGTGTTTGATTGGTTCAGATGCTCCGTCCATCACCACCCCCTTTTGTACCGCTTTTGGCCGCCATAAGTGTGGCAGGGTATGCTCAGAGGTGAGTCCCTTGCTCACTTTGCCACTGGATTCAAGCAAGCCGGGCTGAAGACGGCTGGAATGCCAGCAACCGGTCCTCGGAAGCTTGTTTCCGGTCCAGGGAAGGCATGGCCTGGCAGTTCGGGCTGGACTGTTCCCATGAGGCACAGGGTCAGACTGATTTGCATATAGCCATGTCTGAACTGGGGTGGCAGAGTGGGCTAATGAACGGTGATGGATCAAATCCAGATCTTTTGACTGGGTGTGAGTGTTTGATTGGTTCAGATGCTCCGTCCATCACCACTCCCTTTTGTACCGCTTTGGGCCGCCATAAGTGTGGCAGGTACTGCTCAGACGTGAGTCCCTTGCTCACTTTGCCACTGGATTCAAGCAAGCCGGGCTGAAGACGGCTGGAATGCCAGAAACCGGTCCTCGGAAGCTTGTTTCCATTCCAGGGAAGGCATGGCTTGGCAGTTCGGGCTGGACTGTTCCCATGAGGCACAGGGTCCGACTGATTTGCATATAGCCATGTCTGAACTGGGGTGGCAGAGTGGGCTAAATAACGGTGATGGATCAAACCCAGATCTTTTGACTGGGTGTGAGTGTTTGATTGGTTCAGATGCTCCGTCCATCACACCCCCTTTTGCACCGCTTTTGGCCGCCATAAGTATGGCAGGGTATGCTCAGACCTGAGTCCCTTTCTCACTTTGCCACTGGATTCAAGCAAGCCGGGCTGAAGACGGCTGGAATGCCAGAAACCGGTCCTCGGAAGCTTGTTTCCATTCCAGGGAAGGCATGGCTTGGCAGTTCGGGCTGGACTGTTCCAATGAGGCACAGGGTCAGACTGATTTGCATATAGCCATGTCTGAACTGGGGTGGCAGAGTGGGCTAAAGAACGGTGATGGATCAAACCCAGATCTTTTGACTGGGTGTGAGTGTTTGATTGGTTCAGATGCTCCGTCCATCACCACCCCCTTTTGTACCGCTTTTGGCCGCCATAAGTGTGGCAGGGTATGCTCAGACGTGAGTCCCTTGCTCACTTTGCCACTGGATTCAAGCAAGCCGGGCTGAAGACGGCTGGAATGTCAGAAACCGGTCCTCGGAAGCTTGTTTCCGGTCCAGGAAAGTCATGGCTTGGCAGTTCGGGCTGGACTGTTCCCATGAGGCACAGGGTCAGCCTGATTTGCATATAGCCATGTCTGAACTGGGGTGGCAGAGTGGGCAAAGAACGGTGATGGATCAAACCCAGATCTTTGGACTGGGTGTGAGTGTTTGATTGGTTCAGATGCTCCGTCCATCACCACCCCCTTTTGTACCGCTTTTGGCCGCCATAGGTGTGGCAGGGTATGCTCAGACGTGAGTCCCTTGCTCACTTTGCCACTGGATTCAAGCAAGCCGGGCTGAAGACGGCTGGAATGCCAGAAACCGGTCCTCGGAAGCTTGTTTCCGGTCCAGGGAAGGCATGGCTTGGCAGTTCGGGCTGGACTGTTTCCATGAGGCACAGGGTCAGACTGATTTGCATATAGCCATGTCTGAACTGGGGTGGCAGAGTGGGCTAAAGAACGGTGATTGATCAAACCCAGATCTTTTGACTGGGTGTGAGTGTTTGATTGGTTCAGATGCTCCGTCCATCACCACCCCCTTTTGTACCGCTTTTGGCCGCCATAAGTGTGGCAGGGTATGCTCAGACGTGAGTCCCTTGCTCACTTTGCCACTGGATTCAAGCAAGCCGGGCCGAAGACGGCTGGAATGCCAGCAACCGGTCCTCGGAAGCTTGTTTCCGGTCCAGGGAAGGCATGGCTTGGCAGTTCGGGCTGGACTGTTCCCATGAGGCACAGGGTCCGACTGATTTGCATATAGCCATGTCTGAACTGGGGTGGCAGAGTGGGCTAAAGAACGGTGATGGATCTAACCCAGATCTTTTGACTGGGTGTGAGTGTTTGATTGGTTCAGATGCTCCGTCCATCACCACCCCCTTTTGCACCGCTTTTGGCCGCCATAAGTGTGGCAGGGTATGCTCAGACGTGAGTCCCTTGCTCACTTTGCCACTGGATTCAAGCAAGCCGGGCTGAAGACGGCTGGAATGACAGAAACCGGTCCTCGGAAGCTTGTTTCCGGTCAAGGGAAGGCATGGCTTGGCAGTTTGGGCTGAACTGTTCCCATGAGGCACAGGGTCAGCCTGATTTGCATATAGCTATGTCTGAACTGGGGTGGCAGAGTGGGCAAAGAACAGTGATGGATCAAACCCAGATCTTTTGACTGGGTGTGAGTGTTTGATTGGTTCAGATGCTCCGTCCATCACCACCCCCTTCTGTACCGCTTTTGGCCGCCATAGGTGTGGCAGGGTATGCTCAGACGTGAGTCCCTTGCTCACTTTGCCACTGGATTCAAGCAAGCTGGGCTGAAGACGGCTGGAATGCCAGAAACCGGTCCTCGAAAGCTTGTTTCCGGGCCAGGGAAGGCATGGCTTGGCAGTTCGGGCTAGACTGTTCCCATAAGGCACAGGGTCAGACTGATTTGCATATAGCCATGTCTGAACTGGGGTGGCAGAGTGGGCTAAAGAACGGTGATGGATCAAACCCAGATCTTTTGACTGGGTGTGAGTGTTTGATTGGTTCAGATGCTCCGTCCATCACCACCCCCTTTTGTACCGCTTTTGGCCGCCATAAGTGTGGCAGGGTATGCTCAGACGTGAGTCCCTTGCTCACTTTGCCACTGGATTCAAGCAAGCCGGGCTGAAGACGGCTGGAATGCCAGAAACTGGTCCTCGGAAGCTTGTTTCCGGTCCAGGGAAGGCATGGCTTGGCAGTTCGGGCTGGACTGTTCCAATGAGGCACAGGATCAGACTGATTTGCATATAGCCATGTCTGAACTGGGGTGGCAGAGTGGGCTAAAGTACAGTGATGGATCTAACCCAGATCTTTGACTGGGTGTGAGTGTTTGATTGGTTCAGATGCTCCGTCCATCACCACCCCCTTTTGTACCGCTTTTGGCCGCCATAAGTGTGGCAGGGTATGCTCAGACGTGAGTCCCTTGCTCACTTTGCCACTGGATTCAAGCAAGCCGGGCTGAAGACGGCTGGAATGCCAGAAACCGGTCCTCGGAAGCTTGTTTCCGGTCCAGGGAAGGCATGGATTGGCAGTTCGGGCTGGACTGTTTCCATGAGGCACAGGGTCAGACTGATTTGCATATAGCCATGTCTGAACTGGGGTGGCAGAGTGGGCTAAAGAACGGTGATGGATCAAACGCAGATCTTTTGACTGGGTGTGATTGATTGATTGGTTCAGATGCTCCGTCCATCACCACCCCCTTTTGTACTGCTTTTGGCCGCCATAAGTGTGGCAGGGTATGCTCAGACGTGAGTCCCTTGCTCACTTTGCCACTGGATTCAAGCAAGCCGGGCTGAAGACGGCTGGAATGCCATAAACCGGTCCTCGGAAGCTTGTTTCCGGTCCAGGGAAGCCATGGTTTGGCAGTTCGGGCTGGACTGTTCCCATGAGGCACAGGGTCAGACTGATTTGAATATAGCCATGTCTGAACTGGGGTGATATAGTGGGCTAAAGAACGGTGATGGATCAAACCCAGATCTTTCGACTGGGTGTGAGTGTTTGATTGGTTCAGATGCTCCGTCCATCACCACCCCCTTTTGTACCGCTAATATTTTAACCAGCTTCCCTTTGTACAAATGTGCCAGTGAGTGGTTGTGTTTTTTGAGCCCCTCCTGCATAAACTTGCCTGTAATAGCAGCTTGGATTTTTCTCTTTTGTAGTGCCACTGACACAGGCAACTTCAGGAGAAAACTAGGTGGCAGTAGTTTCAATGTGCGTCTCACAGAAATCCCTGTATATGGTGGTGTCTGAATATTGTGCCATTGGAGGTTGTTGATGTGGGTGATGCTGGCACAGTAAAGGGAATAGTCGTTGTGGCAGGGCTGCGTTGTGTAACATCCTCATCCTCTTCTTCCTTATGACCACGTTCTTCTTCCACCTCTGTGAAGATAGATGCTTCCTCTCACATCACCAACATCATCAGCTAATTTTTCAGGTGCTCCTTCTATTGCATTGTGTGAGGATTTCAGATAGGACATTTGGCCTCGAGTTTGGCTGGTAGTGCGTATCTTGCTTACCTAGATGAACACTTGTGTGGCAAATGGAGCATATTGCAATGTTATCCTCCTACTTGATAATCAAAAAGTCCCATTCTGGGGTGGATAACTTTTTTTCAGTGTGCCACTGCCAATGCCTGAAGAAATCGAGGTAGGTGGATGTGTTGTTGGCTTCTCTGAAGAGCTTACTTTTACTGTGGTAGTGGTGGATGCAGGTCTTGGCGGGTGTCTGACAAAAATTGAAGCCAGGCTTGGTGGCGAAACAATATTTCTCTGAGCAAGGCCATCTCGGCATCCTCCATACTGACAATCACTGGCTTAGCATCACCGTTGCTTTCTATAATTCAATGGCTTTCAGTATTATATTTTCTCCATTGTCTCTCATGGTGGGTCGGGGTTCAATCTAATTCCAGGTCATCATAAGGGGATCTTGGAAAAGATAGTGGAGTACCCTTTCTTTTTTTCTGGGAGATCGTGAAGCCAATGGCTGAAGAGCAACATCTTGCTCAGTAGGAATTCAAACCTCCTTTTCTGCTCCTTCTTCAGGAAGAACTATTGCTGGCTACGGCTCCTCTTGTTCACTTTCATGTGAAAATTAGATACTTAGCAGCTGAAACAAATCTAGTTCAGACTCACTGTTCATTGCCATGACAACTTAAAGATCTTAGCTCTGGTAGTTGCCACTCAGCAGCACAAGCAGCATCAGAGGAGCACTCAGAAGGTGTCGCTGCAGGCCTTTTGTCACAGTAAAAAGAGACCAGGAACAGAATTAGAAAAGTAGAGTATTTTTTATAACAACTTTTTATTGAATTTTTAACCGAGTACAAATACATCTTAGAACATCGAGCAAAACAGCATTTTGTACTGATATTTTGACCATAATTATCACATAGTGAGGACAAAAATACTTGTACCATCCATGCCCTTGTACCGCCCCCTCATTCTCCTATCCAGCCCCTCTCTTCCTTGTCAGCTTCCCATACAATTGGTAGACCATGCGGTCCCTGGACAAGATTCAATATGTATACCCCTAGTTCCGGCCTACCCCTTCCATATCTTGTAATGTTTCTAGGGACAGCCACTCTCCTTGTGTATGGGGTGTTCCATAACCATACACAAGTCCATGCCTGTGGGCCATACCACAACCAATTGGGCATCTACCTCTTTCCAGGCATTTGCAATGTCTCTCTTGGCTACTATGACGCACAGCCAAAGTAGTGCCTTCTGGTATCGTGTGACACCCAACTTTCTGTTACAGGACGTAATAGCAATCTTGCATCTCTCAGAATACTCAAGCCCAGCACACTCTCTAATTTCCCCAGAACCCCCACCCAAAAAGGAGAAAGGACAGGACAGTAGCAAAACGTACGGATAAATTCCCTGGATGGCTCCCGCACCTTAAGCATCCACTGTTATGAGACACTAACCTGTGCTCCAGATTGTTTCACATTGATGACGAGGTTCTGGCAGCTGTTAATTCCCCAGGCCCTCCAGAAACTAGCAGTGTGGCACCAAGATAGGAACTTAGCGTCAATCTTAAAGTCTCCGGGGGGAAAGGGGTTAGGGATAAAACAATAAACAAGAGAAAAGAAGATTCCAGATTCTGCGGGAATACGTAATGCCCAGGGATACAATTAACAGGAATAGCGGCTGGGTGCTCAATAATATCTTGAGTCTTCCTTAGACTTTTAAATACAGAATTTAGAGAATAAACAATGTGTGAATTTGTCTAAACGGATTTGGAACAATTATTATGAGGTCATGAACGCCTTCCTATGATTATTCTTACCTAAAAAACTGTTTAGGTTGTCACAGTCTCATGGATTGTTTTGTGAACTATCTAGTTATTGGTTGTACAATCTGCAATAGACAGTGCAATCATTACTATTCACATAACAATTCAAAACAACAATGATATATGTCTGATACTATCTATACGAAATGTACCTAAGTCCTCTTGAATCAGATGCCTCGGGTCTGTAGAGATTCATATATTGCACAAATCTTTTTTCTAACTAAAATACAAAGTAATAATGAAAATAAAATAACACACTCAAAAAGTATAACAAAATCACATAGTGATGTTTAGTCCGTGAGGATAAATGTGCTTCATAATATTAATTTTACACTTTTAAAAGTCACAATCTTGAAGTTTTCAGTGTGTGCTTTTTAATGTCAATCAACTCTAGGAAATACAGTAGAATTCACTGTAACATTTGAGACTGGAATTCCTCTTAAGTTCACAGAGTTTTGTCTCTGGGAATATTTATAGCTGGTAGAACAATATCTCGAGTTTTTTTTTATATTGCCAAACAAACTCACCGTAGAGTTGTAGCTAGGTAATACCCAATGTGCGCTTTTTTCTCTGTGCTTCCCTTGCATGCAATACGATGCCAGAGCAGCTGCTGCTGGATTGGACATCTTCGCCCAGAACTAGGAAGATCTCTGCCTGGAATAAGGAAGCTGGGAATCACCGATGTAGAGTCGCCAAGCACGGGATGCCGATTTGAACAGCTGGAGCCAGGTAAGATCTAGGGAGCAATGCGGCCAAGCACTGAGGTATGAATGAGAGCAGTTTAAATACCTTCTCATTCTCGTTGGGGGGCATTTGCATACACGTGTCTTCTGCAGTTGCTGCGTGTGTTTTTTTGTTGCAGATTCATGAAACCAACTGTCTATTGGACACAAACTTGTGCAGAACACCTGAGCCAAGTTGTTTAATATTCATAGAACTCACATTGCTACAATAATTAAAATATACGTTGATTTACAGGTGCAATTCAACTGTCAGTCTCACTGATTTTTCTCCATCGTTTTTACATTTGTAAATACACATGACATGATGCAAGATATAGGTACATGAACATGATTCCTGTTACAAGTTATATCCCTAAGCCAAATCGGATTATTCAGCACCATATTACCCTGGCTTACTGGAGAGTTATGCTTGGGGTTTTTAGTAAAGTCAGGAAAGTGGCGTTCAGACTATTGCGTGTACTAACTATAGACCTGTATTGGTGCGGTGCTGTCAGGTCAGGGGGGTAACCCGATAACCCCTGGGGAATGTGTGAATCGCAGAATTCACACTGTAAAGTAGGCACAGTCCTGGGCACACATATAGTTCCCGCCATTCCCTGTCATACTTCCAACCCTTTCAACACGGCTCCAGTGTCCCCTCTACGCTCATCGATCCGGACCTCAGGTAACTGCCTTGCAGCCGAGCTGCTTGATCCGCCATTCTTCGCTACATTTCTGATCCCTGCTTTCATTTTAATTTCGCCCCTCTACTCCCGTTTTCCTGGCAGGTGCCAGCATATCCTGCTAGCCTCGGACCCGAAATCGCCTAACTTTTCCCGCACCCGGGGTAAGTTTACTTCAATCTCCTCCTAGATCTGGGAGCTTCACTCTGGTTCTTTCCGTGCCTCTTGACCCCCCTTTCTGCCCTCTTTCCAGCTGCCTGCCACACTCCATCTGCCGCCTACTCGGCTTCTTACTGCCCATGCGACCGCCGGACATTGGACAACCACTTCCCGTCTCCACAGGGTGAGCCCTCTTCTTTTTATCCCATGACAGGTCCTTCTAGCCTTGTGTTGCTTCTAGCTCTCCCCTTCATATGTCCACAGTTCCATCTACCACCCAAACGCCGTGGTGCACCCGCCCCAGCGCTAGTACCATACAAGCTGTATAGCCTTTTCACAGCCCGAAAGGTACGTCTTATGCTCCTCACATCCTCAGCCCTCCTTGTCCCTTTCCGGTGCTGTCTACAACCTTACGCATCTTTTCTTCAACAGCGGCCCCCCCCACTTCCTACTCTCTTTTCAAAAGTGAGAAATCATCCAGCTCCTGCCTGCCAAGTTGCTCCTGTCTCCGGCTCACCCCTTACCGGGTTGGAAGTATCACCGGTTTCTGGGTGAGCCATACTTGTTATTTCCACTCATCTAGTTGCCCTCGTTGCGCGGTTCCGTATTTATTTATTTTTTATTTATTTAAACTTATATTGCGCGCAGCTACCCACAATGGGTTTCCCGGCGCCAGAGATAGATAATAGAAAGAAAAACACGCATAAGGCCCAAAAACGGAACAAACAGTGCAGGGAAATTAATTGAACAAAAGGGTCTTCAGTTTTTTACGAAAAGGGAGAAGATCAGTCTCGGCTTTCAAAGCCGGCGGAAGAGCATTCCACATCTTTGGGCGAAGATAAGAAAACGAGCGGCCGCCCATTTTGACCAGTTTAATTCTGGGAACAGAGAAATCGCCACTAGTGGAAGATCTTAAAGTCCGACCAGGCTTATAGACTTGGACAAGATTCTGCAGGTATTTAGGGGCAGAACCCTGCCTGATTTTAAAGAGGAGGCATAAGGTCTTAAATTTTACTCGGTTCGGGACTTTAAGCCAATGAAGGTCACGCAGAGCCTGAACTGCGGAAGATATCGGCCCCAAGATAGAGCACATTCCCATAGTCAATGCGAGAAATCACAAGAGCCTGAACGACAGTTCTCCGAGTAGAGCAAGGCAGCATCCATAGGATCTTCTGCAACCATCTTAAGGTGGAAAAACAGATTGCAGCGAACTTTGTTACCTGCTGTCTCATAGAGAGCCTATCGTCTATGAGGAAACCTAGGTTGCGGGCGACGGGGGCTGGATTCGGCAAAGGACCCATATCACTGGGCCAATGCCGAGGGCCCCACAGATCTTTATTCTTGCCCAGGATGACATTCTCGGTCTTGTCACCGTTGAGCTTGAGCAGATGGTCGTGCATCCAAGCAGCAACGCGTGACAGGCCAGATTTCAAGGCAGAGACCTCATGGCCCTCACTGCTGGAAAGAGAGAACACGATCTGCGTGTCGTCGGCATACGAATAGATTGTCAACCCGGCGTCCTCCACGATGGTAGCAAGGGGTCTGCTATAGATATTAAACAGCAGAGGGCTGAGAATCGACCCCTGGGGGATGCCGTATGCCGATGGATAGACAGCAGATTCAGCTTCTGTCGAGAACACCTGAAAGGTGCGCTCACAAAAAGGAGGCAATCCAGGCCAGCGCAGATCCAGCAACACCAAGGGAGCGGAGAGAGTCAAGAAGAATGGAATGAGACACGGTATCGAACGCTGCACTCAAATCCAAAAGGATGAGTGCAAAGGTCTCCCCGCGATCGATACCGTGCCGAAGCCTCTCCGTCACCCCGAGGAGTGCGGATTTAGTGGAGTAGTGAGCGCCAAACCCGGATTGGGACGGATAAAGATATCCCACGTTCTCGACAAACGAATTAAGCTGAGTGTTCACATGTTGTTCCAAGATTTTAGAACATACAGGCAGCAGGGATATGGGCCTGAAATTGGCTAAATTAGAGGTGTCTGCGCCGGTCTTTTCCAGCAAGGGAACAACCATGGCATGCTTCCACTCCTGCGCCACCAGAGACTCTGTAAGAGATGTATTTAGGAGTCTCATTAGGACTCTCCGTGGCTCGAGGTCCAACAGTTTTAGGATTTTCACGGGAACAGGGTCCCGAGGGGAGCCTGACCTGATACTGTTCAGGCAGGATGAGAAGGTGATGTCATCAAACAAAAGCCAGTCGTGAATATACATTGAAGGGGGAGGAAGAGGACTGCTAAAAGTAGTCACCGGTAGGGAGTCAGCAGGTGGCGGGGAAGTAATCAAGGATTCATGGATACGCTCCACCTTAGAGATAAAAAAATCTGCGATGGCATCACACTGTGGTTTATCCAAAGCCGGAGGAGAGGGTACCGTGTCTGCTCCCGTTAGCTTCTTCACCACTGCAAAAAGAGTCTGTGGACAGTTCTGTGCCTGAGTAATCGTGGATGCCGTAAAGGTGGCCTTGGCCAATTTACAGTTAGCATGATAGCTCTTTAATGCTACTTTATAAGCCACCTTACATGGGGTAGAATAGGAAAGCCTCCATTTTCTTTCCAAAGCCTTGCACTTGGCTCGTTGTAATTTTAATTCTTCAGAGAACCAAGGTGCAGGAGGATGAAGGGATCTGTGGTTATTAGATGAAGGAGAAAGGGATGCAGTTACAGCATCCAATAGCCACTGGGAAACTGCAGCATTAGATTCTGATCCAGAGCTTTCCAGAATCGGAATAGATTCAGTAAGATGCTGATTGAATGCCACCATATTGAGCTTGTCCCACCAATAGGAAGGCTTGCTCTTACCAACACAGGGCTTAGAATTGGGTTAAGAGAAAGGTAACATGAAGTGTACCGCAAAATGGTCAGATCATTCTAGTGGGCGGGCCCTTTGGGAGCAATCATAAGGTAGATTAGAAATGATAGGATCCAGCAAGTACCCGGCCGAGTGAGTAGCCCCAGAGTTGCGAAGTAAGAGATTAAAAACTTCAAGGTCAGACAATAACGACTGACTGAGAGTACCTTCAACATCTTCAAGATGGATATTTAAGTCACCAAGAATGGTGAAATTAGCCGTTTTAAGTAGCACAGGAGATATAATATCAGCCAATGACGATATCCAAGGGCCAGCATTGTCCGGGGGGCGATATATCAAGAGACCGGAAAGCGTTAGTTGAGGGCCAATCATTAATTTAAATAATGCGGCCTCACATCCAGGGAGGGGAAACGGCTCCAACTTACATTGGTAGATGGTTTTAAAAATAATAGCAATCCCACCACCCTTCCCGGAAGCCCTGTCCTGACGTACCATCACATAGTTGTTGGGAACAGCTATGGCAATGTCAGGTCCCGAGCTTTCGTGGAGCCAGGTCTCAGTCAGAAACAATGCGTCCGGCGACTCATCATTTATAAAATCAAATAAATTGAATTTATTTTTGGGGAGCGATCTACAATTAATACTCCAGAATTGGAGAGGAAGGGAGATCAAACGTTTCTTAGTGGGCTTCCTTTTGCCCCGGTAATGCGTCTTGGTAGTTTGTGTTTTGGAAAGCAACATCTTACCGGTGGAAAAGCCACAGCCAGCACAGGTAAAGTAATGGGTAGGCAAAGTACAAGATGTACAGGGGGCGGGTATGTGGGGTCGCAAAGATCTTAGAGTAGAAGCAGAATACGTTAGACGATTGACAGAAAGATCGTGAGATAACCAACCTGAGCTGGAATACAGGATGTCAGTATGCGGCCCGTCCTGCAGCCCGTCCTCAGCGCGGACGGGCGCAGACGGGCTAAACTCAGGCGTAACTCCGGCGGAATTCCGGCAATCCCGCTGTGCGTTACCGCTGCGCGTCAGCATGGCTAGCTTTTATGCTGGTCTAGCCTCCTAGCGACAACTAGACCGCTGGGAGCATGAAGCGCCGCCGGGCGTGTGCCCCACTTAAGATGGCCGCCAAACGAGACAGGGCGAGGGACCCGCGAAATGCGGTGTTCTTCCCAATTAGAATGCAGGTAAGCGGGTCAGAGGTGCGAGTGTGCGAAGGCCAGTTTAAAAACAGGGGAAAATACAAATGAAATACAACTGATTAGACAAAAACAGGGATTTTAAAATATGCACGCAGGAGCTGCACGATGATGCAGCGCTAGTCCTATGATGCACCGAAGCTTGTACCGTACACTTTATTGAGCTACCTCCCCTGTCCTCTTGTTTCTCATCCCCACCAGGATCCAGCATATCCATAGATGCTATTGCTTATTAGGTAATTTGGTCTCTACCCTGCCTCCGCTTTCCTTCTCCTCCTCATTTCAGGCCTTCCATGTCCTTCCAGCACATGCTGACTTGTATTTATCGTTCCCAGCATTTCAAACTAGTGCCGTCTATCATTTTACCTCTACCTACCACCATTTCATGCTTTGAGATGTCCGCGGGCACCAATTGTACACCACTCTTTGCTTGCCACATCACGCAATGTGTCATCTTTCCTGCGTCTTATCTCATGTTCCCTCCCCATGAGAGTGGCACAAGTACTACAGTCACATTGTATTTTAACATGCTTCCCCGCATTTCTATCGTGAGCCCTCACTCATGAAGGCGGCACAATCACTAACATCACATTGTATTCCAACATGTTTTCCCGCGTTTTTATTGTGAGCCCTGACTCATGAAAGGATTGGACCTCACTTTTGTGACAACTAGTAACTTTGTCTCTTAATTAATGAGTGGACCTTACTCCTGTATTAATGCTAACCTATCAACTGTTTCTGAATATGAATATTGCTTAATTGGTACTTTTTATCATTTTAAATGTCATTCTGCGCGTCATTGCCTCTAAATTGTCAAGTCACTTGCATGCTCCCTGAATATACCACTTCGCCCACAGCCAATTCTCACCTTTACTACCACTGTTAGTAATATTCTTTATATCACCATTCCAATATGTCAGCCGCTTCTGGGCCTTGCCCCCCTCAACATGGCCGCCAAACTGAGCCAATTCCCATTTCATCATGGCCGCCGCGCCCATTTCCTCCCAGCACGCCCACACCCAGACGTTCCACGGCGCGACTGTGCACCGGAATATCGAACCTAGTTCCATTGTGAACCATAGGTAAGCGCTGCTGTAAATTCCCCGTTTTTTTCGCGTTTTGAGCGATATAATAGATAATCATATGGCCCCATTTTTCTCCCTTCAGGACACTGAACTGAGTTCCTTTGAACCCGAGGTAAGCGCTGCTTCCACCTCCCCGACCCTTCGCGCAACTGCGTTAATAATAGATTATCATATGGCCCCAATTCTTTTTTCAGGAGCCCTATTACAGGCTACCCTACTCTGCTACGGCGGTCCTTATCGTCAGTCCATGGGCAAGCGTCCCCGCAACGCTCCGTGGCACGGTGGTTAATTGTCCAATTACTCTGGCCGCAGGTCCCACACCAACCCAATACGCCTCCCCTCAGCCTCATTAGGACTCTGAATAACTCCATTGCGAGGTAAGCGCCACAATTCATGGCCACCATAAGTAGCAAGAAGGGGAATTACCTATAATTTCCCATACTTGACTCCGGGTTTTTCCATCCTCAACAGGCATAAGGCGCCCGTGTCAGCCCCCTTACTTACTGATCGCACAGCAGGCTCAACCTTCGTGGGTAATTGATAACTGCAACCCATGAGGTAAGCTTGTCCCTTGTAATTCCACCAGCCTCTTGCCCGGGTAATATAACTTCGCTCATGTTTAATTCGGGTTATTTTCCTCAGGCACCTTCCGAATTGACTGCTCAACCAGTTCTATCTTATCAACCCAAGGCTCCAATTGGACGCCGGCTCAGCTTCAACTCCGTCAGACCCCGCGCCCAAGTAATTACTTGCCTTGGCAGATCACTCCTACTGGCTTGTTGCACTTATACGGCACGTGCACTAACGGCGTATTACCTTCCACTACCCTGATATATACCACCTTGGCATGCTATAGGCACCATCTGTACACATCATGTTCACGACATATACTCCGAGCGCGGCATGGTTTGTTCACTACTGCGCCGTGGATGGTTGGCACAGATTGCCTGACACCTACGCCCTTGTATGATGATTAGCACCTAAAAACTTGGCATGAGGTTGCATTAGTAATTTCCTATGAGTAACACAGTTGATTAATGTTCTGTTATATGTTCCCTTCCTTCCTGTTCAATATAGGCTTTTAAATTCAGGCAAGCAATGAATGTCCTGATGATGATCCATCATTATTAATTGGATCGAAATGCCGTCGACACAATATGTGGTTTAAACGCTAGTGTAATATTATGTGCCAAAAAACCTTGTGTTTCCCACATATGTGAAGCAAATACATTGTAAATTTCCTTTTTGCTCCATTTTTCTATATGCCTGAAATACCCTAATTATATGTATTGTCTAATGTGTGTGTAGCATTGTGGATGCAGGATTGTGTCCCACTGTTTCATTGTTAGTTCGTCTGATTTATTATATTCAAACATTGAATAAATTCTAAAGTCCGGCTGGACTTTTTTTCATTGTAGTGCATATTGTGGCCTATTATTATTGAAGTGTTCATTTTCCCTGTCAAGGACCTTTGTCTTTAACTTAACTGACTCATGAAAGTGGCACATTCATGAGAGTCACCTCACACCATACTTGTCACACATTGCTTTTCCCCAGTAATCACCTAGGATGATCCCTTTTCACCTATTCATTATGTTTGCCAATGACTAGGTGCCCTTTGTCTGACCTCTTTATTCCCCTCACCCTTTGTTTTTGTATCCTCCCCAGCCCGGATGTGTCACAGGACCTCTCCCAGTGACGAAACACGTGTCGGCTGGTTCAACATAGTTGTTGTTGAAATATAAAGAAACCTTTTGAACTAACATTGATGTCGACCACTTCATTTGTATAGCGCATTGAAACTGAATGTTATATTGCAAATACCCCCACCGCGTGTGCCCAGGACTGTGCTTACTTTACTTTGAAGGAGGTCAAATCAAGGCAGACAAGGAAGGAGGTGGGCATGGGAAAGAATACCCATAACAGCCACTGTTTGATATCAATCCCATGAGGGAGTGAAGCAGTTTTAACTGTATAAGTCTAAACTGTGAAGCTTTGACTGCCTCTCTAGGAGCCTCTTGACCTCTCTTCAACCATCATCAAGTGCTCCTATCTCTTGTTCCCATGCCCTGTGTACCACCAACATATGGTCTGAGACATTCCTCAGCAACATCCTATATGTCTGTGATATCTTATTTTACTCTATGTTTGTGAGGAGAAGTTTCGCCTCAAGTGTTGAGAACTCTGGCACCACAGTTGTTCCCTGAAGTGTCAACAGCAATGCATGTCATAGTTGCAGAAACCTAAAAAAACTGTGAGCACTGTAGCTCATATTCCTCGCACAGCTCCTGAAAGGATTTTAGGATGCCATTGTGTAAAACATCCTCCAAAGTTGATACTCCTATATTATCTGATGCCTTGAAGCCTTGCAAGGCCATACGCTGTGGAAGATGTGATCCTCTCCACAACAATGTTTCTAATGTTAGCCTCCCAGACCAGCCCTAGCCCTGTTGGCCACTGCCCATATCCCAAGTACCAGCCCGATAGCTGGTGGAAAATATTTGGGCACATTGCCCCCATATAGCAATTGTGGGAGACCCTGCATACCCATAGCTCTCCCCTCAAGGGCATAGGCAGGGTCCTTGAACACCCAAACCACCAGCCATTGATAATAAGAAGATGGGCTGCCCAGTAATGCAAGTGAACATCAGGTGTGGCTACTCTCCCTTTAAACACTGGCCTGCAACACTTTTCTAAGGAGAAGCATGGTATTCCACGCCCACTGCAGTGTCCGCAACACTGCAATGATTTTTACAAAGAAAGAGAGGGCAATTGGGTCGGAGTGATTCTGAAACTGGTGTAAAAGCCACGGTAGCACAACCATCTTAAGGATGGCCGAGCATCCCAGCAAAGACAATGGAATTGTATTCCAAAACTTAACATCTCGCGACATCCGTTCCATCTGTGGTACCAAGTTGTGTGCTCCCAGTAACAAAGACTCCCAAATAGCTGAATCCTGAGAATCGAATTGTTATGTCCGGTGCCCATGGCATATCAGCCAGGCATGGAGTTATGGGATAGATTACCAATTTGCGGGGGATAATCTGTAGGCCTGAGTAAGTGCCAAATATATCTAACATCTAGGTATGATACGGCCGGGTGCCCCAAATATAGAAGCACATGATCTGTGTATTAAGAGATTGTCGCCCCTCTCAAAGCCTCTATACAATGCATCTATTATTGCCCCAAAAAATGAGGGGGGTAAATGGCACCCCAGATAAGCACCCCTCCTTACTGGGAACCAGTCCAGGACCAACCCCCACACACACCCTGGCTCAGTGATTGATGTACAAAAGATGAATATACTTGATGAAGTTAGTACTGCAGCCCACTCAGGCAAGGAGAGAAAACATATAGGCTCAATCAACCGAGTTGAATGCCTTCTGAAAATCAAGTGACATTAAGGGTCTACGCTCCTCCATCGACCCACTTAAGGCAATCGCATTATGCTCCTGTCTCAAGTTATAGTGTGTGTGGCTCTCCGTGATATAAATCCTGACTGATCAGGATGAACAAGATGTTTCATAACATTCCCTAGCTGTTTAGCCAGCACTTTAGCCCATACTTTCACCTCTACATTTAAGAGTGGGATGGGCCATAAGTCTTCACAATTTGTGCCCTCTCTATTGGCCTTCAGCAGCACCACAATGTCAGCTGTCCTGAGATCAGGAGACAGTTTGCCCCCTCTAGCGCCTCCTGAAGCATGCCCAGCGTTACCTGACCCACCTGAGGGCACACTAAGCATCAATATTTGGGCAGGAACGCTTTAATCCCTGGTGCCTTGCCTGACTGCAGCTGTGCCATGGCCTCCCTCAACTCCTAAATGGTGTTCTCAATTTCCAAGATATCCCTATCTTCCAAAGACAGAATGGGTATCGGTACATTCTGCTTAAACTGCTACAAATGTTATGTTATGTTAGCTGAGTTCATATAGAACACAGCTGCCTCAGCGAAGAGGCGTCCTGGCGCTGACAGCAAAAAAACACGGAGACTAAGAGACTGAGCAGGTAGGCGCAAGTAACAGAGCACAAAGAGATGGGAAAGGGCTAGACAGAAGGGAAGAGAAATGTTTTAATGGCTTTCCTGCAGTCCAGCAAGCGGTCCAAGCTACGGGTCTGCAAGGGCAGGGAGTTCCTTAGCTTGGATGCTAAACAGCGGAAGGATTGTCCCCCGGCCTGGAGACGCTTCACTCGGGGGACTATAACCAAGTGATTTCCCAGGGAACGCAGCTGGCGAGTCAGAACAAACTTCAAGATCTTAAAAGGCAGACAAAGGGTCTTAAATTCGATCCCCTTATCCATGGGTAACCAAGTGTAGCCGCCGTATAACACCGGTAGAGGGGCAGCTACCCGGAAGCCCCAGCAGGGCTCCAGCAGCAGCATTTTGGACACGCTGAAAGCACATAACCTCAGCCTGATTAGCCCCCAGAAGGAGCGAGATAGCATAATTTAATGTAGATAGAATGGCTGATTGGACAATCAGCTGATGCGTGGAGGAATAAAAGAACCTCAACAAGGGCCTAAGTCTTCGAAGAAGATCGAAACAGGTGCCAGCAACTTTCTTAGTGTGATCTTGGAAGCTGAGAGAAGAGTCCATCCATACCCCCTGGTTCTTAACCACCAGCTTAGGGGTGGGAGCACTAAAGAGAACAGTTGGCCACCATTGCTCGCTCCGGAGACTCCTATCCTTCCCCACAAGGAGCACGTCCATTTTATTAGCGTTCAGCTGGAGGCAGTTGGTAGTCATCCACTCTGCGACTGTAGCCAGGCCACTCCTGAAACTAGAAGCATCCTGCATGGAGCTATCAGAGAGGGCCACCACCAACTGCGTGGCGTCTGCATACGAGACCACGGTGAGGCCCTTGTTCCTAGTCACTGTAGCAAGAGGTTAAACATACAGATTAAACAATACGGGCCTCAGAGCAGAGCCCTGAGGCACATCCTGACTGATGGAATGGACACGGAAGAGAAACGGGGGGGGGGCGACACTCAGAATGATCTCCCTGCCAAGAATGATCTAAACCATTCCAGAGCTAGGCAACCAACACCCGCTTCTTCTAGACGGTGTAACAGAATCCCATGGGAAACCCTGTCAAATGCGGCACTGACATCAAGCAAAATCAGTGCTGCCGTGTGACCAGAGTCAAGAATGGTCCGCAGATGTTATGTCACAGCCAAGAGAGCAGTCTCCGTACTGTGACCAGGGCGGAAACCATTCGCAGACTCATCGGAATTCCTGAAATAAAGTCTTGTAATAGTTGGCAAAGGCACTAGGTATTGGCTCACTCCCCACCACTCTCCATCCGTTGCTCATTTGTAAGCACAACAAAGGGACCATGACCAGTCTGGGAGTGCAGAGCCAGGGCTAAGTCTTGCTGGCCTTATCTCCTCAATGAGAGATTCTGCTATGGGTGTCTGTCTATGCCTCACAGGCCTCTTGTGTCAGCTCCTGCTTGAGTATGGTCTGTGTGTGTAAAGAATCCCTCAGAAAATCCTCCCGTCCCAAGTCAGCAAACCGACTTTCCAAATCTAAGATACGTCCCTCGAGGTCTTTGATCTTTTGCTTGTCTTTTTAGGTCTCGGCCTAGGCAGCGCATGCGCTGTCTCGTCCAAAGATGCTGTATACAGTATAGTGAGGGAGGAGTTCGCCTCCGTTTTCCGATTCGTTCTTCAGTTTTATTAAATCTGCTTCTTGCTATGTGTTAGGGGAGTGTTACGTCCCTCCTCTTTCCCTCTTGGGCACACCTCTGGCTATTGGCCCCTTTACATGGGATTCTTGCTTTCGTTTGATGTGTGTTTTTTGTGCGTGGATCTCTTTTTTGGGGGGGGACTTGAAGGGAAGCTTGTTCACTGCTTCTTGCCACTCTGTGCCTCTGCCATCTTTTCGCCTGGACAGCTTCCTTCCCGTCTCCTCCACTCATGCAGGTGGATACAGTAACACCCCCAGGAGTTGTGTCTGGCATGCTGTTGTTGCTAGAGTAACAACAAAAAGAACGTTTTACATGTGATGTCACTGGGCACTGGGAGACTCATGGCTCGACCCTGCCTGTGGCTCGACCCTGCTTGCAAACTTCACCAGCCTCCCCACTTCTTCCATAACAGCAATGACTTTCCTGCTCCCCTCGGCTGGAAGTCAGCCTCATCGCATGCCAGGGGGGTTAGCAACTGCCCAGGCTGGACTCCATAGTCCGCTTTATGTAACTTTCCAGGCGTGAACACGCTAAGGGTCAACGAGCCACGGGCCGATCCCAAGAGGGGGACATAATATATTTCTGGACCCACATCCTGGCTCTAGGCCCCTCATCTGTGTTGTAATCTGCCGGTATTCTTTAACACAGGACTGCAGCCATTTCTCGTGGAAACGTCACACATCCATGCTCTGTAAACACGCACTTTCAGCTGCCGGGCATCGCGCTTTCCAGGGTATTTGCTCAGCTTGTTTCCGTTTTTTCCAGCACGTCTCACCTGGCAGCTCGTTGCACATCCTGTTCCAGTAGGATAAAGGGATCTCTACTCTTTCTCTCTGAAGTGTATGCGCACCAATGCCATGGAGCATGTTAACAAAAACTATGCCAAAAACAATTGTGACAAAATGAGAATACTAACACAAGAAATAATTCACTTGTGTTGAAGAAATAGATTTCAATAACCTAAGGTACAACATAGTTCAGATAACTAGTTTGTTTAATTTTGCATCCACATTTGCTTTGGAATTCATTATTCCTGCACAGGATCCTCAACAACCCTATCTTCACACTCATTCATTCTGCCGCATCCTCCTTTATCATCTCGAAATTCATCTTCATCCAGCCAGTTATAACATTTCTTTTTGTTTTCTTCAATTTCCATTCCTCTCACTTCCACCTGACACCATCCTACATCTTGAAGTTCTACTCGTACTGTACACGCCCATCGACGAGGTTAGATAAATTAAGGAAAAATTCCCTTACTTCTAATGTTGTCGAAAACGCACACTTACCCCTCTGAGTTCTTACTAGTTTTTTTTCACACGCTCCTTCTCTCCAGCCTCCAATAGGTTCCCTTGAAATTCATACCTTTTGTCATAAACGTGTTTATAAATCTCTCGTGCTCTATCAGCCATTCTAGTTACCATCAGGTTATAATTTTCAGCCCTAACCCAGATAACCAACTCTGATTATTGTTAGAAAATGCAGCACTCACTCTCATAATGGTAAAAGGCTATATCACTTAACGGTAGGAGTGATCCTGTACATACAATTTTTCCATTTCCCAGTTGGTCACCTTTTTCCTTCCCCTTTATCGATTCTAATTTTCTGGACAAGCTGCAAATGCAACTTAAAAAGTATTTCAGTTGTGTTTTAGCCAGTTCCTTAGAAGTGAAGTTTAGTGTTTTCATTTTCAGTGGCCACTTACAGGTGACATCCTATCTAGTGACTAAAAACATCTGTGTAGTGTTTTTGATTTACAAATCTGATATTCTGCTGCTGTGTTGTGTGTGTAAGCAACTCATTCTTTTGTGTAACTGGAGGGTCGAATTTTCAATGAAAGTTTAAATTGTACGTCCATTGTCTCAAATACTTTGCAGAGGCTCAGTTCTTTGTGTTACCTCGCTTCCCTGAGACTCAAGCGGGGTGAAATGCCTTCTGCTACCAAGCTTTAACATTGCACTGAGTATGGAGCACAATGCTTTCAGTTACTGGACTTTTATTGATATTAAGAAGTGAAATTCAAATCTTTTTTGTATCTAGGCTATTCCCAGACATTTGGAAGGGGCCTAAACACTTTGCATTATTGATCCTCCTACATGCACAAAAAAGGAGGCTCGCTACTTTTGTCACCATGATTCTTTCTTACACTGGGGAGTGAGATTACTGCTCTGTTGCTGGGCTTCTTTTGTAACAGCAATTTCCTCTGCATGGTAAACTCATGCATGCTCCTGCCTTGGGTGACATAACTCTTCAAGCACAGGTATCCTGACTTCCAGGGGCTTGCTTACACGCTAATCAAATGTGTATGCTGATGCATAGGCCTATCCATGATGACTCTGTTACTTGTTCAGTAACCGGGAGGTGGGCACCAAGCGTGACTTCTTTCTTGAAATGGGACTACTGTTCATTTCCTGGGTTGTTGATCTAAAGTGGTGGTGGCAGCTTACTGGTATTTGTACATATTTAAGATGGAGTGTAGTGGCTACTGACCTGGTCTACTGTCATCCATTGTGTCTGTTAAGTGTGTGTGGAAATTACGGCGAGTATCCCAGTACCCATTTTAGATTGCACTCACTTTCTATGACGCAAGAGATGATAGAGCATTGATTGCTCAGACAGCAGAAATGGATTGCCTGCGTTCCTGGAGTTTAATGAAAGAGTCCTAGACATGGAAGCATGGGGCAAAAGCAAAGAACAATTGTGCTCAAACACAGTAGAGGACTAAGAACTGTAGCAGTTATTTTAGAGCACTCTACTTGGTGTGGGGATTATAGGAGTTGGCTAGAGCTGCATAATTTTATTTAGTAGAAACCTGCACCTGAACCCCCAGTTACTGTGTGTAGTGTCTCAGTTTTTCTGGTATTAACTATTTTGTTTTACAAGAACAGCAGTAGACTGTATGTTAAGTTCACATGTCTGTTGTTTGAGTTCTGAGCCTGTACTTTCTACTCTTCTGAGCTAACCTGAGTGTCCAGGGAAAAAGGGTGTACTTGACCCACTTGGCTGCACCATGGTAGGACGGACAACAGAGGCAAACAGCTCCAGCCACCATAATTGGGTCCCAGTATGCCTGTGTGCCCCGTGCTCAGTCCTCCACTGAACAGGGTCTGACTACTTCTCTAACACACTGGGTAGGAAAGAATGCTTTGTGTTTCTTGGTCTCCCTTCTGAACTCAAGTGAGAGGGTTGAAATGCTCACCTTGCCTACAGAACAAGCATTGGCATAGCCAATAGGTCTCGCCTTTGGGACCTTATAAGTGTTTAGTTATCCAGCACAATATCCTTGGTGCAACAACATCACCTGTTGCAGAGCTAAACACTTCTAAGGTCCCAAAGGGGAGACTTATTGGCTATGCCAAAGCTTGTTTCTTATGGCCTTTGTAAACTAAAATGATGCCCCCTCAGTGTGACTTTCTGGGCCTTCCGCAAGATTATCATTGATGACACTGACACCTGATTGTCAGTAAATAACTGCTAAGGCTGGTTCTGACATCCCGGTGGTTTGTCAGGCAGCCTCTCAGGACCCCCTGAGGGCCCGTCTCCACTCACTGCGCTGTCTCCAGGTTTGCAGCATGAGGGCCCAGCCGCTCAGGCCCATCAGCAGACAAGGGGATTCAATGCCATAGGGCTCCAGATATGTCACATTGGGACCTGCTCTCTCTCCGAAATCCCCAGGACCACCCCCCCCCACCCCCCCTCAGCGGCAGCCAAGCGGACACCCAAGCCCCCCACGGGGAGGCAACAACATCTCTTGTTGCCAACACTACGCTGGATCAGGCCCTGCTCTAAGTGTTACGAGTGCCCCTTCCCCCAATCCACGGATCTTCATAATCAAAAAGGTGCCTGAAAAGCATTTGAACAAACTGTCATATGAAATCTTAGTTCCCAAAATCTAAATATAAAATACAAAATCAATCAAGGCCATTCTTTTGGATCATACAAAAACAATTCACAGAGACCATCCTACCTCTCCTTTGTGTATCCTTCCCTTAAGTGAACAAAATCCTGGCCATTATCAAAGACGTATCCAAATAGACATTTCTGTCACATGCAGAAAGAAGTAATTAACCTGGTAAACCCCCACTTCCTTTACCTCAAATACATTAAAACAATGAATTACTCACACTAAATCCCACATTCCAATGTCCTCAGATCGCTAATCATATATTCCTCCATGGGGCAGATTTGTCCCCTTTTAAGAAACCTAATTCTGACCAAAGGGCAGTGCTGGATACGTGCAAGCCTCTCAATGCTCACAATTTTTATGGAAAGATATATCATTAACCAACTATCAGACTACAATAGAAACAATCATATCCTCCCACCCATACCACGTGTTTATCCATAAACCCAAAACAAAACACTCATCCATCCATCCCCACGTGTCTGCGCACCGGCACCTATCCATCTACTCCTACCGTTGTGTGCACACACAGCCTTCCAGACGCCTTTTCATCCTTGTATTCAACCACAAAACAATCAATCCATCCATGCATCCAACCAGAATCCACGTGTCTGCATGTGCCCATGTGTATGGTGTGTGATAGTATGAGTCTGTATGTCTGTTGTCTGAGAACGTTTATTTGCACCCGGCTGTGGCCTAAGTGCACCTGTCCCAGTCTGTGCGTTTTCTGTTCGAACATGGTAGCATAACACTCATCAATGTGCATGTATACCAAAATAGGAATGCATACACCTAAAGGAAGATAGGCCCATAGGCTGTGCCAATGCTTGTTTTAAATGCAACGTAACCTCCCACAGGGCATGGAAGGCCCTGGCTCAAAGAAATATGAAAGCGACCACGTGAGCAGACAGAATCAAGAAGAATGGACTGTCTTTTGCCTGGAGTCAGGCGCAGGTGCAGCAGGTGAACCAGTAGGGATTGTACGGGACGTTTTTAAGACGAAAAAGCAAAATATGCCCAAACTGTCTGAAAATGAAGCTAAAGGTTTTAAATGTATGTACTCAATGTAATTTACTGGAGTCATATTTTTCTTACACTCCACATATGGACAGAACTGTTAGATACTGAGCACCATGTTTGAAATAGTACTGACAAGCGAGTGAAAGGGCCTCTTACGATGACTGCATTTTGATATTCCCCGTGTGATGTAACTGATGCTTATCTATGATTGTCTCCCTGTGCGCAGTCAAACTTTGTATCCAAATACAGCTTGTGTCAACACTAGAGACGGGATCCTCCTCTCAGCCAGCTTGGAGTTTTGTTTATATTTTCGTGAGGGAATTATCAGTCTAGTATCAACATGTGGGTCTTAAATGAAAATATAAAGCAACGCTGTAGCCAAGGTATTTAAAATGTAAATACCAATCTTTAGTAACTTTTTGTATACGTTTTTCTCTGACATCTTGGAATGTTCTCAAGATTTTAAAGGGGGATGACCTTGATTACAAAATAACTTTTGAGTTCACCTTTTCTCTTGTGAGACTAGCAAAACAAAAGCAGATCATAAACGTCTACCTGGAGATTTACAAATGTTTGGGCAACTCAAGTTTCCGAGAACATGATATGAGTTCACCAGATCCTGGTCTGTAAGCTACAGATGTATCCCGAATTGGAATGTATTTGTTTTGGCGCACATGGAAGCAGTACCACGACTTGTATGGTTCATTATTTGTTTGTATTTCTTTTTCAGTGTACTCTTGATTTAAATGCCGGACGCGTTCCATATTTTGGCACTGTTAATGATGGATTTCATTTTACTATTCGTGGCACATTTGTGCACTTAAATGCATCCGGAGCCACCCGTCGTTTATCATCTTGTTATATATAATGCATAAGCGCAGAGCTGTCATACGGCTGTTAGAAAATAATAAGTGGATGTGCTGGACTGGCAATTGGAAAGAACACTTCTTCCTGTCCTTAATGCAGTTCATAACATCTGTACCTGTGCGCATGCATAAAACAATGCCATTAAAAGTGTTGCCCTGGCATTTAAAATGCCCAGACTGGTACTTGCACGGTGCTGCGGCTGATCCTAAAGTGACATAAAACAGAAATTCTCTTAATGTTCCTCCAAGGAATTTCAAGATGACCCTGTTAAAGCAGGTTATTTGCCTTGGGGATGCCTAATGGATGGGTTAAAATAACAGTATGCAGAGAAAGGTGCCTGGAGAGAGCCAGCTTTATAATATTTCATTGACAGCTAATAGATTGTACACTTGCTGCATCTCAGTGATCTTGGAGGCCAAAGGCCAGGTTCCTTTTTTAATATTTAAATAAGAATGTTCGTAGGCTAGTTGCTGCTGGAGAAGTCTGCAGAATTTGCAAGAACTTTGACGCAGACAGTCATGCTAATTCCAGGCCTTCCTAGAGTGTGAGATAACCTTTGCGAATGGCAGGTTGCCATATGTCCTTGAACAGGACAGTAATAATGTTGCCAATGATACAACATTAATATTGAAAATAAAGACACCCCACCCACAAAACCTTATAAAAATCCTAGCTGCACTACTGTCATCTGTGAGAACAGCTCAGATTGTGGCGTATCTTTTATCTTCTTGCTTTGAGTTTGGAGTATATGCTTGCAGGGTTACTGTAGCTCTTTCTAAACACTTGTTTTGTCTCGCTTATTATACACCCGACTGACGCCTGAGTAGGGTCGCTAAAAGTGGGTTTCTTTTTCAGCCTGGTGAGGAAGCTAAACATCCGAATAGAGGAAAACCGTACTAACAGATGATACAAAGGTTCTAAAGGCCTGTGCATGCATTACCTTTAAGGGTCAACTGTTGTTAATAGATGGTGGGTAACTCTACGCAGAGTCACGCACTCACGATAAAGCGAAGCACATTAAGGAATAACGTGGCATTAAATGTCATAAAAATACATGTTTTTGACAATTTGTTTGTTTTTAATTCGATGTGATTTTCGGGATTGTAATCTCCATTATCATATTTAGACTGAGACTGTTTACACAGGTGTCTTATAAGCTTGTTTTGAGATATACTTAAAGAGTGAGGTCAGCAGAGCAACCTTATGTTTTAGGAACATGTACATCTGATTAAAGGAGGCGTTTTCTCAGAATAGATTGACTTTAAAATCCTGAAATTCATTGGATGTTAACAAACGATTAATAAACTGGACCTGTTTCTATGGTTTAAGAATGTGGGTCCATAGATTTTATTTGGCAGGCAAACATGCAATACCTCGATGGCTATATAAGATTGCTCAAAGGACTGTGGCAATATTAAGAGAGTGTGTTTTAGGATTCCTTGTGTTTAACAATGTCTGTCTTGCCAGAGTCTGCGTACTGCCTCAACAAATGATGGATGGAATGCTGAATGAATCAAACATTCACCCACAGTCTAGAGATTTGGGTTAAATCCATTGTTCTTTTGCTCACTACGTCACCCTAGTTTGGACCCAGCCATATGCAAATCAGTCTTGACCCTGCTCCTCATGGGTAACAGTCCAGCCTGAACTGCTAAGCTGGGTCCTCCCTTGACCAGAAACAAGCATCGTGGGACAAATTTCAGGGTAACGACACTCATCAGCAAGGCTAGCTTGAATCCAGTGACACTGCTAGCAAGGGACCCAAGTCTGGGCATACCTATCCCACTTAGGGCAAAAAGTGCTTCGGCAACAAATGATGAACTAAATGCTGAAAGAATAAAACATTCAAACCCAGTCTAGAGATCTGAGTTGAATCAATCATTCTTTTTTTTTA
This sequence comes from Lissotriton vulgaris, assembly GCF_964263255.1. Lineage (NCBI taxonomy): Eukaryota > Metazoa > Chordata > Amphibia > Caudata > Salamandridae > Lissotriton > Lissotriton vulgaris. Next base: position 1,866,152,585 of record NC_141685.1, on the reverse strand, counting down.
TCCTCATTAGCCTTTTTGCCACCCTTTTCTATAAACGATGCCGCCCATGGGCTTTTTATCTCATATACCAGCTCCAGAGACAAAGGCTTGTGCAATGCTGCTACGAGTGAAAGGACTCTTATGTGGACCGACAGAAATTAAAGAGTCTTCCTCTTAGAGCACCGCTACCTTGTCTACTTGTTTTCTAAGTAAGAGGAAAACCGCCGGTGAGATAGGCCAAGGCCAAGGCCTTAATCATTGGATTATTATTATTTAATTTAACCTAATCTCAACCTAGTTTTTTCTCCCTCACCCAAAATATAACAAAAAAGGTAACCAAAATCTACGCATTTTCATTGTCTGATCAAAGGTATCCAGTTTAGCAATGTCTCATGGCTCGTAGCCAATCCAAAATAGTAGGAGATATTGGAGAAACCCATAATTTGCAGATCTCCCTCCGGGCCAACAAAGCACCATAATAAAAAAATTTAGCTTTATCATCAGTGCCCTTACTTTGCAAACCATATCTTCCAGTTATAATTAACTCAGGGCTTACCTCGATCCTCTGGTCTAAGACTTGTGACAAGCAGTTACTTACGGACTCCCGGAACTCTCTGATGTTCGGACAATCCACAAACATATGCAGGTCGTCCTCGTAGGGGCTTTTACATTTGGAGCATTCCACCACACCACCAGCCTTAAATTTTGAAAGTCTGCGAGGAGACCAATATGCCCTGTGAATTGTAAACAAATGATTCTGCCTTAAGTTTGCAGATTTAACTACTTTGTATAACATAGCCATAGTTACTTGCCATTGATTCTTCGTAGCGATGTCCGGCAAGCAATCACCCCATAGGACCTCAGGAAGTAGAAATGGGCCGTCCTCCATCTCAAGTATCAACCAGTACCAAAGGGCAACTTCTTTTTTATAAGAGTGAGTTAAAAAGAGTTTTTCTACAAACTCATTCTGGACTCCAACAACATTATCCACTTTACTTGCCCGACTGTGAATTTGTAGATATTTAAAGTTTGAAAAGCTCCGACCCCTCATCACCTCGCCTTGCCCCCAGGCAATCAGCTTTCCATCTGGGAATAAATGACCCCAGCGCTCAAGACCCACAGCTCTCAGAGGAGTAGCCAATGTGTCCTTAGACCAGAGACGTGACCCTGGGGCATCCCATATTGGGGCCATGTGGCCATAGTAGAGAATTTTTAATACCCTCCTGATCTTAAACCAGAGCTCCGTCGCTTCACGCAGAGTCTTGAGCCTAACTTTCTTAAAAAACCTTGGATCAGCAAACTTACACAAAAAACCGTGCACATTGTAATTGCAGCTCTTAGGCATTGCAGCAAACATTTTTCCAATAGATGAATCCGTCGGAGTGTCCAACAACATTCTGAAATGTTTTAACTGAAAGGCCCACAAAGACATCTGAAAGTCAGGGGCCGCCAGTCCCCCCTTAACAAGCTTTCTTCTTAACTTTTTCCATGACAAACAAGATCCTTTCGAGGCCCATAAAAAAGAGCTAATCTCGCTATGTAACCTCTTGAACCAGTCTTTTTTAAATGCCAGGGGAATTGTTTCAAACAAAAAAGTGAAGTTTGGAAAAATCACCATCTTCACCAAATTCGTACGGCCATACAAGGTAAATGGTAAATGTCCCCATCCTCGCAAAGTAGCAACTATTTCTCTTTTTATCTCCAATGTTATGTGTAATCCTTACCCCCAAATATCTCATCTCAGCTTTGCATATTACCCCTTCTGTGTCTAGATTCCAAGACATAATCTCGGTCTTGTCTTCATTCATCTCATAACCTGAAACAAGCCCAAAATCTTTGGTTAATTCTAATAAACCTTGCATTGACTGCTGCAATTTAGGGGTGTAAATAATTATGTTGTCTGCATATAGACCTATTTTCTTAGACCAACCCTCCACAATAAAATGGGGGATTTTTTCTGCATTCCTAATCCTGCAAGCAAGGGGTTCTATATACAGATCAAACAATAGGGGAGACAAGGGGCACCCCTGCCGTGTCCCACACATCACCTTGATAGACTGAGTTAAAATCCCGTTAATCAATACTTTAGAGGTAGATGAATGGTATAAGGATAACAAAGAATTGGTAAAGCATGTCCCTAAATTAAGATGACCCAAAAGGGCTTTTAGAAAGGACAAATTTACTCGGTCGAAAGCCTTGGCGGCATCAAGTGCTAGTACAGCCAAGGGGAGTTTATAAACAGATGCTATATCCATTGCGCCTATTAACCCCTTCAGCGCTGCGCGAATTCCGCTGCGGTGCTGAAGGTTCTAAAGAACCTATGGACTCATGACGGAACGGTTCCGTCATGAGCACAGGCCAACTGACGCTCATGAGCATGGAAGGGGTTAATGAAAAAGTAAGCTCCTGCCCTTAATAACCCCCTTTTGGTCATCATGTACTAATTTTGAAATAACCAAACTTAACCTGTCAGCCATAATTTTTGCAAAGAGTTTGTAATCGCAATTTAGTAGCGATATTGGCCAATAAGAATCCAAATATTTAGGTGATTTTCCTGGTTTTGGAATTAAAATAATAGTTGCCTCATTCCATGAATCGGGCAGTGCAGCCTCCTCCTGACAGATGCTATTAAATAGTTGGGACATTATAGGAGCAATATTACCTATCAAGGTTTTATACACCTCAGCCGGAAGGCCATCCGGCCCAGGAGCCTTACCTCACTTTCCCGACTTTTTAGCCCTTTCCACTTCCAGTAAAGATATTTCACTGTTTAAAACCTGCTTGAACTCAGCTGGAAGTGGATCCATGAGCTGTAGCCAGCCCCTGATTGCTGAAGATTCAGGATTAAGATCTTCCCTATACACTTTCGAAAAATGATCAAAAAAGGTATCTGCTATTCCTTTACTGTCTGTAATGGTGGTGTCTGACTCTACAAGTTTCACTTCCTTGATAAAGTTGCGAACTTGATCTTTTTTCGCTTTCCATGCTAGGAGTTTACTACAACCCCCCACCCCCATAGCTAAAATGAGCCAATTGACTAGCTTCCCACTTTTCTTTAATTCAGTGAGTTAAAACTGCCGTAAGATCTGATTTCAACTCTGCCAGATGATATAAAACCTGCTCCCCTTTTACAGTTTCGCCAGTGCTCATGATCTTAGCTTCACTCAAGCAAATTTTTCTTTCTAGCTCTAACACTTTACTATGATAAGATCTCCGCTTCTTTGCCCCCAGAGCTCCCAATCTACCTCTCAAAAAAGCCTTGCAGGTTTCCCAAACTATTTCAATCTTTGCCGTGCCCAAGTTTTTTTCCCAAAAAAACCTCTAACTCTTCATTTACAGATTTTAAGCGTTCCTGATCCAGAAGGACTGTTCGATCTAACCTCCAGGTTGAATCCGATCCACTCATCTTTAACTTCATAATCAGTGTGATAGCTAAGTGATCTGAAATATGGACTCCTACGTTTCCCACCGTTGTCACATAATTTTTTAGTCTAGAGTCAAGCAAAAAATAATCTATTTGAGATCTATGATTGTATTTTTTATTATAATATGTGTAGCCTAGGCGCTGACCTGACTTTACCCTCCAGATATCACACAGCCCGTACTGAGTCATCAACAGCCTAACCCTACTGGACATTTTAGAGTTTATCAACCCTCTCGATTTTTCTGACCGGTCTAAATTTGTATCCATTACCGTGTTAAAATCTCCTGCCATGATAATTTTCACCTCAAGACCTAATAATACATTAGCTAGAACATCTAAGGGCCCTTCATCATCCTGATTAGGACCATAGTACCCGATAATAATCAACGATTCCCCTGCCACCTTTACTTTCAAAATCAACCATCTCCCTTTCACATCTGCTACTGTAGATTCCACAATAAACTTTACTCCTTGCCTACCGAAAACTGCCACCCCTTTTGTAACTATAGTTTGAGGCGTATAAAACGAATATGCAACCCACCTTTGGGCCGAAAAAATGTCCTTACTCTCAGTGGCAGTTAGATGCATCTCTTGTAAAATAATAATCTGGGCCAATGAATCCTCTGAATATTTAAGTATTATCCGTCTCCTGGACTTACGTAGGCCGTTAACATTCCACAACAGAAATTTCAATTCTGTTGCACTAGCCTCACTCATCAAACTCAAAACAGAATGCTCCAAACACCCTGGTGACAAATAAGCTTCTGAGGAATGTTCTTGTTATTTTCTCCCAATGCCCTTACCCTCCCCCAACCCCAAACCCCTGCTCCCTCCCTACTACCCTCTACCCCTCCCCACCCTCCCCTGGAAAACCCAACCGACTTACCCATGGCCTTGGCCCTTAGGGTGCCTACAATGGTGGTGTTATATGACTAACTCGTAATAGTGAATATAATATATACAAGCTAAATCTAAGAGCTATACTTTAAGCTAACTTTATAAGTTTCCGAGCTTCAAGGTTACAGACTCGCCTCTTGACTCATCTCTTGACATTGCTCAATAAATGTGTCCACTTCTTCAACCATTCGAAAAGTGTACATCTTATTCCGCCACATAACTTTCAAAAATGCAGGGAACTTAAGTTGAACCGTGGCACCCGAATTCCTAAGAGGCTCCAACCGCTTGCCTAGCTCCGATTGTCTGTTAGCCGTAACTGGTGACAAATCAGATCTTACTTCAACTTTTGCCCCGTCAACTGAAATACTTTTCTTTTTAAGAGCAGCCGATAAAATTTTCTCTTTTAAATTATATGTCAAAAAATGTACTACAATTTTTCTCGGCTTAGTACGATTCGGATTCAACCTGAAGGGGTCGCGATGGACCCTCTGTATATCTGCAAAAATCACCTCTTCATCCTCCTCTAGTTCTAGTTCAGACTTAAGAAGGTGTACCACATATTTTTTAATGTCCAATCCCTCTTTCCCTTCAGGTAATTTCAAAATGTTTAAATTGTTGCGTCTTTGCATATTTTCAAGACTTTCCACTCTGTCTTCCTGCACCCTCTCTATAAACTTAATTTCCTCAATTTCCTTACGATTGTCCACCACAGACTCCCGGATCTTCTTAACCTCAGCCTCTAACAGCTCAGTACGAGAACTTAGCACATTTCACCTCTAATACGCTACAAGAGGTGCGAATACTTTCCTGATCTCAAACTCCTTATGCAAATCCATATCTAGTTTTTTCAAAAGGGCAATTACTGGCAAATCTGGGTTATCTAACTCGATTTCATTGTCCTCTAAAAAAAATTGTTCAGAAACAGAGATATTAGTACTCCCTACAGCTTCCGCTAATTCTCCTGGAAAATTCGACTGGACTATACTAGGTGTTACCGAGTCTGCTGATTCTTTTTTATCGTGCGCATCTTGTCCTGGCCCGTCCATATCTAACGAAAGGGCCTGATAGCGATTGGGACTCAAATGGAAGGACCAATCTTGTAAGCCCTCAGCACAGGAAATTTATCCACCTCAGATTTTATGCTCTGGCTGGGCTGCGGGGGGTTAGGTTTTAATATCAAGGTCTTTGGAACTGTTTTGAAAAAAGAATTAAGAGATGGAGTTGTCTTAAGTTTTCGCTCCAAAGTACTCTGTTTCCCTAATTTACTGCACTGTTTAGAGTTATTCTTTTTCTTTTGTGCCTTTTTTTAATTGATCTCTTGTGGGTTTTTATCTTTAACCTTAAGGGGACCAATATAATTCGATCGTGCCTTTTCACCACCTCCCTTCCCAGCACTTCTCAGCGTATAGCCTGAGGCACCTGCAGTACCAGCCTCATCCAAATTGCTCAATTCTACTTGATCCTCTATAACAGGGGCAGGGACAACAGTACCTTCATGTTTTTTGGCATCCGTCAAGTCTCTAGCCAGTAGGGCTGTGTCCGCTCCCCTACCGCACCCACCAACACCTCTGTAGCCAATTCTAGAAGTAGCGTGTCGACCTCTCCCCAGCTCGTTCGCCGCTCTCCTCCAGCAGCCCGGCTCAGCTCTCCCTGCCGCTACCACTGACTCCGCCTCCGCCTCCGCCTCACTCCGGCCCCGGGATCCTTCAGGCTCCCTGCCCGCCATACACAGCCGAGGCTGCGCAACAAACAGTGAAGACAAGCCGCTCCAGGCGCCGCCAACGCCGCCAACACCCGCTCACACCCCGGTAAGCATGGGCGCGTGCAGCGAAACCGGGCAAAAAAACAAATATGCCGCCTGTACAAAATAACTCGCACCACCAGCGCTCTCTGCACCCGCGACCCGCTGCTAGCTGGCCGCCTTGTTTTCCTTTAGTCTGTATCAATCATTCTTGTTCTTCCTCATCAGCCAGGCTAGCTTGAATCAAGTGGCACAAACAACCAATTTTTACATTATTTAAATGTCTGTTAAAGTACTATAAAACAACATTGAAAGTTATTAAAAAGTAAAATATCCATTTTTAGGGCTTTATAAAGAAAAAAACAATTTCTCAACTGTCATTTTTAGTTTACATTTAATTTTTCTATCCTGCCTGATTGTGAATAAATCACACACAGGAAAACTCCACCATTCGTGTTTTTGTCTTTCTCTATGTTGCACATGCTGGTCAGAGAAATGATTAAACAATAGGCTTGATTACAAAGTGTCTGCAGAATAAGAAGTTCAGTACAGTATTTGGAAGACACATTGTATGAGGTGTATACGCGTAAATTAATAAGTAACTTTTAAATGTAGCTGTAGCTTGAGTGAGGACAGTAGAACATGTGGTCAAGTATAACCTGGAGGATGAATTGAAGGAGCCATATTGTTTTCTGCATGGATCCTGATATTGGCAGATATTGTCTATGGGAGTGTAGGATGATGGAGATATTCAGATACAGAAAGGAAAATGCAAATGGGATGGCGAAGTATCCAACAATAGGCAGATTAAACATCTGCAGAATGAAGGGCACACATTTAGAGAGTTTATGGAGAAGGGAGATAACATAAAACCCAGTGGAAAAAAGCATGCTGAAAATGTAAAGGTTGGAACATCATTGGAGGGAATGTGAGGGTGAAAGAGTTTTCCAAGGAGCAGTAAAAGTTTCAGTTACCTCCACCATACTATTGTGAAATAGAGTGAAACTGAAACTATAATAAAGGCCAGGTTCCACCTCTTTGCTTCAATGTATTGAGCCAAGAGGTGGCCTTTATGCATTCATAAACTAAGATAAAAAAAATCATATTTAAGTTACTAATGAATGCCTTCTCCTTATATAGCTGGAAACCTCATAGAGATACAAGAAAATTACTGGGAAAATATCTATTTCTTAAATACAGGGCTTTCCTAAGTCTATCAAGAAATCTCATTAATGTCAATTACAAATATGAAAACTATGGAAACCACTAAATATATCCTTACCTGTATGACAACAACACCTCCAATGAAGCAGCATAACATAATAAATGGTGGTGTCTTACAAGGTGCCTGGGAGGGAGAGCCCTACATTTTTACCACTTAGGGAGAATTCATTTCTGAACTTCTTTATTAGGTCTGCCCATAAACATTATTTGTCAAATGGGCGAGGAAGATCACTGATAGCTTTGTGGCGGCCTTTTGTGTGTGCAAGCATGGTCACCATTTTTGTTGATATACCTAGGTAAAACATTGTATTGTGATAAACAAAGCTTTCTACAACACCTTTAAATAAGTGTAGATTCCTCTCTTGCCACCTCTCAAGTAGGAACATCTCTTACCTTGAAAAGTACTCTGAGAAACTAAAAAACAAGCAAAACAGAATGCTGGATTATTATTTACAATTGATTGCATGTGAGGGTGGTTCCCCTGAGAAGCACAGTGGCAGGGGGTTGGCACTGTAGTCTGTGGCCCACATGCATCAAGCATTTTTGGAGTCGCAAACGGTGCGATTCCTTAAAATCGGCCGTTTGCGATTCCAAAAATGCTTTTTGAGATGCATCATGCTTTTTTAGAAATCGCAACTTTTTTGCGATTTCTAAAATTGCGATAGCATTTCAGAAATCGCAATTTTGCGATTTCTAAAATGCTATGCATCATTTGATTTCAAATTGCGAAGTTTGAAATTGCAAGTGCAAATTACCACGAAGTTGAACCTCGTGGTAATTTGCGAAATTGTTTAAAAAAGCACAAACATGCATTTTTTAAACTGTAAAGTTACAGACACACATGTCCTTAGGACATGTGTGTATGTAACTTATACTCAAAAGTACATTTCATGGGTGAAGGGGGGGTTATTTGGACCCCCCTCTCCACCCTTGAAATGCATTGCTGAATTGCGATTTCAAATTGCGAATTCGCAATTCCCATTCATTCCTATGGGCATTTTAGCCCATAGGAATGAATAGGAATTGCGAATTCGCACTTTGCTAATCACATAATATTTGAGAATCGGTAAAAATTGCGATTTTTACCGATTCTCAAATATTTTGCGAAAATGTACATGCATCCCATTTTGCATTTCCTAATTTGCGATTCCCTAAAAATCGCAAATTAGGAAGTGCAAAATGAAACAATGATGCATGTGGGCCAGTATTCCTACTTTTCAAAAACCTGTGCATTCCACATGTATTCTGTACCATTCCAAGATGGTGAGCTACTCCAGGAAGACTATTCAAATTTAACAACCCTTGGACGGTCAGGTTGTGCCCATATCATGCATAATTTGGATAAGGCCAGATGAAGTAAAGAAGGCAGTAAAGAAAGAGCTAATTATTTTGAATGTATAATTTGCAAACTGGCAGCTCTTCTGTCTTTTTAGGTCAAGCTTATAGTGGTAGCGCACAAGCGCTGCTCGCTTTGCGAGGCATGCAGTAATGAAGTATGGAGTGGAAGCTCAGTAGAAGCTACGCCCACTCTCCACCCATGCTTTTAATTGGCTTGTGTCATTGTCTTTCGTAAATGCTGCTGTCTTTGATTATGAGGCTTGTTAGTCCCTCCTTATTATGGCCATGTCGTCATTTGTACACTCCCATGGCTACTGGCCCCTTTACTTCGAGTGTTACACAGTATGCTATGTGTTATTTTGACTGTGAGCACTACTTTGTCCTTGCCATATCCCCCCTCCCTGCACTCCCGTTGTCCGTTCTCCCCCCTCCCTTTGTTTGCGATGCATTGCAGTAGGTTTCGCGTAAATGTGAGTCCTATAGCATTGCAAATGCTTGTTTTTTTAACGTTCCCACCTCCAATCACCCATTTGCAATGAAGATGGATTTGCTGTATCAGTCGGCTGTTCGCCTGAAGGGTCACAACCAGGTTCTTTTACACTTGGCTTGCATTATCCAGTTAACAAACTCCTTTCAGCTCTGCCCTGCCTTTACTCATTATTTAAATTTTGTGATTGCATAAACCCCACACCTCCGGGGACAGCTTCACACTCTCACCTTGAACGTATCTCCATTCCCACAAGAGAATTTGGTATGCTCTAAAGAACCGCATGCGTTTAAATGCCCAACTCTGCCCTCCCCCCTTGTCCTGCTGGAGAGTCCCGGCTGTGGCACTAGCGCAATGAGGCATCCTGCAGCTCTCTGCCGGCTCCGGACCTTCTTCCTCGGGACGCCGAGTTACACCGTACTCCCTACCTGTATACTTGGTAAGTGCACCTCCCTGGCACCTCCATGGCTGACTCCCAACACCACCAGTCCCTCAGCAACGGGCACTGCTGCCCTGTCAGTAAGCTTGGCGACAGCCCAATTAATGAAATCTGAAAGAAGAATGGTCTGACCAAAGTACTGCAGGTGAGAGTGCCTACAAGCTTAAGCACCATACAGGTCGATCAGTATGCTAAGGGGCTGTTTACTGGAAGGGCAAGAGAGGCACAGGGTCCCACACAGGCGGGTGATTGTGAGGGGAGCAGTGTGCCTGCCTGACCTCTTCTAATTGTTAATTTGCATGTTTAATGTATGTTGTCCAAATTATTATACTTTATTTTGAGTTAAGTATTCCAGAAATTTGCTGGATGCTTTTGCGTTGGCTCACAATGTAAGGGTTACTCGAATTGACCAGCTGGTTGATTATATAAATTGGTGCACATGTTTTATTGTCATATGTAAGAACATCTGTGAGGCGCATTGATACAGCACGTTAGCTCTAGGCACCTGACATTGCTGTGGTTTGAGGGTTTGCACATCATTTTTTATTTTTTATTGAAATTTTTAAGTGAGAACATTAATATATGTTTCACATTGTTTACTCTACAGTGATAATTTTAAGTTGTTTAAAACCACTTTTTTTTTTAAGTTTGATTTTATTGAAATAAGAGAAAATGGGGAAAAAAGGGGCGGGGGGGAGGAAAAGTAGAAACAGTAAAAGGGTATAATAATAATTACAACTTAAGGAAAATTACAAAGTATAATAAACAAGTATTACAATGAGCATGTAAAATATGAGCATATAAGGTATAAAGAAGATTAATAAATGTTCTGCATACAAATGATGAAATAACAATGAAATAAAAAGGCAAAGTAAATTCAAGGTGGTTTGCGAACCTCAACAGAATCACGAGCTAAGGAGGGGCAAGCAGGAGCATTGGAAGAGAGATAAGATACCAAAGGGAGCCATAAAAGGTCCCGCTTGATAGCTAGTGAGATGGGAGAGACATATTTTGTATCCAATCGGTGATGGAAACAGACTGCATTCCACCAGGAACGATAAGACACATTGGCAGCTTGTTTCCAGTTAGAGGTAATAGGGTGAAAAGCAATAGCAATTAAGAGATCCAGGAGTTGGTAGTGGCCAGGGGACTGAGGGAGTACAGGAGATAAGGAGCCCAGAAAAATCAAGATAGGGGAGAAAGGGATTTGGAAGTGAAAACATTTCTGAATTTGGGCCCATACGGAAATCCAGAACTTGGAAATGTGTGGACATTCGAAAAGCATGTGTTTGAGATCAGCTGAGGGAAAAGGGCACGACCAGCAGGTAGAAGAAGTATCAGGAGAGAAACGTGAGAGGGAGAGAGGAGTAAATAAGGTTCTATTATAAAGCAAATACAAAGTTTGGGTAGTATTAGCAGCTCTAAAGGTTTTATGAAGTTTACACCAGATCTTATCCCAAAGAAGGGTGGACCAATCCTGAGAGAAATCGGATTCCAACGTAACCTCAAGTTTAGATTTTGCCCTATCTACTGAACACCGAAAAGAATTGTAAAGAGAAGAGGCAGAGGGAGAAGACTTCAGCAAGGAGGAGGTGGTCTGACGATCAGCAGGCATATCACATGATGGAGGTAGGCACTGAAGAAAGGAGATGAGAACAGGTAAAAGCGAATCATACTGAGAGCGGGAGCTGGAGGGCAGGTGAAAAGAGGACTGTAAGACTGAGAAAGATAAAGGAACACCATGAGAAAGTAATTGAGAAATCCAACATAAACCACATGAATGCCAGACCTTCCAGTAAATCGTGCGGTTACGAATTTGAAGACGAGAATTGAACCAAATAGGTTGGTCATGAAAAGATTGAAAGGAAGGGAAAGATGAAGAAAGGAAGGGAAGGAAAAGAGTGCGGCAATGCGAGATAACCGGGGTGCGGAGGCGAGCCGGGCAAGATGTGAAGGACAGAACTTCACGGAAAGTGAAGGGAGAGATGAAAGAAGATTCCATGAACAGCCATATGAGAGGATAAAAGGGGGGATCGTCCGAGAGCCACCGAGCAGTTTGCTTCATAGAAAAAGCTTGATGGTACTGCCTAAAGTCCGGAAAACGGACACCGGAGTGAGCTTTATCTTGTCGAAGGGTCGCAAGGGCGATTCTGGAGCGTTTACCGCGTCATAGGAATTTCAAAAGCAGAGAATCAATTTTTTTGAAGTAAGAAATGGGAATACGTATCGGGAGCATGGAAAGGGTGTAGAGAAGGAGAGGAGAGAGCATCATCTTGATAGAATTAAGGCGCCCCCACCAAGACAAAAAGAGTGGATGCCAACGGGTGATATTAGTGTCTAACTTTTTAGTGAGATAAGTAAAATTAAGCTTAAGAGTGTCCGAGAGAGTAGGAGCGAATAGGACACCTAAGTACTTAATTTTGGAGGGTTGCCACGAGAAACCGGATTGGGCGAAATGATGGTGGAGGCAGAGAGAATTCAGAGGAAGGACCTCGCACTTGTCAACATTCAAACGATATCCAGATACCGCAGAAAATGAGGAGACCTGTTGTAAAAAGGAAGGTAGAGAGGAGGGAGGGTCAGAGCAATAAAAGAGGATATCATCCGCATATACTGATAGTTTAACCTGTTGGGAGCCAAAATGAAATCCGGAAATGGTATCATCCTGTCGGATTTTAGTGAGAAAAGGTTCTAAAGCCATAACGAAAAGAAGAGGAGAAAGAGGACAGCCTTGACGTACACCCCTATGAAGAGAGAAATAATCGGAGGTCATACCGTTAACAAAAATGGAAGCTTGAGGATTAGAATAGAGCAAGGAAATGAGGGAAATAAATTTTGGAGAGATGCCAAACCAATGGAGAGCTCGAAACATGAAATCCCAACCAATCCTATCAAAGGCTTTTTCTGCGTCTAAGGATATAGCCGCAAAGGGAAGATTCAACCGGGAAGATTTGCTGATAATGTTAAGGAAGACACGCGCATTGTCTGAAGAGAGGCGACCTTTCATGAACCCAGATTGCTCAGGGCCAAGTAGGTCAGGAAGAAGGGGATCCATTCGGAGAGTGAGAATCTTAGCTAATATTTTGTAATCCGTGTTAACGAGAGAAATCGGGCGGTAGTTTCTGCAAAGAGAGTGATCTTTATCCTCCTTGGGAATCAGGCAAATCAAAGCCTGCTGAAAAGAACCGCTCGAAGCACAAGTTGTAATGAAGGATTGGAAGAGAAGGAGGAGTTTAGGAAGAAGGAGAGAAGCAAAGTGGGAATAAAACTCGACAGTAAAGCCGTCGGGCCCAGGTGCTTTACCATGACGCAGTTTAGAAACCGCAAGAGAAATCTCTGAAAGGGAGATATCAAGGTCTAATGAGGCAAAATGAACATGGGAAGTAGAAGGGGAGGGTAATGTTTGGAAGTAGGAATCAAGATCTGAGGGTGAGGGAACGGATTCAGGAGTGTATAAGGCATCATAAAAGTTGACAAATTCAGAGAGAATTTCCTTATCCTTAAAACAAGAGGCACCTGAAGAAGTACGGATGGATTCAATTTTCGTACGCTCCTTCCGGATTTTTAAATAATTGGCAAGGAGCTTCCCCATCTTATTTTTACCACCGTAATACCTGGAGTTACATTTTAATAACATGTTTGAGGCTGCTTCGGTCGTGAACTTGTTGAAGGAGATCTTTGCCTCGATAAGACGCTTAAGGGAGGAGTCAGAAGAAGAGGAGTAATATTCAAGTTCTAATCGCTTAATATCTGTCAGGATTTGAGCCGATTTGGCTTCTCGAAGTTTCTTTCGCTTTGCGACGAAGTTGATAATAAAACCTCTAGAGGCTGTTTAAAAGAGTCCCAAACCATGACGAAAGATGAATCAGGAGTATGATTAAGAAGGAAGAACTCGTTAGCGAAGATAGAGAATTCGGAGCAGAATTTGGGGTCTTGAAGCAGGGTGTTGTTAAATCTCCATCTGCCCGAGGGTGGAGAAAAGGGGAGGAGATCCAAATCCACAAAGACAGGGGCATGGTCAGAAAGGAGGATTGAGCCTATTTCAGAACGGATGGCGTGTTGAGCTAGGGACTTGCTAAGGAAAATGTGATCAATGCGGGATTGGGAATGGTGCGGGGGGAGAAGAAACTGTATTCCCTGAGGTCTGGGTTGCATAATCTCCATAAATCCACTAGGGCGTTGTGTTGGGAAGTTTTGACAAATTGAGAGTGCATTTTGGAGGGAGTAAATCTGGTCTTAGAGTTCCGGTCCAGGAAGGGGTCCATAATTTGATTGCAGTCACCACCAAAGAGAATATAGTCCCCAGAAAGGGAAACAAGCTTGTCCGAGATAGAGGGCCAAAAAGATTTATCAATTCCTGTAGGGGCATATACATTGAAAAAAGTGAGTGGAATGTTATCAATTAAAAGGTTAACAATGACCCAACGACCATTAACATCACATTCATGCGAAATAGAGGTAACATTTAACTTTTTGTGAAGTAAAATCACAACGCCATTCTTTTTAGCAACAGTAGGAGAGCAGAAAACGTGGCCCACCCAACAACGTTTCAACTTGAGAGCCTCCTCCTTGGATAAATGAGATTCCTGGAGGAGGGCAACATCTGTATGCAATCTAGCAAAATGCGATAGAACCCTTTGCCTTTTGATGGGATTGTTTAATCCCTTAACATTCCAAGTTGTAACTCGGAATAAAACAGTATAAAAAGATTGATAAGAAAAACATGCTTAACAAATGCAATGAACAAGAAAAAATTGCAAAAATTAGAAAAGAGAGAACAACGAGACTAGTCGAGAGCAAAGAGTAATCATATGAAGATTGAAGAGAAAAATTTGAGAAAAAGAAATGAGATAATAGAAAAGTGTAAAAGAGAGGAAAGAAGAGTGTAGAAGAGAGTGGGAAAAAAGGAGGTGAAGACAAAAAAGCATAGATGGTGAGAAAATTCAGAAGGAAAAAGGGAGGAGAGAGAACAGAGACAAGAATGATCAGGAAGACAGTACACGTCCAAAACGGACGACTGAAAAACATACTTACGAAAATGAAAACACCAGAACAGGAATGGGGGTGGGGGAAGCGGGAGACGGCGACAATGACAACCAGGGTCGACACCAAACCTCTAAGATACTAGTCAAAAATGGGCAGCATACATGGACTATAGAATACGGTAGGATGGAGAGGAAGAAGACATATCTGAAAAATGAGAAAAAACAAATTAGGAGAGGTGTGGGAAGCTGAAAAGGATCAAGAAATTAAATAAGGAACGGAAATTATAACAGGACCAAAGGTTAAATAACATCCATTATGGTAAACATCAGGTAGGGATAGCAACCAGGGAAACATACATCAGGAGAGAATGCACACAACTATCAAAGGGAGCGACAATCAGGAGAACGGAAACCATGAGGAAGGGGAAACGCAATACAGCAACAACGCCAAGCAAGAGAACATCAAAGCTGCATCATGAAAGGATCAAAGCGAGTAAAAAGCTAATCAACCAGGTTTGGAAGTGTCCATAACATCCGTCACGTGTTGTTGAAGAAAGGCGCGCAGAGCTGCAGGATCCTCATATGTGGTCGTCTTGTCTTTGTATGTAACCTTGAAAAGACATGGATGCAAAAGACCATATCTGGCGCCAAGGGCACGGACTTGAGGTCTCATGTCCAAAAATCTCTTTCTTCGATCGGCAGTAGCCTTGGAGACATCCTGAGAGAGGTAGAGACGATGACCTTCCCACATAATTTGTTTTTTGAGTTTGGCGGCTGAAAGGACCTGCAAGAGGTCAGTGAACTGCAGGAACAACATGATGACGCCCCTTGGCTTGGAGGTAGTCTTAGGGCCGAGGCGATAAGCACGCTGGATGTTAATGGAAGACAAGGCCGGAGCATCCAGGATCTTGGCCAGGAAGGACTGGAAGAAGAGAGTGGGGTTGGTTCCCTCTGTGAGTTCCGGAAGTCCGTATAAGCGCAGGTTGTTTCTGCGGTTCCTATTTTCCAAATCCTCCGTTAGACGTTTAAGTTGTAGGATCTCTGATTCTATTGAAGGGATGCGCGAACAGGTGGAATGCAAAGAGTCTGAGGATAACTCCAAAGAGGAAACTCGGGAGTCCAGTGATGACCATTTCTCCTGCATGGCTTGCATGTTGCTTGTGGTGGCTTCCATAAAGGGTTTGAAAGCACGTAACTCCTCCAAGATGAGCTCCATAGCAGAAGCAGAGGAGGCACTTCCAGGGGATGGTGGGTCCTTCTTCAGGCGTTTGGATGAGGTTGAAACGGAGGAAGTAGGCAGTTTGCCTCCAGAATGACTCTTAGGGATGGCCCCTTGCTGAGAATCAGATTTAGACGGCATATTTTCTTCCATATCTTGTGCAGGAGTATCAGAGTCGGAACTAAGAGGCAGCTTTGAAATCGTGGCTATCTTTAAATTGCGCAATTTCCCCATGTATAATAGGGGAGCAAGCAAGAAGAGTCAAAAAGTCAATAGAGCAAGAGGACCTCTTATGATGTAGTAAGAAGCGTAGTAAATGCAGTAAATGTAGGTAGAAGAGGAGACCCCACCTCAAATCAACAGAGCGACAACGTTTGAGTAGCAAAGTAGAATGCAATTTACGACAGGCATGAGGGAAGAAGTGATGCTCCAGAAGGATTCAAGAGTAGAAACACTGGGAGATCATAAGGAGGCATGTCCCATATCCATACAAAAACGCAGAGATGGAGGAGCAAAGAGGCACGCAAAAGGGAGTGCGTCATACACTGCTGAAGCGCTGCTGGGAAATAGAGTTATCCTGGGAAAGTCAGGCAATCTCAAAAGCGCATGAAGAAAGAGTACTTGAGGGGGGAGCTGCCGAGGAAACACCCGCAGGTCATACTGAAGGTCCGGGGAACAGCAGGTCGTGAGGAGAATCACAAGAGCCTCAAAATGGCGCTCATATCTGCAATGACGAGCCGCAGAAGGTGGAACAGGCAGAGAAAAAGATAAAAGTCACTCTGGAATGCTCACCAGCAAGTAGTAGGGTGTGTAGAGCCCACCAGAGGGCGAAGGAGTAGGACAGGAGCTTGTAGGAGCCTCCAGGCGGCCGCCGCTCGATATCGCGGCTGTCACTCAAAATGGCGGCCGCAGGTCACTGGAAACGGGACTCCGTGACAAACACCTCCGAAATTGGCCGAAACCGGGAAACAATGAGGGCGCTAGGCTCTCCTCATGTTCCGGTGCAAGAGCCCAGGATCATTTCCGCTGTAGGTGCGGAATAACTGCCAGAATACGGTGAGGTGCGGAGGACGGTGACGGAGCCTCCGGGTCACGCCGCCATCTTAGCCGGCGTCCTAGCCACGCCCCCCAAAACCACTTTTTTTTAAACTGAATTAAGACCCAGGGAACGCTTTGTATTCAGGGCTCAAATCCCTCTCGTAACTGTGCATAAAGGCTCCTCCTTAGACATTTCAGGTTGAAATATTCATAACTCTAACAGCCCATTCTAGCATCAACCCTCTGTGGAGCTCATCCAAAAATGCTCTGTTGCAACCATGGTTTCCTAACGTGTAGAATTACTACCAAGATCGGGTAACATATGTCTTTATGTTGCTAACCTGTGTAAGTCCACATACTGCCCACTGTGCAGCGCGAAATTCAGTTACATAAACCATTATCATACATGGACTTTCCTAAATCGTCTACCCTGTTCACCAAGGTTCAAGAAACTCTGCATGTGAGTCTCAAGCTATTGGGATCAAAATATGAACTCAATGGGATGTGTGCCATTCTCTGGAAAGTTACCTATACAATCTCAGGGGATGTTGAATTATATGAAATATTTAATCACCCAAGGGGCTAGATGCTTCAGAAATCTGCTTGTTTATTTATTTACAATGTCTTTGCCCGGCTCCCCGCGCCCTAGCTGAACTGTAGCACAACCTCAGAGGAGATGAAATGGGAGGCTATTAACTTTTGCTTGTTGCCTGGAAAATTCAAGCAGTTCAATTTTTTGAATTCCACATGCATAATCGTACTCCCCACTCACCTTGCTCTTTACTTCCCCACTCCTGCTTCTCGTCCTGTTCCCAAATAGCCTCCTATTGTTTCTTACTGTTCTCCCAACTCGCTAGAAAAACAACATTGGCAATGCTTTTATTGCATTTATTGTGCAGCTTTATACAGTGGCAACTCGATCCGAACATATTATCCACTTTACATGATCACCAGTTACTTGCACATGGTCCATCCCTCTCACCCGCTGCTTGACCTGAGTTTATAGCAGACTGATTTATCTCCTCACACTCCTGTTGTTATTTTCAATTCTCCCGCTCCGTGGGAGAGCCAGCTTGACCCCAATAACTATAGCACGAGTCGAGCCTGGAAAGCATCGCCCTGTAACATGCTGCTTCCCAACCGCATGCATTTATTCAAATTAACAGTGAAGCTGCAAATCTCCACCGGTAGTTGAATTTTACACCTCCGGCTGTTGACATCTGTCCAGCGCTCATTGGCAAACAAAACAGGCTCAGGGCACAGTACTGCTTCTCCAAAGGAAATAACATCACAGAAGGGTATCCACAATTTGAATAAAATGTCAAGACATAGATAAATAAACCGGGATCCATCGCCTTTCGTAAATACAAGTAAATATTGCTCTAAAAAGGCCACACACAGGCGATGAGGAATCTGTAGCTGTTACAGTCACCTGAAAAGGCAACTGGGTATTTTTTTGGTTTATATAAATATGCTTTACCAGGAACATTCATTTATAATTTTTGTAATATAACAGACAGTGTACACACTTGTTAAAACAGACTCTTGCTGCCCCGCTATTGCCTTTTGTGGCGCTGTAAGAATACATCTCATCATCCGATGGGGTCCGAGTTACCTGTTTGGGGTCTCCACCGCAAGCATCACCACAGCCCAGGAGGTTTCCAGAGTCCGCGACCAGCGCTGCCTGCCCCCGCCGCCGCAAGACAACCGCGGCCGCCTAGAGGGGTGGACGGACAGCGGACTACAGTTCCCAGCGTCCCCTGGGTGTCAGGGACCCCGCCTGGCAGCACGCATTTCCGCCCGGAGGTGAATAAACATCGCAACGCCCTCCGGTGGAGCGGGGGTCCGAGTTACCTGTTTGGGGTCTCCACCGCAAGCATCACCACAGCCCAGGAGGTTTCCAGAGTCCGCGACCAGCGCTGCCTGCCCTCGCCGCCGCAAGACAACCGCGGCCGCTGAGAGGGGTGGACGGACAGCGGACTACAGTTCCCAGCGTCCCCTGGGTGTCTGGGACCCCGCCTGGCAGCACGCACTTCTGCCCGGAGGCGAATAAACATCGGAACGCCCTCCGGTGGAGCGGGGGTCCGAGTTACCTGTTTGGGGTCTCCACCGCAAGCATCACCACAGCCCAGGAGGTTTCCAGAGTCCGCGACCAGTGCTGCCTGCCCCCGCCGCCGCAAGACAACCGCGGCCGCCGAGATGGGTGGACGGACAGCGGACTACAGTTCCCAGCATCCCCTGGGTGTCAGGGACCCCGCCTGGCAGCACGCACTTCCGTTTGGAGGCGAATAAACATCAAAACGCCCTCCGGTAGAGCGGGGGTCCGAGTTACCTGTTTGGGGTCTCCACCGCAAGCATCACCACAGCCCAGGAGGTTTCCAGAGTCCGTGACCACCGCTGCCTGCCCCCGCTGCTGCAAGACAACCGCGGCCACGGAGAGGGGTGGACGGATAGCGAACTACAGTTCCCAGCGGCCCCTGGGTGTCAGGGACCCCGCCTGGCAGCACGCACTTCCGCCCGGAGGCGAATAAACATCGGAACGCCCTCCCGCGTCGCGGGACGTGCGCAGGCAGCGCCGGGCGGAGCCCGGGCAGAGGGCGGGCCGTCTGTGGCCGTCCGGGGACTACAGGGGACGGGACGGGCCACCCCCTTACCAGTGATATTTCTACTTGAAAGTTTTCGGAGCTTACTAACAAGGTTCTGTCATCTGCTTTTCCTTGTCTTCTAACCATTGTTCATTGATCCAGCGGGCTCCCATAGGATTGAGAGTGACATATCTGTCACGTGCGGGACTCTTCATTGCATTTAATTCCGTCTTCAATACTCTGTTGTTAATTAAGCTATCACCCCCTAGCAAAAATGGGCATTCATGGCAAGAAATCTAAACTACCTGCATCTCGCCCAAATACTAGACTTCAGGCTACATTGCCGCAGTCCTTGCCAACATTGACGGCTATTGATAAAATGCTACAACAAACCATAGGGGTGGTTGCTAATGCAATTGAAAATACTGAAAGAAGATTATCCTTCCCACCCACAGTATGTTCTAAAGACCATGGTGAAGATTGTTCAGTCATTGCCATCGAACCCACGATCTTGGACTCTTATTTAACATCCACATATGCTGAGTTGCCCTGTGCACAGATTCCGGCTGAGACCTCAGTAGATGCTGAATTATCACCGGTCTCAGTAGATTCCCCTATCAACATTGATGATCAACCCTGTATCCTGACTCCCCCCCCCCTGTGGCAAAATCAAAACCTGGTAGGGCGGGCTCTAAGATGAAAAAGGATAGTCTCCCTAAAAATTTGGGTACAAAGAAGCAGCCCAACCATAACTTGGTGACCCCATCTGATTATTCCCTGCATCCACCTACAGGGATACCATGTTGGGTCACCAATATGGTGGCTGATCTTCAGAACAGTTTGGAGCAAACCATTGCCTCCCATATTAAACCTCTGGTCTCAAAATTGGAAAAGACTAACCTCCATCTTAAATAATAGGATTGTAGGGACAACAAAGCCACAAAATCCTCAAGGCAATTTGGCACCCACTACATTGGTTGGTGCTTCTACAAAGGCACCCTGTCCTGAAGTAGCTAAGCCCACTGTCCCAGCAGTATTTAACAAAAAGCTAGGTCCAGCAACAACTACTGCCAAGCCCATAAACCCCGTACCCCCCCATACCAACGGTCAATACACTAGGTCATACCACTCCCCCCGTAGTGGGCCATACTGCTAAACCTAGTCAACATCCTAAAGAGGGTAAAAATACGGCAACAAATAATGCTGCACCATCATCGAGATCTCCCTCTGTTAAAATCTAGTTTGCAACATCAACATTATAGGCGCAATCTTTTCCTTTTTACGCTCATATGTGCGCGTAAGTGGCAGCTATTTTTTGTCATGGCCTCTCTGCCCACTGCCGATAGCCAGCGCGTCTTTCTCTCTCCCCCCTAACCTCGCAAGCATCCCCCCGCACGCTGACAGCCCCCGCTCTCACATGCTTGGGCCATAAAACTCCTTTTCAGCGCGACCCTGCCTTGGATCCACCTCCCGTACCCAGCCAACACCTCCCTCCATCCCTTTCATGATCTGGTATCCTTTGATAAACCCCCCTTTCCTCTGTGCCCGATTGTCCTGCTCGTTCCCAGGCTGCCACCTGGCCCTGCGGATGCAGTTTATTGCCCCCATACAGTAGGAAGCTTCTCTCATCAAAGGATCCACAGCTGATCAAAGCCCCCACCCCATGAGATCCGATCAGCCACACACATTCAAGGAATCGGCGGTATGTCCAGCTGCGCGACAGTCATCACCTATTGAGACCGGGCTGGGGACTTCTACTGTAAATGTGTGTGGGAACGGGCATGAAGCGGGGATTCCGAGGATGTCTTTCCGTACATCAAAGTATTTGCAAGAATGTGCCACATGTAATAAACTGCAATAAAGACCATAAAACTGGGTATAAGAGGCCAGGCCTCAGAGATGCGGTTAGAGCATTCTGTGATGTGTTCTGCTCTGTCGGAATAAACTCTTGTTTCCTGCCTTCCAGTCTCCAGCGCCTGCCTCTTTGTTTGATAGATTCAAATGTTATGAGAGGCGGTTAACGCCGGGCAATACTTAAAGGTTCTTGGTCGACATTGGCTCTTCCTTTTTCTACAATTGGCGTCCCAAACGTGGGGCCCATCAGCGACACATGGATCCAGTGAGAGAGGTCCTGACGACAGAGTGAACGACTGCAACGATCGGGAGAGCTCCTGCCCGATAGACCCTCATCTGGCAGCCGATCATCCGAACTTCACCGGCTCCGAGCAGACCTCTCTCGAGTGATCTACGGTCCTGACTGGGAACCATCAGGAGTGCCGCGACAGTCACGGAGAATAGAGGATGATCGGGCGCTGGATGTGGAAGACGAGAAACTGTCCATGCGGTCCGGATAAGGTCGTGTAACACGACGAATTGCGAAACAATTGTTTGATTGTTTGGAAAATACTAGTATTACTCTTCGATTGTTTGTTCTTTTGAGATATTCTCTGCCTACAAACGGGGAAGAATAGAAATATTCTCTCTTCCTTTGCAGACAGTGAAGGGTAGGTAATGCAGACTTTTGTCCCCCGTTGTAATCCGTCGTGCCTATTTTTCTCCCCACTGATTGATTGATTGTCCGAACATTGATTGTTCGAAGTTGGTTCTTTGAGATATTCTCTGTTTGCAAATAACGTAGAATAGAAATATTCTGTCTAGTCTTTGCAAGTAGTGAAGGATAGGTAGTGCGGACCTTTGTCCCGCGTTGTAATCTGTCATGCCTATCTTCTCCCCACTGATTGGTAGTTGGTTCAGCCCGGACCGCTTATTAGAGATGAACCATCCAGCTCCACTGGAAGGCACCCCTAATAAGGACATGTTCATGAAGCATGGACTAATCGCTATAGCCTATAGCAAGCTATGGCACAAATATACAAGAAAGGATCAGGGAAGTCAGTGGCCACTGATAGGATCCTTTGATGAAGAAAAGATAAACATGCTGGAAACAGCCCTTCGTAACAATAAGACAACGCCCACTATGCTTGATAGTCTCGGCATGTGGCGCAAAGAAGCCGAACAACAGAAAAAGAGAAACAAAGTCAGATTAGAGACAGAGCTACGAAAAGCAGCTCACTTAGCTGCCAGAAAGTTAGAGGAAGAGATTAAGGAAAGAGAGGAAGCCAAGCAGAAACAAGAGTCTGAAACATCTAGCCAGTGTCCCGTTAGAACGCCCTCTACGCTCTACCCCGAGTTACCCTCGAAGCAGCGAGCGAACGATGATCTTTTACTAGGTCCTCCGATCATCTACATGCCCCCTCCATATGCCCCTTCCCAACCCTTAGCACAGCATCCGCAGCCCCTAAGCACAGATGAGAATAGTGCCAGGGCCTCGGTCCTCACGGCCTCCGCGCCGGCCGAACCCCTTGTACTCGATGCAGCACAAGCAGCAGCATTAGACAACCCTGAGACCCGGAAGAAAGATTCCACTAGAATGAACAGGTTGAGCAAGGATGAGCGAGCAGGGATCGACAAGATAGTAAAGACACTGGTAGAACGGAAGGAGAGTGAGGAGTATGTAATGGATATGTACAATTCATATACTGAGAGCCACAGACGACACTTTGTCGTGCGATTTTGTTACCATATCCTAAATGCTTATGAGGACCGATACCAAGACAAAGGTCCCGAGAGCCTAACGACTCTGTATAGAAAGGTCGACATCGGGGATGAGGGCGAGTGTGATGTGAACGCTTAAAGTTTTCCGCCATCTCACTGAACAGGGGTCGGAAGCTAAAACTACGACTCCTGTAGCAACCGAACCTCGAATAGAACAAGCTAATGCAATGATGCCTATAAGGGAGGCCGCTCCCTACTGTGTCCCCCCACGAGGTCTGGGAACGCACGATGATGTTAACCATCAAGACGCAAAAGGGAGGGTAGTTTATAACTGGGTCTACTAACCATGGGATCGACAAGATATCTTGACGTTCCGAAAATCCCTACCTGATTTACGAAAGAACCCCACTGCCTTTTACACTGAATTAGGTACAGCCTTAGGTTCAACGATTATGACCCTAGCTGACATCGATTTGTTTTTCGGGTTATGTCTGCCAGCTGATGTGTGGAAGCAAATCAGGAAAGTCGACCACCTTGAGCTGTTCGGACATACCTGGTCACAACTCGATGGCGTGGACAGACCACGAGAGCCTGAACAGAAACCTTTGAAGCCCATTTTAGAACTCCCAGACAAATTGTGCAGAAACTGAAAACCCTGATCCCAGAAAAGAAGGTGCACTGGTCGATAGTAGCGGCCTGCCGCCAGAAACCCCAGGAAGACGTATCAGAATACTTCTCCCGGTTTGAAACGGTGTTTTCCGATTACAGCGGCCAAGACATGACCACTGCAACCAGACATCATCTGTTTGTCCAGAACTATGTTAAAGGTCTGTCACAGGAGGTCTCTCAGAAACTACAGGCTAGCAAAAGTAGTTGGGCGGCCTCCAAGCCTGCGGCTATCCTTCAGATGGCCCAGTATTACGAGCATCAGAAGAACGAGAATGATAGGGCGACTAATAAAAAGAAAAAGGACCTGAAAGAAAGGGTGATGATCGCACAGTTGCAGGGGGTGACTATAGGAAGAGAGCAGTACAAGGGAAATTACCAGTCAAATGCTCCTAGAAATCCACCCCTAAAGACCGCACGCCCGCCACCTATGCTGGACGTAAAGACATTGACGAAAACCAGTGTGCATTTTGCAAGGGATTTGGCCATTGGAAATCCCAGTGTCCGATCCTGTTAGAAATAAATAAGAATAGGGACACAAGAGATATAGCGGGTGGGCCAAGAAATAGAGGACAGGGATGAGGGTCCACAAACGACACCAGCAACGACAGGCCAGGCAGACCAAACACATTTGACCATCCCCGACAGAACCAGTACCAGCAGTCTGACTGCGATGACGCCCACGACTTCGCATAGGACTGCCAAGGGCAAGGGAGGGATCCAGTCGAGCTCTATGTTGACCGCTAAGGTCCTGGGTACGAAGTCTCCATTTTTGGTAGACACTGGCGCAACACGTAGTGCGTTATCTAAATGACTGATTCCAAGGGCACCCTTGTCTGGCTCACTTGTAACATCGATAGGTTTCGATGGAACGCCCTCCACCAATCCCTTGTCCACACCGATCTCCTTTGACTTAGAAAATAACACCACTGACACAACAATTTTGCTCTCATCCAACACCCCTGATGCCATTATGGGACTTGACTTACTGAAGCATTTCCGAGCTACTATTAGGTGTTCACAAGATGGAGTTTGAGTCTTTCTGCACGATAACCCGACTCTGCTCAGACTTTGTCCCTCCCGACGCATGTTTTCCATCACTGACGCTGACCCGTCCCTACTTGACACTCTACCTCCATATCTGTGGGCTAAGACTGACTCAGACGTAGGACGCATGATGATCGATCCAGTGCACATAACTGTGTGACAGGACGCAATACTCCCAAAACTTCGACAATATCGGATATCGCCCGAAGGCGAGAAGGCATTGGTAAAGATTATCCAGTACCTGATAGATGCAGGCGTGGTAGAGGAAGCAGTTAGCAACGTTTGCAACAGCCCTATCCTACCCATTATAAAAAAGCAAGGTGAAGGAGATGAGAAAGCGTACCGCTTCATCATCGACCTACGAGAGGTTAACAAAGTAGTTGTACCTCAGTACCCCGTAGTCTCAGATATCACCACTATTCTGACTCTGATTCCTTCCACTGCCACCACCTTCACTGTCATTGACCTCAAGAACGCTTTCTTCTCTATCCCCATCCACCCAGACAGCCGATACCTCTTCGGCTTCACCCTAAAAGCCCGCTCGTATAGATTCTGTCGAGCACCCCAAGGCTACACTGAAAGTCCCAGCATCTACAGCCAGGCCCTCAAGAGACAACTGGACGCAGTCCAGTTACCCGATGGAGTGGTGTTGATACAGTACGTTGATGATATCCTTTTGGCGGCCGACACCACTCCACTTGTAGTCACAGCCACCATCCAACTCCTGCACTTCCTTGCGGAAAATGGCCACAAGGTCTCCAAGAAGAAGTTGCAATTCTGCCAACCCCAGGTCACTTACCTAGGCCACCTCTTGTCCAAAGACGGGAGAAAGCTTACCCCCGACCGGTTTCAGACCATTCTAGAGACCCCTGTCCCTAAAACCCAGAAACAAGTCCGCTCCCTGCTAGGCCTCACCTCTTTCTGCCAACAGTGGTTGCCAAATTTCAGCCTCATTGTGAAACCACTGCTTTCCCTGCTGGCTAAAGATGTCCCCTTCCCACTCCCTTGGACCCCTGAGTGCCAATCCTCATTCATAGAACTACGAGACGCCCTCTGCTCAGCCCCTGTCCTAGGAACCCCCGATTACACGAAACCCTTCTCCCTCTACACCCACGAAAGGGAGGGATGCGCTTTGTCTGTCTTGACCCAGTCCATTGGCCCAAAACAACGCCCATGTGCCTACTTCTCTGCCACTCTTGACCCCGTAGCCAGAGGTTTGCCTGCCTGCCTTCGAGCTGTAGCTGCCGCTGCTATCTCTATCCGACAGAGTGAGGGGATCGTACTCTCGAACTCCCTCACGGTGTTAGTACCCCATGCGGTCGACACCCTCCTGAACCAGACTAAGACGCAACACCTGACTAGTGCACGACTGACTGGGTACGTACTGACTCTACTTGCCCCCCACATCACCCTGAAAAGATGCACCACGCTGAATCCGGCAACTTTGCTGCCCCTACCTGAGAACGACCCCAATGTGTCCCCTGTACACGACTGTGTGACTCTCACGGATGAACAAACTAGGAGTAGGGTTGACCTCAGAGACACAGCCTTTCCAGACCCTGACGGGGAGCTATGGGTGGATGGCTCTTGCATCAAACTCCCCGACGGCACCACCTCAGCTGCTTATGCAGTTACCACAGCCCGAACTGTAGTAGAGACAGCCCGCATCACACAATGATCTGCACAGGCAGCAGAACTGATTGCTCTCACACGGGCATGTATCCTAGCAGCAGGAACCACAGCAAACATTTACACCAACAGCCAGTATGCCTTCGGGGTCGTTCATCATTTTGGGCTCCTATGGAAGGAGAGGGGATTCCTGACCTTGCACGGCACACCCATCTTACACGGAGATCTAGTCTCTGCTCTGACTGAAGCGGTCCTCCTTCCCAAGCAACTTGCTCTAATAAAATGCCAGGCACACAAAAAGGTGACAGACATCATTGGGCAAGGGAATGCACTGGCCGACATCACTGCCCGAACCACTGCTGAGAATAGGACAACGACACGCATGTATGTGACCCGGTCACAAGCTGAAAAATGGACAGACGCTAGGGAGACTATTAGAGACATTCAAATGTCCAGCTCATCACACAAATTGACTGAATGGGCACGGGTGGGACTGAAAGACGATGAAGGCTGCTGGCGGACAAAAGACACGAACAAATGGTTGCTACCCAATTCATACCTGATCCCCATACTGACCATGGCACACTCTCCTGCACACATAGGATCTGCCCCTATGACTAAGCATGGGCGAATTTTGCGAATTTGCGATCCGCGAATTTGCGGATTTGCGAATTCGCGATCCGCAAAATTCGCGAATTTGCGGATTTTTGCTTTTTTGCGTGTTCGCAGGGTTTTTTGCATGTTTGCAGGGTTTTTTGCGTGTTCGCGGGGCTTTTTGCAGCTTCGCGAGCCGCTTGCATAGCGAAGTTACCCATGCAGTCGTTTATGGGGGAGGGAGAGAGAGATGGATAGATAGATAGATAGATAGATAGATAGATAGATAGATAGATAGATAGATAGATAGATAGATAGATAGAAAGAGAGGGAAAGAGAGGGAAAGAGAGTGGGAGAGAGAGAACGAGAGAAAGAAAGAGAGGCCGGATCTCTGAAGGGCCAGATTCCTGAGTTGCCCCTACAGAACATAAAGCTTTTTATTTTTAGCAAAATGCATATGAAAATTGTGCTGTAAAGGTCTCTTTTAGTTTAACCCCTCCTGACAACTCAAAATGGGTGTATTTGCCATCCTCTCCCTTCTTCCTTTTTTTATATCTGTAAGTGCTTCCTGATGAGGTTTAATTCCTTGGACACATGCCTCGTTGCCTACTTGTAACTATTCTCTGACCCTGCTTCAAGGGTCAGAGCAGGGTCAGAGAATAGTTGCAAGTAGGCAACGAGGCGCCAGGAAGCAATTAGCAGCAGGTGTCCAAGTTGAAGTTAATTTGTTTGTAACCCTTTTGTAAAAGGTTACAAAGAAATTTGGTTCAACTTTTGCACCTGCTGCTGTAACCCTTGCTTGGCTGAAAATTCGTCCCGCTGATTTGCGGATTTTACCGCGATTTCGCGAGATTCGCGAATCGCGAAATCGCAGAAAATCCGCAAATTCGCCCGTGAAACGGATTTTACGCCCACCCTTACCTATGACCGAACTTGTCCCCAAAGTTTGGCACAACGACAAGATCGCAGACTCTGCTAAACGTCTGGTCCAACAATGTCTGATATGCCTGCAACACAACCCTGGGAAAGGAACTGTAGTACCCCGGGGAGGGTTTGGGGTTCCCAATCATCCATTTGAAGTCCTGCAGATGGACTACATCCAACTAGAAAGATGCCAAGGTCTGAAGTATGTGCTTGTTGTCGTGTGCCCATTTAGCAAGTGGGTGGAAGCCTATCCAACTCGTGACAACACTGCCATTGCCACTGCAAAGGTACTACTGAAAGAATTCTTCCCTCGCTACGGCCTTTGTCGAATTTTGTGGAGCGACAATGGCCCCCACTTCGTAGCCGAAGTTATCCAACTCATCATGAAGGGGTTGGGTGTAAAACAAAAATGTCATGCAGTCTTCCACCCCCAATCTGCTGGACTAGTTGAGCGACATAATGCCACACTGAAGCTCAAACTAGCTAAAATAGTGGCTACAACAGGACTAAAATGGGCAGACACTCTCCCACTAGCATTGCTATAAATGCGTTCCACCCCCACCAAACACCATTTGACGCCTTACGAGGTCGTTTTCGGCGGGCCCATGAGCATCTGGTCTGCACCAAAACCAACTTCCATTCACGACGTCCCGGACGTCCTAATGTCTGATTATTTGTACAACCTGACTAAGACACTGTCTGTTATCCATCAACAGGTGTTGCATGCCATTCCTGATGCTTCCAGGGGCCCTGGACACGACATCCAACCCGGTGACTTCGTGCTAATCCGAAATTTCCAACGTGCAAAGAGTCTGGAACCTCGGTGAACGGGCCCCTGGCAAGTCTTGATCACCACCCGTACAGCTCTTCGAGTGGAAGGCAAGCGGAACTGGCTACATGCACACCACTGTAAAAAGATCTCCTCAACCCTGACGACGACCGAAGACGTGGCCACCCAAGAAGAGCTGCTGGACAAAGATCGACCATCCCCGAGCTGTTACCCTGATGAAGAAACACTTGAACTGACAGAATTTCCCGATCCCTCTGTGCCATCCAGAGAAGGGTATAACCTGCAACGAAAGGAGGGAGCTTCGGCTAAGCAGACCACTGACTAAGTTACAATTCTCAGAGCGGTGGCCTAACACTACTAAGGCTGCCAGGAGAGAAGCCAAACGAAGTTTGTGGTTCTGCCCGCTACCGAGCCCCTTGAAGATGATGGGAGCACCCAATATGAAGATGATGGAAGCCCCCGGCACGAAGATGATGGAAGCAACCGGACATCCGAAGATTCACTACAGAAACCCAAAGACTGACAAAATCCACAGCTCAAAGACTATTGCTCTCTTTATCACCCTTCTCTTTTGCCTCCTCCTCATGACCACCCTCTGGATCGTGGAAGAGAGCGCACCAGCTCATAAGACATTTCTGACCACTGCACAGCCTACCACAATGAAAGAACATTACCTGGTCTCTCTTTCACCTCAACTCCGAGAAAGACGTAAGGAGTTTTGGAACAACTCCTTCGTGCAATTGCTGCACCAGCACAATCTTGCCACCAATGCCACCAACTGCTGGATATGTGGGTTGTTACCCCACGCCACTGGACATTCCATCCCCTTCATCCCTTCACCTTTCTCAGTTCACGGCTCCTGCCTTGCTTGGCTGATCCTCTTGCAAGAAAGCTACAGGGATAATACCACTTCCAGCAGAACTATGACACACTTCTATCATGGGGTCTGGCAGAACCAAACAGGGAGAACTGCTGCACACTTTTGCCCCTGACATCCAACGACTCTATTCCTATGGACATCCCTGTCAAAGAACGGATTGAAATGCAGGTGTTTAACAACCCAACCAGACCCACCTTCTCCTACCTCCGGAAACGAACAGCTGCCACCCTGACTGTGGCCCTATCCGTCGTCAATGTCTCAGGTCTTGTGTGCATCGAAGGACTTGGGACACAGCTGGTAGGCCACAGCGCTTGCCACAACACCAGAACTTTGGACTCAACTGATCCACCCTCTTTTGTCATTCTCCGAATATGTACTTTGTTTGTGGTACAAAAGCTTACACCTGGCTCCCCAAAGGCTGGGGGGGTACCTGTTACATTCCCTTCATTCTTCCGCCGACCTATGTGGCTCCAGCAAACCATCACCGACAAAGGCGAGCAAAAGACATTGAGCAAGACGACTCCACCGGAGCACAGTTCCTGGACGCAATGAAGGGACTTGTTCCACTCTGGGGTCCGATGGCGAACAGCCGTGCCATCCGACATTTGACCCAGGCAGTTGAAACGGCAATGAACATTACAGCTGGCATCCTCACCAACAATACAGCCGAGCTTCAGGCGGTCCTCCTGGTGGCTCTTCAGAACCGCCTTGTTCTAGATGTGGTTCTAGCAGCCATTGAGCACCTCCACAGACTTTCCTCAGAAGTTCACCAGGAACAAGAAAAATGGTCGCTTGGGGGTAGGTTCTGGAGTACCGTGAAGAACGGGGGGTGGAGGTTATTTATGATCATACTGATACCGATTGTCATAATATGTGGATTCTGCTTGGGTATTCAATGCTTGCCGCCTCTGTGTTCACTATGTGCAAACTGTATCTGCCCTAAGACTCTGGACTTCGAAAAAGAACGCATGAAAGCATTGTACGATGTCGAGGTTAGGAATATAATGGGGATAGACATCGAATGACAAGCTGGCTAGATATGTTGAAAAGGGAGGACTGTTAAAATCTAGTTTGCGACATCAACATTATCGGCGCCATCTTATCCCTTTTAGGCTCATATGTGCGCGTAAGTGGCAGCCATTTTTTGTCATGGCCTCTCTACCCACTGCCGATAGCCAGCGCGTCTTTCTCTCTCCCCCCTAACCTCGCAAGCATCCCCCCGCACGCTGACAGCCCCCGCTCTCACATGCTTGGGCCATAAAACTCCTTTTCAGCGCGACCCTGCCTTGGATCCACCTCCCGTACCCAGCTAACACCTCCCTCCATCCCTTTCATGATCTTGTATCCTTTGATAAACCCCCCTTTCCTCTGTGCCCGATTGTCCTGCTCGTTCCCTGGCCCTGCGGATGCAGTTTATTGCCCCCATACAGTAGGAAGCTTCTCTCATCAAAGGATCCACAACTGATCAAAGCCCCCACCTCAGCCACACACATTCCGGCAATCGGCGGAATGTCCAGCTGCGCGACAGTCATCACCTATTGAGACCGGGGTGGGGACTTCTACTGTAAATGTGTGTGGGAACGGGCATGAAGTGGGGATTCCGAGGATGTCTTTCCGTACATCAAAGTATTTGCAAGAATGTGCCACATGTAACAAACTACAATAAAGACCATAAACCTGTGTATAAGAGGCCAGGCCTCAGAGATGCGGTTAGAGCACCACGAGAAGATACCCTGTTGTCTGATTTGATGTGTTCTGCTCCGTCGGAATAAACTCTTGTTTCCTGCCTTCCAGTCTCCAGCGCCTGCCTCTTTGCTTGATAGATTCAAATGGTATGAGAGGTGGTTAACGCCGGGCAATACTTAAAGGTTCTTGGTCGACATCGGCTCTACCTTTTTCTACACCTCGTCCACCGCAGCTTCTCGCCGACTGCCGTCAATAAATTTGCCCCCAGAAGCACAACCATATGTGGTTGCCTTAGTGGGTGTCCCGGCCCTTAGTGAGGGGAAAAGAGAACATGAGGTAGACTTACATAATAAGTGTATCCAGTGGCTGAGCCTAAATAGAACCCTACCTCCCAATATCTCGGGTCACATACTGGCAGTGAGAAGAGTAGACTGGATTGGAAGGGGCCACAAAAGAGTGGCAGGGAATGTTGTTACAATTAATTTTAGGGACTCCTCTGCTGTTGACTACATCTGTAGTACCCCTTCCCATAGAGAGTCCCAAATATTTCCTCTGCACTTGTCCTATTTCTATCCTACCCCAATTCACAAACCGACCTACCACAGAAGACCTCAGTGTATTAGAAATCGCTTCACCCCTCCTAATAGTATTCACCATTGGCAGCCATTTGGGGAGGGTTTTTTTCCACCTACTCCCACCTACCCGTTACAAGCCCATTGGAACAGGTTTAGTGTCCTCGAGGAGGTTGATTGACTCGCCCAGACAGGTACGCCTCCACAAGAACTTAACAAGGGTAACCTAGCGGAGGGTTTTGTAACAAAGGAAAAGACACTACCCTCGGTTAGCGGTGAGGACTCCTGTCCTAATGTAACTAAGAGGGAGGGGACTAGGGCAGAGCAGAGCCTGGACCAGGTACTCCCTAAAGAACAAGGGGATGTGCAGGATATAGTAAAGGTTGTGGAAGGAAGTATAAAAATCCTCTCATGGAATGTAGCCGGGCTAAAGAGTCAGCGAATTGTACCGGAGTGGTCTTCTTTTATGGCCACACACAATATTTGTTTGATGCAAGAAACTTGGTCCCTAGAGGAGAGTGGCAGTCCCGGCTTTGCAACCTACCACATTCCTGCAGTTTCTGGGGGGAAAGTCCGCCCTTCGGGTGGTCTCTCCATATGGGTAGGCTTACACTTAGGTGTGCAGGCTACCCATGTGGATACAAAATCCCCAGATATTCAATGTGTTTTACTAAAGCCCGCTAGTAAACCTAGAGTGGCTATCATTAATATCTACTCTAGGCCTACCATGAAGGGAAAGGAATCGAGCACTATTAAAGCACTCAACCTTTTCCTTCAGGCACTTGATCCTACAACTTCGATAATTCTTGGTGGCGATCTGAATTGTCAGTTCGAACCCTTGGGTGGATCCGAGCTGTGTGAGGAGGATGAGGTCGACTCGCTTTGGCATATTCCTGCCCCAAGGATTGCCCCGGTAAAGGCCTGGACCTCGCTAGTACTACAAATTAAATCCTTGACCCTTGCAATGTCTCTGCGGGCATGCAACGGAAGGGGCAATAACGAAAGTTCCGGCCTACCCACATATAATAGGACAAATCGTACTTCCACCATTGACTATCTTATGCTGGAAGCCAAACATTGGGACAGGTTCAAAGACTTTAGGGTTGTTCCAAGGCACGACAGTGACCACAATGCGCTGGTCCTGACGCTCAAGCCTGGCGCATTTGGATTAACTAACCCTGATTCCACCTCTAACCTGACAGTGCCACTCTATATTATATCCAATAACAGGAGAAGGGTCAAATGGC
The DNA here is from genome assembly GCF_964263255.1 of Lissotriton vulgaris. Classification (NCBI taxonomy): domain Eukaryota; kingdom Metazoa; phylum Chordata; class Amphibia; order Caudata; family Salamandridae; genus Lissotriton; species Lissotriton vulgaris. The sequence continues at coordinate 1,866,119,639 of NC_141685.1, read as the reverse complement.
CTTCCTGCCTGGACTCCCCTACCCGTCTTGCAGAAATCTACCTGATTACTATCCCGCTAATAAGTGATATGGGTAATTCCACCTCTCATGGGCAGACTATAGAGACCCACAGAAAGTTAGTTGAGAGTCTAGGGGACGTATTTTATCCGGTTAGTGGGACTAAGTTGCGTAGGAACAAAACAAATCCCTGGCATGACCACGCCTGTAAAAAATCAAAGAAAGACCTTCTCACAGCAATTAAATCTAGGGACATCCTAAAAATTCGAGCATCAAGACTACTGTACAAGAAGGTGCTCATTAGGGCTAAGAGTGAGTGGGAGGAATCCAGATGGGATGAGTTGAGACAGGCACTACTCTTAAAAGATTCCAAGACCTTTTGGGCCATTGCTACCTCCTCGGCGGGAGGTGAGAGAGACGCTGGGGTCTCGAATATCGCTCCTATAGTGTGAGAGGCACACTTTAAGTCACTTTATACAAGTCCCGAAATGGAGGGAACTATGTGCCAAGGTCGGGATAAGTTGTCAAAAGTGGCTTTGGTCCCTCGGACCTGTGTGTCCCAGGACCTCCCGCATGAGTATCGACTGCCGGGGGCCCCGGGCGCTGGGGCTACCCCCTGTCAAAATCAGGACTCCATGCAAGTTCCCGAGATTTCCACGGCCCCAGACCCCCTGCACGAGTGTAGACTGGCGGAGGCCTTGGGCCCTGGATTCCTGATAGAGCAACAGGATGCCCATAATAGGACCACCACCAATAACTTAGACCCCATCTCACTCAGGGAAGTTGAATTGGTAATTGAGAGACTGCTTCCGAAAAAAGCCCCAGGTCTTGACAAGCTCCCGGGAGATTTTTTTCGTTCCCAGCCTAAAATCTGGGCTCCATACCTGATGGTCTTGTTCAATGCGGTTTTACAGGGTTCCTCATTACCTGATACCTGGCTGGGAGCTGAGATTGTTCCGATCTTTAAAAAGGGCTGCCCGCTCGTCCCATCTAACTACAGACCAATTAGTTTACTTGACACCACTCAGAAACTGCTGGGCCGAATCCTACTCGATAGATTATTGGGCTGGATGGAGGAGAATAAAACTTTGACTACCCTCCAAGCTGGATTTACATCAGGGGGTCTCGACTTTGGACCAGATCTTTCAGCTCCAGGTCCTATACTGGAAAACTGCAAGAGTAGAGGGTGGCAGCCTCTACCTTGTCTTTGTGGACCTGCGGGCCGCATTCGATCTGGTTCCTAGAGAGAGGCTCTGGATGGTGCTGGAGGAACTTGGTCTCCCTCCCTACTTATTAGATGCCCTAATCAGACTTCACACCGGGAATTACGCTCAGGTGAGGTGTGGGAAAAACGGGGAATTATCAGCCCGCTTCCCTGTCACTCGGGGCGTTCGCCAGGGTTGCGTACTGGCCCCCCCTCTTTTCAGCTAGTATGTTAATGGCCTGATAGATAAACTTAATTGTGTCAGGGACAACGATGCTCCACGCCTGGCTACTGGTAGGGTGCCCGCTCTGATGTTCGCGGACGACACTTTGTTGTTGTCGTGGACATCATCGGGCATCCAGCGAGTCCTGGATGGGTTTTTCTCCTTTTGTGCCTCGCGGGGATTGGAGGTCAACTTGGAGAAAACCAAGTTCATGATCTTCAACCCCCCGAAGCACACCCGCCCAAATCCCACACTGATTGGAACTCCACTAGAGCGAGTCAAGACCTTTATATACCTGGGGGTGACTTTGACTGAGCACTTTACATGGGACCACCAGGTCTCTAAATCTTCCCTGAGACCTGCACAGATTATGGGAGGCATAGGCAGACTCCACAGAGCCTCAACTTTTAAACCTGTCACCCCTGCCCTTGAGATATACAAAACACAGGTCAAGTCTGCAGCTTTGTACGCTGCAGAACTCTGGGGACATACGAATGCATGTAACTTACTGAAAGTCGAGCAGGCCTTCATGCGACATCTGTTTGCTCTTCCACAAAGTATGCCCCTCGTACCGCTACGCTTGGATTTGGGCTTGGAACCCATTGATGATTTGGTAGCTGCACGACCTCTGCTCTACTGGAGAAGGCTCTGGTCTGTGCCGGAGCTTGTATCCTTTAGAGCAGAAATCAATACCATTTGGGGACAGTTAAAGAAAAAGAACATACCCTGGCTGGTACATGTAAAGGCTCTCCTCTACCAAATTGGCCTACCTCAACGTTGGGATACACCGGAGGACAGCTGCATGAGGATGCAAAGGACTGTATTAGTGGCGGCTGTAAAATCGCATAACCTCAAAATGCTACATTGTTCAACTTCCCTGGGCAGACTGTCTACTGAGTTCCTATTGATGAAAGCCGAATCCAGGATGGAGGTGTTTCTGGACCTAGTGCAGCCTCCACTTGCAAGAAAACTATATATCCAACTGAGGCACGGCTCTATACCGATTGGGGTATTGACATCCAGATGGGCAAAAACGATGAAGGCCAACTGCCCTACTTGTAAATACTGTAGGGATGACATTGTACATATCTTCTTTTTTTGTCCGGCATATAGTGAAATTCAGAAATGCTGGATTATCCCACTATGCAAAAACCTGGGTTTCAGACATTGTGTACAAGCCTGCAGAGTTTTAACTTACGATACCGCCCCTCCCATTGTTTTTGCTGTCTCCCGATTTCTACTTGGTATGTAGCTGAGAAGAACAGTTTTTATTAATAAGAAATAACGGACTACTGCCTCTCACTTTTTTTCATATCTTTGATAACCAAAGTTTAATAACTTTTTTATCTCAATGTATTTATGTTTTATTTCTGTGCCTGTATATATTTTATTGCACTTTTATGGTCTTTGACCGAAATAAAGTTATCTAAGTAAGTAAGATTTATATCCTCACACTCCTGTTGTTATTTTCAATCCTCCCGCTCCGTGGGAGAGCCAGCTTGACCCCAATAACTATAGCACGAGCCGAGCCTGGAAAGCATCGCCCTGTAACATGCTGCTTCCCAACCGCATGCATTCATTCAAATTAACAGTGTAGCTGCAAATCTTCACCAGTAGTTGAATTTTACACCTCCGGCTGTTGACATCTGTCCAGCGCTCACTGGCAAACAAAACAGGCTCAGGACACAGCACTGCTTCTCCAAAGGAAATAACATCACAGAAGGGTATCCACAATTTGAATAAAATGTCAAGACATAGATAAATAAACCGGGATCCATTGCCTTTCGTAAATACAAGTAAGTATTGCTCTAAAAAGGCCACACACAGGCGATGAGGAATCTGTAGATGTTACAGTCACCTGAAAAGGCAACTGGGTATTTTTTTGGGTTTATATAAATATGCTTTACCAGGAACATTCATTTATAATTTTTGTAATATAACAGACAGTGTACACACTTGTTAAAACAGACTCTTGCTGCCCCGCTATTGCCTTTTGTGGCGCTGTAGGAATACATCTCATCATCCCAATTGCTCTCACTAAAGTATCATTCAGTTGCCATTTACATTGGGCGTCCATGTTTGTAGCTTTCAATACACATTCATTTAATCTACCAATAATGTTTCATCAAAGTGCACAAACTGTCAGTCTGGTTTGCCTCCCCGTCCCCATTTTCAGTGGAGATGTTAGCATTGAGTGAGATAGTGCCATTGTCTAATCCAAAACACTCATCTTTTTACATTGGGAATCTATTTCCAGTGATGTGTTGTTTTGCCTTTTGTACCAGTTTTGGTATTGGGGCAGAGTGTTTCATTTTAGACTGAATTCTAAGTTTGCTGTGTTGGTTTAATGTGTATTAAGGCAACAGATGGGGTTTTAACTTCAGATGTGGCAAAATGTCCGCTTTGTTGGATTTCCCCCATTGCGTAAAATCCCCAGACTTTTATCTGTGTCACTAAATTTGAGCCCAACTGACTCAATCACGTAAAGTTTCACTTTATATGCACTAATTCAACATCTTTCACCAACATCCCAAGTGCATATACTGCATGCGCATTGTGTTCTGTGTGGTGCATTCAGTGTGTGTATGAATGTGCTAGAGCAAAGGACACATGGGGGCTTAATATTTGAAGCCCCTAGAGAATTTCTGTGCACAACATGGAGGTGAGGTTGCTTTCCCAAACAGTGTGTGTCGCTGCTATTTCTAAAGTTGGATGGAGGAGACTTAGACAGTGAGGGGGAGGAGAGAGGAGACAAGACTCCTTTAGAAATTCAATTATGTGTTTTATGCTGAGAGGGGGTGCTGACTAGTCTTTCCGTTTCAGTACTGTTTGGTAGATGGTGGGGGTGAACGGTGGGATTGTAGTTTCATTTGTTCAGGGTGAGAATGAAAAAATTCCTAGCTAGTGTAACAGAAAGTTTCAATTCTATTAAGGACTCGGAGGCGAGAATTATGCTATTCTTTCTCCACTTTAATGCTTAGCAGCCATTCAAAGAACATTAGAAAACTATTATTCCCATGAACCATAGGGAATATCAAGTTTTTACAATAGAAAAGAACAGTATAGAGTGTCCACATGAGTCCACCAATCACAGGGATCCCTCTGTGACACAGTCCTCTGTTAGCTTCCATTCCCCCTCTTGCGTTGCTCAAAGTCAGCCAAGTGAACAATATCAGGAATCATGTTTAGTGAAATCTCCTGCCAAGACAAAGAAAATAATCAGGTGGCTAAGGTTTACCCTACAGGGGGAAAATACAGAGCAACATTTACCAACAATAGAGCATCACAGTATCTCAACCACAAACAAGTGAAAATCATGTACTTACTCAAATACAAGGGTGGAAGACACAAGAATTGTACCATGAGTGGGATAATCCTCGCCTCCGAGTCCTTAATAGAATTGAAACTTTCTGTTACGCTAGCTAGGAAATTTGTCATTCTATGTCAGGACCGGAGGCAAGGATTATGCTTGTTTAAATCCTACAGACTACCAAGTGAGCCATATCAATCACCAGTTTGAAGTAAAACCACTTGAAAGTTGAGTCCGAAGACCCATCTGCAGCATTCAGAATGTCTTCGAGACGGGCTCCCAGGGCAAATGCTTAAGAGGCCATTGCCCCTCTCGCTGAATGAGCCCCGAAGGCTCTGAGGTCAATACCAGCTTCCTGCACAACAAATCTCACCCAACGGGCGATCGTGGGGGAAGAAACTGCCCTATGGGGTTTACGTAGCGCAATAAGTAACTGCTGTTCCCCCGGGGAATGAAACTCCTATGACATTTCTCATAGGCCTTGAGGCACGAGACCACACAAAGCTTTGGGGAATCCGGAAAAGCAGGATAAGAAATGGACGTCGTGCCACAATTAGTGCGGCGCCGAATATTAAAGGTGACCCCGGAAGAGGAGAAGATTCTACCAGTAACGTCCAGGGCTCTAACATCGGAGACCCTACTGCACAAGACCAAGCAGAGGAGCATGGCCAATTTGGCCGACAGCTCCGTCCAAGAGAGAAATCTGTACGGTTGCCAGGACAAAAACAGGTTTAAAATCAGGTTAACATCCCAGAGATGGGAATAACGAGGTTCCGACGGGAGGGAGAGGCGAATGCCTCGAAGGAGCCAGCACTCCAGGGGTGGTTCCCCCACCGGCGAACCATCAGGAACATGCCCTGCTGAAATTGCCGAATGGAAGGTATTGACGGTTCTGTAGGCTATTCCCCCTTCTGCCAGTGAAGCCAAAAAATTCAAGATAGATGTCACATCCGTTGCCAAGGGATTGAGACTCCATTGCATACACCAGCGACACCATCTTCTCCAGGTGGACCTGTAACATTTGATTGTACTGTCGCCCAGGCCTTAGAGATGAAGCTCTCAGCTGCGCCCATCGTCCCCTGTAATCCTCCACGCCATTAAAGCCAAAGAGCCCTGGGCTATTAGAGGATGAGGAACCTTGTCGGGACTGAGATGGAGGGCTGGGAACTGGGGGAGTGGGATTGGAAAATCCCACGAAAGTTCCAGAAGAACTGGAAACCAGACTTGTGACCTCCAAAGCAGTGAGATCAGGCCCACGTCCGCTTTCTGACATCGGACCTGCGCCGAGACCCTCGTCAGCATCGCGAACGGAGGGAAGGCATACGCCATCTCGGAACTCCAGCAGAAAGGCATCTGTCCGCACTGCTAGGGGATCTGGTCTCCAACTGAAGAACCGGGGCAGTTGGTGATCCAGGCGGGAGGCGGACAGGTCCACGGAGAATGGGCCTCAGATGTTCTGTAGATATGCAAAGACTCCTGGATGCAACTTCTAAAGGCTTGCATCTTGAAAATTGCGAGAGTGGAAGTCTGCCACCTCATTGTCTTGACCTGGCAGGTATTCTGCTGTCACGGAAACATGATGCTCCAGGCAATATTGCTAGAAGTTCGCAGGCAGATCCGAGAGGGCTCTGGTGCGTGTGCCTCCCAGATGGTTGATGTATAGGACATCCGACACATTGTCCATCTTGAGAAGGACAGAGGACCGGACAGGTTCCTTGGTTCAACACTGGATCGGGAATGATCCCGCCAACAGCTCTAGGCTGTTGATATGTAACTCTTTTTATTGAGGAGACCACAGACCTCCAGTGGTAAAATCGCCACACCTGGCGCCCCATCCGGACCTGCTGGTGTCTAATTCTATAACGATATCCAGCACTGAACCAAAAATTGCTCCCCCATTCCAGCCTTCCATGTTGGCGAGCCACCACTAGAGTTCCTCCCTGGCCTCCGAGGAGAGCGTCACCTTCTGGGAATAAGTCAACCCTCTCCTCAAATGATTGGCCTTGAGACTGTGGAATTTTAGTCTGAACATCGTCTGCGCCAACCTGTCACCCACGTACAACATGCACGACAGCCATTTTAGGCATCATGGTCTCCCTGTCCTCGATCGATCGCCAGCGTGCTCCCCTGACCCTGCGAGCATCCTCCGCGCACCCTGGCTTCCCCCTCCTCCCTCACATGGGCAAGTCCTAAACCTTCTTCTTCTGCAAGACTCCGTCCTTGGGAGTCACGCTCGCGCCTGACCAAACACCTCCTTTCCTTTCATGAATACCCCTCTGTTGGTATACTCTCCCTCTGCGCCTGATTGTCCACGTGGCATGAATGCCTCTCCTTTGATGACCCCTTCCACCGAGTCCGATTGTCCACACAGGTCCGAGGCCATCGCCTAAGCCGGGAGATACAGTTTACTGCCCCCTATTGTATGGAGTCACTCCTCTTCAAAGGACCCACTATTGATCATGGCCTCCCCACCCCCTGGGATACGATCAGGCGCACACATCCTAAGAATCAGCGGAACACTCAACTGCGCGATAGCCCCCTCCTCTTATCAGCAGGTTGAGGACCTCTATTGTGGATGTATGTGGGGGTGGGATTGACACGAGGATTACGGGGATGTCTTTTTCCTTACTTCACAATGTCTTGATTGTAATAAAGAGTGGTCACATGCCATAAACCAGGGTATAAGAGGCCAGGCCTCAGAGAGGCTGTTAGAGCACCTCGAGACGATACCTTGTTGTCTGATCTGATGTGTTCTGCTCCGTCGGAATAATAAAAAACTCCTGTTTCCTGCCTTCCAGTCTCCAGCGCCTGTCTCTTTGTTTGGTAACCAGAGTGGTATAGAGGCGGTTAACGCCGGGCAATTTTGAAACAGGCCGTCAGCCCTACCGTTTTTTTTTTCTACAATTGGCGTCCCAAAGCGTGGGGCCCATCAGCGACACGTGGATCCAGTGGGAGAGGTCCCGACGACAGAGTGAACGACTGCAACGATCGGGAGAGCTCCTGTCCGATAGACCCTCGTCTGACAGCCGATCATCCGAACTTCGCTAGTTCTGAACAGACCTCTCTCGAGTGATCTACGGTCCTGACTGGAAACCATCAGGAGTGCCGCGAACATCAAGAAGCATAGAGGACGATCGGGCGCTGGATTCGGGAGACAGGAAACTGTCCATGCGGTCCGGGTAAGGTCGTGTAAACGCGACAAAAATTACGAAATGATTGTTTGATTTGGATAATACTAGTATTACGCTTTGTTGATTCTTCTGGAGATTCACCGTCTACAAACGGAGAAACAACAGGCTCTCTCTCTTTGCAAGCAGTGAAGGATAGGTAACGCAGACTTTTGTCCCCATTGTAACCCGTCGTGCCTATCTTCCTCCCCCACTGTTTTCCCGAACTGTTGTTCGTGGATTGTTGTCTGGAGATTCTCCGTCTGCAAACAGGGAAGAACAAGGTCTCTCTTTGCAGGTAGAGAAAAAGTAGGTAACGCAAACTTTTAACCCGTCGTGCCTACTTATTCTCCCCACTGATTGTTTGATTGACCGTACATTAAGTGTTCGGAATTGGTTCTTTTTGAGGTATTCACGGCCTGCAAACAACGGAGAATAGAAATATTCTATCTAGTCTTTGCACGCCGTGATAAGATAGGTAGTGCAGACCTTTGTCCCCGTTGTAACCCGTCATGCCTATCTTCTCCCCACTGATTGGTAGCCTGTTTAGCCCGGACCGCTTATTAGAGATGAACCATCCAGCTCCGCTGGAGGGCACCCCTAATAAGGACATGTTCACTAAGCATGGACTAGTCGCTATAGCTTATACTAAGTTATGGCATAAATACACAAAGAAGAACCCTGAAAGTCAGTGGCCACTGATAGGTTCCTTTGATGATCATAAAATAAAAACATTGGAAATAGCGCTCCAGAAAAATAAGACTACGCCCACTATGCTCGATAGTATCGGCATGTGGCGCAAAGAAACGGAACAACGAAGAAAAAGAGAAGAAGCAAAAATAGGGAAAGAATTACGAAAGGCAGCCCACCTAGCCGCTAAACAACTAGAAGAAGAAATAAAAGAAAGAAAAGAAGCTACACAAAAACAAGAATCAGGGCTGACAGGTCAATGTCCTGTTAGGACCCCCTCTACGCTCTACCCTGAATTGCCCTCCAAACAACGGGCGAACGATGAGTTACTGCTAGGTCCCCCAATCATCTACATGCCCCCTCCATACGCCCCCTGCCAACAGCACCTACAAGCCCTGGGTGCGAACGAGAGTGACCTTAGCGCTAGTGCACCAGCCCTCGCGGCCTCCGCACCAGGCGCATTAGCAACAACACCAGGTGACCCCGAGGCTAGCGAGCAACCACCGGTCAGATCAAACAGACTGAGTAACGATGAACGGGATGGGATTGACAAAATAGCAAAGACACTAGTCGAGCGGAAGGAGAGCGAAGAATATACAATGAACATGTATAATTCACATGCCGACAGCCACAGACGGCATTTCATTTTACGATTCAGCTACCACACCTTGAACGCATATGAGGATAGGTATCAGAGTAAGGGCCCCGCTAAACTAACAACGCTATATAGAAAGATTGATGTTGGAGATGGGACCGAACGTGAAGCGACGGACCTCTTCATGCAAATGCTTGGGGTCTTCCGCCACCTCACGGAACAGAAACCAGAAGTCAAGGCTACAGTCCCTGAAACAACCGAGTCCTCAGTAGAAGTAGCCAACTCTATGATGCCCATCAGAGAGGCGGCCCCTTACTGGGTTCCGCCACGTGGTCAGGGAACAAACGACGATATTAACCATGAAGATGCAAAGGGGAGGGTTGTGTACAATTGGGTTTATCAACCATGGGACCGACAAGACATCTTGACCTTTAGACAAACTCTGCCCGATTTAAGAAAGAACCCGACAGCATTTTATACCGAATTAGGCACAGCCTTCGGTTCGACGATAATGACTTTAGCGGACATTGACTTGTTTTTCGGGTTATGCCTGCCAGCTGACGTGTGGAAGCAAATCCGGAAGGCTGACCACACGGATCTGTTCGGACATACCTGGAAGCAACTCAATGATCTAGATAGACAGCGAGAGCCTGGAAAGAAACCAGTTAAAGACATATTAGAACTCCCAGACAAATTAGTTCAGAAGTTAAAGACACTGATCCCAGAGAAAAAGGTAGACTGGTCGATAGTCACGGCCTGTCATCAGAAACCCCAGGAAGATGTATCGGAATACTTCTCCCGATTCGAGACAGTGTTCTCCGACTACAGTGGCCAAGATATGACCACCGCAACCGGACTACACCTGTTTGTACAAAATTATGTAAAGGGCCTATCACAAGAGGTCTCCCAAAAACTGCAGACGAGTGAGAGTAGTTGGGGGGCCTCCAAACCCGCAGCTATCCTTCAGATGGGTCAGTATTACGAGCACCAGAAGAATGAGAGTGATAGGGCATCCGAGAAAAAGAAGAAAGATTTGAAAGAAAGGGTGATGATAGCCCAGATACAAGGTATGGCGGTCGGACGGGAACCCCACAGGGGGAACTACCAATCGACCACCCCTAGAAATCCGCCTCCCAAAGACCACACCCCAACACCCCACATTGGACGTAGAGACATTAGCGAGGACCAATGTGCCTTCTGCAAAGGATTCGGTCATTGGAAATCCCAGTGTCCGGTTCTATTAGAGATGAACAGAAATAGGGACCCCAAGGACGTAGCGGGTGGGCCGAGAAATAGGGGACAAGGACGAGGGTACACAAACGACACCACCAATGACAGACCAGGGAGATCGAACACATTTGACCGTCCCCGACAGAACCAGTATCAACTATCCGACGGTGAGAATGCCCCCGATTTTGCATAGGACTGCCAGGGGCAAGGGAGGGATCCAGTCGAGCTCTGTGTTGACCAGCAAGGTCCTTACATCACTGCTAAGGTCCTGGGTACAGAGTCTCCATTTTTGGTAGACACTGGGGCGACACGTAGTGTGTTATCGAAACGACTGATTCCAAGGGCACCCTTGTCTGGCTCACACATTACATCGATAGGTTTCGATGGGACGCCCTCCACTAACCCCCTGTCCGTGCCTATCACCTTTGACCTAGAAAGCAACACCACTGACACAACATTTCTGCTCTCCTCCAACTCCCCTGACGCCATTATGGGCATTGACTTACTGAAGCATTTCCGAGCTACCATTAGGTGTTCCCCAGATGGAGTCCGAGTCATCCTGTACGACAACCCAGACATGCCCAAATCCTGCTCTGCACGACACATGTGCTCCATAACTGACGCTGATCTGTCCTTGCTCGACATCCTGCCCCCGTACCTATGGGCCAAGAATGACTCTGATGTGGGACGAATGATGATTGACCCCATTCATATAACTGTAAGACAGGACGCCCCTCACACGAGCATGCATCATAGCCACAGGAACCACCGCGAACGTATATACGGACAGCCAGTATGCCTTCGGGGTGGTCCACCATTTTGGGCTCCTATGGAGGGAAAGGGGATTCCTGACATCACACGGTACACCCATCCTTCACGGAGATCTGGTTTCTGCTTTGATTGAAGCAGTTCTCCTCCCCAAACGATTAGCAGTGATCAAATGCCAGGCACACAAGAAGGTGACAGACTTAGTCGGACAAGGGAACGCACTGGCCGACATCACTGCACAAACCACAGCTGAGAACAAGACGGTGACACGCATATATGTGACCAGGTCACAAGCAGAGAAATGGACTGATGCTAGGGAAATGATTAGAGACATCCAGTCGGCCAGCACCCCTCATAAACTGACCGAGTGGGCACGGGTGGGTTTGAAGGACGATGAGGGCTGCTGGCGGACAAAAGACGCAAACAGATGGCTGCTGCCTGACTCATACCTGATCCCGGTACTGACTATGGCACATTCCCCCGCACACATAGGATCTGCAACCATGATCGAACTCATTTCCAAAGTCTGGTACAACGACAAAATCCCCGACTCAGCCAAACGCCTGGTCCAGCAGTGCCTTATCTGTTTGCAACACAACCCCGGGAAGGGAACTGTGGTACCCCGGGGAGGGTTTGGGATCCCCGATCACCCCTTTGAGGTCCTCCAGATGGATTACATCCAGCTAGAGAGATGCCAAGGCTTGAAGTATGTACTAGTCATTGTATGTGCCTTCAGCAAATGGGTAGAGGCCTATCCAACCCGTGACAACACTGCCATGACTACTGCCAAAGTACTACTGAAAGAGTTTTTCCCTCGCTATGGCCTTTGTCGAATTTTATGGAGCGACAATGGCCCCCACTTCATAGCTGAGGTTATCCAATTAATCTTAAAAGGGTTGGGGGTGAAGCAAAGGTTTCATGCGGTCTTCCACCCCCAATCCGCCGGTCTGGTGAAGCGACATAACGCCACATTGAAGTTGAAATTGTCAAAAATAGTGGCCACCACCGGACTTAAGTGGCCAGATGCCCTCCCACTGGCTTTGCTGTCGATGCGCTCCACTCCCACCAAACACCATTTGACCCCCTACGAGGATGTATTCGGGCGACCGATGAACCTCTGGACTGCCCCCAAACCGACCTCCATTCATGACGTCCCGGACGTCCTACTGTCTGATTATTTGTGCAAGTTGACTAAAACGTTGTCTGTAATTCATCAACAGGTGCAGCAAGCCATCCCCGATGCTTCCAGGGGCCCAGGCCACGACATCCAACCGGGGGACTTCGTGCTAGTCCGAAACTTTCAACGGGCCAAGAGTCTGGAACCCCGGTGGACGGGCCCCTGGCAAGTGCTGATCACCACCCGGACGGCGCTTCGAGTGGAGGGGAAGCGGCACTGGCTGCACGCACACCACTGCAGGAAGGTCTCCCCGACCCTGGCCACGACAGAAAACGTCACCATCCAAAAAGAGCTCCTGAACAAAGACCGGCCAGCATTAAACTGTTATCCCGACACCGAGGCACTTAAACTTGCAAAATTCCCTGATCCCACTGTGCCATCCAGAGAAGGGTATTTCCTGCGACGAAAGGAGGGAGCTTCGGCTAAGCAGGCCACGGACTAAGTTAAATCTCAGAACGGTGACCTAAACACAACCAAGGGTTACCGGGAGAGAAGCTAAACAAAGTCTGTGGTTCTGCCCGCTACCGAGCACCTTGAAGATGATGGAAGCGCCAGATAAGAAGATGATGGAAGCGCCAGATAAGAAGATGATGGAAGCAACAGGAAATACCCGCTACAGGAACCCAAAGACTGACAATCTGCACAAATCAAAGACAATCGCCTTCTTCGTTGTCTTTCTCTTTTGCCTCCTCCTCATGACCTCCTTCTGGATCCTGGAGGAAAACACACCCGCTCGTCAGGTATTACGAGAGAGCATCACCTAATCTCCCTGTCACCTCAGCTCCGAGAAAGGCGCAGGGAGTTCTGGAACAATTCCTTCGTGCAACTGTTGCACCAACACAACCTTGCTGCAAATGCCACGGACTGCTGGATCTGCGGGTTGCTCCCGCACGCCACTGGACACTCAATCCCTTTCATCCCTTCTCCTTTCTCAGTTCACGGCTCCTGCCTCGCCTGGCTGATCCTCATGCAAGAGAGCCACAAGGACAACGCCACTTCCGGCCAAACAGTATCACACTTCTACTATGGGTTCTGGCTGAACAAAACCGGAAGGACCTCTACTCCCCTGTGTCCTGTACCCTCGGGTGCCACCTTCCTTAAGAACATCCCAGCCAAAGAACGTGTTGAAGTACAAGTGCTCCACAATCCGGCTAGACCCACCTTCTCTCACCTGCAAAAACAAACTGCTGCCACCCTGACTGTGGCTCTGTCTGTTATCAATATCACAGGACTTGTGTGTCTCGAAGGCCAGGGAACGCAGCTAGTGGGTCACAGTTCTTGCCGCATCACCAGAACATTGGACTCAGTTGATCCTCCTTCCTTTGTTGCTTCTCCAAATATGTACTTTGTTTGTGGCACCAAAGCTTACACCTGGCTCCCGAAAGGTTGGAAGGGTACCTGCTACATCGCCTTCGTTCTCCCTCCCACATATGTAGCCCCTGCTAGCCATCACCGGCAGAGGCGCGCAAATGACATTGAACAAGCCGACTCCACTGGAGCACAGTTCCTGGATGCAGCAAAGGGACTTGTTCCTCTGTGGGGCCCAATGGCGAACAGTCGCGCTATCCGACATCTGACCCAGGCAGTGGAAACAACGATCAACATCACGGCTGGCATCCTCGCTAACAACACGGCGGAGCTTCAGGTGGTCCGCCTTGTGGCCCTTCAAAACCGCCTTGTTCTAGATGTGGTTCTAGCCGATCGAGGAGGAGCATGCCGCATCATCGGATCTAGCTGTTGCACCTACGTACCAGATAACTCGCCCTCAGTCTACAAAGCAATTGAACACCTCCACAGACTTTCCTCGGAGGTTCACCAAGAACAAGAAGGATGGTCGCTTGGGAGCTGGTTCTGGGGCACTTTGAAGGACTGGGGTTGGAGGTTGTTTACCTTTTTATTGATACCGATTGTGATACTATGTGTGTGTTGCTTAAGTATCCAATGCCTGCCATCCTTGTGTGCACTCGTTACTAATTGTATGTGCCCAAAGACTTTGGACTTCAGAAGTGAGCGCATGAGTCCCCTCTATGAAGTAGAAATACGTGGCCTTATGGGGATAAATCCGAACTGACAAGTTGGCGAGACGTGTTAAAAGGGAGGACTGTGGAATTTTAGTCTGAACATCGTCTGCGCCAACCTGTCACCCACGTACAACATGCACGACAGCCATTTTAGGCATCATGGTCTCCCTGTCCTCGATCGATCGCCAGCGTGCTCCCCTGACCCTGCGAGCATCCTCCGCGCACCCTGGCTTCCCCCTCCTCCCTCACATGGGCAAGTCCTAAACCTTCTTCTTCTGCAAGACTCCGTCCTTGGGAGTCACGCTCGCGCCTGACCAAACACCTCCTTTCCTTTCATGAATACCCCTCTGTTGGTATACTCTCCCTCTGCGCCTGATTGTCCACGTGGCATGAATGCCTCTCCTTTGATGACCCCTTCCACCGAGTCCGATTGTCCACACAGGTCCGAGGCCATCGCCTAAGCCGGGAGATACAGTTTACTGCCCCCTATTGTATGGAGTCACTCCTCTTCAAAGGACCCACTATTGATCATGGCCTCCCCACCCCCTGGGATACGATCAGGCGCACACATCCTAAGAATCAGCGGAACACTCAACTGTGCGATAGCCCCCTCCTCTTATCAGCAGGTTGAGGACCTCTATTGTGGATGTATGTGGGGGTGGGATTGACACGAGGATTACGGGGACGTCTTTTTCCTTACTTCACAATGTCTTGATTGTAATAAAGAGTGGTCACATGCCATAAACCAGGGTATGAGAGGCCAGGCCTCAGAGAGGCTGTTAGAGCACCTCGAGACGATACCTTGTTGTCTGATCTGATGTGTTCTGCTCCGTCGGAATAATAAAAAACTCCTGTTTCCTGCCTTCCAGTCTCCAGCGCCTGTCTCTTTGTTTGGTAACCAGAGTGGTATAGAGGCGGTTAACGCCGGGCAATTTTGAAACAGGCCGTCAGCCCTACAGTTTTTTTTTCTACAAGACGTTGAAGGGCCCTGTAATGGAGCGGGCCTGGAAAGATGGCTTGGATCGAGGCAGAAAGGAGGTCCACGATCCGAGCCAACTGCCTGAGGGAGAGTTGAGGCTGCACTAGGGCTCTCCTGAGCTTGTGACAAATTGTTGTCATCTTCCGAGCTGGAAGGCTGAGGGTACATTGTATCGAGTCGATAGAAAACCAGAGGAACAGTACCTTCTGGGCCAGGATGAGGGTAGACTTGGCCTCGTTGATCACAAAACCCAAGTTCTGCGGAAGGTCCACTGCTCTCTGGAGCTGGCACAATAGGGCATGCGGACACTGCGCCATCAAGAGGAGGTCATCCAGATAGACTATGAGTCTTATGCACGACTCCTTCAGCCGTTCGACCACCGGGCGTAGAACCTTGGTAAAGCCCCAAGGGGCAAAGGACAAGCCAAAGGGGAGCGTTGTAAACTCATAGACCTTGTCCCACCACAGGAACTGAAGGAACCGCCAGTGAGGCAGAAAGATGAGGATGGTCAAATACGGGTCTTAGAGGTCGAGGCTCGCCATCCAGTTGCCCAGCCTGAGAATGTCGCGAAGTAGATGGATTCCCTCCATCTTGAAATGGCGGTACACCAGCCATTCGTTGAACTCGCGCAGATTTATAACCGGCCTTTGGCCCCATTCTGCTTGTCCACTAGGAATAAGTTGCTGACGAAACAGTCAGGATGAAGGAAGGACTCCACTACCGCCATTTTGTTCAGGAGGGAGCGCACTTCCAAGTCCACTAGGGTGGCGTCTGCTCCCGAGAAGATGAGCGGGCGAGGCGGAACCAGTTGCACCGGGTGCCCGTAAAACTCGATATGAAAAACCCTGCACGGTCTGCAGTACCCAGTCGTCCCCATGACAAAAGTCCAAGCCTGGGAAAAACGTGCCAGATGGCCCCCTACTCTTAGGAGGGAAGAAGGGAGAACACTCACCGGATGAGCTGGAGGCGCCACCGCCTCTACTGCCTCTGTTCTTCCCACGCCGTCCTCTTGTTGGGTAGAAATTTCCAAAGTGGGCTTGGTCCTGGTGCTGCCCGCCACCAGAGCCTTGTCCTCTCTGCTGATTTGGATGGCTGGACGAGCGCTGCCTGCCTCGCCCAGCCCCTCGGAAAACCCGAGGGCAGAACAACTTCTTGATGGAGGATTGGGTTCTATCCAAGCATGTAAAGGTGTTTGCGAAACAACCCAGCTCCTTAATGAATGGGTCACCAAAGAGCCCACCATGAGCAATAGCCCCAGCTTCAGAGTCGGCGAGGTCACTAAGCTTAGGTTCAACCTCAATCAAAAGGGACCGACGCTGCTCTGTAAAAATAGCGCAGTTGGCGTTCCCTAGCAACACCACTATGCGCTGGGCCCATGCAGAGAGGTTGTCAGGGGAGATAAGGGAACCTGACACCTTAGCCTCCTCCACCATGTCCAAAATCTTAGTGATCTGACCCAGGATATCCAACAACTTGTCCTGACAAACCCGCCACGACCTGTCAATGCCCTTTTTGGGGTCCTTGACAAATTTTTGCAAATCGGTCGCCATCCACGGGTCAATGTCAGGGGTAGCGGCCACTTTACCTTCCAAAGAGGGGCGAGGACACTCCGCCCTAAGACAGCCCCTCTATTGGCTGGCAGATGCAGCTAGCAAAATACTGTGCCACCTTCTCGCAGGGCGCCCAATCTCACAACCTAGGATACAGGATATCGTTCGGATCAAGCATGTCTGCACAAAGCTCCGGGGTGCCGGACGTTGGGCGGGATGGATGCCAAGGGGCAGGAAAGACCTGCGTCCACATCATCCACTTGCACAGTATCCCCCGGAGGACTAGGAGTCGTGGGGTTAGCTTTATTCACCAGAAAAGCTTGCTTAAGCCGTGGAAATGCGTCCAAATCAACCCCAGCCTCTTTGAGGCGTTTCGTGGGAGGGGGTTGAGGGTCAGTGATGGCCGGGGCGGCCTGGACAGCCTTAGCTAACTTCTCACAGGCCTGATCAATATGGCGGGCGAGGCGGCCCTCTAACGGACCCATAGCTTGTTCCACTGCCTTATAAATGGAGTCAATCACTTTTTCATAGAAGTCATCATCCCACTGCAATGCAATGAGTGGGTCCTCCTCCCACTGATCATCATTGTAGACCTCGTCCTGGTAAGACTCCATTCCAGGTGACGGTGACAGAAATAGGTAAGTGGGGTAGGTGTAGAGAGGGGTTTCCTCCAGCTATGGGGGGCCGGGTTGCAGCCTAAAATCAGGAGTGAGTAATACTCACTATAAGGTCAAAGCCCTGTGGCCTAAGCAGCCCTGTAGCAAATATGAAGGGCAGCCTGCTGAGTGGGCCCTCGCAGGTAATCCTGCAGAACTGACTCTCCACGAGTATACAGCAGTGAAGGAGTGCTGCACAAACCAGCCCCAGGTGCAGAAGAAACGTGCACCACAGCTGTCTCACAACAGAATTCATACAGACCCAAGCCTCAGGCTTTATGAGGGTGTTCACGGGCCGATTCCAGCACTATGCCACCAAACAGACACCCGGGGGTGTCACAGCAGGCGAGGCAGGCTCTGGCGTGGCGGCTTCACCAAGATACAACCGCGGAATGGGTGGTATTCCAGAAATGTCCACAGAGTCGAGGGCCAGAGGAGGGCTCCCACAGCTGAACGCGAGTCACCGAGATGCAGTCGACTCAGGTAAACAAACACCACTTGTATGCTGCACCAAAAGGGAAAGCCTGACAGGAGATGAGGAGGGGCGCGCAACAGACTCTCCCAGCGCGCGCCTCCCATCACAGCACTAAGGGAAGCCCTCCCCACAGCTTCAATAGTGATAATAACAGCAGGCAAATCACACTTCAATAGCAATAACAAACGGCAGGAAAGATCTGGAGGAAACAGTTGCAGCACGCACATAGTCAAAACAGTGTGGGAACAATCCTAAAACACTGATAACAGTCAATAACAACCAAATTCCAGGAGAGGAAAAAAGGAAGACTTAACTGGCTGCGAGCAGTGAAGAGAGAGGGGGAATGGAAGCTAACAGAGGACTGTGTCACCCAGGGAGCCCTGTGATTGGTGGACTCATGTGGACACTCTATACTGTTCTTTTCTATAAAAAAAATGATATTCCCTATGGTTCATGGGAATAGTAGTTTTGTAATGTTCTTTGAATGGCTGCTATTCATTAAAGTGGAGAAAGAATAGCATAATCCTCGCCTCCGGTCCTGACATAGATTTGTTCTTCAGAGCCTTTAGACTGACCTTGTCAGTGTGTCTGTTGATGATCTATGTGCAGAAACCTCACACCTTGTGAGGGTCATTACTCTGCAGATCCGTTGTGTCTACATTACAGCCTGGACAGTGCAGATGTGTAATGTGAAATGTGAGAACATGGATTATTTGATGGAGGTTGAGTCCTTAAAATCAATATTAACACAATTCTATACTAGATGCAGATAAGTCTCCATAATTTAAACCGGGCGCAATCTATAGTAGGTGTAGCAAAGAGCATGTAGGTCTAACTTAGAAGAAATGTTTAACACATCTATCATTGGCAAAACAGTGAGGAGGGCACAGTTTAAGCCTGACTGCAATGGAGCGAGGGGCGTGTACAAGGCCGAGGCAGGTCTCTGGCAAAGGGTTACCTTCAGACTTAGAATTTTTCTGAGATGATAAAGTCCTGGGAAAGGCAGCAGGCAGGACCTGAAGATGGAGTAGTCGACGAACGGTAACTGCTTGACGAAGTCTTGTTGTAGCCATTAACGAAGGAGGAAAAAGGTTGATTTCTTATCCAGGAAGCTATCAACATCAATCAGATGTTTCTCGGCATCGGGTCTAGTGTAGATTTCTACCTTCCACTTAGTCTCTTTTTCAAAAGTCTGTATCCTCCAACAGGGCAAGGTTGCAAGCAGTGGCTGAACAGGACTCAACGAAGCTGAACAGCCTCTATGTGATTTCTCACTGAAACAGATTTACCGCTGCAGAGAAGAACGGAGAAGGATCTGTGGCAAAGTCAGGCACACTAGTGATACAACTTTGGTGGATTGCCTGTGCAGGTAGGTATAGGTTTTCTGTCAGTTCTTCTGGTGGACACTTTTGAAAACATTTCTAAGACCCATTCTTAGGAGGAGTACACGGACATTCGTTCATGGGCCCCATGACCTTAGGGATGGTAGTTTATGATTTAGTGTAAAGGCTCTTGCCAACCATCTGTAACAATTAGAATAGTTACTAGCCATTCAGGACGTTTGTCATTCTATAATATGTACAATAGCTTTGGGTAGGTAAAAAAGCGCAAACCACTTTTTTACTAAGGTATTATAAAAAAAAGGTCACACATATTAAGTTTATAGTCAAGGCACAAGGAAGTGAAAGAGAGGCTTACTTTGAGGAGTACCTTTGTTTAACAATTATATTAGCATGCTCTATCTTCTTATAGGAATAACCCATCTGCACAAGCATCTACATCTGAGAGGAAAAGAGGTTTTACAACCTTTTCAACAGAATAATGTAAACTTAAAGCAACAGGAGTTAGGCCTTGCAGTAACAGAGAATGACCGAGATTTCAGTTGCACATACAGATAAAGAAGCAGAAATTACTTGTGTTATTTCCTAATAAAGAAATCAGATTTTACAATCAGCTACTACTTTTATGTTATTCCTTAAAAGCCCTCTTTTATAACTGTGATACGTGCCAGGTACATAAAAACTATAAATTTGCTTTGACGCTTAATGCTCCCAGCATACATTATACAACAAAGACTTGAATCTGCAAAAAAGAAACGTGGGGCTCGATTTTCCATATCTCCACTTTGCGAAAAACGCATCCCACTGCACACAAAATCTGGGCGCACAATCTAGTTTAGGAAAAAATGACAGCAAAAATACCAGCAAAATCATAAACAATTATAAATGAATACATTAAATTTTCTATATCCTTCCGTTAAAAAAAATACCTCCTTTATATAGTGCATTGGAATGGAAGTTGGTCGTCAGAGTCTTTTTCTGTTGTTTTGTCGTAGAAACTCTACTGCTTGAAGAGTGTTCTCTCTCCATTGCAGATCATATAATTCGAATTTTCTCTCTCATGCAGGCTGCATTTTAGTATTATCATTGCCAATGCCTCATACATTTGGGCTAAACAAGTGTAGGTACTCACGCTGCTATCGGTGAATAAGCAGCAATGTATCCGTTTAGAGCTCAGGATTATAACGTTTTTACTTCATTTTCTTGACTAGATGCTTTAAAATAATAATGCTTACCTTATGTCATATCAATGTCTAGTATAGTAATACAATAGACGTAAATGCAGGGTCTATTATATTCACTAGCTCTTCAAGAAAAAAATCCTGTCGATCTGTATTGAGATGGTCAAGTTAACTAACTTTCCCGTGCATCATAAACCCATAACAATCAAATATAATTAGACAGCCGCAAATAATCAACGAGCGAAAGGGAATGTCTGAGACAACAGCCCCTGGCAAGGGCATAGGTACCTCCAAGAAGCCTCTAATTACACCCCAAGATAGCAGCCCTGGAGAAAAAAGATCAGGAAAGGCGTTTTAAACTATAGTTTGGGGACCTCCGATTACCAGATTTGAGACACGTAGTGTGCAGCCTTGCAATTTCATTTGAATATACAACCTATAAAGCATAAAGCATGTTTTGTATGCTAAATAAAGGCAGTGTCTACAACGAACTTCTTCAAAGTTCACTAGTATTTTTTTCTCATTTGTCTTGTGTCGTACAGACACAGGTGTTTTGCTTGCGATTATGAGGTTCAATACATTTACTGAATAATACACTTTGTTCCTCTGTACTTTAGGGGACATAAAATATTTTAAAAAGTCGTAATTCATTAATGATGAAAACAAAAAAGCATCTATGCTCTATTAGACGTTGACTATTAGAAGCCCCTAGAGAGTTTCTGTGCACAGCATGGAGGTGAGGTTGCTTTACCAAACAGTGTGTGTTGTTAATATGTCGAAAGTTGGATGGAGGAGACTTAGACAGTGAGCGGAAGGAGAGAGGAGACAAGACTCCTTTTAAATTCAATTATGTGTTTTATGCTGAGAGGGGGTGCTAATTGGTCTTTCCGTTTCAGTTCCATTTGGTAGATGGTGGGGATGATTGGTGAGGTTGCAGTTTCATTTGTTCAGGGTGAGAATTGTTCTTTAGAGGATGCCAGCCTTTGGTCTGATCATTGTCAGTGTGTCTGTTGATCTATATGCAGAAACCACACACCTTTTTTGCCTCTGGTATCAGTACTCTGGGATCGAGATTACATTTAAGTGAGGATCATCACTCTGCAGATCAGCTGTGTCTACATTCCAGCCTGGACAGTGCAGACGAGTAAAGAAATGTGAGAAAGTGGTTTATTAGATGGAGGGTGAGTCCTTACCAAGCAATATTGACACAATTCTATACTAGGTGCAGTTAAGTCTCCATAATTTAAACCGGGCTCAACTCTTAGTAGGTGTAGCACAGAGCATGTAGGTCTAACTTAGAAGAAATGTTTAACACATCTATCATTGGCAAAACAGTGAGGAGGGCACGGTTTAAGCCTGACTGCAATGGAGCGAGAGGCGTGTATAAGGCCGAGGCAGGTCTCTGTCAAAGGGTTATCTTCAGACTTAGAATTTTTCTAAGATGACAAAGCCCTGGGAAAGGCAGCAGGCATGTCCTGAAGATGGAGTAGTCGACGAACGGTAACTGTTTGACAAAGTCTTGTTGTAGCCATTAACGAAGGTGGGAAAAGGTTGATTTCTAGGGCATAGTCAAGGAAAGACTTGTGGGGTAAAAAGTAGCTGTAGAACTTGTAAGGTGTAAGAACCTACAATCCAAGAACACAAAAACCTGTGTTCTAGGCTGACATTGCAAATCAACATGGATCTGACCTCGTTACATTATTTGGTTAGTACAACTCTGGAGATCACCCTTCAGTATGTCCATGTTTAGCTTTTGGTGTAAACCCTGGATCTTTTGATGTGCTGTCGCTAGCTTGGATCAGGTAATGTAGTGTCTTTGGGTCCATGTTGTGTGGCAATGTTATAGTCGATGGTTTAGCATCTGACAGAACCAGCACCCAAGACCACAACCCAAAAATGACGACCTCACTACTTTTCGGATACTTCCACCAGACACAGGATAAGAGCAACCCGCCCACACAGCTGGGTGGGGGGAAAAGGTAAACGGATGTCTTGTGTGAATCTTCAATGGGATGAATATTATCTTGTTTTCCAGCTCTGAATTTGCGGCTCATCTATTCATGGCAGAACCTAATGAAGCCTAACCCATACAATTGAAAACTACTTTTCATTTCTAAGACACCATCACAGATCCTGGCTCATGATTGCTGATGCCAGCTTTATATTCATCTATCTGTTTTGTGGTTAATAATGTTGTTCTTTCCATGATGGGAAGTTCCGTTGATGACAATAATGGACTTTGCACACCTCTGAAATTCTTGAAACTTCAGAGGTGGATTCTTCAAATCTCAATTCTCATACCTACTGCAATTTATACGTAAAACCTATTTGATTATGGTGAGCTGTTACAAAACACAGTTGGGGATGGGTCATAACTGTAGTATTATATGGCCTTGAAATGCTCAGGAATTAGTCAGATATTTGCAGTGGTTCTTTATTAAGTTTGTGTAAATAGTAAGTATGCAGGATGGTAGCAGGCGTTAGATCCTTGTTAGTTTGGGTGTATGGTGAGACTCACTTATATTTGCGTTATACTTTCTCTCTAAGGCTGCGGTAATGCAGGAGTAGTTCTTTAAGACATGTAAGAAGTAAAGAAATGAGGCTCTGATGCTGCAGAAGACTGGAGTACCAACTCATATTAGTTAACTGAGAGTGTGAGTGCTGCATAACTGCTTCTTTAACCAGACTAGAAGTTTAGTATTGAACCACGACCTGGGTATGTTTGAAATATGTCTGGGCAGCTGTTTTTTGCAGTAACTTGAATTCTCCCCATCTTATGGGAGATGTAGGAGAGCTAACAGGAGGAGTGGAACTTTGGTACTCAGGTGAGAAAAGAGACCAAGATGCACTGTGTGAGAAACTGAGCCAAATGGATAATTGGCACCAGGTTTGTGAAAGCTCAGCCCACTTAAGTTAGAAAAGCTATGTGATGCAAAGGAGCACCATTACTCTCGGTTATGGGTTCTTGATTGGGCTTCTTTAGTGTTGAGAAAGGGCTGGGCCATTCTCATTTCACAGCACCTTGAACTCGCACCCATCTCTTATGGGAGTTGTAGATGATCTTGAGAGAGGAGTGGAACCATGGTCTCCACCTGGAAAAACGAGACCTAGATGTACTGTGGGGGAAACTGAGCCACCTGCCCCATAGGCACCAGGGTTGTTTAATATGAGCCCACACACGTTAGAACAGCAGTGGGATGCAGAGGACCACCATGACTCTCGGTTTTGGGTTCTTGATGAGGCTTCTGCAGTGTTTCTAGATCTGGGTGTAGGGGTAGTGTGTCCTAGGAGAATCCTTGTTGGTGTACTTAGGGGAGTTGAATTCAAGGGGGCTAGCAGAGTAGGAGGTGGGTTAGGGTATGGGAGCACACAGCACACTTTGTGCCACGTTGCATAGGCATGGTTAGAAGTAGTGTGGTTGAAATGTGTGTTGAGGTGTAAGGCTAAAGGTAGTGATGAGGTACTAGATTATAGATAGTGGTAGATGTATTAGGTTGTAGGTATGGGTGGTGGTACAAGGGTATAGGCAGTGGTATATACTAGTGTATGGTTAAGTGGAGGGGTAATACGGTGTAAGAAGGGGTTAAGAAAAAGTACAAAGAAAAAAAACAGTAAAGGGAGAAGGGGGTCGATATGGATATAAGGAAAGGGATGAATGGTGAAGGGAGGAGAGGAAGGGTGTTGTATAACATATGAGCTGGAGAGAGAGAATACACTAGCATCTGGAAGAAAGAGTTATATGGGGTATCTCGATTAAAACTGAGAAAAAAAATTAATTTAATCTTGTAACAATGGACTGCATGGATTTTACTGACACAGATGGCATTGACCTCGATGGATTTGACATCGCCAGGATACCCTCACCCTTACAAATATATATAACATAACAGCATCTTACTGCTATCATTCATTCGGAAACGATCAAGGAAACAGCTTCCTGGAGATATTTTCTAAATTACTGTTTTCTTTAAGTACATTGTTTTCTCCAGGATCACACAAAACTCAAATCCATGGATTTATCAATCTGTTGAACATCAGGTGAGTGCTTGATTGCACAAGGTTCTACTCAGTTAATAGTTGGTTTACAATGTAAGGCTGTGGCCCACAAACCTTCAGCAGTAGATACTAACATTCACACACCTCTTTCAAAAGGATATACCAATGTCAACGTAGGTCATTCTTTGGATAATGTCTCTGAGTCCATGGAATACGATAATTTGCTTCCCTCAGTCAAACACTTTAGTGGGTACATCTTCAGTAATGCAGACATAGTGACTCGGTCGTTCCAGACCCTTTGGCGAGGGGACAGATATAAAGGTAATGTCAGCACTGGTGCCTGGACAAAATATTAAACTTTTTATATTGTGAGCCGGAAATATCAAAAACAAAATATCATGATAGAATATAGTGATGCAGAAATATGTTTGTTAGGAATATCGTTGTTGTTAATATTGTTTTCAATATAATAGTTGCAAAAAAATATACTTTTAAAATAATTATAATTTAAAGTGTATTCGTTTTATATTAATTTTATGTGCTATTATTGTTTGTATAAATGTTATTCATTTTTTAATATAGTTTGTAATTTGCAAGTGGCGTAGATTATTTAATTTCATCACTTATAGTAATTTACAGTGTCTTAGTAGGTTGTTGGGTTTGTAGGGGATAGGGTGAGAAGTTAATTAAGTTATAATTATGTATTATTTAATATTTTTAAAATTATATGATTGTTTTTAATTATGAACATCATGTAATCCTGATTTATTTTAGTTTTATTTAGGTTTGAGTTGGTAGGTTTGTAGGGTATAGTGTGGAAAGTTAATTAAGTAATGATTAATTATAATTAGGTTTTAAGTTGTATTATTTTAATTGATTGTTAATTGTGTATATTGTGCAATAGTTATATAGCTTAGTTATATTTTAGGCGTAGGCTACTGGGTATTTAGGGATTTTGGGTGGGAAGTGGATTAAGTAAAAATGTTTAAAAAATTATTAGTAATTGTTAATTATTTAATTGACTATTTATGATGTAAATTGTGGTATATTTATTTGTTTTTGTTATATTTAAGGTGTGGTCTGCTAGGTTGTATACTGTGGGAAATAAATTACATGATAAAAAGCAATGCATTTTAAATTATGATTATCAAATTGAATATTCATTATTTACATTGTTTAAATGTTACTAACTTTTTATATATTTATATTTATGTTATTTCTGTCCAACACTTTCTCTACTATAGCAAGCAATAGATTAGAAATAGTAAATCTTACCCCTCTGTCGTTCAACGCTTTCCCTACTGTTGTACAGATTGTAGTGGAAATAATAAATTAAACCTCTCGAAGTTCAACCTTTTCTCTACTGTTGCAAAAACTGGAGTGGGAATAGTAAATCTTACACCTCCGAAGTACAACGATTTCGCTATTGTTTTGCAGTTTGGAGTGGGAATAGTAAATGTAACCCCACAAAAGTCCAACGCTTTTCTTTCTGTTTATAGTATTTTTAGTAAATGTGTTTTGGGAAATTTTAGATACCTAGTTATAGTTAGGACCTAGTTTCCATAGGAAATCCGCAACATTCTATTTGGATTAACTTTGGCACCGGTCGATGAATCATCGCGACAGGTCTTGTGATGGTGGTATGTCGTTGGTGTTGGAGCTGGGGCTGGAGAGTTCTTTCACGATGTTGAAGAGTTCTTTGCTGTTGTGTGCGTTGCTGTCTATGCGGTCCTCCTGGCGGTCCTGATGAGTTGGTGGTGTCTGCGGGTGGCGACCTTTTGGGCTGTGTGGCTGTCTGGTGTTTGGTCACGGAGCCAGCTCTTCTCCAGCTTCATGCAGATGCACTTGGAGGTCCGGAGGTCTTCGGTGAACCATGCAGCTTTCTTTTTAGTCCGGTTGGTGGTGGAGGTCTTCAGTGGGGCGAGGGCATCAGCGCAGTCGTTGATCCACTGTTTGAGGTTGATGGCAGCGGTGTCGGGGTCGGTGGGGTCGGCGGGGTCGGCGGGGTCGGCGGGTGGTCCCAGGGCGAGGGTGGTGGTCACTTGGTCCTCGGTGACCTTGCCCCAGTGGCGGTGTGGCATCTGCTGGGTGCGGTGGTGTGTGGTGGGTTTCCTGAATGTTAAGTGGACGCATCTGTCGTCTGTCCAGTGTGGTTCGGTGGTATGGTCGAAGGAGACATGGGGGCTTGCAGAGAAGATGGGGTGCACTGTGTGTCTGGCGGTGTGGGTGGGTGTCGTCACGAGCTGTTTGAGTCTGAGGTTGGCGAGGTTGTCGATCAGGGCAGCGGAGTTGGCGTTGTTGTTGTTCTCGAGGTGGAAGTTCAGGTCCCCGAGGAGGATGTGGTACGTGGAGGCGATGGTGTGGGTGCTGATGAGGTCGGCGATGGTGTAGCTGAACTGTGGTTGGGGTCCGGTTGGTCTGTAGATGAGTGCTCCTCTTAGGGTGGTGTTGGGGTTGGTATGGATCTGGAAGTGCATGTGCACGGCGGTGGTGAGGGTGTCATCGGTGTTGGTCGAGACTCTGAGGGTGTCCTTGTGGATGATAGCTATACCCCCTCCCACTCCGTTGATGTGGTCTCTGTGGGAGATCTTGTAGCCCTCTGGGATGGCAATGGCGATGTCTGGTGCCGAGGTGGTGTCCAGCCAGGTCTCCGTCAGGAAGGCGACATCCGGGTGGTTGAGTCCAGGAGGTCCCAGAGTTCGACGGTCTGCCTGCGCGCGGAGCGGGTGTCGAGGAGGATGCATCGGAGGTGGTTGGATTCTCTGGTTGATGGTGGTTTGGCGGGCCGGATGCTGGTGTAGCTGCAGTTTCGGCAGGTGAAGGGTCCTTGGGTGCGCTTCGGGGTGGCGTGGTAGCAGTAGTGATCTCCTCTGGGGTTGAGTGAGTGGAGGGTGCTGGAGTTGTAGTGCAGTCTGGTGTTGTGGCGGCTTTGGGGTCCAGGGGTTCTGGTGCTAGGCGCGGCCGCCATAAGAAGGGGCAGTGAGAGGGAGGAGCAGCTGGGAGGGGGGAGTGAGCCAATGGGGGTGGGGGGGCTGAAGGGACGCAGCGGTGGGAGCAGGCGGAAAGGAAGACAAGCCTAAGGCAAGGCAGCGGAAACAGTTGAAAAATGGAGGCAATACAATCACCAATGCAGATGGTAACAGTACAATCCGGCACAAATACAGGTGGTCACGAAGGATACTGGGGCAACACAAGTGGTAGCAACAATGGGGGTGGGGCCGCAGGGATGCACCGGCGCGAACGAGCAGGAGGGGAAACAAGCCTAAGGCAAGGCAGCGAGAAAACAGCAGAAGCGGGGCAATATGATCACAAAGCAGGCGGTCACAGTACAATGGGGCTCAAATACAGGTGGTCACGAAAAGGGAGCACTGGAGCACAGAAAACAGATAAAAAACACAGGTGACAACAAACCTAGGCCCACTGGCCACCAGGAATGAGGCGCAGGTGGTAGCCTGCGGGTGGAGGCGGGCCTCGACACCCACAGAATGAGGCAGCAGCAGGGAGCACAGGGACACGGGTGCAGTCTTGTGGAGCTGTGCGGCGTGAGGAGCGACCTGCCTGAAGGTGGGTCAGAGGTCGCCAAGTGAAACCAGTCAATGTTAGCCTAGAAAGGAAATTCAAGTTACTGTAACTATGATTAGAATTACTTTTCAGAATCAGTAGTGAGCTGAAAGATGCAGCACTGAGGTCTCTCCTGATAACAGGTGAGTAATACGGAATTCGTAGTAAGGCTGATTTTTGAGGATTTTTTTTAATTTTCAAAACTCCACACTTAGAAGAATTTCCAAGTGAAACCAGTCAATGTTAGCCTATGGAAGGAAATTCAAGTTACTGTAACTACGATTAGAATTACTTTTCAGATTCAGTATTGGGCTGAAAGATGCAGCACTTAGGTCGCTCCTGATAACAGGTGAGTAAATCGGAATTCGTAGTTCGGCTGATTTTACAGGAATTTTTCTAAAGTTCTAAACTTCAAACTTAGAATAATTTCCAAGTGAAACCAGTCAATGTTAGCCCATGGAAGGAGATTCAAGTTTCTGTAAGTATGGTTAGAATTACTTTTCAGGATCAGTAGTGGGCTGAAAGATGCAGCACTGAGGTCTCTCCTGATAACAGGTGAGTAAATCGGAATTCGTAGTTCGGCTGATTTTAGAGGAATTTTTTAAAGGTCCAAAACTCCACACTTAAAAGAATTTCCAAGTGAAACTAGTCAATGTTAGCCTATGGAAGGAAATTCAAGTTACTGTAAGAATGGTTAGAATTACTTTTCAGGATCTGTAAAGGGCTGAAAGATGCAGCATGGAGGTCTCTCCTAATAACAGGTGAGTAAATCGAAATTCGTAGTTTAACTGATGTTAGAGGAATTTTTTTAAATTCCAAAACTCCACTCTTAGAAGAATTTCCAAGTGAAACCAGTCAATGTTAGCTTATGGAAGGAAATTCAAGTTACTGTAAGTATGGTTAGAATTACTTTTCAGGATCAGTAGTGGGCTGAAAAGTGCAGCACTGAGGTCTCTCCTGATAACAGGTGAGTAAATCGGAATTCGTAGTTCGGCTGATTTTAGAGGAATATTTGTAAGTTTCAAAAATAGGCACTTTGAAACTTTTCTGGTGAAAACCACACAATAGATTCCTATGGAAGGAAATACAAGTTACTGGTAAGTACGCTTAGATTTACTTTTCAGAGTCCGTACTGGGCTCAAAGATGCAGCACTGACGTCTCTCGTGATAACAGGTGAGTAAATCGGAATTCGTAGTTCCGCTGATTTTAGAGGAATATTGAGCTCAATAGTGAAGAAAGGGGCGGGGCCTGAGGTGACATGTTTGCAAACTCGCCCTGTGGCGCAATTTAGATTGGGTAATTAATACCTCTTCAATCCTGAGGTCCCCTGTGAGCCAACTAGCCCACCAGGTACCTCCAGTATGCGCCAGGGAGCTGTGTTGCAGAGAAGTGTTCAAAGGGCATGCCCCCTTTTTACAGCACTCTGCAACGCAGCTCTGTGGCACTTAATGGAGGTACCTGTTGGACTAGTCGGCCCCTAGGGGACCTCTAGATTGAAGAGGAATTAATTCCCCAAATTAAAATGTGCCACAGGGCATGTCTGCACACATATCACCTTCAAGTCCCACCCCCTACCTTCACCACTGTGCAAACGCGCCCCGTAGCGCGTTTTAAGTTGGGGGATTAAGTCCCCTTGCATACTGGGGATCCCTGGAGGCCAACTAGCCCACCAGGAACCTCCAGTATGCGCCAGGGCGGCTGCGTTACAGAGAGGTGTAATAAGGGGCGTGGCCTCATTACACCTCTCTGCAACGCAGCCCCCTGGCGTGTTTGCAGAGGGGGAACTAATTCCCCTTGCATACTGGGGGTCCCTTGGGGCCAATTAGCCCACCAGGAACCTCTAGTATGAGCCAAGGGGCTGCGTTTCACAGAGGTGTAATCAGGCCCCGCCCCTTTGTACACCTCTCTGCAAGGCAGCCCCCTGGTGTGTTTGCAGAGGGGGAACTAATTCCCCTTGCATACTGGTGGACCCTGGGGGCCAACTAGCCGAGCAGGAACCTCAAGTATGCGCCAGGGGGCTGCGTTGCAGAGAGGTGTTCTGAGGCCATGCCCTTTTTCATCCTCTCTGCAACACAGCCCCCAGGTGCATTTACAGAGGTGGAACAAGATTCCCTTGCATATTGGTGGTCCCTGGGGGCCAAATAGCCCACCAGGTACCTCCAGTATGCACCAGGGGGCTGCGTTGCAGGGAGGTGTAATGAGGCTCCGCCCCTTTATACACCTCTCTGCAAGGCAGCCCCCTGACGTGTTTGCAGAGGGAGAACTAATTCCCCTTGCATACTGGTGGACCCTGGGGGTCAACTAGTCCAGTATGCGCCAGGGGGCTGCGTTGCAGAGAGGTGTTCTGAGCTCACGCCCCCTTTTACACCTCTCTGCAACACAGGCCCCTGGCGCATTTACATAGGGGGAACTAATTCCCCTTGAATACTGGGGGTCCCTGAGGGCCAGCTAGCCCACCAGGAACCTCCAGTATGCGCCAGGGGGCTGCGTTGCAGAGAGGTGTAAAAAGGGGCGTGGCCTCTTTACACGTCTCTGTAAGGCAGCCCCCTAGTGCCTACTGGAGGTTCCTGGTGGGCTACTTGGCCCCCAGGGACCCCCAGTATACAAGGGGAATTAGTTCCCCCTTTGCAAACGTGCCAGGGGGCGCGTTTGCAGAGTGGTGCCTTTATTTGTTTGGGAGGATCGGCAGTGAACGCGTACCATACGCATATCCCGCAGGCCTAAGGGGTCAGGGTGTTTCTACCCTGCCCCCTTTTCTTCATTTTCACCTTTGTTTCCCTGTTTTCTTGTAACTCGGTTCTACCGAGGCACAAGATGGCTCCCAACACTTCCTGCTTTGGACTGTTGACAGACAGTTGACAGCCAATCAGCATGCAGCTCGTGCTCGTAATTGTAAGCGTACAGTACTTTGTCTCTAGATATCACTATGATTTTTCTTTTGATTTTCTTAGGAACTACTTAACGGATTTACACCATTTAACAAAAAGCACAATCGGCAAACCGAACTCTACCTTTTTGCCAAATTTGGTGTAATTCCGTTCAGCCGTTAGGGCTGTAGCC
Organism: Lissotriton vulgaris; assembly: GCF_964263255.1. Taxonomy (NCBI): domain Eukaryota; kingdom Metazoa; phylum Chordata; class Amphibia; order Caudata; family Salamandridae; genus Lissotriton; species Lissotriton vulgaris. The sequence goes on along the minus strand of NC_141685.1, from coordinate 1,866,088,458 downwards.
ATGGCTAAAGGTCCCTATGGAAAATTGCATGGGGAAAACACGTTTTGGAACCCCCCTTTTTTCTCGTTCTCCACTTGACGAATCACCCCCAAACTTTCAGGGAAGGAGCGGGCTATCTTCTTGGAGAATTTCGCGAAGATTCGTCAACCGGCGCCAAAGTTATTTCAAGTAGAATGTTGTGGATTTCCTATGGAAACTAGGTTTTAACTGTAACTATCCACTGGCGACCGTAATATATATATATATATATATTTATATATATATGTTTAATTTTTATAGTAATACATTTTAAATATTAAAAAATAAGTATAATGTAAAAGTCGGGCTTGATCTTCTATATCTCCACTTTCCTTAAGCAAACTGCATCCCACTGCAGACAAAATCTGGTTGCACAAAATTTGGGATATAATTTAACACACATTATATAGTATTTTAAGACAAAAGGAGAGAAAAAAACCCAGCAAAAGCATGAAAATTATAGTTCATGAATAATAATGTTATTGAATATGTCACACTAGATATATATATTTATGTCTATATATATATATATATATATGTCTATATATATATATATATATATAGACATAAATATATATATAGGTATATATTTAATATAAACACAAACACACATATAAATGTATATATATGTATAGGTTTTTATATATATGTAATTATATATTCATATACAGTATTACATACTAGTGATATTTATTTAATGTACTTTATATTAACTTTATATATTAAAATATGTATCTTTTAGTACTATAATCTCTATATTAAAAAAACTATTAAGATTTGTTTCTATTTGTGGACGATAGTAATATTAATGATGCTTTTTTCTCAGTATTTTTCTAGTTACCATCGTAAGTATAGGGATACAATATTTTGCCAAATGATATTTTGGAATCAATATTTGTGTGAAACGATATTATGTAACTTGATATTGTGTCAGTGATCGGTGAGCGCCGCTGCAGCCTTGTTCTGCTTAAGCCACCATTGTGACCATTTACACCCTCAGTTTAGGCTGACCACTATCAGCATACCACTAGACAGACTGCAAGTGGGGATTCTTTATAGAGTTTTGTGTTAAAAAGACCTAATTAAATTCATACCGCATAACATAACATATAAGATTTGCAATAATAATCAGAAATGCATATGCAGTTATAGACAGTATAGAGAAACCCATGTTCATGGAGTTTTAACACCACGGGCCATTGGAGCACCAGTGTCCTATTAATTTCTAGCTAATATGGCATCCAACCCTCATTTTTTTCCTGAATGCCAGGGAGAATCCCGTTCGGGGAAAGCCTCTGTCATGTAAAGTAGTCAGGGCCATCCTTCGCATTTCTCACTATCTACAGAAACACACACACTGCACCTCCTTTGACCACACTATACAATATGAACTCACGCATTATTCTGAAATGGGTGCTCGCGTTTTAGTCACACAGCTAAGCTAAGCTATGCTCTGGTTATGCTTTTGTTGCCCTCTTGCTGCTCAAGTCACCGGGACATCCAGCTCTAAACTTCCAACGCCAGCAGGGCTGACTTCAACCTTTCATCTTTCAGAGGTTTTTACGTGAGTACCACTGAGGTCGGTGCAGGGAGGAAAGTGTGTGTCATGCTGTGACAAACAACAACGTTGCCGGCTTGCACTCTAAACCAGTTCTCGTTATCATTATGCATTTACATTAAAAAGAGGCTCGGTACATGTCTGTGCAGCAGCGCAGTTCTGCATCGGATGCGCTCCTATGCCAACATGCTATAACACAAAGAAAGGCATATGTTCATGAATACAGTTGAGTTAGCAGGATATTCCCCGTAAATTAGACGTACAGCTCTCCAGCAATTCGACATTATTTTCTTTTTCTGGGGTGGGGTTTAGGTACTCTGTCTTTCAGACACAAAGAGAACACTGTGAGGAAGAAACAGAAGCTCACATGATTAAGATTGGCAAATGATGCTTTTTATGCGGACCCCTGATGCTTCCTAATGCTGGAAAGTAAATACAATTTGGAAGGTGGCGGGCTGTGAATTTTTCTTAATGTATAAATGAATGATAATCAGCGAAAGGTGAAGCCTGTTAGTGAGGGTGTACCGGATATTGATGAAGCATACAGTACAGCGTGTCTCCTAATGGAAGGGTGCGATTATGTATGTGATGAATGGATAGATAGTGCATAATTATACTAATTATCTTAGAAAGATCAGCCCAGCCATTCGGAGTAAGGTGATTCCCTGCTGTGTCAAGCTCCCTCATTCAGAAATACATTTATGCTTTACGATTTGCCACAAGGTGTACAAGACCAATATTTGCATGATCTCAAATGGTTTAAAGCAAAATACCCATCCATTTCCTCATGGAAGTGACCGTCCTTTAATTATCCTCAAACTTGCTAAATATATTTGCTTGTTTGTTTTCTTGTGTTCTGGTAAGCACTGCCTCCTATCATAGTAGGAATGTCTGAGCAATAACCACTAAGCTTAGACAAACCCAAAAGGTCTGACTTGCCTAGCTATAACGATGGTTAACGTAAAAAGAAGCAGAGAACTCTGTGAATTTCCCACGTTTAGGTGGATAACCAGCTCCTGTACAGAGCACCCTACAACACCAGCGACACTCTGAATTTGCTCACCTCAAATATCCGCTTTTCTATCAAAGGCGTAATACTGTGCCTAGAGTGGTAAAAGACTTTTGTCATTTTAAAGCTCGGCGAGGATGGCACTGTGCTAATTATGCTTAAAAACTTTGCTGTAGAAATGGCAAAAGACTTTGTCCCTTTCTATCTCAGCATACAGGTGCTAATCCTATGCTTAAGATCTTTGATAAAAAAGCGGACAGTTTACAAGAGCAAATTCAGATTGTCGCTGGTCTTATACAGTACTCTATAAAGGAGCTGCTCTCCAACTAAACTTGCGAACTTCCTAGAGTTCTCTGCTTCTTTTTTCCATAATTTATGCTGCACTCTGTGCCTGAAAGCGTTTTGCTTTGAGAGAGACACACACGCACAAACACACACACACAGAGACACACACACCCTCCCACTGGTGTTCCCAAGTCGCTAGTTATAGTTAGGACCAAAGTTTCCATAGGAAAAACGTTTGATATTTTAACAATAATTTTGGTGCCACTTGATGAATCTCCACAAAATGTGTAGCACAATATTAACAATAGATTTTTTAAAGTTAATTTTCTTTCTATGTGCCTTTGGTAGTTGAATGTCTGCTTTTGTTTTGCAATTTCACAACGTATTTGAGGTGATCGTTTCGTCATCGTGAAGATTCTCAAAGACTAAAAAAAAAATGGATCTTTGTAAAGAAAATTGACAATATTTTGGGTACTAGGGTGGCTATGACATGAGCCTTTGTGTTGATTGTGTATATATGACATCTACACGTAAGACCGGAATCAGAGCGTCAGGTTACTTAGAAACACCAGGTCTGTAAAGTGCACTCCATCATTTCTATAAATTCCATGCATGTCAAATCGAAGATTGTTGTTATAGATACAGCCCAGGGGATTGTCTCTGAGGAAGGTAGAAACAGTTTTATTAACATGCTTCCTGGCTTTGTCAATCTGTGGACAGCATTGATTTGACCACTTTCATTTCTGTTTTGGCATATATTAGAGATTAGAGTACCCCACAACAGGGTGAGGGAAAAGTAATCTCCTTATTTGGCAAACCCAAGTCCATGTCGATACCTTTTTTTGCAGTCTTCTTAGCCAAATAAACATAGCTGAGCCCACAATCCACACTCTAAGCATTTTGAAGTAAAGGAGCAATTGCAGTCAGGAGTAGGATGGAGCTGAATGAGGTAGTTCCAAATGAAAATCAGTTAATATAGAGTTTTTTTATGTATTTAAAATAATATATATGTTTCATTGTATTGTATCAGCACGTACCTGAATACAATTGGGTTGTGTGATAGATGCATTAGCAAGTAGTCCTATTACTGGCTGTTGTTAAAAAAAATAATGTAACGCAGATATGGATATGCGTCTGAATCTGAGCAGGTAGCCACACCTGCTGTTTCTAATTTGGAAGTAGCATGTTCCTTCTAGAATGTGCTGTGAACCTGTAACCTACTGGTGTGTATTGGGGCAGGGTGTTAAAGAGACAGAATTTTGTTTTAAAGTTGAGGGGCTATGATATAATTTAAGTAATGATAAACTTTAATTTCCAATTGAGTACAATTCAATACCCTGTAGTGCAGAATATAAATAAAAAAAAAAAATGAACAGAACTCCCATATACAAAAAAGTATAAAAGAAGGACAGAGGCCCTGAAACAGAAAGAATGAGTTGAGAGAGTAGGTGATAAGGCCTTTGCTTTGAAGAGGAAGCTTTTCATTTTGATTATAAATAGAATGAAGACTCAACAAAATGGTGTTTTGCATGAGGAGACAAAACCTGAAAAAAAAGATTAGTGAATAGAAATAACTTTTGTACATTTTTCATTGGAGAATAAATACATACTTCTAGTACAGAGCCTTTCTTTAATGAAGAAAACTAGCTCCAGAATAAAGGATTAGTTCATGCTATTGATTACAGGGGACGATGTTATGAAATGAACAATGGCACTCCTATAGCGAAAGAGGTGATGTTACCTAGAAATGTAGAACAAGGTATTGGAGAAAAGGTACAAGGAAGGCAAATTCAGGCACATGTATACAAATGGAATTCTAGTAGTGTTTGTAGTATTCAAAGGTAGTCTATTGATATATTAAGGACATTTCTACTTATCTTTCAAAGGCGAAGTTTAAAACATAAACAAAGTACCTTACAAGGATTAGATCCTTGCAAGATAAGAAAGCATACAAATTTGCAGGGCCTTCACTAGCTGCTAAGATTATGGTATGATAAGCCATTATAATGAGATTGTGCATAATTAGAAAATTGGGTAGGAGCTACTCAGCCACTGGGCATGGTTGGCAACAAAAAAGAAAAGTTTAAAGTTTTTTCTTTTGTTTTGATTATATAAATTGATGAATTTAACAAACAAACTTATAATGTAAATATAAAACATATATATTTTTTCATGATATGATTTAATGTGTTGTCGCATTTATGTATGTAATGATGTTTATAGATACATATTTGTTTCTATGTCGATGAAATTAGACCAACTGGGTTGTTTTAAGGAAAATAGGCACTTTTTACAATTGGATTTGACTTTGAAAAATTTAAGGGTGGGTGAGAAATTCGTTCCGCTCACGGATTTTCTGCAATTTCGTGATCCGCGAATCTCGCGAAATTGCGGCACAATCCGCGAATCCGCCAGCGGGACGAATTTTTGTTCAGGAATCACTTACAGGGTTACAGCAGGTGCCCAAGTTGAAGCTAATTTCTTTGTAACCATTTACAAAAGGGTTACAAAGAAATTAACTTCAACTTAAGCACCTGCTGTAACCCTGTAAGTGCTTCCTGAGCGGCGCCTCGTTGCCTACTTGCAACTATTCTCTGATCCTGCTCTGACCCTCGAAGCAGGGTCAGAGAATAGTTACAATTAGGCAACGAGACTCCTGTCACAAAAATTAAACCTCAGCAGGAAGCACTTACAGATATAAATAAAGCAGGTGCCCGAGTTGAAACTCAAATTCAGTAACGCATTATAATCAGCCCAAGAATCTAGTGAGCACGGTCGATGCTAGGCAGGTGTGCTTTCTCCCCAAATCTACCGTCTACAAATAGCTGTAATCCGTGATGGAGGTCTAGGCATCCATGAGCTTCTCAAGCGCAATCCCCCGTACCTCCAGTGACCAGGAGGCTGCTTTCTCCTCATCTGCTGCACTGATCGGTCTCTGACCTTTATAAACAAGAAGCATGTGAACTCGCAAAGAAGCCCGGCCCCACACACACTAGGCTATGCAACCTCTTCCCGCCCTTTCCCCCACTGTGATGGACAGCTCACTCGAGGGACCTCGGCGCCTATGGGTGCGGTGGCAAAGTTACAGACACACGGGGTCAAAGGAGACAACTCTTCTGGGTCTTTACGCAGCTGTAGTGTAGGAAAATCACGATACAATTTTTATCCAACGAGCTTGCACTTACTGCTTTCTCCTCATCTGCTGCGCTTATCGGTCTCTGACCTTTAAAAAAAGGATATTTACAACAAGGGGTGGTGAGGGACAGAGTCTCTGAATTAAGCAGAAAGCTCTCACCCAGTCAAGAGATCAGGGCTAGATCCAACACCGTTTTTTAGCTCACTGCACCATCCCAGTTTCAGAACCTGGCTGTATGCAAATTAGTCTGTTCCTGTCCCAGTGCATGATGGGAACAGGGCAAACCAAACTACAAAAGCCAATTCTTACACTGGGAAGGAAACAAGCTCCCGGGGACCGGTTTCTGGCATTACAGCCGTCTTCGGCCCGGTTTGCTTGAATCCTGATGGTGCAATGAGCAAGGGTCTCACATCTGAGAATACCCTTCCACGCTTAGGGTGGACAAAAATATTTACAACAAGGGGTGGTGAGGGACAGAGTCTCTGAATTAAGCAGAAAGCTCTCACCCAGTCAAGAGATCAGGGCTAGATCCAACACCGTTTTTTAGCTCACTGCACCATCCCAGTTTCAGAACCTGGCTGTATGCAAATTAGTCTGTTCCTGTCCCAGTGCATGATGGGAACAGGGCAAACCAAACTACAAAAGCCAATTCTTACACTGGGAAGGAAACAAGCTCCCGGGGACCGGTTTCTGGCATTACAGCCGTCTTCGGCCCGGTTTGCTTGAATCCTGATGGTGCAATGAGCAAGGGTCTCACATCTGAGAATACCCTTCCACGCTTAGGGTGGACAAAAATATTTACAACAAGGGGTGGTGAGGGACAGAGTCTCTGAATTAAGCAGAAAGCTCTCACCCAGTCAAGAGATCAGGGCTAGATCCAACACCGTTTTTTAGCTCACTGCACCATCCCAGTTTCAGAACCTGGCTGTATGCAAATTAGTCTGTTCCTGTCCCAGTGCATGATGGGAACAGGGCAAACCAAACTACAAAAGCCAATTCTTACACTGGGAAGGAAACAAGCTTCCGGGGACCGGTTTCTGGCATTACAGCCGTCTTCGGCCCGGTTTGCTTGAATCCTGATGGTGCAACGAGCAAGGGTCTCACATCTGAGAATACCCTTCCACGCTTAGGGTGGACAAAAATATTTACAACAAGGGGTGGTGAGGGACAGAGTCTCTGAATTAAGCAGAAAGCTCTCACCCAGTCAAGAGATCAGGGCTAGATCCAACACCGTTTTTTAGCTCACTGCACCATCCCAGTTTCAGAACCTGGCTGTATGCAAATTAGTCTGTTCCTGTCCCAGTGCATGATGGGAACAGGGCAAACCAAACTACAAAAGCCAATTCTTACACTGGGAAGGAAACAAGCTCCCGGGGACCGGTTTCTGGCATTACAGCCGTCTTCGGCCCGGTTTGCTTGAATCCTGATGGCGCAATGAGCAAGGGTCTCACATCTGAGAATACCCTTCCACGCTTAGGGTGGACAAAAATATTTACAACAAGGGGTGGTGAGGGACAGAGTCTCTGAATTAAGCAGAAAGCTCTCACCCAGTCAAGAGATCAGGGCTAGATCCAACACCGTTTTTTAGCTCACTGCACCATCCCAGTTTCAGAACCTGGCTGTATGCAAATTAGTCTGTTCCTGTCCCAGTGCATAATGGGAACAGGGCAAACCAAACTACAAAAGCCAATTCTTACACTGGGAAGGAAACAAGCTCCCGGGGACCGGTTTCTGGCATTACAGCCGTCTTCGGCCCGGTTTGCTTGAATCCTGATGGTGCAATGAGCAAGGGTCTCACATCTGAGAATACCCTTCCACGCTTAGGGTGGACAACAGCGATGGCTCGTGGAGGGAGTTACGGTGGGGCAGGAGGGTGGGGAGGGGGAGGGGCAGGGTGGAGGTTGCTAAAAACCGGCATATGGATAACTGCAGGTAAGTAAACAAATTAATTAATAAAACGAATTTCGTAGTGCGCCTTGCATCGCAAAATGCAATGCAGTGCGAGCTACGAAATTCGTTTTATTAATTAAATTGTTTACTTACCTGCAATTATCCATATGCCGGTTTTTAGCAACCTCCACCCTGCCCCTCCCCCTCCCCACCCTCCTGCCCCACCGTAACTCCCACCACGAGCCGTCGCTGGTGGACAAAAATATTTACAACAAGGGGTGGTGAGGGACAGAGTCTCTGAATTAAGCAGAAAGCTCTCACCCAGTCAAGAGATCAGGGCTAGATCCAACACCGTTTTTTAGCTCACTGCACCATCCCAGTTTCAGAACCTGGCTGTATGCAAATTAGTCTGTTCCTGTCCCAGTGCATGATGGTAACAGGGCAAACCAAACTACCGGTAGCTTGTCTCCTTTCTGGTGAAGAATTGGCTTGGTAGTTTAGTCTGCCCTGTTCCCATGATGCACTGGGCCAGGGACAGACTGATTTGCATATAGCCAGGTTCTGTGCTGGGATGGGGCAGTGAGATAAATAACGGTGATGGATCAAGCCCTGATCTTTGGACTGGGTAAGAGTGGTCTGTTTAACTCAGACACTCTGTTCATCACCACCCCCTTTTTGTAAATCGTTTTTGGCCACTATAGGTGTGGCAGGGTATACTCAGACATGAGTCCCTTTCTCACTGCTCCATCAGGATTCAAGCAAGCCGGGCCGAAGAAGGCTGAAATGCCAGTAACCGGTCCCCGGTAGCTTGTCTCCTTTCTGGTGAAGAATTGGCTTGGTAGTTTAGTCTGCCCTGTTCCCATGATGCACTGGGCCAGGGACAGACTGATTTGCATATAGCCAGGTTCTGAGCTGGGATGGGGCAGTGAGATAAATAACGGTGATGGATCAAGCCCTGATCTTTGGACTGGGTAAGAGTGGTCTGTTTAACTCAGACACTCTGTTCATCACCACCCCCTTTTTGTAAATCGTTTTTGGCCACTATAGGTGTGGCAGGGTATACTCAGACATGAGTCCCTTTCTCACTGCTCCATCAGGATTCAAGCAAGCCGGGCCGAAGAAGGCTGAAATGCCAGAAACCGGTCCCCGGTAGCTTGTCTCCTTTCTGGTGAAGAATTGGCTTGGTAGTTTAGTCTGCCCTGTTCCCATGATGCACTGGGCCAGGGACAGACTGATTTGCATATAGCCAGGTTCTGAGCTGGGATGGGGCAGTGAGATAAATAACGGTGATGGATCAAGCCCTGATCTTTGGACTGGGTACGAGTGGTCTGTTTAACTCAGACACTCTGTTCATCACCACCCCCTTTTTGTAAATCGTTTTTGGCCACTATAGGTGTGGCAGGGTATACTCAGACATGAGTCCCTTTCTCACTGCTCCATCAGGATTCAAGCAAGCCGGGCCGAAGAAGGCTGAAATGCCAGAAACCGGTCCCCGGTAGCTTGTCTCCTTTCTGGTGAAGAATTGGCTTGGTAGTTTAGTCTGCCCTGTTCCCATGATGCACTGGGCCAGGGACAGACTGATTTGCATATAGCCAGGTTCTGAGCTGGGATGGGGCAGTGAGATAAATAACGGTGATGGATCAAGCCCTGATCTTTGGACTGGGTAAGAGTGGTCTGTTTAACTCAGACACTCTGTTCATCACCACCCCCTTTTTGTAAATCTTTAAAAAAAGGAGGCATGTGAAGTGGCACAGAAGCCCGGCCCCAGACACACTAGGCTATGCAACCTCTTCCCGCCCTTTCCCCCACTGTGATGGACAGCTCACTCGAGGGACCTTGGCGCCTATAGGCGCGGTGGCAAAGTTACAGACACACTGGGTCACTGGAGACAACTCTTCTGGGCCTTTACGCAGATGTAGTGTAGGAAAAGCATGATACATTTTTTACCCAACGAGGTAGCACTTACTGCTTTCTCCTCATCTGCTGCGCTGGTCGGTCTCTGACCTTTATAAACAAGATTGATTTTTAAGTCCGTCGGTGCACTCTAAGTTTTCGTATTTTAACTCTTTAATTCTCGGTAATTGTTCTGCAGCTTTTACCCAGTGTTTTGTCTAAAAACACTTTGCTGAAAAATTATAGGGAGTATAGGAAAATTTCGTCCTAGTTGGTGAGTGCCCACTTCACATGACATTCAAGTCTTTACAGTTTATTCTTTTTACAAATCAGTTGAGAAATGAGAAATATTATTTATTCCATTTTTCCTTTGATTCTATTTAATAGTTTTGCTGACGACATTTCATCAGTTTCATTTTGCCCTTATGTTTCCACATATACCCAATACATTTCTGGTCTTAGGGGGGACCCTTCCTCAGGGGTCTATAAGAAGGAAAGAACAGGGAACTTAGGCTAGCCTTGTGTGTCAAAGTTTCTTGTTTTTACATTGTTCACATTGTACTAAACATTTACATTAGTGACTGTCTTTGCATTGCAATCCTGAATAAGAGGGCGGGTAACTATATTATCATCATAAAACAGGCATGCTATAAGGTAATCTATAGTGCGTTGAGTGCTGGCTCTGAGGTGCAAAAAAGTGCAAATAAATAAGTGCATTAGTGAATAAATTCGACGATTAAATAAAGGAGTTTTATGGTGTTTTCTTCTTTACGTTCAATGTGGGTCCTGGCATATTCGGATGTTAACTAGATAGATTGTCAAACATTCATGCCAGAGTTTAAATATAATGACTGAAGGAGTCATCAACTGATTAAAAAGGCATTTTGTTAAGTAAGTTGCCAATTATTAAAGACTACCGTCTTCGCCCGTAATGTAAACGGAGCTCAATATCATAACAGAACTTACTTGTGTGGTTACGTTAGCGTTCTCCCGTCGTCCGTAGAGTGTTGATTGGATAACCAATCACTTAGGGTGTTAGATTTAAATTTACCACATAAGATGAACGGACTTATGTTATTGGTGGCCGGCCGGTCACGTGATCGGGATATACGAATATCGGAGATCGTCTAGTATTTAATGATTAGAGAGTGGAATATATACAATAGATTAGATTAATACTTCAATAGAAATTCGAAAATGATTGAGTTTAAATGATAACATGATTCCGCAATTTATGCTATGCGTGATATTAAATAATGATGATGGTGATAATGACGATCATATTTTAAAGGATTGTAATTACTTAGTGATGGTGTCAATTTCGTAAATTAAATGATAAGGGAAGAGAATATTGAAAAACTAAGGTCTGATTAAGTAATAGGAGTCGGCCATGTTGGGTGAGGATTCTTCATTCAATATTATTTACAGCATATACATGTAGTACAGAAACACAAGTGCATTCTTAAATCAGTAATTGCAAAAAACATGATAATTCTATTCTATCATTGAGTCCATTCGGGTGTAGACTACCCATTTTTTAATCCAGTAATATCCAGCTCTTAATCTCTTTTTTATGTCGGTCTGTGTCTTTCTGTAGTTCCATTGCTTCCAGTATAGTGAATCTCAATTGTGTGATGTTATGTCCTGCTTCAGACCAGTGAGTGGCCACTGTGGATTTCAGATTTTTAAGACAAATGTTGCTTTTATGTTCTGTTATTCTTAATTTTATTTTCCTTTCCGTTTGGCCGACATAAAGTTTGCCGCAGGGACACTTTATTCGGTAGATAACGTTCTTAGTATCACATGTACTAGAGTGTCGCAGAGGGATTTTTTGTCCCGTCAGAGGGTGGGTGAATATCGAACTTAGAATTACATTATTGCAATGTATGCAATTTTCACATCTTTGCATTCTTCTGTAAAAATCTGTTTGCTGTTTTTTTCTGTTTTGTCAGTAAATCTTTGATATTTCTAGATCTATTGTATGCAAAGGTAATTCGTTCAGAAAATAGAGATTTTAAATCCGGTTCTTGAGTAATCAGTGGCCAATGTTTATTCATTATCCTGGTGAATTGTTTAGCTTGTATAGAATGTTTCAGGACACATACTGTAAGTTTCGTGTCACGTTTATTTTGAGTCTTGAGCAGTGTTTCTCTATTCATGCTCATTACTTTTATTTTGGATTCTTCTAGTATTGCTTTAGGGTATCCACGTTTTAGGACCTCAGCGCCTATGGGCGCGGTGGCAAAGTAACAGACACACGGGGTCACTGGAAACAACTCTTCTGGGCCTTTACGCAGCTATAGTGTAGGAAAAGCACAATACACTTTTTACCCAACGAGGTAGCACTTACTGCTTTCTCCTCATCTGCTGCGCTAATCGGTCTCGGACCTTTATAAACAAGAGGGATGTGAACTCGCACAGAGGCCCGGCCCCACACACACCAGGCTATGTAACCTCTTCCCACCCTTTCCCCCACTGTGATGGACAGCTCACTCGAGGGACCTCAGCGCCTATGGGCGTGGTGGCAAAGTTACAGACACAGGGGGACACTGGAGACAACTCTTCTGGGCCTTTACGCAGCTGTAGTGTAGGAAAAACACGATACATTTACCCAACAAGGTAGCACTTACTGATTAGCCAGTAGAAAGTACTCCAGTTGAGTATAGTGCAATTGCCAAATAATCTGTGATTTTGTGGGGAAATCTGCGAATTTGCGGATTTTTTTGCAAATTCACACAAATTCGCGAACTGAGATTTCGCAAAATTCGCCCATACTTAGAAAAAATCCATAAGTTCGAAACGTGTCAGCCGCTCATTACACTTCATGAAAAAATATCTGGAGTGCTGGTTCTTTTCTTTGTTAAGGATTCACAACGAGATTGTTTTTGAATATATATATATATATTGCAAACAATCCCTTTCTCCACCGGTTTCTTGCCACCAGGAACCAGAAACAGAATTGACTCCACTTGTTTTGTGCAAGTTTGTTTTATTTAGTTCATGCGCTGTGCCGTCATGATGCGTTTTGGTCTTTGAAGGCCTTGATCACAAGATGTGCTGTCATTTCCTCCCCACATTTAAAGGGCTAAGTGCAAAACAACCATGGAAAACAGACTACCTATTTGAATTCCGATTTCACAATACAAAATATACAGCACATTGTCACATTTCGAACGAATGTCTTGACTCTAAGAACCATGTGCAAAATACGCAATTTTGTGAATAAATACAGTAATTATTTACACAAATAGTTAATAACATTCTAAATGCATAATGTCAGTACCATAAAACCAGTTAAAACACCCCAATTCTTCAACATTGCTATAAGATACCAACATATACTTGGTTCATTAGATAATAGGTCTATCTATCTATCTATCTATCTATCTATCTATCTATCTATCTATCTATCTATCTATCTATCTATCTATCTATCTATCTATCTATCTATCTATCTATCTATCTATATATTGCAAGCCTATGCCATAAAACTAAAGAAAATATGACAACACCTAAACATGGCTGTCCTATGTTTGTAATAAAAATACAATACAATTTTTTTACTAATGTGGCTGTTGAAAAAAAATAAACATTGCAGGTACAACATGCATTTCACTATTACGATTGTTTGTGAAGGAGACAAAAATTAACCATAGCCTATTCAAAAACTTATACTGCAGTAGATTTAATGTTACAATATCACTTAAACACTTAAAAATAATAATGTAAATAGGGGATGGAAAACAAATCACTGTTTCACCGGGCACTAAATGTGCAGTCAAAATTAATACCCAGTATTTAAAGTTAATCTGAAAAATAAATAGTGTAAAAATTTCACTTTAAACCAGTTTAGGCCCTGAAGAGAAAGATTTTGTTTTTAGGTGGTTGTAAACAATGTGCTCAGTCTCTGGGCAGCCACTCAAGATGAAATGGCTAATTGTAAAAATTAAGCATGGGATGAAAATTCGTTCCGCTCGCGGAATTTGCGGATTTTCCGCGAATCAGCGGGGACGAATTTTCAGCCAAGCACTTACAGGGTTACAGCAGCAGGTCCAAAAGTTGAAGTTAATTTTTTGTAACCTTTTACAAAAGGGTTATAAAGAAATTAACTTCAACTTGGGCACCTGCTGCTGTAAGCCTGTAAATGCTTCAGGCGCCTCGTTGCCTACTTGCAACTATTCTCTGACCCTGCTCTGACCCTTGAAGCAGGGTCAGAGAATAGTTACAAACAGGCAATGAGGCGCCTGTCACGAAAATTAAACCTCAACAGGAAGCACTGATAGATATAAAAACAAGGATTTGCAATGCAATAGGTCTCGCATTAGGAAAGTTTGAGCTATTGGTCTTGTAAATGACAATTTTTTTTAATTTATGTGTTGGTTTTGAAAATAGCTAAACTAATAACTTTGTCATTTACAATGCCAATAGTTATAACTTTCGCAAATGTGGCACCTGTAGCATTTGTAATGCAACATGTTTTGTATTTACGTGACTTAGATGTATTGATATTACAAATTACAATGGCTTTTAATTTTTTTTAATTAATAATACTTAAATAAAAGTGATTTTAATTTATAATGGCAATAGCTTAAACTTTTGTAAATAACTTTTGTGAAGATTATGTTCAGTGTATTTTATTCTGACGAAAATCCAAGAACAGAAGTGAAATATTAACATCTTTTTGTGACATTTGTAATAAAGCTTGAAACATTGAGAGAACATATTTGAACCAGTTGTTGTTGAAAGGTTGTGCAGATTGATGCTGGGGTGGCGCTGAGTGGTGCTGTGGTGGTGCTGAGTGGTGCTGTGGTGGTGCTGAGTGATACTGGGATGGTGCTGAGTGATAATGTGGTGGTGCTGAATGATGCTGTGGTGGTGCTAAGTGGTGCTGTGGTGGTGCTGAGTGATGCTGTTGTGGTGCTGAGTGATGCTGTGGTGATGCTGAGTGGTGCTGTGGTGGTGTTGAGTGATAATGTGGTGGTGCAAAGTGATAATGTGGTGGTGCTGAGTGATGTTGGGGTGGCGCTGAGTGGTGCTGTGGTGGTGCTGAGTGGTGCTGTGGTGGTGCTGAGTGATACTGGGATGGTGCTGAGTGATGCTGGGGTGGTGCTAAGTGGTGCTGTGGTGGTGCTGAGTGATGCTGTGGTGGTGCTGAGTGGTGCTGAGTGATAATGTGGTGGTGCTGAATGATGCTGATGTGGTGCTAAGTGGTGCTGTGGTGGTGCTGAGTGATGCTGTTGTGGTGCTGAGTGATGCTGTGGTGATGCTGAGTGGTGCTGTGGTGGTGCTGAGTGATAATGTGGTGGTGCTAAGTGATAATGTGGTGGTGCTGAGTGATGCTGGGGTAGCGCTGAGTGATGATGTGGTGATGCAGAGGGCAGAAAGGCACAAAAAGCAGTCTAACAAAGGGCAGAAGGGCAGAAAAACAAGGGAAAAACGAGTCTAACAGAGGGCAGAAGGGCACAAAAAACGAGTCTAACAGGGGGCAGAAAGGCACAAAAACGAGTCTAACAGAGGGCAGAAGGGCACAAAAAATGAGTCTGAGGACAGAAGGTCAGAAAAACAAGGGAAAAACGAGTCTAACAGAGGGCAGAAGGGCACAAAAAACGAGTCTAACAGAGGGCAGAAGGGCACAAAAACAAGGGAATAACAGAGGGCAGAAGGGCACAAAAAACGAGTCTAAAGGAGGGCAGAAGGGCAGAAAAACAAGGGAAAAATTAGTCTAACAGAGGGCAGAATGGCACAAACAACGAGTCTAACAGGGGGCAGAAGGGCAGAAAAACAAGGGAAAAACGAGTCTAACAGAGGGCAGAAGGGCAGAAAAACAAGGGAAAAACGAGTCTAACAGAGGGCAGAAGGGCACAAAAAACGAGTCTAACAGGGGGCAGAATGAATACCGCCCTGCGTATTTGTCCTCGAAGATGCCACCTTTTTGTGCAATACCTCTACTCAACTGGAGTATTTTCTACTGTCTAATCAGTAAGTGCTACCTCGTGGGCTAGATGTATAGGGGCAGATTTACAATAACTGGCGCATCCCCAGGGATGCAGCAGGTATTGTGTGCCGCAGCTCCGCCACCATGGTGCGCCGCATTGTAAATGCGGCGCACCATGTGGCAAAAACGGCACAGATGCGTCACGCATCTGTGCCGTAAAAGCAGCGCATTGCTGGAGCTGCGTCGCAAGTTCGACGCAGCTCCAGCAATGCTCTGGGGGGCCCTATCTCCCCAATGCTGCGTCAAACCTAGCGCCTGTTTCAGCATTGGCCTAAAAGTGACTGAGTGAAATCTTGTAGATTTCACTCAGCCACTTTTAGAAGGCTTTCCAGCGCAGGAACACCCTTCCCTGCGCCGGACCGCCTCCTGATGGTGCAGGGCTTCACAACGTGACGTATCTCTCAGATGCGTCACGTTGTTAATACCCAGCACCATGGCGCATCTTTTGTGCTGCCGCTGAGTCACAAAAGTGACACAACTTCTGTGCAAAAGAGGCGCAAGCGGCTTGTAAATCTGCCCCATAGTGCTTTTACTACACTGTAGCTGCGTAAAGGGCCAGAAGATGTGTCTCCAGTAAGTATGGGCGAATTTTGCGAATCTCGCGTTCGCGAATTTTGCGGATTTGCGAACTCGCAATCCGCAAAATCCGCGAATTCTTGCGAATTTGCGGATTTTTTTTTTTTTTGTGTTCGCAAGGATTTCTGCCAGTTCGCGAGGGTTTCGTACCAGTTCGCAATTGCGAACTTACATTTCGTCGCGCAACGGTCGCGAATTATGTTGTTTCTACGTCTGGTTCATCATCACAGGTTCCCAGCACCCTCTGTTTCACCACTGCAACCCTCTGTTACATCAATGCCACCCTCTGGTTCATCATTACTGTAGATTATGGGGGGGAAAAGCAAGCACACCA
The DNA here is from genome assembly GCF_964263255.1 of Lissotriton vulgaris. Lineage (NCBI taxonomy): Eukaryota > Metazoa > Chordata > Amphibia > Caudata > Salamandridae > Lissotriton > Lissotriton vulgaris. The sequence continues at coordinate 1,866,071,764 of NC_141685.1, read as the reverse complement.
GCCCTGCTTCAACTGAGATGAATTAATTTGGGGTTAGTTTATTAATGTGTCACTGTTTTTAAATTCCAGTCTGGCACCTGCTTCCTTATCTGTAATTTTGCTTTCTGTTGCAGTGCATTTTTTTTCCCCAGGAGTCAGGACCTTCTTTGTGGCCTACTTGTAGCTATTGTATGAGCCTGCTGTGAGGGTCAGAGCAGGGTCATGCAATTGTTGCAACTAGCAACTGAATTCTGGAGGGGCCCCAGTCAGGAAGCACTACCGGGAATTGTTACTAATGATGAGTTTGAACTCTTGCCCCTGCCGAGTGCTTTCAGTTTTGAAAAACTCGTTTTTCTGCAATTTCGCGGGGTTCGCGGGGTGCGAACACGCGCGAGATCGGATTCGGAAGCCGCAAATTCGTGCGAATATGCAATTTGTTTTTTTTGCGGCGTGTTAGTTGGCAAGGTTTTGTGCGTTTTTGCGAGCCGCTCGTAGCGCAAGACGCGAAGTTACCCTCGCGGTCGTTCAAGGGCGCAGCCATCTTGTTTGCCTGACGTATTTCCGTTTCCGGGCGCGACGTGTAATCTCGCATAGTCCGCGGCTTGCCAGTACAGTCTCGCGCGTGTTCGCAAGGAAAATCTCACGCGAACTTACCCGCACGGTCGTGAACGGGCGCGGCCATCTTGTTTCTCATTCATTGCTATGGTTCTGGGCATGGTCTTTGTATCCTCTGTCAATCTCTGCCATCCTTTGCTTGTTTGAAGTTTTTTTTGATCTATTTTACTTATTATCTATCCCTCTATTTTTCTAGCCCTATATTTTTGTGTTTACTGCTACTTTTGGTTAATTTTAAACTACTTTTGTAAACTCTTTTCTTTTCTTCTCTTCCTTATTCTATTTTCTTTATTCCTTTCCGCCCAGACCATGGTGAAGGGAGCCGGGAAGCATCCCGAGAAGGGGAAGGGTCCCGCACCCCGTGTCCGGCTCCCGTGCGGGCGTTTGAGGGGGGAGCTAGTGATGCCACGGGAGATCTTTACCCCGGAGGAGGTGGCCCAACTCATTTTTTATGTTCAGCGCCGCCTCCCCAGGACCATCATGGGAGGCGGCAGGATCAGTGCCGGGTACGGGGCCCGGGAGCGCCGGAAGCGGTGGGAGAAGGTGTGCCAGGCCATTTACCACCACTCTCGGGTCTGGCGCACCTACAACCAGGCCACCAGGCTGGACGGATGTCCTGACCCGTGAGCGAGATCTGCTCGACCTCCTTGGCCTTGAGATCCCCGGGCTTGGTGAGTAGTAGTAGCTATGTCTTTACTACTATGTTTTCTCCTGCTGTGTTATTATATTGCAAATTTTTGTTTTTTACCAAGAGCAATAATGCTGCTCATTACATTGTAGGTAAATTTTATTTCAAAATCTTCTGTGCATTTCAGGTACACTGCTCTCCTTCTTCTCAGTAGTGTTGCTACTATGCTTATTTGTTTTAGATTTTGTGTTCATTTCATTGGCCTGTGAAATTATGTATGAGTGTAGTTGAAAGAACTGCGTAATGCTACACACTAAGGTTCAGATTTTTAATTACCGGCGCATCCCTGCAAAGTTGCAGGGATGCGCCAGTAATTGTGCGTCACGCCACCATCACCCATGGTGCGCCGTATTTACAATGCGGCGCGCCATGGGCCCAAAACGTCACCAAAGCGTTACGCATCTGTGCCGTAAAGGCGGCGCATTGCTGGAGTTGCGTCGCAACGATGGTGCAGCTCCATCAATGCTCTGGGGTGCCCTATCTCCCCAATGCTGCGTCAAGCCGTACGTCTGCTTCAAGCAGGCGCAGGGTTTGAGTCACGCATCATTGTCCTCAAAGTGACTGATTGAAATCTTGTAGATTTCCCTCAGCCACTTTTAGGATGCGTTCCTGCGCAGGAACGCCCTCCCTTGCGCCGGACCACCCCTATTGGCGCAGGGCTTTACAACGTGATGCATCTCCCAGATGCGTCACGTTGTTAATATACGCCGCACCATTGCGCCTCTTTTGTGCTGTCGCTGCGTCACAAAAGTCACGCAACAATGGAGCAAAAGAGCCGCAAGGGCCTTCTAAATCAGCCCCTACAGACTCAAGTCCAGTCCTTCCTTTGTACACATGGCGATAAGAAGAAATAGTGGTGGTGGATTAATAGTTTGAGTATTTTAATGACTGGTGAATGTAGTAGGAAACTTTAGTGTTGTCGCTGATCTTCAATCACGATGGACTTTGGCTGTCACTTTGCGTGCTGCGGACTGCTGCCTGCCAATCCTAGGCAAACCTTTTTAGTACTTTGTTTAGTGAGTTACATAGGGTAGTTTCCAATTCGACGGTCCGCAAATCAAGCAATACTAAAGTAATGACGTAGTCGACCACATGAGATTGGTCAATAATATATCCCGTGGAGTCGTTCCCTATTTGCTATTTCGCAAAAATATTTTGTTACTTTGTTAGTTCTTTTTTAAATGTTTGATTTGGTTGAGAAATATCATCCATGTTTTCTGTTTTTCTTTCTTTCATGTTGTACATCAGCTTCCCCCAGGGGCAAGAGGAGGACACAGGAGGAGGAGGAGGAGGGTGCTGTTGTCGATGCAGGCCAGGACCGGGCAGTCGAGGGCTCCTTTGCTGGCCCCAGTAAGTTTTAATTTTAATATAGAGTACTTATTTTTTCCTAGCGTTCCTCATTCGATTTTTTCTAAATCGTCTTTGATCTTCTTGTAGACAGGATCTAAATTCTTATCCTGCCTCGACTATGACTCCGTGGGGTATTACTAGATTATTCTTATTAGTCTGTCTGTGTAGCTAACTAAGATTGCACATTTGGCATTTCCATTGGACTCCCATTCTAGTCAGCAATAGCTGTATGCACTGAGTGTAGTCCTCTGGGATTGTCCATAATGTCTTTTCAAGTATTCTAAATGTTTATGCTTTGACCATTGCCAACAATAAAAAGGTGAATGACCACCACCAAGAAATAATAAGATACTACTTTACTTTTGGTTTGGATAGGAGGACAATCCATTCTACTACTGTTGCAGGGACAAATCTGCACAAACAGAACTATGGACACTAAATAATGCATCGCTTAGCTTATCAATTATAATAGGTGCTGTAACTGTTAGACTTTCCACATACCTCAGTGATAACAGACTTTGTAGTTGAACCCCCAATCTCCTTACTGACTAGATAGTGTGGCAGAGTCATTTAGCTCCCAAAGTCACCGATGGCAGAGGCACGGACTCATGCTTGCAAAAATTCAAAAACCTTTAGCTAATCCACTCTAGTCTGGAGGACCAAAAACCACAGAGTCTACTTAAGTTTAAAAGCTTTATTAAAAGTAAACACATTTATTAAATTCAAGTTTGTCATAAAAGTGAACGTGTAACTGAAAATGGAAAAGTGCTTAGTGCTGACGATTAATTGGACACATTTCTTGTGGTCGAGCCGAGCTCTCACCTGGTTTGAACTTGATCCTGCTCGTGTTCTTAGAAGTCAAGGTTCTGTCTGTTAGGAGAAAAAGTGGTGCGTGTTAAAAAGTAAAAAGCAAACATTCATCAGTTGTGCCAAAAAGTGCAGCAAGACAACAGCCTTCCCTGGAAAAAGGGACATTTTTACTCTAGAGTACACAGTCAAAAATTATTAAATTGTACACTTTTTTTCACATTTCTTTCTTCCTCCTAGACCAAATATTATATAGTAGTGAGTGGTGTATTCTAACATTATTAAATGTACTTTGTAGGTGGAACATCTGGAGACGGGGCCAGCGCGGAGGTGGTGGTGGCATTGGACGAGGAGGACAACTCTGGGGAGGAGGCGGTGCAAGTGCCGAACAAGGACATGCCTGTGAGGGTTCACACGGTGGTGGCGGGCAGAGGTAAGCTATACATTCCTTAGTCATTGAGATTGAAGACTGCAGAGTGTGCTTTCTGCACGGGTGTATTATAAAAAAAGCAGGTAGTAGCCTCTTCTAAATGTACTTCGACTTAGCTGTGAAGTTTTTGGCGAGAAGAATCCCAATCAGATCTGAGGTGAACTTGATGATGGGATGAACGAAAAGCGAAAGAAGGGTGTAAGTAAGTGTGGAAGCACGAGAAATGTAATGATGACTGGCAAAGAAGAATGATATGTGTTTGCTTGGTCCCGAGGTGGCTGGGAAGGTAAGAAAATGGTATGGTGCATGGCTGGGTGAATGATGAAGCAAGGATGGGTGGAAGGAGAACAGCCTGGGTGGGTGAGACAGAAACTGTATGTGTGCAATATACTTTGAATGGATGGATGCCTGGATCATTCATGGTACTATCTGACTCTTAGATAGCATATGTGAATCTAGAGAGAGTAGACGGCCACTGGATGAACTAAGTGTTACTTTGAAGAGCATGTAACACCGCACCCGCACGTCCGTTCCAGTGTAGGAAAGGCAAGGAAAAGAAGTTGTAACGTTGTCCAAAGACTACCATGAATAGTAGCAGTAGTTTGTATTGCAACTGCAAGCACAGCATATATCCAGTTATTACGGTGGACACTCCCTACCTCCCTTAATAACTTTAGTTTAGTAGTAGTACGTCATTCATGTGTGGGGGTATCACTGTTCACTCAATAATAAGCAAAGCACCTAAAGTCATCCCATATGTCATCAAATACATCCCATGTGAAGTGATAGATAATCAGATAATTTAGCTTCTTCCTTTTCCTTTTCTAATACTCATTTGCACTGTAGGGTGAAAGCTAAATTAATTAAGCAGTAGCCCTTTTAACAGAGTATTCTCAGTGCCACCCGTAATAGAAAAGTAAGAGCTTCACCACCTGCATGTACTGGACCGGTACAGTAACGCAAGTCTGTCTCACTCACCATGGTGTGCGTCTGTTTTTCTCGGGTGCAAGTTCACTGCGCTGGCATTATGGCGGCTTGCATAAGATAACGTACCAATTTTCCTAAACAAGAGAGAAGAAGAAGAATAAGAGTGGTGTACTGTCATAGTCGACTGTAATAGAAGTCCATAGTGCTCGTAGAATTTGTTCCTTAAACTCCCACTAATGTTAGAGCAAGGATGAAGAAGTCGGAGGTTACATAGATACTGTCCTCAATAGTTATGCACTGTGCTTTCAATTTGCTACTTGTACTGTGACAACTTTCTGCTCAATCATTTTGTGTTAATCTTAAGGAGCATTGGTTACAGACTATGTCTTTCTTTTTTCATGTAGTTGCTCCTTCCAAATCCAAGACACCATCAAGGAGGAAGGAGCTGGCTCGAATGGCCCGGCAACGGAGGCTGGATGCCACTGTTGCTGAATATCGGCGGCTGGTGGCCCTGGAGGAGGAGGAGACGCAGTCTGGTACAACAACAACGTCCACTGGGACAGCTGCATCCTCCTCCGTGCGTGCTGCCAGCCAGCGCAGTGCTCCAGCGGTACGGAGCCGGGCTACCAAAGCCAAACGCCACCGCCCAGCAGCAAAGAAAGCAGCTGCCCCTCACAGGATTTGCAAGGCACACCGGCGCCGCTTATCCCTCAGACTGTCCTACCTGGAGCAGGAGGTCTATAATTATAAGAACGTGGTGGAGGGCCTCCGCTTCGAACTTGCCACCCTCCGCAAGGAGCATGATGCCCTGGCTGCTAATTCCAACAGCACCCTGCCATAGTGTCCCTTGCCCCTTTTTTAGAGACTTTTGGGGGGTGGGAATTGGGAGTTGTGATTTTTGGGGACTTTTGAAGGACAATCGTTGGGGTTAGGGAGGGTCTTGCGGGAGATTCTTTTGTTAGGGCTATAAAAATATACTTTTTGAAACTTTATCTGACCATACCTGTTTTTTACTGCTTTTGAGTCTGGTGGGTGGGGGTTTAACATAACAGTAAGTTTGTTTTCCTGAATAGTCCTAGGACTTTAGTAGTACTACCGTCAATCAAATCTCTCGTCTCTCCTAATACTCCATTATACTACCTCCAACCAAACGCCTATCTTACCTGTAATTTCTGTTTGCAAGTAGGGCTAGGCCCAGGGCTGGCTCCACGGGAAACAGCAAATAAGGTTGGCAATCCTGGGCGGATAAAATTTCCTCATAGCGGTGGTACTAGTGGTGTGACACAGTGGCAGTTGCTTGCCTATGAAAAAAAAGAAAATGAAATCTGGTTTGTCCTCCTGAGCAATACAAAGGTACAATACAGAATATAGCAGGTGACAGAAGTACACTAGAACAGTGCCACATTGTAGCCTAACAAATGTTAAAGTATAACTAATTCGGTTGAAGTTCTTTGACATTAGCCATGGGTCTTTGTCAAGCAGAGTAAGAATATATCCTCGGATTTCTTCACCAGCCTGTTGCTATCACCTTATCCTCCCCAGCAAGTGTGTGGATTTATTGCTGTAATTTAGTCACACATCAATCAAAACCACACAGCCCGGGGGAAGAGGGTTAGGGTTTGAAAAATGGATGGGTACGGGGGTTTTTGGGAAAGGTTTTGGGAGACAAGAAAAAGTAGCACAGCATGGACACACAATTGTGAACATAAACAAATCTTTGGGTACAAACCTATCCATCAATCTTTGAAAGTGCATACACTACTGCATGCATGTCAGTTAAAAGTAAGTAGTACTTTCGACAACTGTGGAAGAAAGAATGCAACAGTACAGGGCGTGGGTGGAAATATTGATAACTATATTCAACATAAGGTCTCTGTAGCCAGATACCTGAGAGCCTTGCTGGTCACTATAAATCCATTCACAACAACACTCAATGGGGTTGGTCTGGAAGGTATAGTAGATAGAAAAGGAGAAATTGCTTTTTTTCTAGGTGTCCCCTCACTCACCAGGGTTGCCCCTTGGTGACATGCTTCATCATTGGGGCCATCCCAGTCCTCTACGGGCTGGGGCGTGCTGCGACTTGCGAATTACGTAGGAGCACTTACAAATGACTATGTGTGGTGCAGATGTGATAGTGGAGTGGACTAAGTGATGTGTTAAGGGATCAATTTAGAAGCCGAGAGAGATCCAAGAAATGCAGTCACACTCAGAGAAAAAGGCAAGGGATACTGTATCTATGTGGTTGTAGTGGTCCTGTTGGAAGTGGTAAGTAAGTTGCCTGCAGAAAAAAAATCCTACTTTTAGCGGCACTCCTCCATTGCAGCCGACGCTTCGTCCATCGATGTTGGTCACCAGAAGACACCCTGTAAAAAAAAGCACAGCATAGACAAACAATGGAACATAAACAATTCTTTGGGTACAAACCTATCCATCAATCTTTGAAAGTGCAGGAACTACTGCATGCATGTCAGTGAAAAGTAAGTAGTACATTCGACAACTGTGGAAGAAAGAATGCGACAGTACAGGGCCTGTGTGGAATTGTTGATAACGATATTCAACATAAGGTCTCTGTACTTAGCCAGATACCCGAGAGCCTTGCTGGTCACTATAAATCCATTCACAACAACACTCAATGGGGTTGGTCTGGAAGGTATAGTAGATAGAAAAGGAGAAATTGCTTGTTTTCTAGATGTCCCCTCACTCACCAGGGTTGCCCCTTGGTGACATGCTTCATCATTGGGGCCATCCCAGTCCTCTACAGGCTGGGGCGTGCTGCGACTTGCGAATTACGTAGGAGCACTTACAAATGACTATGTGTGGTGCAGATGTGATAGTGGAGTGGACTAAGTGATGTGTTAAGGGATCAATTTAGAAGCCGAGAGAGATCCAAGAAATGCAGTCACACTCAGAGAAAAAGGCAAGGGATACTGTATCTATGTGGTTGTAGTGGTCCTGTTGGAAGTGGTAAGTAAGTTGCCTGCAGAAAAAAAATCCTCCTTTTAGCGGCACTCCTCCATTGCAGCCGACGCTTCGTCCATCGATATTGGTCACCAGAAGACACCCTGTAAAAAAAAGCACAGCATAGACAAACAATGGAACATAAACAATTCTTTGGGTACAAACCTATCCATCAATCTTTGAAAGTGCAGGAACTACTGCATGCATGTCAGTGAAAAGTAAGTAGTACATTCGACAACTGTGGAAGAAAGAATGCGACAGTACAGGGCCTGTGTGGAATTATTGATAACGATATTCAACATAAGGTCTCTGTACTTAGCCAGATACCCGAGAGCCTTGCTGGTCACTATAAATCCATTCACAACAACACTCAGTGGGGTTGGTCTGGAAGGTATAGTAGATAGAAAAGGAGAAATTGCTTGTTTTCTAGGTGTCCCCTCACTCACCAGGGTTGCCCCTTGGTGACATGCTTCATCATTGGGGCCATCCCAGTCCTCTACGGGCTGGGGCGTGCTGCGACTTGCGAATTACGTAGGAGCACTTACAAATGACTATGTGTGGTGCAGATGTGATAGTGGAGTGGACTAAGTGATGTGTTAAGGGATCAATTTAGAAGCCGAGAGAGAGCCAAGAAATGCAGTCACAGTCAGAGAAAAAGGCAAGGGATACTGTATCTATGTGGTTGTAGTGGTCCTGTTGGAAGTGGTAAGTAAGTTGCCTGCAGAAAAAAAATCCTCCTATTAGCGGCACTCCTCCATTGCAGCCGACGCTTCGTCCATCGATGTTGGTCACCAGAAGACACCCTGTCCACTGCCTGCCTGATGCTGAATTGTGGCTCGCTACTGTGAAGCCTGACTCCATCCTTTTTTCCCCATTGCAGAGACTGAAACCCGGCCTGTAATTATTCAACGAAAAACAGGAAGTGATATAATATTACAACACCACTGATAAATAAATATAAGGTATGTAGGCTGTGGAGTGCAAAAAGTCACAATTTGATTTTCCTAGTAGACAGTACAATATTTTTGAAAGTGCGTACTCTGAGTCACCTTTTGAAGGATAAATAAGTATGGGCAAATTAATGTAGCGGATCTTGCCCCTCAAGCTAGGTGTACTGTAAACTGTGTTTTAGAACAAAATTAGATCTTCCTAGCAGTGCTCCCACCCAGACCCTTACTAAAGCCAGTCGCAAAAATGTAGAAGACCCCCAATCAAATCTCAAAAAACGAGGCCTAGCAGAAAACTGGTGACAAAACTTACTTTGAATGTAAAAGTAGGCCGAAGTACCCCCTTCCTAATTACCCATTACCCACCGTGGATTGCATTGAAACCACTTGCAAGCAACCAAGCAAAAGTAGCCATAGCCAGCATCGCTCCAAGACTCGAAATCCCCCCCACTCAAACACATGCAATAGAAATACTGCTAACCCTAACGAACCCTAAGTTAAGAATAGTGGCAAAGGCTTTCTTTAACTATGCCAAATCCCCCCTTTCCCACCTTGGATTTTCTTCAAATGACTTGCAACCAAAATTACACATTCTCACGAGTGCTCTAAGACCCCAAAACTCAGTTGGAATAATCTAGAACACCCCGAAACACATGCAATCCTGCTGCTAGGGCTAACCCTAACGAACCCTAAGTTACAAAAAGTGCCAAAAGGCTTTTCCGCGAGGATTTTGTCCCAACCACTTCTACCCGGTATTAGACCTTCCCAGGAATGCCCCAAGACCCGCCAACCCACCCGCCAAGAAGCATAACACCCCCAAACAGGCCAAAAGCAAAATCTCATACTTGCAATATTTCTGGGCCTTCGGTCCAAACGCGCTGCGTAGCTAGGCCATAAGTCGGGGTTGGCACAACGGATTTCCTGAAAAGCAAATGCAATCAAGATTAGAGTGTCCCAGCAATGCTCCCAGACCACGAAACTCACCCACAAACAGACGGAACCCCCCCTAAGAGCACCTCAAAGGCAAGCAAGTCATCAAAAACACAAAAAATTTTCCGCCTGGGATTTGGTCCAAAACACTTTTATCAGGTATTAGAGCTTCCCAGCAATGGCCCCAGAGCCGTCAACGCAGGAGAAAATGAGTAGAAGACCCCCAAACAGCCAAAGAGCAAAAGTACAAAAATGGGGACTTAGTAAATTTTTCACAAATTTCCCAAATCACTCCGCGCGCGCTCTGCAGCTAGGCCCTAACTCCCCTCTGCCACCATGGATTTGCTTCAAACCTCTTGCAAAGTAAAGTATATATAGCCAGCAGTGCTCCCAGACCACGAAACTCACCCACAAACACCAGGAAGCCCCCCAAACAGGCCCCCGAAAACGCTACATAGAGCAAAATGTCAGAAATAGCCAAAAAAAAAATCGGCCTGGATTTTGTCCCAACCACTTCTACCCGGTATTAGACCTTCCCAGGAATGCCCCAAGACCCGCCAACCCACCCGCCAAGAAGCATAACACCCCCAAACAGGCCAAAAGCAAAATCTCATACTTGCAATATTTCTGGGCCTTCGGTCCAAACGCGCTGCGTAGCTAGGCCATAAGTCGGGGTTGGCACAACGGATTTCCTGAAAAGCAAATGCAATCAAGATTAGAGTGTCCCAGCAATGCTCCCAGACCACGAAACTCACCCACAAACAGACGGAACCCCCCCTAAGAGCACCTCAAAGGCAAGCAAGTCATCAAAAACACAAAAAATTTTCCGCCTGGGATTTGGTCCAAAACACTTTTATCCGGTATTAGAGCTTCCCAGCAATGGCCCCAGAGCCGTCAACCCAGGAGAAAACGAGTAGAAGACCCCCAAACAGCCAAAGAGCAAAAGTACAAAAATGGGGACTTAGTCAATTTTTCACAAATTTCCCAAATCACTCCGCGCGCGCTCTGCAGCTAGGCCCTAACTCCCCTCTGCCACCATGGATTTGCTTCAAACCTCTTGCAAAGTAAAGTATATATAGCCAGCAGTGCTCCCAGACCACGAAACTCACCCACAAACACCAGGAAGCCCCCCAAACAGGCCCCCGAAAACGCTACATAGAGCAAAATGTCAGAAATAGCCAAAAAAAAATCGGCCTGGATTTTGTCCCAACCACTTCTACCCGGTATTAGACCTTCCCAGGAATGCCCCAAGACCCGCCAACCCACCCGCCAAGAAGCATAACACCCCCAAACAGGCCAAAAGCAAAATCTCATACTTGCAATATTTCTGGGCCTTCGGTCCAAACGCACTGCGTAGCTAGGCCATAAGTCGGGGTTGCCACGACGGATTTCCTGAAAAGCAAATGCAATCAAGATTAGAGTGTCCCAGCAGTGCTCCCAGACCACGAAACTCACCCACAAACACCAGGAAGCCCCCCAAACAGGCCCCCGAAAACGCTACATAGAGCAAAATGTCAGAAATAGCCAAAAAAAAAATCGGCCTGGATTTTGTCCCAACCACTTCTACCCGGTATTAGACCTTCCCAGGAATGCCCCAAGACCCACCAACCCACCCGCCAAGAAGCATAACACCCCCAAACAGGCCAAAAGCAAAATCTCATACTTGCAATATTTCTGGGCCTTCGGTCCAAACGCACTGCGTAGCTAGGCCATAAGTCGGGGTTGCCACGACGGATTTCCTGAAAAGCAAATGCAATCAAGATTAGAGTGTCCCAGCAGTGCTCCCAGACCACGAAACTCACCCACAAACACCAGGAAGCCCCCCAAACAGGCCCCCGAAAACGCTACATAGAGCAAAATGTCAGAAATAGCCAAAAAAAAAATCGGCCTGGATTTTGTCCCAACCACTTCTACCCGGTATTAGACCTTCCCAGGAATGCCCCAAGACCCGCCAACCCACCCGCCAAGAAGCATAACACCCCCAAACAGGCCAAAAGCAAAATCTCATACTTGCAATATTTCTGGGCCTTCGGTCCAAACGCACTGCGTAGCTAGGCCATAAGTCGGGGTTGCCACGACGGATTTCCTGAAAAGCAAATGCAATCAAGATTAGAGTGTCCCAGCAATGCTCCCAGACCACGAAACTCACCCACAAACAGACGGAACCCCCCCTAAGAGCACCTCAAAGGCAAGCAAGTCATCAAAAACACAAAAAATTTTCCGCCTGGGATTTGGTCCAAAACACTTTTATCCGGTATTAGAGCTTCCCAGCAATGGCCCCAGAGCCGTCAACCCAGGAGAAAACGAGTAGAAGACCCCCAAACAGCCAAAGAGCAAAAGTACAAAAATGGGGACTTAGTCAATTTTTCACAAATTTCCCAAATCACTCCGCGCGCGCTCTGCAGCTAGGCCCTAACTCCCCTCTGCCACCATGGATTTGCTTCAAACCTCTTGCAAAGTAAAGTATATATAGCCAGCAGTGCTCCCAGACCACGAAACTCACCCACAAACACCAGGAAGCCCCCCAAACAGGCCCCCGAAAACGCTACATAGAGCAAAATGTCAGAAATAGCCAAAAAAAAATCGGCCTGGATTTTGTCCCAACCACTTCTACCCGGTATTAGACCTTCCCAGGAATGCCCCAAGACCCGCCAACCCACCCGCCAAGAAGCATAACACCCCCAAACAGGCCAAAAGCAAAATCTCATACTTGCAATATTTCTGGGCCTTCGGTCCAAACGCACTGCGTAGCTAGGCCATAAGTCGGGGTTGCCACGACGGATTTCCTGAAAAGCAAATGCAATCAAGATTAGAGTGTCCCAGCAGTGCTCCCAGACCACGAAACTCACCCACAAACACCAGGAAGCCCCCCAAACAGGCCCCCGAAAACGCTACATAGAGCAAAATGTCAGAAATAGCCAAAAAAAAAATCGGCCTGGATTTTGTCCCAACCACTTCTACCCGGTATTAGACCTTCCCAGGAATGCCCCAAGACCCACCAACCCACCCGCCAAGAAGCATAACACCCCCAAACAGGCCAAAAGCAAAATCTCATACTTGCAATATTTCTGGGCCTTCGGTCCAAACGCACTGCGTAGCTAGGCCATAAGTCGGGGTTGCCACGACGGATTTCCTGAAAAGCAAATGCAATCAAGATTAGAGTGTCCCAGCAGTGCTCCCAGACCACGAAACTCACCCACAAACACCAGGAAGCCCCCCAAACAGGCCCCCGAAAACGCTACATAGAGCAAAATGTCAGAAATAGCCAAAAAAAAAATCGGCCTGGATTTTGTCCCAACCACTTCTACCCGGTATTAGACCTTCCCAGGAATGCCCCAAGACCCGCCAACCCACCCGCCAAGAAGCATAACACCCCCAAACAGGCCAAAAGCAAAATCTCATACTTGCAATATTTCTGGGCCTTCGGTCCAAACGCACTGCGTAGCTAGGCCATAAGTCGGGGTTGCCACGACGGATTTCCTGAAAAGCAAATGCAATCAAGATTAGAGTGTCCCAGCAGTGCTCCCAGACCACGAAACTCACCCACAAACACCAGGAAGCCCCCCAAACAGGCCCCCGAAAACGCTACATAGAGCAAAATGTCAGAAATAGCCAAAAAAAAATCGGCCTGGATTTTGTCCCAACCACTTCTACCCGGTATTAGACCTTCCCAGGAATGCCCCAAGACCCGCCAACCCACCCGCCAAGAAGCATAACACCCCCAAACAGGCCAAAAGCAAAATCTCATACTTGCAATATTTCTGGGCCTTCGGTCCAAACGCGCTGCGTAGCTAGGCCATAAGTCGGGGTTGGCACAACGGATTTCCTGAAAAGCAAATGCAATCAAGATTAGAGTGTCCCAGCAGTGCTCCCAGACCACGAAACTCACCCACAAACACCAGGAAGCCCCCCAAACAGGCCCCCGAAAACGCTACATAGAGCAAAATGTCAGAAATAGCCAAAAAAAAATCGGCCTGGATTTTGTCCCAACCACTTCTACCCGGTATTAGACCTTCCCAGGAATGCCCCAAGACCCGCCAACCCACCCGCCAAGAAGCATAACACCCCCAAACAGGCCAAAAGCAAAATCTCATACTTGCAATATTTCTGGGCCTTCGGTCCAAACGCGCTGCGTAGCTAGGCCATAAGTCGGGGTTGGCACGACGGATTTCCTGAAAAGCAAATGCAATCAAGATTAGAGTGTCCCAGCAATGCTCCCAGACCACGAAACTCACCCACAAACAGACGGAACCCCCCCTAAGAGCACCTCAAAGGCAAGCAAGTCATCAAAAACACAAAAAATTTTCCGCCTCAGATTTGGTCCAAACCACTTTTAGTGCTTCCCAGCAATGGCCCCAGACCCGTCAACTCACCTGCAAAGAGGTAGAACAACACCCCCACAAGTGCTGAGTCTTTCTTTATTGGGCGTAAACCAGCCCTCTGCTTTGATGGAAATAGGAGTCTGGAGGAGGAGGATAGAGGAGCATGTTCTTCTGAACTTGTGAACCTGAGGAATGCAGACTGCGGCACCTTCAAATCAATTAGCAAACAAGTGAAGACAGTTCTGCTGATGGGCTTGTTTTTGTGATTATCTGATTAAAGTTTGAATTATATTAACTGTGCACAACAAAGAAAGACAGACACACAGGAATAAAAGTGAATAAGGATGAAAAAGAAAGTTATTGATTCGTTGTCTCATTTTCAGGGCTCGGTATCACGGTCCAGGAATAAGAATAAGGCTTCGTCATCATACTCTGCGAATTCAGGCAGGGTGAGCTCAGTGTCACCTGACAGAGTAGAAATTCCCTCATCTATGTTGCTGGCCACCTCCTCTTCATCCGGCACGCTCTCTCGTACTCTGAAATCTGGTGGTATGAGGTGCTGATTCATCTTGATCATTGTTAACCTCTCCACATTTTTGGGCGAGAGGCGGCTCCGTTTGGGAGTTACAATCCCACCAGCCGCACTGAAAACCCGTTCAGAAGACACACTTGCGAGTGGGCAAGACAAGTAGTTTAAAGCCAGGTTGGTGAGCTGTAGCCACAATTCTTTTTTCCCATGCCAATACGCCAATGGGTCAGAATTAACATAGACCTCTGTTGAGTCATTCAGATAGTCCTTCACCATCGACTCAAGGTCCTCATCCAAGGTTCCTCCACTTTGCTTAGCTCTTGCTGTGCCTCTGACCTTTTGAGAACCAAACCCACGCAGAGCTAGCCAATCCTCTTCAGCCTCCAATGTTTCTGTTGTCTTTCGTGCAGATGATCCGGTTGCCGGTGTCTTTAACGGCTGAGAGGTCACTTGTGCCACAGCCACAGGTGCAGAAGTGGATTGTTTTGACTGGGGATGGCCTGCTGATGTACTGCCATTTCCTTCAATTTCCAGCCGTTCTGTTTCAAACCTCTTGGCTGACAAGGCTAGCCAACGTTTGTACTTTGGAACATGTTCATCATCAAAAGGAAAGAATGCTTGGCCTGCCAGCGCCTTTTTGTAGCGTGGATCCAGAATAGTAGCACAAATGTAATGCTGTTCTGAGTGGATCTTTTTAAGACGTTCATCACCTTGTAGGAGCTCTAATAATTGCTCAGCCAGAAGCAAAGAGTCTTGGTTTTTGTCATCTTTTCCAAACACAGAACACACCTCCTTCAGTTGGTCCTCCAGCATGTACAACAATGGGATAGCTTTTCCCAAATTAGAGTCCTCCTTGCTGACTGCAAGCGTGAAGAACTCAAAAGGACGAAGCATGCGTGTCAGGCTTTCAACTATGTTCCATTGCGGCCCACCCATCCTCAGCTCCTATGTACCCTCTTTAAGGAAATATTGATCGAGTTCCGTATACTGCTCATACAGACGCTCAAGCATGTAGAAGGTTGAGTTCCAACGTGTTACCACCTCCTGGATGAGTGCTTTCACTGGCATTTGACGTTGATATAGCAGGCTCCTCAGCTGCTTCCGGGCCTTAAAAGAATGCCTGAAATGCTTGCACATTTTTCGGCAGGTCTCCAATACACTGTACGCTGCACTGCCTTTATTACCCAAGAATTTTTGGACAACCAGGTTTATACAGTGCGCCAAACACGGCACTCTGAAATAGTAACCGTCCCTCATGGCCTTAACTATATTGGCGCCATTGTCCGTGGAAACATAACCAACCTTGCGTTTTAGTGGGGACAGCCAGTTAAGGACCTTTGTGTTAAAGACATCCAAAATGTTTTCTGCTGTGTGACGTTTCTCCAAACCAAACATGGCTAGTGTTGCATGTTTCCGAGCACCTTTAAAAACAATGTTCGTGTCAACACCTGCGTTTAGCTTTGCTTTAGCCCCTGAAAAAGAGACCCAGTGTGCAGTGATGCACATGTAATCAGCGCCTGCGCCACTGGTCCACATGTCTGTTGTCAGATGTATAGTGTGAACAGCACTCTTCTGCAAAGCTGCCCCAATCACCTTCAGAACATCTTCATGTAGTGCTGGAACCGCAACTCGGGCAAAATAGAACCGGCTAGGAACCTTCCATTTAGGGCAGAGCGCTGTCACTAATTCTAGAAAACCAACCCCTTCTACAAAAGAAAAAGGGAGAAGGTCCAGAGCTAGCATTTTAGCCAGCTTAGTGTTATATAGACGGGTCATTGGGTGGTTGCGTTCATATTGCGCTTCTGTAAACAACATCTTTTTAATGTTGCCCTGGACCAAGGATTTACGGGATGATGATGATCTCTTCGACCCAGTTACGCTCGCTGATGAACTTTTCCGCATTGATGTCTCACTCTCTCCCACACTCTTAGTGTGGCTCCCATGGGGTGTGCTGCTGACAGGGGAACTGGGTGTAAGTGAAGTGTTTGAATCGTCTTCTTCCTCCTCGTCATCATCAGATGAAAAATCAACGTTTTCATTGCGTGCAATTCCGGCTTCCTTGATCGCGTGTAGGTGCGCAAACCATTGGACATCGTGCGTTCTCCTAAGATGACCTCTCTGGCCTCCGGTACCATAGTTGGAACCCAACTTACCACGACTAACTCGAAGCTTACAAATGCTACAAATGGCTACGTTTTCCTTTTTTGGGCAAACACTAAAGAAGTCCCAAACTGGAGACTTGAAATGTCTTCGGGGGCCGGAGGAGGCGGCGATACTGGTGGTGGTGGTCCTGCTGCTAATGCCAGATGAAGTGGAGGATGTGGATTGCCGAACTTCAGTACGTTTTGCACTTTCACCACCACGAATTGAGGTCGAGGACGAGGTGGGTACCTTCTTGCGAGGAAGAAATATGGAAGCGGTAGGTTTTGGTGTACTACTTAACTCCAAATCTAATGATTCCATTTCCATTGCCTCCTCGCCGACATCATCATCACGCTCAGCAGCTTCTCGGGATAGGGTCAAAATGTCTCTTTGCTGCATGCCCGGTGGGGCTGTAGTGACCTTTGTGATGACTGGCTCGTCGTCATCGTGAGAGGCTTCATCACCAGCAGTATCTGTCACTTCTTGTTGAGCCTCATCACACTCCATAGGTTTGAGTTTTTGGACGACCTTCCTTTTACGCTTAGGTACCGGTGTCAGATCATGGTGTGCCTCACTGTCAGACCGCAGTTGTGGTTCCCAAGCTGGATCTGTATCATCAGAAGGAGGTGGGCTTGAAGAAGATGTAGACACCCCCCTTGATCTTTTCCTTGCTAGGGATGTGGAAGACAATGAATGATCATCAGGAGGAGTGGCTTCCAATGATACCTCGGCTTCATTGTCGATTTCCTGATGTGCCCCTACTTCGGGAGGAACAACTATTGTGGGCACTTGTGAACCTCCATGCACCTTTGCTTGCGCATCTCCTTTTGCTGCCTCTCCTTCCACATGTACTTGGGCGTGTACTTGCACATGGTGTTGTTGTTGCGGCTGTGGTTGTTCAACACTTGTCAGATGAGTTACAACAACCTGTGTTGATTCAGGGACATTGCTGCTACTTTCTTGCGATGAGCCAACATCACTGGTCGATGGTGATTGGAGAAGTACACTGACTGCCTCTGAAGCACTCAAGGGCTTTGACTTAAGTTGGCGTGGTGGTGGAGGCACTGAACCCAATGGAGCAGGGGTGCTGCTCCCAGCTTGGTCCCCAGCAGATCCTGCTGCTGCAGGCGTACTTTTTTTTTTTCTCCCAAAAAACGTGGCGGGTGGCACACCAGCCTCCTTGGTAACTTGCTTCTTCTGCTCCTTACTAGCAACTTTCTTGCTAGAGGAGCTACGGAGAACTTTCTTTGGGGCCATCTTCTTCAGAGCAGGTCAGACAGCAGGCCGCAGTTGCACGAATTGTAGAGTTGTCTGAGGCCAGACGTGACGTCGCGTGACGTTATGCTGCACACACACACCGCTGCAGGACTTCTTCCTGGCACTGGTGGTTCTCTTGAGTCTTGAGCACCTAAAAAAAATGGAAGACAGAGGAACATCAGTTCAGTTATAGAGCACAAAAAAATCGAAAAACACTGCAAAATCAGCACAATCCCATTCCATCCATGGCCTCCATGATGTTTAAATTCAAGACAACCCACAGAAAGACTAGGCCCATGCAAGACTCACTACCCCTGGGCATAAATAAAGGTTGAAAAGTAGGCAAAATGGTTGGAGGCCTAACAACAAAGCCTGCATTCAAAATGGCCACTTGCCTCCTAGCACATGGCCAGGGCCTGCCTGTACCAGCACTCAAAATGGCCCCCACCCACATGGCCTGTCCCCATGAACACCCCCAAAAATCGAAAAACACTGCAAAATCAGCACAATCCCATTCCATCCATGCCCTCCATGATGTTTAAATTCAAGACACCCCACAGAAAGACTAGGCCCATGCACCACTCACTACCCCTGGTCAAGGCCCCAACAACAGGTCAAAAATCGAAAAACACAGAAAAATCAGCACAATCCCATTCCATCCATGCCCTCCATGATGTTTAAGTTCAAGACAGCCCACAGAAAGACTAGGCCCATGCTAGACTCAAATACCCCTGGTGAAAAGGCCACAAGTACAGGCCCAAAAAACGAAAATCACTGAAAAATCTGCACAATCCCATTCCATCCATGGCCTCCATGATGTTTAAATTCAAGACAACCCACAGAAAGACTAGGCCCATGCAAGACTCACTACCCCTGGGCATAAATAAAGGTTGAAAAGTAGGCAAAATGGTTGGAGGCCTAACAACAAAGCCTGCATTCAAAATGGCCACTTGCCTGCCAGCACATGGCCAGTGCCTGTAGCTGCACTCAAAATGGCCACCAGCCACATGGCATGTCCCTCCCCATGCACACCCCCAAAAATCGAAAAACACTGCAAAATCAGCACAATCCCATTCCATCCATGGCCTCCATGATGTTTAAATTCAAGACAACCCACAGAAAGACTAGGCCCATGCAAGACTCACTACCCCTGGGCATAAATAAAGGTTGAAAAGTAGGCAAAATGGTTGGAGGCCTAACAACAAAGCCTGCATTCAAAATGGCCACTTGCCTCCTAGCACATGGCCAGGGCCTGCCTGTACCAGCACTCAAAATGACCCCCACCCACATGGCCTGTCCCCATGAACACCCCCAAAAATCGAAAAACACTGCAAAATCAGCACAATCCCATTCCATCCATGCCCTCCATGATGTTTAAATTCAAGACACCCCACAGAAAGACTAGGCCCATGCACCACTCACTACCCCTGGTCAAGGCCCCAACAACAGGTCAAAAATCGAAAAACACAGAAAAATCAGCACAATCCCATTCCATCCATGCCCTCCATGATGTTTAAGTTCAAGACAGCCCACAGAAAGACTAGGCCCATGCTAGACTCAAATACCCCTGGTGAAAAGGCCACAAGTACAGGCCCAAAAAACGAAAATCACTGAAAAATCTGCACAATCCCATTCCATCCATGGCCTCCATGATGTTTAAATTCAAGACAACCCACAGAAAGACTAGGCCCATGCAAGACTCACTACCCCTGGGCATAAATAAAGGTTGAAAAGTAGGCAAAATGGTTGGAGGCCTAACAACAAAGCCTGCATTCAAAATGGCCACTTGCCTGCCAGCACATGGCCAGTGCCTGTAGCTGCACTCAAAATGGCCACCAGCCACATGGCATGTCCCTCCCCATGAACACCCCCAAAAATCGAAAAACACTGCAAAATCAGCACAATCCCATTCCATCCATGGCCTCCATGATGTTTAAATTCAAGACAACCCACAGAAAGACTAGGCCCATGCAAGACTCACTACCCCTGGGCATAAATAAAGGTTGAAAAGTAGGCAAAATGGTTGGAGGCCTAACAACAAAGCCTGCATTCAAAATGGCCACTTGCCTCCTAGCACATGGCCAGGGCCTGCCTGTACCAGCACTCAAAATGGCCCCCACCCACATGGCCTGTCCCCATGAACACCCCCAAAAATCGAAAAACACTGCAAAATCAGCACAATCCCATTCCATCCATGCCCTCCATGATGTTTAAATTCAAGACACCCCACAGAAAGACTAGGCCCATGCACCACTCACTACCCCTGGTCAAGGCCCCAACAACAGGTCAAAAATCGAAAAACACAGAAAAATCAGCACAATCCCATTCCATCCATGCCCTCCATGATGTTTAAGTTCAAGACAGCCCACAGAAAGACTAGGCCCATGCACCACTCACTACCCCTGGTCAAGGCCCCAACAACAGGTCAAAAATCGAAAAACACAGAAAAATCAGCACAATCCCAATTCATCCATGGCCTCCATGATGTTTAAGTTCAAGACAACCCACAGAAAGACTCAGTCCACCCACCACTGAGTACCCCTGGGCAAAAGGCCCCAAAACAGCCCAAAAATCGAAAATTCCAAAATTTTAATTGCAGCAACTGTAATGCCCCAAACAAACTTACTTGTAAAATTTCTAATCCAACAGTGATCCAAAGAAAGTCAAAAAGGCCTCAAATCAAAATATCCAGCAGCATCCACAAAAAGTAATCCTTCCAGCTCCAGACCCAAATGAAAAGTGACCAGGAGATGGACAAAGCACTGGGAGGAGCCTGCTGAACAGGAACAGGAAGTTGAAGACTGTGGGGCACTTCCTTCCTCCCACCCCCCTGCCCCCCTCCCCAAAATGGACTCCTCGGTAAAAAAGTGCAGGCAAATGTCAAACTAAGGAGTTATTCAGATAAAAATCATCATTTCTAGAAGGTTTATGCTGCTTGCTGGTGGATTTCTTGTGCAGAATTGCAAATTTATATTTTCGCTCGCCGCATCTCAAATCTCGCAATTGCGAAGTACCGCGAGACGTGATCTCGCCGTACTCGCGTTGACAAACTATCGCTGGCAAGCCGCGATGACGTAATCGCGCTCGCCAATTCCCGCGGGATCACACAGCAAGATCCAAAATGGCGCAGCACTCGCAAACTATCGAAAAAAACAACTCGGCAAACGATGATAAACGCCGCGCGCCGCAAAAATTGTATCACCAACGCCGCGCGCCGCCAAAAAAATCCGCTGCGTGCGAATTTGCGGATTTTGCGGGAAATTCGCAAATCTCGCGGATTGCGAATTTCCCAAAAATCCGCAAAATCCGCGAGCGTAACGGATTTTCCGCCCATGCTTAGTCTCCAGTGACCATGTGTGCCTGTGCCTGTGTTACAGGTACACATGGTCACTGGAGACACATCTGGCCCTTTACGCAGCTGCAGTATAGTAAAAGCACTATACATTTACCCAATGAGAGAGCATTTACTGGATTAGCCAGTAGAAAGTACTCCAGGGCAAATCGATAAAAAATCCGCGATTTTGCTGAAAAATTAGCGAATTTGCAGATTTTTTGGCGATTTCGCTGGGAAATCCGCGAATTCACAAATTTCGCCCATGCTTAGTAAAAATGGGCTGGTCATTGCCCCAAGAATGTTTAACAGACAAATGATTGAAGACACTGACCAAAAGACCCATTGTTGGAAGTGGGGGTCCTTATCCCGCACCGCAGCCACCAAATGCTGGAGGCGGGAATCCCTGCCCCGCACCGCTGTTGCCAGGTGTATGATCTGGACCCCTAGTTTTAATGTTAGGCTAGGTAAGGACACCATCTGACATAGCATGCTCACCCCCTTAGTAGCTTGGCACAAGCAGCCAGGCTTATCTCCAAGGCACGAGTGTACAGTATGTACAACCACACTCACAGCAAGCCAATGATGTCACCACAAATAGACTCCACACAAGTTTTTATAAAATAAGTGTAATCTTCATATAAGCAGATATACGATATGACCACACGATACAAAACTAACAAATAAGAATGGGTAGCATTCCTTCCGGTGGATTGGTAGGTTCTAATCCCAACCACCACTTCTAACCAACAGTTAAGCTTACGTCTAACCGTTTCCAAAAGGTAAGGCAGGTTGTTTTGTTAGAATCAGACACGTTGCAAAAGAAAAGAAATACTGCAATGCGTAATGATAAACTCCTGTACAGGGCAATAGAGAAACAATGCCACACATAGCGCCACAGTCATGTACTTTGCATTAGAAGGAATAATGCAATGCATATCACTACCAGCATGGCCTGTGCAAGGAAGAAAGAAAGCAATACGTCATACTACAATCACGTACTGTGCAATGAAGAAATAATGCAATGCACCACGCTATAATCAGGTACTGTACGATGAAGAAATAATGCAATGTGCCATGTTACAATCATGTATTCTCCAAGGGAAAAATAACGCAGCGCGTAGGGCACCAAGCATGTAGTTTGTCAGGCACAAATAAGGTCAGCCGTTGTACGACAGTTCGATAGTTCGTTAGCAGCAATAATGCAAGGTGTAACACAACAGTTTAGGTGCTCTGTTGCCCCCAATATTGATCAATGTTGTTACAAAAGTAGCGCTTCTAACTCCTGCCCCAGTACTGCCCCTCCTAGGGCCAGCACAGGCCTAGATCCGAGCCAAAGCAACAGGCTCCCACAGCTGACAGAAGTGAGAGGCCAAAAGGGTGTCCCTCTGGGCTTGCACCTCACCCCAGGTGGTGATCCACGATATCTAGGGGGCGCGACCCCTCTCTACTCTCCTCCTTCAGTGATTTTGGCCTTGATCCAGAACTCCTCAAAGGGCACAGCGAGCTTGGGCTGGCGGCTCAGCTCCTCCGAGGCTGCCGGTCCGGGCCGTTACTGTCTCACACTGAGGGCCCGATGACCTGGCCTTCCTTCCTGCGGTCTCAGTGGAAACCAAGACCCACCCTCAGCACTGTGGAGACTAACTTCAATTTTGGTTCACACACTCCCCAGGCAAACCTCACCAGTGCCTTCTGGTTCCACCTCAACATGCACTCTGCGCGTCCGCGACTCGCCTCTTCCTTGGTGCCTATGATGACCAGGCGCTCTTCACCAATGCCTTGGCTGCACCTTGACACGCACCCTGCACGTCCGAGACTCACTCCTTTGCTTGGTGCACACAACAACACAGCGCTCTTCACCAATGCCTTGGCTGCACCTCGACACACACCCTGCATGTCCGAGTCTCACTGCTTAGCTCAGAGCACACAATGACCAGGCGCTCCTCACCAATACCCTGGTTGCACTTCGACATGCACCCTGCGGATCTGAGACTCACTTCTTCCTCCTGGTGCACACCACGGCCAGGCACTCTTCACCAATGCCCTGACTGCACCATGAACACACCATGCATGTCTGAGACTCACCTCTTCCTCCTGCTGCCCACAATGACCAGGCGCTCTTCACCAAGGCCCTGGTTTGTACCACGA
Organism: Lissotriton vulgaris; assembly: GCF_964263255.1. Lineage (NCBI taxonomy): Eukaryota > Metazoa > Chordata > Amphibia > Caudata > Salamandridae > Lissotriton > Lissotriton vulgaris. The sequence goes on along the minus strand of NC_141685.1, from coordinate 1,866,048,404 downwards.
CACGCAACATGCATGTCCGAGCCTCCTCTTTCTCCTGGTACACACAACGAACATGATATCCTTACTAACGCCCTGGCTGGCACCACGATATTCACCATGCACGTCCGAGCCTCCTCTACCGCCCGGTGCACACAACAACCAGGCGCTCCTCACCAATGCCCTGGCTTGCACCACGACACGCACCATGCGCATCCGAGACTCTGTTTACTTCCTTTGTACCCACGATCACAAGGCACAACTTCAGAGGTTCTCAAGCTGCAAAAGCACGCACACACCACTTTGCTTGGGACTTCTTCGGAAACTTTTATGTGCCTGTGTTTCCAAACAGAGAGCCTGCTCACCTCGGGCCCTTGGGGTTCAAGACACAGCACAAAGCACAGTCTTCATCAATAAGGGGGACCCGGCGCCTCCAAGCACAGTCCCACCAGCCATTCCTTGGTTAGAACAGCAAACTGTAGACCAGTCCCAGATCACGAAGCAAGGATTGTTCTTTCCTCAGCAGTCTCTTCAGTTGCTTCTTCCTTAGCAGAGGTTATTCTTGACCACAAAATAGGTCCAAGCCTTTTCAGTCTCAATCCATTTCTGTTTCATTCCACTGTTCAGGGGTTTCAGCTCTCATAGATATACCCCTTAATGTCTTTGAAGTTTGTTGTGCTCAGGGGTCCCTGACCCCTCCCTAAATCAGTTCTGGGGGTCTACCTCCCAGTGTCACCTTTCTCACTTTGATACTGGGGGTCTGGATAGCACCAGCCCAGGCCTTTTCCCCTCCGGCGCTTCTCCTCTCCCTACTCTCCAGATGCAGGGCAGCCTGGTGCCATCACAACCCCTCCCTGGGTCAAGTCCTCTCCAAGCTCCTCTTACCTCTCAGATCCAGACAGTCAATCCACATTCAGCAGAGACACACAGAAATGCTTAGAGCACAAAACTCAGCCACTTTCTAAAAGAGTGGTTTCTGAACACACGGTGACAAAACCACTGTCACAGAAAGATGTGTTATGACACTGTGAGTTTGAACATACTAAACTTCACCTCTCCATTTTAAACTTACAGGAAACTAGGCTAACAAACACAACACCCAGCCACCCGCATTCTGTTCTATGGGCAGGATAGCGTTTCAGCAGTGAAAAACTAAATGGAGTGTTTTTCACTGTCAGGACATAACACACACAATAGTATATGTCCTGCCCTTTACTTACACTGCACCCTGCCCAGGGGTTACCCAGGACCACCCACAGGGGTGCTCAATGTGTATGCAAAAGAGAAAGTAAGGCCTGACAAGTGGTTGCACTTGTCAGGACAACATCCTAACTTAGCAACCTGCGCACAGGCCCTATACTGCAAGCCTGAGTTCCCTTCTCCGCGCGCCTTTGGATTACTAGCCCTGGCACACACAGTGCACATCACTAGGGACTTTACTAGTAAGGCAAACAACCAATTATGGCCAACCAATTACCATTAAACTTGACATAGGGAACACTTGTACTCTGACACTGATCAGCAGTGGCAAAGTACCCAAAGCATCTAAATTGGCAACTCTATGTCAGGAAAACGGTCTAGGGTGAAGCAAAAAGTTTGGGAACTTTAGCCAAAATGACCAAGTCCTCCACCTATTATCTATATATTCTGTATATGAAGGCAGAAGAATATGCAACTTCAAAGTCTGGAAAGGTCTTGGATAACTGCACAAGACCAATCGGGGACACTGACTGTTTTCTTGAGCCTGGGGCCAGTGAAAAATGCTGTATGGGTCATAACCTCAAGAGTAGAATGAGCACTGAAGAAGGAGGTCTCAATGTCCATGGCGGACATGGTTAATATAACTCAAAAGGATAAAGTGGCACAATAAACTGGGCTGTGAGGACCCTTGAAGGACAAAAAAATCTGATCTGACGCCTGGAGGCAGGAGATGCTAAATACGGATTCCTGAAAGTAAAGGCTACACAAAGACTAGGGATGACAGTGAAGCAGGGATAAAACACCAACAGAGATGATGCCTTGGTACTAGCAGAGATGAAGAACATAACTTCATCTGGGAGAAGTGTAGGCCAGAAATAGAGAGGCTTTGGACCCTGCGAACCCTCTGGCAATAGCGCAGGCGTAGAAGGATGTCAGCTTGAGAGATGGGAGTTCAAGGAAAATTAGAATTTCAAAACCTTGAAAGGCGGAAGGAAAGAATGTTAGATATATATGAGGTGGAGAAATAAGGAGATAAAGAGGTCAAATGACCTTCATGAGATGGCAGAGAGGGTATTCCTTAATGAAAGAGATAGAATTATGCAGAGGTGATATGAGTTGCATTAGCAGAATAGTTGTTGTAGATAGTGCGGTATTAAAGGCATTTAAAAAAAGTACAGAGAGAAAATTGCATAAGGTCAGTGAAGAGGACATAACGGGATCCAGATTCCATTGGGTTGGCAGTGACATACAAAAGGTCTGACCATCTCTAGGATCCGCTAAAATTCAAAACTGTCACTCAAAACAGCTCTGCTGGCATTGGAATTGATATCAAGTCTGGAGAAGCATCATGGATTGTCTTAATGGTCTAGGCTTCCATATGTAGAAGCTGCCAATGCAGTTCCACTCCAGATTTGTTGATCAGAAATCTGTAGTTCATGTAAGAGAGACCGTGATGGAGAAGAGGAGTCTTTCAACTTTGGATGGCTCAATAATGCAGTGAGGCATGGAAAAAAGCTTGAATGGAGGCCAAAGAGAGGCCAACTAAGTGAATCATGGTTCTCAGACGGAAGGTGCAGGCTGACAGGCCAGGTTTCAGTTTCCAACTGATGCAAGCACTTTTTTCTGAAAGTGTGAGTGTACAGGTAACTGTCTCTACCGTAAAACCTCAAAAGTCTACTCTTTAATTCAGGGAGCAAGATGATTTTTTGAAGTCGACCAAGATGTCTAGACTGTGGAGGGGGAAGACTGCCAGTTCAGAGTATTGAGACAGAGTGGTTGGAGACTAATTAATCAAGAGGATATCTTCCACATAGATGATAAGACAGATGCCTCTGGGTCTTAGGTCGGTAGTCACCATATGAAGGATCATTGTGAAGCAATAAGGTGCAGAGCAAAGGCCAGAGGGAAAGCATCAGAATTGTACATCAGAAATGTGCATTGGACATTTAGATATGGATTATGATCTTTGGAGGTCGTATTTGAGAAGTAGATGTTTAGTACTACTCTGTCTAACAAGACTAAAGGGAGAAAAGTGTCTCAAAATAGCTGGCTACCCTCCTTCTTGAGTTGTTATAAGAGACCGAATTATTGAGACCTGGAGATTAATGATGGAAAGAAAGCCTTTTTAATTTTTGTGGATGAAAAATAATGCACTTACAAACCCACCCTCACATTAGTTGTGAAATGTTGCTCCTTTTTTTTACATTTCTGGGCCACCAAGTTAGGTTTGCGTAGCAGAAGTGAAATTGGATAGCCCAAAAATCTAACTGCAAACTGAAAACTGTCCTGCAAACTCAAGGTCAGAAGTAATAGAATGCCATGTGGAAATAACAGAGTAATTAGTCTCCAATAGGAAGTTGGAAGAATTTGCAAACATTGACTTACCTTGGTTAGGTGGTGGAAGGATTGGGTGCTTGAAGACATGCCTGGCTGGTGCCTGTCTATGATATAAGACTGGAGTTCAGTTGCTGAAGGAGAAGTCATGGCATCCTCAGAAGGGAAGGTGGGAGGTAGACTGACCTCTGAAGTGACAGGATGAGTGCCCCCCAGGGTCAGAGATTACAGCGAAAAAAGCAAGGCCTGTAGAACACTTGCTTCATGTTGGCCTGAGACTTATCTAATGAGTTGAGTGTGGCTACATCGATTTGATGAATTTGTCTCGAAAGAGTGGTCCATGGGTGGAGAACAGAATGGGCTGAGAGGCTAATTAATTAAGCTGGACCTCACGTTTTCAATTCTGAATAATAATGAAAGTGCATTTTTAAATTTTTAAGTTCTGTTTCAGAATGAGTGAAAAAAGATTTCTCTCTCCTTTGTGCCTTTTGGATTTGGCCCATTTTGCTGGGTCATCCCTGAACTTTTTGCTTTCTGCCTAGTTTTTTTTCTGACTTGGTGTTGGTGGTTGTAGAACTCTGGGCACTTTAGAACTGCTGTTCAGCGTAAAGTGCGTGTGCTCTCTGTGGTAAACATTGTAAGATTGGTCTACACCTGTTTGGCATATTTAATTTACCTGTTAGTCCCAAGTAAAGTGGTATCTCATATACCCACGACTGATAAATTAAATGCTACTGGTGGGCTTGCAGTGCTGGTTGCTCCACCCACCAAAGTAGCCTTGCAAACCTATCTCAGGCCTCTGCCATTACAGGGCCTGTGTGTGCAGTGTTACTGCTGCTGTGATGTGGCACTTAAAGTGTGTGCCATGTCTGTGACCCCCCCTTTTACTGCATGTCAGTCACCCCTAAGGTAGGCCCTAGCTAGCCCTAAGGGCAGGGTACATTGTAGGTAAAAGATAGGACATATACCTTAAGTGTGTGACATGTCCTGGTGGTGACACACAGCTATTTTGGTTTATCACTACTGTGGGGCTGCTCACCCATTGGAATGCATTGGGTATTCCCTGATAAGTGTTTCAGTTCCTGATATGAGAGGAGCAGGATGGTCAAATTTAGTATATTTGGAATGGTAATAATAAATGCTGTGCAATGGTGTGTGCAGATTTATTATAACTCTTTTAGAAATGCCACTTTTAGAAGTTGACATTTCTGTGTGCTTTGTGTCTGCCAGCCTGATGTGAATTGCATGTCTGGCTTTTGGGTGACAGGGGCTGGTGAGATGTGTGTGGCTCCAGGAGGGGCCGGGTGAGTCAGCACTAGGCTGAATTGGACATCTGCATTTGGAGTAGTGGAAGAAGTCCCTGGTCCCTGAATAGGTCTGTGCCTAGCCTGTACAATGCTGGCTCCACCCCCCTCTGGTGTGTCTGGTGTGTCTGACAACACGCCCCAACTTAACAAAGGGCAAGAGGAACCTTGTAAACAAAATGCTCCAATTCCCCCATGAACCCATTTTGTCTGTTCCCTCTTTTCCCCCTTGCTTTGTCTGCCAGGGCAGACAAATCAAGGATGTAATATAAATATAGGGGATGTGACCCCATGAAACGTTGTGCTTGTTCTTGTGCTGGGGGCTGCTGCTGCTGAGCTCCAGGAGGAACTGCCACAAGGGACTGCCTTCCTGCAGGAGGGCCCTGTGTGCTGGCCTGCCTAGGCCCAGCCTTGTGCCCCCTGAACTTTGTCTTGGACCTAGCGCCTCGTGGAGCGCTTCTGTTTGGCTTTGCAGCACTGGGCTGCGACCTGGAGATTCCCCTTTACAGCGTGGGGAGCGGGAGCCCACCCCACGTTTCTGCCACTTTAGGCATATTTTTAATGCAGATGCCCACACCACATTTGGTGGTTTCTAGCGGGTGCACACACCGCGTTTGGTGTTGTTGGCTGGTGCCCACCCTGCTTCTGTGATTATCTTCAAGGAGGGTGCCCTCTCCGCATTGCAGCCTATAAATGAGCCAACGGCCCGATCCGGTAGCCAGGCAGAGTCTGCCTGACTGTGGGCCGAGCTTAGGAGCAGTCCGACGGAGCAGGGCGAGGAAGTCCACCCGCCGCAGGAACTGTCTGGAGCCTTGCGGGCTCCCCTCTGAAGTCCTGTGTCCCAGGAGAGGGAACGGGTGAAGGCAAGTGAAGGGGAAGCCTCGCGGGCTCCTCAGGAGTGCGGGACCAGCAGCAAAGAAAAGCGGAGAGGTCCCGGTAAGCGCAGGTCTGCCGAGGCACATTGTTACCTGCGACCTATGCAGCAGAGAGCCCGTAAGTGGGGCTACTCTGCAGTAATATTGGTGCCTCTGGTGGCAGCCCTTTGTTCTTTGGTTTGCACGGAGCCCAAGTAAATGGGCCGGGGACAAAATCAAGTGAGGAGTCCCTGAGTGGGACTGCAGTGGCACAGTTAATGCCGGGGCCTCTTTTTACTCACAGCTGTAACTCTGTAGCGGGCAGCTGCAATGGTTGGCCTTATTTGTTGTCGAGTCCCAGTGGGGACCCCTCCAGAGGGCACAGTGAGTGCCAGGGCCAACAGCTTCACTTCAATTAGCGGCAGATGCAACATTTAGGCCAGATCATTTTTAGGAGTTCCAGAGGAGGAACAGTAGTGCCAGCGCAATGGCACACTTTTGATTCTGCTACAGTGGCAGCCAGTCCTGACATTTTGGGACATAGGACATTTGAAACCTCTGAGAGGCCTGTTGGCCAGGGGGTCAGTGTTAGGTTGGTAGGACGCCAGGCCCTAATGTGATTTAATTGGTGCATATGATAAATATGATTTATGCAGCTGATGTATGCCTCTAATGTGATTCATGCCTGTAAGGTTATTGCATAATGTGTTTATGCATATGAGGTTGGCACACAATGTGTTTTATGCCAAATGGGATACTGATTGCAAAATATGATTTATGTTGCAGGATATAAGGCTGAGTACAGTGTTTTGGCAGTAGTTACGGGTTGATTCTACATTTAAAATTTGTGCTTTGTGATGGTTCTGACAGTGGCCCAATTGGCCCTGTCAGGTGTATTTAATCCCCTGTAAATATTTCCTAGTGCCAGTTGGCACAGTTTATATTGTGTGATTACCATTCTAATGTGTTTTGGATAATACAAAGGCTATTTTTTATATATAACCTTGTGTGGAGTTTCTTTTGTGGAGTTCCGAGTGTGTTGCTACTGTGTGAGTGTTGCACAAACACTTTCAGCATTGCCTCTGGGATAAGCCTGACTGCTCGTGCAAAGCTACCAAGGGTGGGAGTAGGGGGTATTTTTGGCACATAACTCCCTTGCCCTGACTAGAGTGGTGGTTTCTGCCTGGCTTAGGCGCAAGCCCTAGCCAACCAGAAATCCCATTTCTAACAGTGCCGATCTGCCATCTTTCTCTTCAGTACTCACTGCATGCTGCATTTCCACTCTAAACACTGACAGTGACAGGTGCGCTGATTATTTTTGTCATTTCTGAATTGAAGGGCCATTCACACTATATTCAAGTGAGGATCGGTGAGTAGAATACAAAGCCACCACTGAACCAACTCTTATAAAATTGTGGAGCAGAGTATTTTTCATTAACTGGCTTCTCATTTTTAGGATTAATTCTATGTTTCCTATATACCTTGACTGTTTGAAGCATCACACATTTAATGGAGTTTTGTCACTGAGGTTACGCCACTGCATGGTTATTTGACATTTATAGAATACCAAACAATACATTTTTAGTTTTTACTTTTATAATTATGACTGTGACTCACCCACAACAATAATGATTCTTAAGACAAGTTAAGACTTTTCTTTATGCCAACCTTTTACAGTTCCTCAAAGAAAGACTGTTGGAAATGGGGGTCTCTAGTTGGCACTGGCTGGCACCACTGTCCAAATATGGACCCAACTTCCAAAGTCAGGGCAAATGGGTCACCCCTTTCGATAACCCCGCTCAACCCTGTGGTAACGTAGCACAGGGTGTGGGCACTACAGCTCTCTCTCTGCTGTGGCGGCCCAAGGGACAAATCACAATGGTGCACAGAAGCAAAGGGTGTGGGCACTCAGCAGCTACAGCTCTCTCACGGCTTCTGCGGCCATCATGACAAATCACAATGGTGCGGGTTCCGGTGGCTCTCAGGCGTGGCAGCTCTCCTTCAGCTGCAGCGGCCCACACCGACCCAGCGGAAGGTTGGAGGGTTCAGATTTAGGTGGGTTCCCAGCAGCGGCGGCTCTCGTCTTAGCTGCCACGTCCTGCACAGGTTTAGCAAAGAAAGGTTTTAAAGGTTCAGAAATAGGCGGGCGCTCAGTGGCGGCAGTTCTCTCTGAGCTGCACCGGCCCGCACAGGTTCAGCAAAATTTCCATACAATGCCCAGTCCACGGTCCTTACAGTAGAACTAGAGGTTCAGGATTACTCGAGGGGGGCCTCACCTGCAAGCAGAACTCCACACACGGGAATTCCAATGGTTGACTGGGTGAAGTCTAATGTCCCTGAGACTTTGGCAGGAGGTTCCCTCGATTTGGCCCCTCAGGTAGTTTCTTTGGCAAGATGGGTTAAAGTTGCAAAGTCCTTTTCTCTGTTCACTCGGACAGAGTCTCGTCTTGACATCCAGAAGGAACACACTTGGCCAAAGTTCCAGTGCAGTATTTTATACCTAAAACGTCTTTGTTCTCTAAGGTTGCCAATCACTGTCTCAAATCAGAACCAGATCGGTGGGGTCGGGGAGCACTTGGTTTATGAGGCGACAGCCTGCCCTTTTAGAATGAGGGGGTCTGCTATCCGATACCCAGGGGGAGGTGGAGCCATCATTCTCCTTGCCAGGCAAGACCCTGCATGGATCAAAGAGTCACCCCTCCCCACTCTTGAAATACCGATCCCTCTCTCCAACCAGGTCGGACCCAGCTGGCCCTGCTGCTCTAAAACCAGACGGCCAATATGCATACTCGCAACAGCCCACAGTAAAGCTTTAAACAATAAATTACTGCATTTTCAGGAAAGGCATTTCACAACATATAATACCTAAACGGTCTACACTAAAAGGTGTCCCTTGCCGGCCTGATCATAAACATATCAAATTTGTATTTCCTGTTGGGGTCCTAGGCCCAGATAGGATGATAGAAAGTAATCCTTAGCAACACAGGCTATACTAATGTAAGCGTCAGAGTTATCCTAATTCAAACAGTCATTTATATACATGGAGCAATCACGCTGTGGCACTGAGTAGCAGTGGCACGGCCCCCAGAACATCTATATCCAGCCAAAATACAAGACAGGAAGAGTCACAGGGGAATGGAGACCTACGCCAATGATGTCAGGTCTAACAAAGACCGATCTTTTTTTATAAATTCAGTTGGCCCTAAATAATTCTACTCCGATGATGACCTCCTGATGATGCTCCTTGTTGTTTGATACCAGGGAAAACTAGTTAGCCAGCTTAGGATTCAAGCGAAGACGGACAGAGTGATGTTTTTTGGCCATGGTTGAGTTATGGGCATAACACAGAAAAACTAGAGTATGCTGTTCCCACCCTTGAAAAGAGTCTAATCCGCTTCTCGAGCAAGGCTGCTGCCTATTTGAGGGCTTCGACAAGACAGATAAAAGATCGCAATGTGAAGTTTGTGTCCTTTGCATTTGTGTAATTATGTAAAATTTCAGGAAAATTATTTGAAATTATGCATAATTACATGAAATCCATTTGAAATGTATTCTCGTGTTAATTTTGGGGGAAAAAATTAGGTGTACCTGCAAACACAAAATTCTTGTATGTGCCACTTTTAAAGGCTAGGTCATGAGTGCAGCAAGGCCTACTTAGAGGTGATTTATTTAATATTTAAAACAGATATCTACCCTTTGAAAACAGTTTACCTTGACTAAACCTGAACAAAATCTCAATTACACCAGCATAGATAGCATCATTTTGGGAATTTTGGGTTCTGCTTATTACTTCAAATACCCAAAATGTCATAATTATGCAAGTTTTCATAATTATTCACCAATCGTGGTAAAATGGGAACAACAACATGCAAGTGGCTGTTTGCAGCGCTTTTTTTTATTTTTTTGCGCTACATTTTTAGCATGAAATGTTTCCTTGTGTCATAAAATGTCAACAATGTTGTGCAACATGATGGCTTTGCATTTCATGTACTTATGCATCATTTCGCTGAAGTTTTGTGTTAATGTACGGAAATGAAATATGTACATCTCTATCACAGGGATACAACTGCAGGAGTCAGGTTAAACATGTAGGTGTGAAGCCATGTTTTACTTGTGAATGGCATAACTAATGTTCTACAATACACAGATGAGATTTGAATTGCCACGCTGTTGGTGTATATATATTGCCTTACTGCAAAGTTAATTAAGCCAACCAGCAGTTAGCCAATTTGATATGTTTTAAAGGTCAGACCACATCAACTGGGGACCAGACAGCGGTGTCCCAGTGTGCAGAGTACACAATCTAGCATTATCAGTCACCAGAGAAATGAAGGCAACCACGAAAACAGTAACACCTTCTCACTAACTAATATTCGGCCAGATTCATGAAAGACCCTTTTTGCGAGTCTGAAATAGCGAATCATAAGGAATCGCTATTCCAGACTCGCAAAACAGGATTCATGTAGGAATGGCAAAATTAAATGCGATTCCTACAGATTCCTTATTTGCGATTAGCAAATTGCTAATCGCAAATAAGGAATAACTCCCCATTCATTCCTATGGGCCAAAAGGCCCATAGGAATGAATGGGGAGTATTCCTTATTTGCGATTAGCAATTTGCTAATCGCAAATAAGATAGCGATTTGAAGGGTGCCAGGGGTGTCCAAAGGACACCCTGTAGCACCCCTTAAATGCACATTACAACAGGTGTTGCGCACACACATGTCCAAAGGACATGTGTGTGTGTAACATGCAACTTAGAAAAATGTTTTTAAAAGCATTTTTCTAAGTTTTCGCTATTTACCACAAGGTTTGACCTCGCGGTAAATAGCAGATGAAAATTGCAAATTCTCAATTTTAAAATGTTTCAAGAATAGCATTTAAGGAATCTCTAATAGAGATTCCTTAAATGCTATTCTTCGCAAATTTGCGAGTTTCTAAATAGCGAATTTTGCATTTGGGATGATGAATCCCAAATGCAAAAATTGCACTCGCAAAGGGCCAGATTCTCAGAATCTGGCCCTTTGCGAGCGCAAATATGATTGATGAATCAGGCTGATTTTGTGTATGTTGCTAATTTCTTATTTACGGTGGTAAAATGTGTTCCTTGTGTAATCAATCTGTAAATTATCACTGCCTCAGCAACCATTCCGGCAATCAGACATCTTCACCGATGAGTGGCAAAACATCAGAATTTCAGATAAACTACTCAAAGGACCACAAGAACTGACAGCAAGTACCCTCATACCAGATGCAATTATGTTCTCACTCGGAAACATGTGACGGGATGTTAGGGATATATCCTGTATGATAATTATAATCTATTCAGAGTTTTACTCTGAAAATGTGGCATGACATTCTGATATTTTGTGCTTGGCAATCTGAAATCTGCATGTTCTTGAATTTATAAAAGTTTATTTGACCACTAAATTCTGGCAGATTTTACCTGCTCAAACTTAACTGGAGTAGTAAACCTTATTGCTCACAGTAATTATTAGGTGTAATAACTATTGCACCACTTATAATTGCGATCTCCTAAATGAATGGGGCACTTGTAATCATGCCCCAAGTCTGCTCACCTATGGTCATCTAAAATCGTGTCACTTCTTACTTACATGCTAATATGTACTTTCCACTTGTCATCGTCTCTAGGTCCTTGAATTCCGCTATTGAGGCATCCTTATTATGGACTATTTTCATGGGCCACCTTTAGGTGAAAGATGGTTTGTAGAGAGGCCCTGGAAATGGAGATACAGAAATTGACACACTGTAAACTGGTTGCTTTTGGTGCTAGTGACGAAAGACAAATTTGAGTTGTTGGAAAACATAAAGGGTAGTCAGCAGCCACATATAATTTACACATACCTGCTTTAATCCTAATACAAAAAGTGATTGAAGTGATGCACATCTATTTTGCAGAGCATCTAACTTCTCTGGCTACTCTGCCCCTTCTGCTCATGACTGGCCTCTATAGTGTTTAAATAACCAAGCAATCTTATGAGCGGTACAGTCATGGCTGCGGAGCAAGACTTTGTGAAATGCAAGCCTACGCTAAGAGGGCAGCAGCCCTAAAACAGGAACTGCATTAAGTTAACAAGAGACTCGTGTTTCTGAGATTTGAGGGAATGAACCCAAAGAGTCAACCTACAGTTTTCTTACTGAGAAAAGTTATACCGCTTCTCGAATGTTGAGATAAATAAACAATTCTTAAATTGTATGAAAGAGGACTGTTTCAGGTGCTGATTGCAGCACTGACTTTTATGAATGAGCTACTTTTTTCGTTATGGACACAATTTGATTCCTTTTCTAGCAGGTACAGGACAAGGGATTGAGTGTAGAGGGGGTGTTTCTTGTTGGGGCCTGCTAAGGTCTTAAAATATTGACATTTTATTTGTCCTTCCCAACTTCTTCTCCCTTGTTTCTTTCCCCTCCCTCGATCACAACCCACTTTTTACTGAAATGGATTTTCAGTTCTTTTTTCCTGGTACATAATGACATAATTATGTGAGAGTAGTGTGCGAACGAACTGGATCAATCCAGGCAGGATGGACACATTAAAGATGCAATAATGTATTTTGCTTGTCCCCGTTCTTTCTACACTCTGTTAATCTCAATAAAAAATACTGAAACCTAAAAGAAAACTATTTCCTTTAATGCTCATCCATCGTGGCCGCTCCTGTCGCAAGATAAAAAGCTTTATTTCGCATTGGCCATCATCGATTTTGTGCACAGGGTAAAATCATTGTTAGAAATACAAAAAAGAATCCTTCAAATTACTAAAAGCTTGAGTTAGAGAAGGAGTCGGCTTCTCTTTTCGCATGAGGGTTGAGTTGTATGAGTCCCTGAAACAGGATGAAAGGATTGAAGTAACTAATGCATTCAGGAAGTTTTTTTCAAATTATAATATGACACACCTGTACGGTGAGCCAGAGCTGTTCCATTACCCTTTCATTGCTTACTTATGTTTCTGCCAGCTCCATTTTCTTTTCACTTTCTTTTAAAGCAAAGAATGTATTTGTCCATCTTCACATCTATTTAAAATGTACTTCTATTTGGATCATGTTCTTTTGCATTGCTTGATTCATTTGAATGATAATTCTCTTGGTGGTATTTTTATGTTTATAGCTCATTGAGTTATTACGAAGTAGTTGCTTCTTTCCAAAAATGTCCACTTCACCTGAAAGGGCGACGAATACAAAAAGAACAGATGATGGACAGAATGCTGAATTATGAGAAAAAATGAGGAAACCCTGTGGTTTGTTCTTAGTCCTTCAGTACGACCAATATATTTACTATGTGTGAACACTATGTAATGTGTGGAGAGTGGGGGGATGAGTTCCTAATTGGAATTTTTTAAAACTACATCTAACATTTATACCAATGGGTGACACAATTCAATACAAGAAGCAAGAATAAACTAAGAAATATATAAAAAATAGTGCAATTTATTAGGTACCTCCCTGTTAAGGGTTACACTCAAAATTAAAAACATGAGTTTAAAAGACAATACATTTCATTATAAAAAACCATAAAGCAGTCAAAAAACAAAAGTCGACGCGGCGTTTCGGTGGTTGTACAATGGTTGCACCTTCTTCAGGACGTTTTGACTAGAATAATTCATGTCTTTTTTTTTTTTTTTTATCCTCATATTGCGGTGTATGCAAAAAGAAAGAAAGGCGTTTGGGGGACCAACAGTATCCGAACAAGATGTTTCACAAAGACTGCCCCTGATCGTCTATCGGGGGGTACAAGGGGTATGTCTCTTTCTTGATCTAATCAGTTTTCCTCCGCACACCTCCATCTTACTCAATAATTCCTTCGTATCGGGAGATCTCTGACCCTTCAGATGTTTGACAGACTTCAAGTCATGCCAGGAATTATTGTCCGCTTGATCATTGGAACCATAAAAAAAAAAAAAGAAGAAAAAAGAAAAGAAAAAGAAAAAAGAGGCAAAGGGACCTCTGACAAGGAGAGATTATAAATTATTGTCTAGATTCGATGTAATTTTCCAGGATCTCCCAATATTTCATCTTTTTGGTTTGTTTCCCTTTTCTATCGAAACTACTAATTCTTATTACAGCATTTAACCAGCTTTCATGTGTTGGTGGCACTGGTTTTGTCCAATTAATACATATCTCTCTACGTGCCAAAAGGACCATAACAAACAGTAGGTTTTCTTGATGTTTATCAAACTTTATCTGATTAGGTTGAGTGGTACAGTGTATCCCAAAAATAATTAAAATAATACTCACAGTTATCGGTGTTGCCAGTATTGCAGTTAGAGTCTTACCAATTTCTTGCCAGTATTGTGTAAGCGAAGGGCGCCCACCAAACATATGTATATCATCCACTTTTTCCTCTCCGCATTTGCTGCACGATTTTACTGTAGCTCCTTTAAATTTTGATAATTTTTTAGGGGTCCAGTACGCTCTATGTATAGAGAAAAGGTGGTTCCTTTTTAATGGAGCGGCCTTTACACATAACCAACATTTTTCTACTGATTTTTTCCAGATTTGACAAAGGTCTGAATCTTCAATTTGTAAGTCTTTCTTCCATATTTTTTCAGCAATTGTAAGATCTTCTTTTTCTGTTTCAATTAGTACCCAGTACCATTTTGATACTTCTTTTTTTAATACTGTTTCATTCATCATCTCTGATTCTAGATTTTCCGGATCTGAGGCTCCCTTTGGAATAGTACTTGCCCAGCTGCTCAGTTGATAATATTTAAACTTCGAGATTTTACGATCTGTAATTATTTGCAAATGATCCCATGATAACAAGGAGTTTCCAGATAGAAGTTGCCCCCATTTTTCAATTCCAGCTTGTCTAAGTGGATTTGATAAAGAGTCCTTTAAGCAGTCTGGGGTGCCTGGGGAGTCCCATATTGGAGCCATATTACTGTAATATGGAATCTTTGTGACAGATCTTATTTGATTCCAAATCTTAACGGCATTATTCAGAACCTTTAATTTAACTTTTTAGAAAAATTTTGGATGACCAAACTTGAAGAGGAAGTGATCTTCACCATTTGTCAAGTGTTGCAAGTATATTGGATATGCTTGATGTGCTTTTAGTAAAGCTCTGACGTTTTTAAATTGGAAGGATCTATAATATTCATATATATCCGGACTTGCTATACCCCCTTGTTCCTTCTTTCTCCTGAGTTTATTCCATGAGATTCTTGTACTCTTTGATGACCAAATAAAGCTAGATATTTCTCCTTGTATTTTTTTCAGGGCTTCCTTTTTAAATTCTAATGGAATGTTATTAAAAAGATAAGTGAATTTTGGAATAATTGACATTTTAATTATATTGGATTTACCTAAAAAGCTTAGCGGCAGGCCTGACCAGATTTTAAGGAGCTTTTTCATTTCGTTCGTGACTAGGTTAAGATTTATTTCTGCTAGTTTTCCAAGGTCTTGTGTTATGGTGATTCCTAAGTATTTCATTTTATCCTTCAAGAGAGGTGAATTTAATTGTGAGTTCCAACTCATTACCTCCGTTTTGTCAATATTTCATAGATATCCTGAAACTTTGCCGAATTTGTTCATTTCCTCATCAATCGCCAGTTTAGAGAAATTATAGTTGTCCGTGAACACCATTAGGTCATCTGCGTAGAGCACTACTTTCCTTGTCCAATTTGAGTATCTAAAAGGTGTGATGTTAGTTTGATTTCTGATAGAGCATGCCAGGGGCTCAATATATAAATTAAAAAGTAGTGGAGATAAGGGACATCCCTGTCGTGTGCCTCTCTGGATCTCAATATTTTCCGTAAGATTACCATTAACTGCTACCTTCGCTCTTGGGTTCGAATATATTTCACTTACCATGTGAATAAAGTTAATCCCAAGCTTACTTTTCTCTATGATTTTATTTAGAAAAGCCCAGTTGACACGGTCGAAAGCTTTAGCGGCGTCATATGTGATAATTGTAAGAGGAAGCTTTTCATGTACAGCTATGTCGATTGTTGCTATTAATTCATGTGTGATTTCCTGAATCTGTCTGCCCTTTATAAAACCCTTTTGGTCCGTATCAATTAATTTGGCCATAACCTTAGATACCCTTTTCGCTATTATATTCATGAAAATCTTATAATCGCAATTAAGGAGCGATATTGGCCTATATGATGCGCAGTTCTTTGGATTTTTTCCTGGTTTTAGTAATATGCTTATCGTCGCGTCATTCCATGAATCTGGAATCATTTCATGTTCCAGGTATATCTTATTCATTGTTTCAGTTAGATGTTCAATTAGTGTTTCTTTTAATGCGATATAAAATTCATTAGGCAACGCATCTGGACCTGCAGCTTTTCCTTTCTTTAGATGACTTATGGCGCTCCTTACTTCTTCCGATGTTATTTCGGAGTTCACAGATTTCGCTTCTTCCTCTGTCAGACTCGGGAGTTGGATCTTTTCGAGATAATTCTTGATTTCTTCTTCTGTTGGGTTTGTGTCTTCCTTATATATTGAAGTAAAAAAATTAGAGAATTCCTTCCTTATTGAGATATCATCTGAGAAAATGGTTGATTGATCTTGGCTGTAGATGTTTAGTATATTGTTTCTGGACTGATCTGTTTTCATTTTCCATGCTAGAAGTTTTCCACATCCTTCACCATACTCATGATTTGCTAATTTACTGTTCTCCCATTTCTGTTTGACTATATTCTCTAGATAAATTGTCAGATTCTCTTTTGAGTTACGAAGCCTTTCTTCCAGTTTTTCCTTTTGTTCTTGCGGTATATCACATTCTAAGTGTAATTCATCTTCTTTAATTTCTGTTTCCATTTTCATAATATCTTGTTTTTTTGTTTTATGTTTATAAGCACCCAGGCTGAGCAGTTTTCCTCTTATTACCGCATTGTAAGCATCCCATGTCATTCTTTTTGATGTACTAGCTACATTTTCCTGAAAATATTGTCGGGTAGTTGTTATAAGTTCCTCCACACATTGCTCGTCCCTAAGAGTTGTACGATCAACAGTCCACCTGCTGGGCATATGAGGTTGCGGAAGTGTTATATTTAACTGGACTGCAGAATGGTCCGATAGGTGTGCGGGTAAGTGTTCAATACTTTTAACCTTATCTCGCAAATTTTTGTTTAATAGAAAAAAGTCTATTCTTGATTTATGTCCTAATTTTTTGTTGTGTAAGGTATATGGGTAGTTTTTTATACCTTTTAATTTCCACATGTCTTCTAACATTAAATCTTTTTTGTAGATCCCTAGCCATTCCCTCATCTTCGGTAGACTCCATTGTTTTGTTGGTGGGATTCTATCTATTTTAGGATCTTCTATGAGATTGAAGAATGATTCAAAGTCTTAGGATTGAAGACTTTATTGAAGACAAGACTTTCCTTTAATGTTGTCTTGGTTTGTCGGTAATCTTTAAGGTGAAAATAAGGCCTTTTTAAGGTTTTTATCTTCCTTATATCGACACAGAGGAGCCACTGTTTATTAATTCCGTGGTTTGTGTCCAAAATATCGTTAGGAATGGAATCACAGAAAAGAAAAACTTTTCATCTATTCAGTTGGAGCTGCGGTGGATATTACGCAGGTTGAAGTTGGGGAGACGATCTCTCTTTTTGTTAATAGCCTCGTTTATGTGAAGCGGCCTCCCTGCTCCTCCGTGTCCGGGTCTTCACAGGGTAGTGAAGAGTGTAGAATGCTGAATTAAACATTCAGTGACTGGAAATGCAAGCTGAGCCTACATGCAGGATGCACTGTTCCTAGGAGAAAATATTCTCACCAAAGTACACAATTAATAAACTGCTAATAAGTCAAAGGATATATACCTGGATATTGCCAACATAAATTTTATTTTTCACAGTGATTATTCAGTAATAATCCTGCCTTTTCAACTCATCTTGTTGATCGTACAATGTTATCTTTACATAAATCTATATGGTTGATAACAATAGCGAAATACAAATATATGTGTGACTTAATGAGCCACTATAATTCAAGTTAATCCATATGAAGAGATAACATTCAATGTAATTTCAAGTTGTCGCCCGATGCATTTCGGGAAGCCCTGTTCCCTTCTTCAGGGGCGAGTACCTAAAACAAATGTAATACAGAAAAATGTATGTGTCAAAAAAAATTCAACTGCAGATAAATAAACAATATACACAGGGAGGAAAAAAGAAATCGCTTTCAAAATTTGTCATTAAAAAGACATTCAATCGTTGAAGCATATCAACTGTGTTAAGCAGAAAAATCATTGTACATATCCCATAGTATGAATCAGTAAAAACATTCATCTTATGTTGTAGTGCTGCCCATCTAGTGGTAGAACAGAATAATAGTCAGCCTGCGTAAATATACATAAGCAGAAAACACCGCTCATTGTTCTAGAACAATAACATGTAAAAACATCTAAGTATTTGTGCGTGGTCTGTGGGTAAACATACACAACCGAGCAAATTCCATGTAAGTTAAGCCAGTATATATCATAACCTTCAGTGGAGGTCACAAGGACTGAATAACCATCAGTGCGTTTATGCTAGCTCCAATACACACGATCGGGAGAATGGGAGAATAATAAACCTACCAGCTGGGGAGATAATCCGCTCTCTGGGTCTTTCCTGGTCTATGTCACGTTAAAACACTGTGGAGACATGAGGTAAATGGACACCGAATAAACTAACGATATTCCTTAAGACAATGATGTTTTAAGGATAATCTCAATGTATTAAATAGAAATGACTGTGTTATAATCAGCATGAGCCAAAGAACGTGCGCATGGGTAACATTTACAAAAGTGCAAGAACTCGGCTATTGGAAATGACCTGATGGAGATAGGACAAGCATGTCCCCTACAATGGAATTAAAAGTAACACTGACAATATACAAATAAGCAAATAAGAAGAGTACCTGGAGTTTTGGGTAACTATAGGCAGATCCAGTAAATTATGCTTTACACCGGACCGTTCTGTGAAATGCGTAGAAAAGCTCTTCTCGTTATAGAGAGGGAATCTACAGGGAAAAGCAAAACAGGGATAGAAGCTATGTCTAATGCACTGTGACTGTTAAGGCATGAGCGCTGCAACGAGTCTTACCGGTTCTGTCATGAACTCGGAATTGTCCTCGTGAAATTTAAGGTCGACGCCTATAAAAGAGAATACATAACGGTTCAATGCTTAGTCAAACGGTAACCCACTGCGGGGAAAATGAAGAATGCGAGCGCTGCACTGGGTCTTACCGAAAAGCTGGAGAACGCGACGACACACGCGACGGTGGAATCCTGATGCGGAAATTAGCGGAGGGATACCATACAGGATCTTAAATAGTTCCTAGGTGAAACACGTGTGAGACTAACAGGACTACTGGGAAATGAAGTACTAAGACTAACGTGGTATCGTAAAAGACTGAAGTGACAGGGGCTTATACAAAGAAATACAACTCCTGATGAAATGACCCTCTTTAAATAAGCTCGATAACCAGAACTTGGAGATGTAATAAAACTTACAGGCACAATGAAAAACCACATTAATGAGTTGATGGTTTACAAAACTGAACAGTGCTGTGCAAAATAAATAATTAATAGCCTCAGATTAGGGACAACTGCGTACTTAATCACAAAAAAAGAAGACCACAGTCTCAAAATACCGATGTGTATTGTCCTGACTTCAGTGATGTGTAATGTCCCTCTACATGCGTAGTTACATTCTATTCATGAACATAACATCTCCAAGTTCTGGTTATCGAGCTTATTTAAAGAGGGTCATTTCATCAGGAGTTGTATTTCTTTGTATAAGCCCCTGTCACTTCAGTCTTTTACGATACCACGTTAGTCTTAGTACTTCATTTCCCAGTAGTCCTGTTAGTCTCACACGTGTTTCACCTAGGAACTATTTAAGATCCTGTATGGTATCCCTCCGCTAATTTCCGCATCAGGATTCCACCGTCGCGTGTGTCGTCGCGTTCTCCAGCTTTTCGGTAAGACCCAGTGCAGCGCTCGCATTCTTCATTTTCCCCGCAGCGGGTTACCGTTTGACTAAGCATTGAACCGTTATGTATTCTCTTTTATAGGCGTCGACCTTAAATTTCACGAGGACAATTCCGAGTTCATGACAGAACCGGTAAGACTCGTTGCAGCGCTCATGCCTTAACAGTCACAGTGCATTAGACATAGCTTCTATCCCTGTTTTGCTTTTCCCTGTAGATTCCCTCTCTATAACGAGAAGAGCTTTTCTACGCATTTCACAGAACGGTCCGGTGTAAAGCATAATTTACTGGATCTGCCTATAGTTACCCAAAACTCCAGGTACTCTTCTTATTTGCTTATTTGTATATTGTCAGTGTTACTTTTAATTCCATTGTAGGGGACATGCTTGTCCTATCTCCATCAGGTCATTTCCAATAGCCGAGTTCTTGCACTTTTGTAAATGTTACCCATGCGCACGTTCTTTGGCTCATGCTGATTATAACACAGTCATTTCTATTTAATACATTGAGATTATCCTTAAAACATCATTGTCTTAAGGAATATCGTTAGTTTATTCGGTGTCCATTTACCTCATGTCTCCACAGTGTTTTAACGTGACATAGACCAGGAAAGACCCAGAGAGCGGATTATCTCCCCAGCTGGTAGGTTTATTATTCTCCCATTCTCCCGATCGTGTGTATTGGAGCTAGCATAAACGCACTGATGGTTATTCAGTCCTTGTGACCTCCACTGAAGGTTATGATATATACTGGCTTAACTTACATGGAATTTGCTCGGTTGTGTATGTTTACCCACAGACCACGCACAAATACTTAGATGTTTTTACATGTTATTGTTCTAGAACAATGAGCGGTGTTTTCTGCTTATGTATATTTACGCAGGCTGACTATTATTCTGTTCTACCACTAGATGGGCAGCACTACAACATAAGATGAATGTTTTTACTGATTCATACTATGGGATATGTACAATGATTTTTCTGCTTAACACAGTTGATATGCTTCAACGATTGAATGTCTTTTTAATGACAAATTTTGAAAGCGATTTCTTTTTTCCTCCCTGTGTATATTGTTTATTTATCTGCAGTTGAATTTTTTTTGACACATACATTTTTCTGTATTACATTTGTTTTAGGTACTCGCCCCTGAAGAAGGGAACAGGGCTTCCCGAAATGCATCGGGCGACAACTTGAAATTACATTGAATGTTATCTCTTCATATGGATTAACTTGAATTATAGTGGCTCATTAAGTCACACATATATTTGTATTTCGCTATTGTTATCAACCATATAGATTTATGTAAAGATAACATTGTACGATCAACAAGATGAGTTGAAAAGGCAGGATTATTACTGAATAATCACTGTGAAAAATAAAATTTATGTTGGCAATATCCAGGTATATATCCTTTGACTTATTAGCAGTTTATTAATTGTGTACTTTGGTGAGAATATTTTCTCCTAGGAACAGTGCATCCTGCATGTAGGCTCAGCTTGCATTTCCAGTCACTGTTTTGGTACTATGTAGCCAACATAGTCTTGCAGTTTGCACCCTTAGTTTATTTGGTTAAATTGATATAAACTTGAGTGCTCCTCTTTTTTTGTAATTGATTTATCACTCTTTTGGCTCCCAAGAGGTAGCACCACATTTAGTTAAATATTGCATTTATTGACACGAGTATGGCATCATTTGACAACATAACACGCATCACAGAGAATAGAGCCGAAACCTTGACATACTCCAGCGAAGAGGCTACGGGTATCTATGCGCTTATCAAAGAAATTCAGCTAGTTGATACACAGGGAGGATCCACTATTCAAAGACTCAAACAATTAGAATATCTTACACGAAGACAACTCAATCAAAGACTCCATGCCTCAACTTTGGTACAATACCATCGAGCCAAAAGAATCCCACGAGGCCTGAGGATAGCTTTACGACCCATGCTGTTTAGATTTCACTTAAACTCCAAGTTCATGGACAAATGGTTCGCCATTCTCAATAAATGCTCGCTTGATCTCATCTTGTTGATTATAGAAGAGCTGTCCAACACTATCAGAGATCTGGATGAAGAAATCTTTGATCTCAAAAAAGACTTGGAAACATGCATTGATCCACAAATTTGGACAAATACTCTTGAAGACCTCAATACCAAGCTTGATAGATACAACAAAGAATTGCAAGAAGGCAAAATCAGGAAGTATCGACGAGATACGATAGATTACAAACTGAACGGGGTCTATACGTGGGCAGAAATTTACGCTAAAAAAAGATTTTCCAAACCTAGAGTCAACACATCGAGTGAAGAGAGTATCACCACAGACCAAGATATAGCCGCCACCAGACCACCGGTTTCTACCATCACCTCAGACACACGTAGTTTACCATCTACCCATAAATCAGTGAGAGTCACAACAGCACCCGGTCCTTCAACCACCACGATGTCTTTTTTATCCCAGGTTCCACTATTAGGACAACCACCACCACCCTCAGTCAACTTACAAGAACAATTGACAGCAGAACCCGTAAACGACCCACCAGGCGAGGACAGGGGAAAAGTACTAAGAAGTGGGAAGAGTGTAGTCTGATCATTAACATTTCTTCGAAAAATCTCACTAGACAACAACTTATGACTCTCAATAAAGGTATGAGTTTTGTACCCACCAATGATACCACTTTGTTAGACACCAAGGTAGCGCTTTACAAATTGACACGCAAATTAAGACTTCGCCACTACTTCTCCAATGTCCTACAAGTATGCGAAGATGTCAACATGGACACTGATGAAAGAATTTTTCGTCCCAAAAGCATTTTTCAAGCCCCTTTGTCGCACAAGATTATCGATTTTTTCGAGGAAACTGTCAAACGTGACCTTAACAAGATCCGTTACAAATCCACTGGTAAATCCAATTTCAATCAATATGAACAGAGAACGATTCAGGGAATCTCACAAGATGAAACTCTCACCCTTAAACCAGCAGATAAGGGAGGTGCCCTGGTTGTTATGGATACTGACTACTATGAACGCAAAGTTGATGATCATGTTCATGACCCCCATACATACACTATCTTGGTTAATGACCCCACCAACACTCTACAAAGCATTTTGCAAACATACTTGCAGAAAGCCATACAAGATGGCATCATCACCGATGTAGAGAAGTCTTTTCTTACCACACCTAATCCCAAGAGACCGCGTCTCTATATGACGCCCAAGATTCACAAACACCCCACGGATCCTCCCTTCCGCCCCATTGTGGCGGGGTGTGGATCCATTTTTGATCCTGTAGGTAAATATCTGGACTACTATCTCCAAAAATTTGTGCAATCATGGTGTACTTACACCAGAGATACCACACATTTTCTTAACAAAATCGAGACCATCCAAAGCATGTATAGTCGCAAGTGGACATTATGTACCATAGATGTTACCGCACTATACACGTCCATAAATCATCAGGAAGGCATGGATGCTACCGAATGGGCATTGCTCAAACTGGATCTCCCGAAGGACAAAAGCATATTCATCTTGAAATTACTGCATTTCTGCTTAAATAATAGTTATTTCAGATGGAAAGACAATTTCTATGGCCAACTGACAGGGACGAGCATGGGATTTTCTGGGGCTCCAGCCTATGCAAATATATTCATGTCCAAGTTTGAAGACGAATATATTTTGACCAATGAAGAATGGCAAATGGGTCTCGTCCAATACTGTCGATATATCGATGACATTTTTCTAATTTGGAGCAAAGACACCACTGAACTCCATAGACTCATAACTGAACTCAATACCAGGAACTTGAGAATACAATTTACTCACTCTATGAGTGAGATTGAGGTCAATTACTTAGACGTACTGATTAAGAAAGATGACCAGTCACGGAGGTTACATACTGACATTTTTTCAAAGCCCACAGACCGTAACAGCACTCTACTATTTTCCAGTTTCCATCCGAAGAGTCTTATCACCAACTTACCCTATTCGCACTTTCTGAGACTGAAAAGAATTTGTACTGATGACGATGTACTAAACGCACAAATCCCCAAGCATCGCAACAGGTTTGAGAGTAGAGGCTATCCCACAGAAGTGCTTGATCACACAATTGAAAGACTGTCAACGGTAGATAGACAAATACTACTGAATCCTCCACCTAGAGCACAGAAGTCAGGAATTACATTCGTGTCTAAATTTTCCACTGTGTCCAATCAAATCAAGAAAATTATTCTTAGCAGATGGGAACTGCTACAAAACGAAAGTGACTTCAGGAATATTTTTGCCGATAAACCTATTTTTGCTTATACCCGAGGCAAGAACCTAATGGATAAGTTGAGAACTTGCAATACCAAAGCAGCGACACTACCACATTCAGGCACAATGCGCTGTCAAAATTGTGTACATTGCAATAACATTATAACAGGTAACAGCATGACGCACCCCACTACAGGCAAAAAGATTGAGTTACGTCACTCTGGGGACTGTAACACCATGAACATTGTTTACTGCCTAAAATGCCCATGTGGCAAATTATACATAGGCAAAACTGCACGTAAATTCAAGACAAGGCTCACTGAGCACAAAAGCAACTTCAGGTGTAAAAACAGAACTACCTCAGTAGCAACACATTGGATAGAGTTCAAACACAGTATTGCTCAACTGAGAGCGCAAATCATTGAAGTTGTACCTAAACTAGAAGGCCAAGACAACAACGCTAAACTACTGCAAAGGGAGGTATACTGGATTGAATATCTCACCACCTTGATACCCACAGGTCTTAATGACAGGGTTGACTACAGTTGTTTCTTATGAGTCTTAGTATCCGTTAAGCATTTCAAGTTCGTGTTGCAAACTCATTGGCATATTTAATTTACACATTCATCTCACAGAATATACTGTCCCCAGTTAGGTTCATGTACAGTTCGCTTTCTTCGGTTATGAGCACCACACTTATGGTGTTATTCATGCTGCTTGATGTTTTCATTAATTGTATTCCTTCAGGTGTTTTGGAATCTCGACATGGCGATGTTACCACATTATTATGCATTTACCATGTTATATGTTTATGATTGATTAGCGTATCTAGTTTCACAATTGATAGAAACCAGTAAACACTCGCCACATGAATAGAATGTAACTACGCATGTAGAGGGACATTACACATCACTGAAGTCAGGACAATACACATCGGTATTTTGAGACTGTGGTCTTCTTTTTTTGTGATTAAGTACGCAGTTGTCCCTAATCTGAGGCTATTAATTATTTATTTTGCACAGCACTGTTCAGTTTTGTAAACCATCAACTCATTAATGTGGTTTTTCATTGTGCCTGTAAGTTTTATTACATCTCCAAGTTCTGGTTATCGAGCTTATTTAAAGAGGGTCATTTCATCAGGAGTTGTATTTCTTTGTATAAGCCCCTGTCACTTCAGTCTTTTACGATACCACGTTAGTCTTAGTACTTCATTTCCCAGTAGTCCTGTTAGTCTCACACGTGTTTCACCTAGGAACTATTTAAGATCCTGTATGGTATCCCTCCGCTAATTTCCGCATCAGGATTCCACCGTCGCGTGTGTCGTCGCGTTCTCCAGCTTTTCGGTAAGACCCAGTGCAGCGCTCGCATTCTTCATTTTCCCCGCAGCGGGTTACCGTTTGACTAAGCATTGAACCGTTATGTATTCTCTTTTATAGGCGTCGACCTTAAATTTCACGAGGACAATTCCGAGTTCATGACAGAACCGGTAAGACTCGTTGCAGCGCTCATGCCTTAACAGTCACAGTGCATTAGACATAGCTTCTATCCCTGTTTTGCTTTTCCCTGTAGATTCCCTCTCTATAACGAGAAGAGCTTTTCTACGCATTTCACAGAACGGTCCGGTGTAAAGCATAATTTACTGGATCTGCCTATAGTTACCCAAAACTCCAGGTACTCTTCTTATTTGCTTATTTGTATATTGTCAGTGTTACTTTTAATTCCATTGTAGGGGACATGCTTGTCCTATCTCCATCAGGTCATTTCCAATAGCCGAGTTCTTGCACTTTTGTAAATGTTACCCATGCGCACGTTCTTTGGCTCATGCTGATTATAACACAGTCATTTCTATTTAATACATTGAGATTATCCTTAAAACATCATTGTCTTAAGGAATATCGTTAGTTTATTCGGTGTCCATTTACCTCATGTCTCCACAGTGTTTTAACGTGACATAGACCAGGAAAGACCCAGAGAGCGGATTATCTCCCCAGCTGGTAGGTTTATTATTCTCCCATTCTCCCGATCGTGTGTATTGGAGCTAGCATAAACGCACTGATGGTTATTCAGTCCTTGTGACCTCCACTGAAGGTTATGATATATACTGGCTTAACTTACATGGAATTTGCTCGGTTGTGTATGTTTACCCACAGACCACGCACAAATACTTAGATGTTTTTACATGTTATTGTTCTAGAACAATGAGCGGTGTTTTCTGCTTATGTATATTTACGCAGGCTGACTATTATTCTGTTCTACCACTAGATGGGCAGCACTACAACATAAGATGAATGTTTTTACTGATTCATACTATGGGATATGTACAATGATTTTTCTGCTTAACACAGTTGATATGCTTCAACGATTGAATGTCTTTTTAATGACAAATTTTGAAAGCGATTTCTTTTTTCCTCCCTGTGTATATTGTTTATTTATCTGCAGTTGAATTTTTTTTGACACATACATTTTTCTGTATTACATTTGTTTTAGGTACTCGCCCCTGAAGAAGGGAACAGGGCTTCCCGAAATGCATCGGGCGACAACTTGAAATTACATTGAATGTTATCTCTTCATATGGATTAACTTGAATTATAGTGGCTCATTAAGTCACACATATATTTGTATTTCGCTATTGTTATCAACCATATAGATTTATGTAAAGATAACATTGTACGATCAACAAGATGAGTTGAAAAGGCAGGATTATTACTGAATAATCACTGTGAAAAATAAAATTTATGTTGGCAATATCCAGGTATATATCCTTTGACTTATTAGCAGTTTATTAATTGTGTACTTTGGTGAGAATATTTTCTCCTAGGAACAGTGCATCCTGCATGTAGGCTCAGCTTGCATTTCCAGTCACTGTTTTGGTACTATGTAGCCAACATAGTCTTGCAGTTTGCACCCTTAGTTTATTTGGTTAAATTGATATAAACTTGAGTGCTCCTCTTTTTTTGTAATTAATCTTTTTTTGTAATTGAATTAAACATTCACCCACAGTCACAGATTTAGGAAAAAATCCATTGTTTTTTGCACACCACGCACTTCGGGTTCATACCCAATCATATGCAAATCTTTCTTGAACCTGTTCCCCATGGGAACAGTCCAGCCCAAACTGCTAGGCCATGTCTTCCCTGGGCCAGAAACAAGCATCCATGGATCGGTTTTGGGGTAACACCCCTCATCAGACAGGCTACCCTGAAACTGGTGGCATAGCGAGCATGGGACCCATGTCTGGGAATACCCTCCCCACTTAGTGCCACAAACGCAAAAAGAACAGATGATAGACGGAATGCTGAATTAATAAACATTCACCACCAGTCACAGATATGGTTTAAATCCATTGTTTTTTGCATGCCACGCCATCCCAGTTTAGACCCAGCCATATGCAAATCAGTTCATCAAGTGTTTTCCACGCTTCATACTCGATCATGTCTTCAAGGTATATTATTTTATATCTTTTCAATTGGGACTAGCTAACCCCCTTCCTCTGCTTTGGATAGTCATGGTGCACCATAATGGGTCCTGTAAGTGTTCATGGTTTTGCATTTGCAACATTTTATGGACTCAAAGCCAAGCATGGGTTGAGGCCACTATAATGGGATTAGAGGAGAGGCCTGGCAGGCAGGTTATGTTGTATAGTCGATCTCTAGGTCTTCGTGATTCTCAAAGAGGGCATGGACCTATGAGTTTGTAGCATATAAATAAAATGCTCTAAACGGTGCACCATCATTATCCAATAAGTGTGCAAAGTTTCCCCTTTGACATGGAGGTATAGAGTTTGGATTTTGCCAATCAAGGTTTATCACCATACCAAACACATCATAAGACATCTTACCCAATACCCTCCAGTATAGGTTTCAGGCATGCAAGTGGTATAATTCATAACAAATAGTTAAATCATAGTGCTATGTTAATTTTTATAACCTGAATCCTACCCCGCATAGAGATGTTCAGTCCCAACAATTTCTGGAAGACAAGTTTCATCTGCTCAATCATAGGGGTAAAATTGGCATTGAGCATATTCATAAGGTCTGGATTAATATATATCCCCAGAGATTTCAGTTTGTTTGGCAAGCAGTGGAAGGGAGGGGAGATGAGCACGAAATCGTGTGGATTGGTGGTGGTCAATAGCATGCCATCCTATTCTGTCCAGTTTATCTCATAGCCTGAGAAGACAGTGAAAAACTGTAAAATATATATTTTTTAAATGGATCCAAACCTAGAATGCTCAGGTCTTCCTGCCTTCACCATTAAATATCCACCCAATCTATCCAATAATGAGGCTAAAAAGTTCAAACAATGGCTACTCAAAATTCACCCAGAAACACTTATGTCAGATCCTTATTTCTGCACAAACAAGGGCTTACTGACTAATGACCTCATCTTCCACACCAAGAAACGTGCACAATGGAGGAATATCTTCTACACCATACTTTGAATCCCTGATTCTAGGAAAACCCCACATGACCTCAAATTGCCGGTATCCACCTCGGACTTCTGCAATGCGAACGTAACTATATCCCTGTCCAACAATGGTAATATCCTATGCAAGCCTCAAATGACAATCTCTCTCTTATAGAAAAGAGCTTCCCTATCCTCAAGAAAGCATTGAGCAAGATGACCTCACCTCCCATCACAAATCGCCCATATTACCCTGACAATGTTCCAACTCCACCACAAAGGTTTGTGACTAGATCAACTGTAATTAAATCTCGCCATTCCCCCAACAACTGCTACCCATCAATTTCTCTGGACTCAACCACTCCAGGGCCCCTAGGCCCAGAAGGGCAGAGAATCCACTTAGCTTTCAGCCAATTTTATGTTCACACACCCGGACATCCTTGATGAACAATGCAGAATCCTCCAACTCTGAATCCTCTCCCACTAATCCACTTGACTCACCTACAATTGAACCGGCCTGCAAGGCCCCCCATGACTTGCCAAATACTGTGGTCTATAAACGGTCGCTCACCCTCTCGGAGCATATACCCCCCAACCCAATTAACCACTCTTCGACCATATCTCTTCCACATGTCGTAAGCCCTCCCACGCTATCACCTATCCACGCCATCGCCCATTCCCGAACGGACCCCCCAATCCGACCTGATACTCAAAACCCATTGGAACCTAATAGTGCCATCCCTACTCAACCAGATCTAACATGCGGACTCCCCCCTGGGAGAACGCTCATCTCAACACATAATTAGCTCTCCTAACTCTGACTGGATCGCACCGTTCAACAAGATATCCGTCAGCCTATCTCACCTCAAGGTCGAAATAGAGAATCTATCAACCATCACTAAAGTGCTCCTATACTCGCACAAAGCCACTAGTGCCACCGTTAACCAAATCAATTACCAAACAAGCAGATATAGCACCTCAAAATCACACTCTGAGTATACTTTTCAAAATGCCATACCTTCCCCTAATGACCCTTCTCTTCCCAAGAGACTAATTGCTGAATTATCTGACAATAACATACGCAACCTCATCCTATCTTATTCCAGTCCTTCAGACAACGGCAGAGATCCCACTTGATAAAAGCTCTGAAGCAGGTAAAGTTGTAGAAGGAGCTTTAATGGTACAACCATCAACAAGAGATCACAGCAACTGACTCTTCAGGAGAAAACATAACATTCTCATAATGATGTCAAGAAGGCAGAGCCGGTAAAGTTCCATTAAAGGGACAGCAACCACAACACATCCCCTTTCCAATAAATAAAAACAGAAAAGAAAATGCAAAACACTTCATAAGATCAAAAACAGGAAAAAGATAAAGCTTAAGACATTACATAATCATTGAATTTCCGAGGAAGGTGTGAAGTCCTCCCAGAAACAGTTCTTGGATAACAAGGAGAAAGAGTAGCACTAGGATTGCAGGAGGAACTGGAACTGCTATTGGAATAGAACTTAACAGCATCACACTTGGCCAATTTAGACATATTCCAAGTGCAACCGTTGTCTAAAGTGACAACATTTTTCCTGATGGAAACAATGGTGAAAGGACCAGTGAAGTTTGAAACACCTTTATGACCACACTTGGATTTTTTCACCAGAACACCATCACCCACATTCCACTTCCTAAGTTTGACATGCATCTTGGCATCATAACGTTGTTTATATTTCTGCTGATAATTTGTCAACGCTTCCCTCCTTCTCACCTCTCTTTCAACACTGTCATCACGACCCTTCTCAAGAAGCCAGGTAGGATTGAGTTTAGACCAAGCTAACCTACCCCTCAAGGCCTCGAAAGGAGATCTCTGCATGACAGCATTGGGAGTCGTGCGATGTGCCCACCACGTCTCCCTCAAGACACTGCTAAAAGAAACTTTGGATTCCAAAGCCCTTTGTGCACAACTCTTCACAACTCTATTCATCCTCTCCGTGAGACCATTAGCTTGTGGAGAGTAAAGAGCTGTTTTCTGATGAATAATGCCAAGGTTTTTCAAGAAATCATCCATCTCTCTGGAGGTGAATTGCACCCCATTGTCAGTGAGCAGAAATTTAGGAACACCCTCTGACACAAATACCTCCTTCAAAAACTCAATCACAGTTCTAGAATTAACAACACTCATGCATTTGGAAACAACCCATTTAGAACTAAAATCAACTAACAATACAACAAATCTTTCATGCGCAGGCATAAGCTCAAACGGACCTGCAATGTCCAGGCCCAATTTAGTCCACATGGCAACAGGAACTTCAACCGGTGACAAAGGAGATTGACTAGTGGTGCGTGATTTGTCATTGACAGCACACAAATGACAATCCTTGACAACAGTCTCCACCATGCTATCCATACCAGGCCACCAGTACCTCTCTCTAATACGAGCCTTCGTGAGATTCCTACCTAAATGCCCTTCATGAGCTAGGTTAATGACTCTCTCCCTCAAATCGCCTGGAGGTACAACTCTGTCACCTCTCATCAAATTGTCCTGAATGAAAGTTAAATCATCCCTTACTGTCCAAAAAGGCTTCAAGACACCCTCAAGAGCATCATAGTTAGGCCAACCATCTCTAATTACACCTTTGAGCAGTTGAAAACTAACGTCATCAGCAACACTCTGTGACCATTCCTCCTTGGAAATGCTAGACTCCAAAACCCAATTTACACAAACACCTTCTGTGACACAATCCCTTACAATAGGAAGGCGAGAAAGACAATCAGCAGGTTTATTGTTTGACCCAGGAATGTACTGTACTTTAAAGTTGAATTCTTGCAGCCCTTCACTCCATCTTTTCAACCTAGGCGTCATATGATCACTTTGATGACATGAAAAGATTTGTACCAGGGGACGATGATCAGATTTTACAACAAAGGGAATCCCCCACAAATAAAATTTAAAGTAAAGCACTGACCAAAATACTGCCAACGCTTCTCTCTCAATACAAGAATAATTAATTTCAGCTTCTCTTAAGGCCCTAGAAGTGAAAGCAACAACAACCTCTTCACCATTCACAACTTGTGAAAGTACAGCACCTAAACCCTTAAGGCTGGCGTCAGTTGTGAGAATAGTTTTGAGTTTCGAGTCAAAATGACCCAGAGTAGGCATTTTACCAATCTCCTTTTTTACCAACTCAAAAGCCCTTTCACAATCAGCAGACCAAGAAAAATGGACACAACCACAGATCTATAAATAGAGAAAAAAACTCAAAACAAATCACCATAGTACAGACACCTCTCACCCACTATACTAGCAAACTGAAGTGCCTACTCCTCAATTGCAGCATGTGTCCAACATCTACTATCTCACCCTCTAAAATGAGCATGACATTGTTATCCTTATTGAAACATGGCTAAATAGCTCCTCCTCACCTCTCCTAGACCTACTGGTCCCTCCCAGTCATGACATAAGCCACTTAGACAGAGCCATGAAACCTGGAAGTGGGTTAGCCTGCACGTACTGAAACACAATCTCAGTTAATCAAACAGACACCATCTCTTCATTCACCTGTGAATATATTTGCATCAACATCACAACATCACCAACAACCTCACTAGCAAACTTCACATAATATATCACCCCCGGTGATAATCTACTGTTCATGGAACATATAATGGAAGTCATCACATCCAACGACAACCCACAAGTGTCGCATATTTTCCTAGGAGAATTCAATCTCCCATGGAATAATACGAACCATCATGCTGTAAGCTGTCTTAAATCCTTCCTATCAGATCAGGATCAGACCCAATTATGTGACAGTCCAACCCACGACAAGGGAAAGACATTGGACCTCATCATGCTAAAATGAGCAATGTCACATTAGATTCCATTATTTCCTAAGATTGGTCTGACCATTACAGCATTTTGTTCTCTATCAATACTGAGGTGACTCAAAAAAGATGCCAACCTATGATAAAAAAACAATGGGAAAGGAATACCCAAAATATTTACCCTATAGGCCTAGCAAACCAATGCAACTCCATCCTGATCCTCCAAGCAGGTATGATAGATGGCCATGACCTCACAAAATTCTTTAAACTCCACTATTCTTGAAATACTTGACTCAACAGTCCCCTTCAACACATTTTTTTCCACCAAAGTCTCCAAACCATGGTTCACCGAGAATCTGAACTCTGACCGATGCAACCTAAGATCAGCAGAAAGAATATGAAGATTGGCATGCTCTACTGAACACCTACATCACCTTAGAGCACTGAGTAGTGCATGCAACAGGAAAATATTGAAGACAAAGGTGGATTTCTTTAGAACTCAGAGGAACCAAGCCATTAATCATCCCCAAAAATTATTTGAACTAGTAAAACAACAATCGCTCAACATATCAAACTCTTCGGAACAAAGAGAGACTCCTACCCCTAACTGCGAGGAGCTGGACAATTTCATCCTAGAAAAAACAAAAACCATAGTACACAACTGCTATCTAAGAATGCTCTTCTACCAATTACCGTTCATGAGTCTACATTTTACTCCCAGGTCAAGGACCAATTTACTACACCAGTGGGAGTTCCAAAAAACAATGCCTCTTTGCACACCTTCACACCCTACACTGAAAATGATATCTATAAAATTCTTCTAGCGATTAATCCCTCCATTCACTTCATTCATCCACTATCTCCTGCCATATTCAAAATGATAAAAACTTTTATTCCTCCCTTATGGAAAAAGATTGTAAGTGCCTCTTTTAGGCAAGGCACCATATCTGTCTGCCTCAAAGTAGGGCAGGATAAGCCCATACTAAAAAAAGCGAATCCACTCTCCTCAGATCTCAACAACTACCTCCCTATATCCAACATCCCCACTCTGGTGAAACTACTAGAAAAATGTGTGCAAATTCGACTATGCAACCACATTGAGAACTTCAGCCTCCAAGACCAACACCAATCCGGCTTCCGTCAAGGACGCAGCACTGAATCAGCACTTCCCCACATAACGGACAACATAAAAAAAATTCTAGACCATAATGAATCATGTCTTTTGATACTTCTCGACTTATCCTCCGCTTTCGACACGGTTACTCATGACAACATATTATCCCTACTGGAACTAAGGATGGGTTTATCTGGTCCTGTGCATCAACGGTTTACCTCTTCCCCAAACAACAGAAGACAAAGAATCAAGATGAAGCAATCCCTCTCTCAACCCCCCCATGGTCACCCTAGGGGTTCCACATGGCTCTGCACTATCACCCATTCTATTTAATCAACTCATGGAACCCCTGGCAAACATGCTGAACTTTGTGAACATTCAATATCACTTGTATGTAGACGACACACAATGGTATATAAAAATCTCCTCCCCAGAGGACTTCATCGCCCTCAACGCTTTTCTGCATAACACTTAAAGTTGGCTCACTGGCAACCATCTCATGCTCAACACCAACAAAATGGAATTCCTCCTCACCTCCCCCTCAAACACACACACAAGATAAATCTCTGACTGAAGCATCTAACAACCTTTAACTGCTCTCCCCACATCATTGACTTCGCTAAATCCTTGGGAAGCACCCTAGAAAAACACTTGAACATGCAGGCGCATATAAGTAATGCCACCAAAGGAGCTAATCATCAGATGAGTATCCTAACAAAACTTAAACCGTTCCTCCCACAGGCCAACTTAAAATGGCGGTACAAGCCCTAGTGTTACCAGCATTTGATCAGAGAAGCACCACTCTAGGTGGACTTCCAAAATACAAACTGGCCCCACTGAGGGTTTCACTTAACACTGCGGCCAGGCTGGTCACTGGAACAAAAAGAAATAACCACATTTCTCCAACCTTTAAAACATTGACATGTCTACCATACCAGGTAAGAATACAACTAAAGATCGCTTGCATGACCCATAAAGCTCTTCATACCAAACTCCCAGTTATCTTCCACAAAATTTACAGCTTTCGTAAGGTTGCAGACATTCGCGAAGCGCTAGCTCAGTCGTCCTGAAACTACAGTCCTTCAACAAAAAGAGAACGCATTACAGAGCCCTCTCAGGTATTGCACCAAAGATTTGGAACTCATTACCACAAGATGTTCGCAGGACACCTTCCTCCTCCTCTATCAAAAAAGAAGTGAAAATGCTCCAAATTAGCAAATTCACACCCTAAGACTGTAATTCATATGTTACTGTTGTCAACATATGTTATCCACCACTGTGTACCTCTTAAATTGAATGTATGTATAATACCCCCTCAACCGTCTAATGTATTCGAAAGGTGCTATGTAAAGTGCTCTGATACCCTCTAGGGTCATATTCTTGCTATATAAAACTTTTAATTAAATACATGAAATACATTGTGCCAAGGTCAATAGCGAAGTTATAGTGTGGTACAATGTCACAAGAATATCAATCTGCATATTAAAATGCTTTGGCCTCTCTTGCTGGAAGTAAAATTATTCTTATTTGGTGATTCCAAATTGCAATTTCCTGCGGTTCCATTGCCAACAGGAACAGCAATGGAGAGAGGGGGTCAACCTCGTCTGGTATTCCGTTGAATATGAAAAAAGGGTGAAACGTGTCCCCTTGGTAAATATCCTATGTTGTAGGATGGTGGTACATCCCCTTGACCAGGGTAGGAAAATCCCAACCGACACCCATGATTTGCATTGTCTGGTACAGATAGTCCCATTCCACCTATCAAACGCTTTCTCAGCATCTAAGAACACTAGGACCCTGTCCTTTATGTCTGCCCGGACTGTATCGCAGCCTGGGTGGAGTACATGCAAAGTGCACATGACTGTTTGGCCTGCCCGAGACGGTCAGCCAATCCGTCATGCACACTTTAGGTGCAGCATCTGCCACTCCTCCTCTTTGTGACAAGGGGAGCACAGCCACACCCGGCCCTAACCTGCCAGCAACAGGAATATGTTTGTATGTATGTATGTGTCTTGTAAAGCGCACTGCTGCCCTGAGGCGTCGTGGCGCTGTAGACCGCTGGGGAACCCGTCCTGGCTATCCCTGTGAGATGGTCCCTACTGGGTATCTCCAAGGTGAAACCAGGCCTCCCCGGCAAATGTAGGGGGCCGTTGTAGAGATGAGGCAAGCTAATGCCCAGAGTTGCCGAGTGTGATCCCTGGTTAGAGTAGGCACCGAGGCGAGAATTATCGAGTCTGCTGACCCTGGTCCACGACCCTGCCGCGTCTGGAATTGAACCTTGGTCCCAGGCCGTTCTCTGCTTCCCGGTCTGCCACCTCTAACCAGTGAGCCATACCACTCCACAATACTAAAAATAAAATGATAACATCTAGTAATAGCATTACAATTTTTCCATTGCACTGCTTTAATGCAGTGGAGCAATGCTCCTCCGTCTTAGTGGAGGAGCCAACGCCTCTCCGGCTTAGAGGAGGAGCCGCCAGTGGTAAAATGATAGACTCATTTTCATGGGTGAAGGAGGTGCCATGATCCAATCAAGTCAAATCTTTTATTATCTCTAACTGAAGGTGACAGCCTCAGTGTGGGACACTTCTGTAGGGACAGATCTATCTAAGACAGGGTCAACAGTAACATTCCAGTCCCCTGCAACAAGGACTCGCATGTTGTGAAAATAAGTGAATAGCCTTGTGAGGGAAGCAAAGAAGACCATTTTGCATCCAGTAGAACCATAGATCAAACTCAAGACTAAGAATGCAGTTCTGGTTTTGAGTCTGACAAAAATGTATCAACCCTTTAAGTCTACACAATCTGGAGGACTTTTTGGAGAAGAGCTTTATGGAGGAGCATTGCTGTACTTTTTTTCCTAGAAGGGACTTGAGAAGCATCCGTACTGTTGGAAAAAGTGGACCCACTTGCATGAAATGTGTGACTATGACGGTCAATTCACAATTTATCACATTCAGCAGTGTCATGTGTGTATTCTGAATGAGGGCTATATCTGATCCCCTGTCTACCTAACAAGATAAGTGTTTTCTTTCTTACAGTTATTGTAGTAGGTGAGTCTATTAAAGTTGAGTGAGAGAATGTGTATTGTGTGGAGTGGGCTGGAGGTTTGTGTGTCTGAGGAAGGGGCCAGAGATGTCAGAGACCTGAGGGGATGGAGTGTCTGGCCCGCAGAGATGGTCCATGGTGATATCTGTATACCCAGAGCATGGTTAAATAGCCCAGCCATGCAGGCAAGATTTGAATGGTGTGGGTAAGAGGGAGGGAGTGTGGGATTAAAACAACTCAGGTGGGTCATGTATCCTGTACAGTAGTTGTGCATTAGGGTGATGGCCTGAAACAGGCAGGAAAAGAATAACCAGGGGCAATTCAATAGGAATCCAAAACTGGTAAAGCAAACCTCAACAACTGTGGTTTGAAGGGAAGGTATAATGACTCAACTGACAACCACCAGGCCACCAAGCCTAACAAAGAACTATAGAGGGATTCAAGCACCCATTGACAACCAGGATAGAGAGGACCCCATGGCCATGACGGTGAAACTAATGGCGAACATACCAGAGAAAGGGGGAAACATGATGTAAATAGTAATGCTGGGTGGTTATAACCTAGAGGTGGAGACGAGGCAAGGGGGCTCCAAATACAGGATCGTAGAGGATGAATCTGAGCCAGCACCACATTATTATAGCATCACTACAGTGCCTTACAACAAAATATTAGTAGAGAAACGTTTTTCTGAGCACTTCTATTCCAAGTGCCCT
This sequence comes from Lissotriton vulgaris, assembly GCF_964263255.1. Lineage (NCBI taxonomy): Eukaryota > Metazoa > Chordata > Amphibia > Caudata > Salamandridae > Lissotriton > Lissotriton vulgaris. Next base: position 1,866,011,443 of record NC_141685.1, on the reverse strand, counting down.
GCTTTACCCAGGCATCCTTCACCATCTGGTAATAGTTGTTTGAGGGTCCATGGAGGAGAGACAGTAAATATAGACTTGGGCCTCGTGTAAGTCTGTAAAACAATGAGTTTTGCCCACCCAAACCACCCAGGATTTTTTGCTTTTTGATTATCTGGTTTTCCACCTTTTACTATGGGTGAGCCTCATAACCTGTGACTCACAAATGGTTAACTCCTGGTGAATGGATTGAGTGTGTTTACCGCCAGGGTCTGCCTTTTAAGATAAGGCTGCTGCCACATAGCAAGGGTAAGGGGACCCCAGCTGGTTACACATGAACATGTGTGCACATCTGTATGCACACATGTGTAAAGGCTGCACCTGGAAGACTCCTATCGTGTACAGTCTCAAAACTATGAACAAGTAGCCTTGTGCAGAAGGGGCTGATTAGGATTGGATATTGACTTGGGTAGGCCTCATACTGTTAGTATACACTCATAGGGAAAGTCAGTGTGGTTTATTTTCATGTCTGCTGTGACACCTCATTATACACCTATAGGGACGCCTGCCTTAGAGTGTAGCTTTGCTTCCCTTTGGCCAATAGAAAACAGAGAATATCAATTGGTCATAACCCATGTGGGAAAGTCAATTCTGCAATTTCCAAAAAGATATATGTCAGCTTAGGGGGTCATTCAGGATTGCCATATTTCTGTTGCTCAACTCAGGATCAGATCCAGTCATTTTGCCACTCTGCTGTGCCAAGTTAATTACATTTCTCTTCAGTGGCAGGAACAAAGGCCTCCTGACACAAAGAGAGAAATTAACAGTGTTTCACTCAGATCCTGAGGAGAAAAGGTGTGAGGGAATTCTCTGCATCAAGAAATCAGCTGTCACACTGTACCAGGGATGGGCCTGCCCAAGCCAACTGAGAAAAAGAGGAAAACCTGTTGCACACCAAATAGAGAGAGTACAGAAATGATGTCTCAATGCACATTTAAAAGTTCAAGTATCCACATTTGGATGTCGACCCGGAAGAGATTAAGTAGCCTCGTTGTGGCCCATATCAGGGAAACTATAAAGTCAACATTACCGGAAGAGGGTGCACGTACTCTAAATGTGAGTGGCGACGGAACATGCAAACTACAACAGAGCAAAATCATGTTGAAGCCGAAAAATAAAAGCATGCACTAGTACATTGTCTCATTGTCATGCTTGATACACATAACATTCAAAACTAAAACAAGTGAGGTCATGCAACGGATCTACACAGTGCAGTTTTGTCACTTGCGCAATCGAATAAAGCAGTAATATATACAAATGTACACAGTTGTTATCTACAATTCTCCTGGATATACATCATAATGTCATTCAGTGTAATTTAACAGATTTTTCAAATCGGTTCATGTAATTGGCATAACACATTTACAATCATTTGTCATTACGTGTGATAATAGTGAATGCTATACCATTCTATTTATAATCAATGTATTGTGGTAATATAGTTGTGATGTAGAGAATGTCCTTACAGGACCACTCTATTTGCTAAAAACGACATTACCTCATATGTGCCCTATTGAGGGTATACATAAAAGTGAGAGGTGTGGTTGGATTATAGTTATACATTACAATTAATGGTTCACATGGTGGAAAATTTGCAACTACAGACGATGACAAGTACTGTCGTGTATGTTAGAAACTATAGAAGATGTTCACATGGTTTAGGTATCTGTAGGAAATGACAGGAGAATTACCATAGACTAATTGCCTAGGAAATATTGCATCTCTTGGTCAAAATTCAAACCGTGATCCACCGTACGGTACGTAATGTTCATTGAAATGATACAATGTACTCCATCTTGTATTTTGTATCCTCCCCAGCCCTGAGGAGTCACCTAAGTTTTGTGATTGCTTGGCGACGAAACACGTGTCAGCTGGCCATCCATAACAATAAAAGAGGAGCCGTACTATCCATCGTCCTCCTCTTTCTTCAAATGTAGATACTTGAACTTTTAAATGTCCATTGAAATATCATTTCTGTACTCTCTCTATTTGGTGTGCAACAGGTTTTTCTTTATGTACATAGTGTGTGTATTGGCACACATTTTATGAGGGGTTTTGGGCCTTTGTCCCCTCACCTGCATGCACCCTTACCTAATAGTACTACTATTACTACCGTGAGCAGTGCGCCTAGTATTTCCCTCACCTAAAAACCCTGGTCTCAATTGTCTCACTGAGAAAAAGAGGAAGCCCAGAAGTCTGAAGCCAACACAGAAGGGAATCTCTTTTTTAAGATTGTGTGGGACAGGCCCTGGCAATGATGTCAGTGATGGGCAGAGCTGAAGCCCCCAGAGCAAATTTGGCAAGTGACTCCTGGGTCATGCTATTTCTAAATGACTCACCAGCCTGTGCAGAAAGGTTGGGAGGGGCAGAAAGGTGATGGGAGACACCATGATAGGGCAGAGGAGCCTCACTTCTGGAACCCACCACCCCCACTTAAAAGGTCTTGCACAAGGAGGAGAGCTCTCTCTTGGTTGAGTTTTTCTGCTGGACACTGGGACCAGATGCAACAGCCATAAACCTTTTAAGGAGGAACCCCCTGATATTCATCTGTAGTAAGGACTGTGACTACAGTTGTCCCCAGGACCAGTGGGGCTCTCCCCAGGATGACAAAAGCTGGTCCCCTTATAGACGAGAGGACTAGTTTGGCAAGGGCTGGACTTCTGCGAAAAGGAGTAGAGAAGCCCCAGAGGAGAAAAAGGAGAAAGGCTAGCAGAGGGAGCCAGTGAAACCAGCTCCCTGCAAAACGTGTCACCTTAGATGCAAGGAGGCCTAGAGAAAGTGCTCCGGGTGGCTCGAGCTCACCACTAAGAGCAAAATGTGCCCCAGATGAAGCAAATCAGCTCAACTGGGCCCGAAATATCAAACAGAAACGGATTTGACCTATGACTATACCAATTTTAGGGATTAAGGCAAGGCATGCACCACTAATAGAATACCATTCCAGATAGAAGGTTCTAGAACAAGGGACGTAATCCCTATACGTCCCTAACAAAGAAAGTAGAGAGACTCTACTTCCTTGACAAAACTGCACTGGGGATTCAGACTGCACCCTTCAAAATAAAGTTTCAAGTTTCAATCAAATAACAAGTATTTCATATTAGCATCTTAAAATACATGTAGAGGTTGTTTTCCCAAAGAGACAACAATAAAGTCTTTCAATTTTCAGTCTTTTATTCAGTTTTCTTTAGTTAGAATTGCCGAAAGCCAAATAGCCAAAGCGTTTCGTCTGTTACCGGACTTCTTCAGGGCTATACAAAATAGAAAAAGAATACAAAGCACATATTAACAAACATGCTATATACAAATATTTAAAAACAATAGAATTACAATACATGAACCAGAACTATAGCAGACATTGTTATCATAGCTTCTTTTAGACCTTTGGGGAAAACATATACAGTTCAACATGGATAGCAGATATCTATGCAGATATTTATTTATCATGTATTTAAGGATGCTAATATGAAATACTTGTTCTTTGATTGAAACTTGAAACTTTATTTTGAAGGGTACAGTCCGAATCCCCAGTGCGGATTTGACCTATGACCCCACCAGCACGAACAGAGCACATGGAGCTCTACTGCAGGCTGCCAAATATTACCCCCAGGGTCTAGGGGTTGCTGTGCAGAATACTTTCATTTTTTGTAGGTGTTGGGTGGGGGCGTGCATGGGGTCCCCTACCCTGAGCTCAGGTGAGCCTTAGGACCCCAATCCCCTTACCAGGTCATGGATTTGGGGGCCCTGGACTCTCCACTTCAAGTCCCCTGATGTCTGCCAGAGGGGGAGCACTTTCAAACTCTCCCAAGGGAGATGACTCTGGACATGTTTACCAGTTTTCTTTCCCTGGGTAGTTATAGGACACAATTTACATGGCCTGAATTGAGTATCCATCCTCTCCAACTGACCACACAACGGGCCTACCTTATGTTTTAGCTGAAGGAGCTCATCCCGGGTATAACTCCTACGATCTTTTAGGGAGACAGGCAGGGATTTTGGCCCTAGGCCCGGTCTAGCGCGGACGGGCACAGACGGGCTTGCCTCCGGCGCGCCGGCGCCCGCTGCGCCTGCCCACTGCACGGACGGGAAGAGACGTTCATTTTATAGTGACTGGGCCGACAATCGCCCGAGCACTAGTGCGCTAACTGCAAACCGTCTGCCTTATCCAATATGGCACCCGAAGTCTGCGCCTGTGGAGTAGCTGCCTGGGACCAAACAGAGCCCTCAATCGGCCCCCAGGTCCCGTACAGCAAGGAGCAAATAGCCACGAATTCTAATGAAAGGCAAGTCTCAGTTCAGAGAAAAGATTGTAAAATAAAATAAAAATAGCCAACTACGTGATTTAAAAGTAATGAGCAGCAGGGTGCTGGAACAAAAGATGTGCGCGTGTGTGTGCCCTGACTCCCGGCTTCCGCCTCAGGAGCCCTTAATTCTAGGTACGAAGCGTGATTTCCTGGGCCACTTTATAGTGACTGGACCGACAATCGCCCGAGCACTAGTGCGCTGACCGCAAACCGTCTGCCTGATCCAATAAGGCGCCCGAAGTCTGCGCCCGTGGAGTAGCTGCCTGGGACCAAACAGAGCCCTCAATCGGCCCCCAGGTCCCGTGCGAGCAAGGAGCAAATAGCCACGAATTCTAATGAAAGGGAATTCTCAGTTCAAAGAAAAGATTTTAAAATAAAATAAAAACAGCCAAGTACGTGATTTAAAAGTAATGAGCAGCAGGGTGCTGGAACAAAAGATGTGCGCGTGTGTGTGCCCTGACTCCCGGCTTCCGCCTCAGGAGCCCTTAATTCTAGCCATGTGCCCATGTCTGCAGGGAGCAGGTGGCCACAACTATCAACATTGCTCTGCATGCAGGAGCAGACAGAGGATAATAAAGCTGCTGGCTCTCACAGTTGTGTGAGAAAGGGCATCGCGCATAGGTTGGCAGAGCAGCCAGGGGTTGGCAGCATAAGGGGCTGCCTTTTTGGGACCAGGCACTCCCAAGGAAAGTAACCCCAGCTAAAGAACAAAAAAAGGAGACACTGGTGCAAGGTCGCGCAGCAAACGCAAACCAAAGGACGCAGCTGTCCATGTCACAGCGGGAGAACCGCTCATTCAATAGTCACTGCTCCTGAGGAGTGTCTTATAATGCTCTGTTGGGCTTGAAGCTGACTTACTCATTTCTGCTACTTGTTTTTCCACAGGGCAGTGGGCCACCACCAACAGCATTAAAAAAATCCACAGAGCTGGAGGAGAGTCACACCTTCCCCCCAAGGTACTGAGCCTAAGTTGGATGCGTCAGAGAAAAAATGACTACTCCTGGCTTTTACCAACATTTTTAAGCACTCCCTAGGCTGATTGGGAGTGCTGGGAAGTCAAGGGGCCAAGTTTATGGCCACAGTTACTGTGACCTAAAAGTGTCTAAAAAGAGTGGACATTGGGTGCAACACCTTAAGGGGTTGAGGTGTACGATTACATGCTCTATGATCTAAACGTAAAGCTCATTAAGGGCTATTTTATGTGTCTTTTGAAATGTGAAAGTATATTAAAAAGACACACAGGGACATATGATGGTCGTTTTTAAATGCTTTACTGAAATAATAATGTTGATAATGATTACTGATCAAAAGGTATATTCCTTATTGAAAATAATAAGTGGGGATACAGCCTTTGCAATGCAGTAATTAACCCGCAGTGCATTTACTATGCAGATTTAATATGCAAATGTTTATCATGCATATGTCTTTAGCATGCAAGGTAAGTCTATGTAAGGTAAAAATAAATGTTTGTGTGTGCTTGTATATATACACACACACACACACACATTTTAAGGGTTTAGATTTAGCAGTGAGTAGGGGTTTAGAGATGGGTAGGAGTATAAGGTGATAAAGGTATTTTCGGGTTTAGGGGTGTGTAAGTGTATTGGGTGGTAAATGTGCTTTTAGTGTTTTGGGCTGCATAGGGGTATTGGGTGGTAAGGTTATTTTTAGGGTTAAGGGGTGGGTAAGGGTATTGGGTGGTAATGTTTTTTTAGGGTTTGGGATGGGTAAGGGATTGGGTAGTAGGGGTATTTTTAGATTTAGGGGTGGCTAAGGGAGTTGGGTGTAAAGTGTTTTTTAGAGTTTATGGGTGGGTAATGGTAGTTTGGAGGTTGGGTTATTTTTGGGGTTAGGGGTTGGTAAGGGCATTGAGTGGTAATGGTGATTTTAAGGTTATTGGGTGGGTAGGGACATTATGTGCTAAGGATATTTTTAGGGTTTGCTGTGGGTAAGGGTACTGAGTGGTAAGGGTATTTTTAGGGATTGCAGTGGTTAAGGGTATTGGGTGGTAAGGGTGTTTTTAGGGCTTAATGGTAGGTAGAGGTAATTAAAAATGGGAGGCTCGGGGGTGCCCAACCCCCAGACTAGCTCATGTATTGTGAGGCCTAGGACCCCTATCTCTGGTCCCTGGTGTCAGCCAGAGCAAGGAGCATCGTCTCATTCCCCCCGAAGGAAAGAGAAAAAGAGGTGGAACCCGGGATCCCAACTCTGGGCTCCCACAGCCACAGGAAGGATGGGAGAGTGCTGCCAAACTCTCCCCACCAGTGGTGGGCCTGCTACACTCCCAGTGCCTGTGTCTGGGTGGAGCTGGTGGCCACCACCATCACCCGTGCTCTGCCCATGGAAAACAAAGCTGCTGGTTTCCACAGCCACCTGAAAAAGACGGCTGCATGGGGGACAGCAGGGCAGCCAGGGGTGGGTCCCCTAGGCTGCTCAGAGGGTTGGATACAATAGGGGGTGCCATAGTGGGACCAGGCACTCCTAGGGAAGGAAAACCCAGCTTAAGAAAAAAAGAACATGCTGTGTGGTGTGAGGCCATGCGGTGAAAGAAAACTAAAGACAGAGGCTCTCCCTGGCACAAAAGGAGAGCCGCTCATTCAATTTTCACTGCTCCAGAGGAGCACTCCCTAATGCATGGTGGAGCTTGAAATGTACTCACAATTTCTGCTACTTCTGGTGGCCCAAGGACAGTGGGGGCCACCACCAAGAACATAAAAAGGCACTTGGATTTGCAAACGCATCACAGCTTCCCCTCAAGAGCACAAAGTATTTTAAAAAATGATACTGACCTTAAGTCAGAAGAGTTACACGAAAGATGACTACTCCAGGCTTTACCAACATTTTTGTGCACTCACTCCCTAGGCTGAAGCATGCACTATAGAGCTGGGAGTGCTACGCCCTCTAGAGGACAAGTCTATGGCTGCAGGTACTGTGGCCTAAAGGTTTTTGGAGATTTGCAAATATAGGAGCAGGTGGTGCTACCTGTGTCACATCCTACAAAGCAGGGTGAATGGCAATGTCAGACTCCTCTATTTTACCTTCCACAATGACTGCCTCACCATCCTCATCTTCCCCTAGCATAAGTCTAAGGCTTCCAGGAACTTTTTTTCCCTTGCCTTTCCTGTTGTCTCCTTGATTCTGCCGTGGTCCACCCCATGTCCCTATCATCATCATCATCAGAAGTGGTGATTGGACAAGATGGTGGGAAAGTACCCTTCCTTTTCCTTGCTGGAGATCTGAGAGCCATTGATTCTAAAAGGGGAGGCTCTTGCTTATAAGAAAGCTCATCCTCCTCTTCTGCTCCAACATCAGGAAAATATATTTTTGCTGGCTGCGGCTGCTGTCTACGTTGCTCTGTTTCCTGAAATGATTGGGTACTACTTTGTGAAAGAGACAAATCTAATTCAGTGTCACTACTTGTCGGTATCGTCAGTATTGTAGTGGCCACCTCACTGACAGACATGGTCTTAAGTTGGAGTGCTGCTGTTGATGCAGGAGTGCTGCTCTCAGCTTGCTCCCTGGAGGCCGGAGTGGCAGGCAGACGATGTGGGGTCCAAAAAAGATTTGTGGCAACATGCCACTGGTGGAAGGCTGCCTCTTCTCGTTGATGACATTCTTGGAAACAATTTTCTTTGGGGACATCTTAAACCTGTCAGTTGTCAGTTGCACTAAGATGCACAAGACAAAGGGATTGGAGGACTGACATATGACTTCACAGGCCTTCGGTTTGGCAGTACTGCTGGTGATGTCTCTTCTCTTGTGCACTTAAAAGCAAACAAGCAAGAAAAACATTTAGGGGCTGACTTTGCCCAGCAATTAGGATACGACGGAACACTGATCGCTTGCAGTCCCATTCTTTGCAATGGGAGCATGCTCTCATTGCATTTGACCGGAATGCATGCTCTCATTCTAAAGAGAAGAGGTGCAGTTCATCCCCGCACCGCATGACAGGCACTTAATGGTGCCTGCCACGGGGTTCAGGGATCAACAAGGGGGCATCATAGGTGTCAGCTGAAGGCCATCTGGACGCCTAGTACCCATGGGGGCCAAAGCTGACTCCTACAGCCTCTGTGTGTTATAAAGGTTGGCAGAGAAATGCTGTTGAAATCCGACATTGAAATCCCCTGGGTGGAAAGAGCAGCCCTTGAGACTACTGGAGGCTTTCCGAATGGCAGACTGTCCGAAGCCATTCGGAAAACTAGTTCAGATTAATTTCCAACTGACTTCATCCAAATTATTCGGTCAGAAATGAATCCAAACTGGTGATTACGATGACATAGGAACAGTTCTGACTGAGTAGCGGAGCTGTTTCGTACGGCATCATAATTGGCCCCTTGGTGTGAAATGTCACATGGCATTGTTTGTAATTTGAATTAGCACATACAAAGGCAATATTAGTTGTTTACTTAGAGAATAAATCATAGTCAAACCACACCACCATTCCATAAAATCTTATTCTCTATCAGAACAACATTATAATATACAGAATGATAGAGCTCTTTCCTATATGTCCAAATATTCTAAAGGAGACACCTCTGGCACTCAGGAAAATGCATGGGTAAATGAAATAGAAATCTTTTAATAAAATAGAGTTGTAGTGTGCGCCTATGTCAGGCAATATGGTCTAAAATAAACAAAGCCAGGGTGTCCAAGTGGAAAGGGAATTGTATATCAGAAAAACTGAATGCTGCAGTGCTGCTGTTTAAAAGATAAAAATGTACATTAAACAAATGTAAATAAAAGAAATCAAATTGAAAAAACTAAATTGTAAAAAATTTAAATAAAATCAAAACCCACCCACCTCCAGTTCTTCACGAATTAGCATCAGCACAATAAATACGACTTGGGGCAAATTAAGCCAATATATAGAGGCCTGAGGGTATGTCAGGGGTTGTGTAGGAAGGGGGAGGAGGGCGACTTCCATTTGCATTGTTCTCCATGTTACCTTGAGTCTGCAGGCTTGTATAAGTGTAATACAAGATAATTTAATTCTTATCTGAAACAAAATATGTTGGGATTCTCCTAAACATTTTTACATCACACATCCTCTAAAGGTATCAAATATATTACCCCACCTATACACTTGTTTGGAGAAAACATATGTGAAATGCCCCCAAAAAATATTTTGTAATGTAATTCGATGCCATCCATGGCCTGAATTATGTTTCACTTCAGAAGACACCACAGACACAGTTGTTTCATGCATCCATGATTAGTACCGGGCCCACTGGCTGAAGGCCTATTGGCAGACCAGTCCACAAAGTGAATTAAATAAATATTGCAAATGTATTAAAAAAACATTATGAAAATTTACTAAACTGTGCAACATTTTTCCTTCACAAATAAGAAACATTTCTCACTAAAAAATAAGTAAGCCCCTACTGAAACTGTAGGCCACCCACCACAATACATTTTAGAAATCAAATAAACGTACATATAAGTCCAGGTGCATGCCCCTAATAATACAAAAACACCCCTACACACCAGTTGTTGAACTTACTTGTGAAATCTAAAATACAAAGTCCTCAAATTCAATGGTATATATGCAGCAGACTAGGAAAGTGATCCTTCCAGCTCCAAATCCAAATGAATAGTGACCAGGAGACAGGAGATGGAAAAAGCACTGGGAGGCACCTGCCGGACAGAAAAAGGGAGTTGTGCCCAGATGCATCAACGAAAATTGCATTCGCAAACGGTGCGAATCGCAAAATTCGGCCGTTTGCGAATGCAATTCATGTGTTTGGAATGCATCATTTTTTTCCGGTTTTCGCAAATGTAGGAATCGCTATATATTTTGCGATTCTCTAAAAAAGTCGCAAAAATTGCGATTCCTTGAAAAATTGCGAAAAAATGCAATGCATCAAAATTAGCAATTAGCGATTTTGTTGGAATTCGCTATTTGGAATTCCTAAAATAAGAAGAAGTTGAACCTGGTGCTAATTTCACTAATGCCCAGATGCATCAACGAAAATTGCATTCGCAAACGGTGCGAATCGCAAAATTCGGCCGTTTGCGAATGCAATTCATGTGTTTGGAATGCATCATTTTTTTCCGGTTTTCGCAAATGTAGGAATCGCTATATATTTTGCGATTCTCTAAAAAAGTCGCAAAAATTGCGATTCCTTGAAAAATTGCGAAAAAATGCAATGCATCAAAATTAGCAATTAGCGATTTTGTTGGAATTCGCTATTTGGAATTCCTAAAATAAGAAGAAGTTGAACCTGGTGCTAATTTCACTAAGTGGTATAACTGGATCTGTCAATCACTTCTACAGCATTTAAGGACCTCTCAGACCTTGACCCAGTCTTTCAAGATGGCTGCACTTTACTTTTTGGCACGCAGGCAGAGGCTGAGAGCAGCTGCAGGTTGGAGGAGAAGGCTGATAGAGGAGAGAATCTTCAGAGTGCGCATTACCTTATTGGGGCAGACTGAGGCTGAGATATATAAGAAATATAGGCTGAATGCCAATTTAATTTTAGATTTAATCCAGGAATTGGACCCAATCCTGCAGAGGCAAACACGCAGGACACAAGCCATACCTACCCATGTGCAGGTATTGTGTTCATTGCACCTCCTTGCATCTGGGTCATTTCAGGGTGTAGTGGCCATTGCTGGTGGTGTGTCCCAGAGTTCCCTTTCCAGATTTTTTAATGCCTTTCTAAATGCCATGTTACATAGAATAAGGTTTCATATCAAATTTCCAAGCACACAGCAGGATTTAATGAAGACAAAACTGGATTTCTACAACATGGCACAATTTCCTCATGTAATTGGCTGTGTAGATGGTACACATGTCCCCATTTGTCCACCCTCAGAAAATGAATATATTTATCGCAATAGGAAATGCTTCCATTCTCTCAATATTCAAGCTGTCTGTAATGCCAAAACCATAATTACAGACCTAGTTGCTAGTTACCCAGGAAGTGCCCATGACTCATTCATATTTAGACATAGTGCCATTCATGCTAGACTGCTAGCTGGTGAATTTGGAGATGGATACCTACTAGGTAAATGATTCATTCCACTCAACAAATTTATACTTGAACTGCACACATGTATGCTTACATTACATTTACATTGCTTTCCATTGCAGGAGATAGTGCCTATGCAGTGAGGTCTTACATCTTAACTCCATACCTAAATCCAAGTACAAGGAAAGAGCAGCACTACAACCAGGCGCACATATCAACAAGGAATGTCATAGAGCGGACCTTTGGAGTGATGAAATCACGCTTCAGGATTCTGCATAAAACTGGAGGAGCATTACAGTACCAACCTGAAATTTGTTGTAAAATTGTAGCAGCATGTGCAATGCTACATAATCTAGCAACTGAAAGAGGAATAGAACTTGAAGCGGACGATGTGTTACCTCCAAATATAATTCAGCCTCCTCAACCACAACCAAGAGCACAAGGGCCAGAGGCAGCAGAGGGCAGAAGGAGAAGAGCAGACATCACACAGCATTACTTCTAAATGAGGTAAGAACTAGTCTGAAAAAGTAATTTGATTGCAAGCAATGTGAAGTTTAATTGTACATGGAAAAAAATAGCTAGTTAAATGAAACTACTTACACAGTATTTGAAACTTAATTGAGGCCTTTCAAATCAGGCATGTACAATGGAAAAGCAGTGCATCAATAACAAATTATAAACAGAAATACCCAGCAAGATGTATTGAAATGTCATTTTTTGAGCCCACGCACTCCTAATGCCTTCCCAGGACTTTTTCCAGGGTGCATGTTGGCATTTGTGCCATCATTCTGCTTCCTAACACTTCTCCGTGTGCCAGTCAAGCAATGGTCAGATGTGCCACTTTCAGCACTGTTGTTCAACTGCTCCTCCATTGGCAATTGCTTTTCAGGGGATGCCTTGGGCCTTGATTTTTCAGATGGCTCTAAGGTACCCCCCATGCCTTTTTGAATGTGTTTAAAAGTTTTCATCAGGAGTACCTGTGTTGACAGTGTTTGTTTGCAGAGGGCACGGGTACAATTTGTAAGGGAACTCAACTCCCTGTTATGGGCCTGCATGTTGTTCTGGACTTTAACCTGCCTTTTAGCACTTATCTTTTGATGTGTTTGCATCAATGTGCACATTGTCTCCAATGAGCTTGCTATACGGTCAAGCTTCATAGCAGTTGAATCATGGCCAGATTTCATCACATTGATCATTGTAGTGATACTGCTTGCCAAAGTACCCATTTGTTTGCTCATGTACCCCATTTTGCCTTTTATAATCCTAATGTCTTTCCCTTGCAGACGCTGCACCTTTAAAATTTTGTCCTCTACTTCATTGCCAGTGAAGGTACCCTCTCCATCCTGACCACTTCCACGCACTGATGTTCCACGCATTGTGAACTGCTGCAGTCTCCTTCGCCTACTCCTCGTTGAATTAGTGCCTGTAGGAGTACTTTGAGGCTGGCTTGGAGTTAGATTGACATTCTGCTCTGTTTCAGAATCTGTCTGGAGCAGTTGTCGCACCCTCTGTCTTTCACTTGGCTGTGAATTGGCAGTAGAAGTACTGGGAGCATTTTCAAATTCATTTTGAGTTACATCTTGGGTGTGCAAATCCCTTAAGTCCTGCTCTATTAAATCTTGGAGTTGCTCTATGAATAGAAAAAAATAAAACATTTGTTACTTTTCGTTTGCACTACCCTTGCAATGATTAATAAAGTTTTAAAATAAATTCACTTGAAATAATGTAGTCTCAATTTTACTATTTGCTTGTATCAATGTTTTGGAATTGTGCAAATGTTATCCATTGTGTACTATGTCTAAAGAACTACAACTACCACAATGCACTGCTTTGAGTTCATTGACATTACTAGGAGGAGGATTGGGACTCTCTCACATTTGTCCTAATAGTTATTGAAACATGTTGAACACACATCAGCACTTTATAAATAATGGTCTTCATTCACACTTCTTATACCACATACAATTAACTTACCTTCAGTAGGAGTTGGTATCTCTGAAGTATCAATGTTTGTAATTCCAACCACAGCCTCAGGCAAAAGTGTGGCTTCAACCATTTCTTCCAGGGGAGTGTTGGGTGTATCCCTGGGTGTTCCACCTCCAGTAAGCTTCGAAGATTTCATCCTCTTAGCAAGCTTCTCTTTTGCTCTGCTGCGCAGGTCATACCACCTTTTCTGGAGATTAGTAATATCACGATGTGCAACTCCAACTGCATTAACTTTAGATTGTATGGCAATCCATAGGTTCCTTTTTACAGTTTCAGGGACCTTAAGAGACAGCTTACCAAAAAGCTGCTCCTGTCTTGCAGTCACCTCCTCAATGAGTATTTCCAATTCTTTATCTGAAAACTTAATTTTTCTTTTTCTAGATGGCCCCTCTTCAACTGCATTCTCATTTTCCATTTTGAAGGAGAAAAGAAAGGCACAGACTCCAGCAGCAACCTCCAGGCAAGGCTCACTCAGCAAACTGCCAGACCACACCTTCAAGCTAGGTAGCAGCTGCGCCTGATTGCTGTACTGGCTTTCTGGCAGTTGAGTCAATGAGATGCATCATGTGTGTAAAATCGCAATTTGCGATATCGCAAATTGCGATTTCGCAATTAAAGAATCGCATATTTCATGCGATTCGGTAAAAATTGCGATTTTTACCGAATCGCAAAAAATATGCGAAAAAAATGATGCATAGCCATTTGCGATTCCATATTTGCGATTCCTTATTTTTCGCAAATAAGGAATCGCAAATGTAAACGTTGATGCATCTGGGCATTGGAGTCTCTGGGTCACTTCCTTCCTGTTGGAAAAAATAAATGAATAAAAAAGCTTTTTGCAAAAAAAAACCTCCAATGGCCTGTTGGAGAAAAAAATCCACTTAAAAAGCCTCTTAGCTGCGTGTTAAGCACAAAAGCTACTCAAGCAGTGCATTCATGATTGGCACTACATTGGTGCTGTTGTGGCCAGGAGCAATGCAAGCATGTAAAAAGTATCATGCGAGGTTGCTAGCGGCCTGAGATTGTGGCACTCGAGATCAAGTGCCAAAATAAATCTTAAGCAAGCGAACAGAATAAAAACTCTTCTTTATGACCTGGAAGGCATAATTCAGTAATTAACCGCTCCTACATGGAGTGCCTGAATTCCACAAACTCTGTGAGAGGAGCATAGTTTACCGCTGGGGCCAAATTTTTATCATGAAATGAGTTTGTGTCCAATTATTGGCACAGGGACACATTTACCAAAAGCACTATTAACGAAAACCGCTTGGGTCTGTTGTTCACATACATTCACAATATTTGTTTCACCATAAATGGAGAATCCAATGGTAATTTTTCTTTTCATGACTGAACACAATATGGCATAGTGGTGTATTTTACATGATGAGCATAAATAGGAAATTCCAAAAATGTGGGCATAGTTTAAATTTGCCTAAGCCTTCTAATGTCAGATGCTTCTGCCCTTGATATGTGCTTACCTTCAGGATTGTAGGGTTGCCAGGATTCTCTTCTTCCACCTGTGTGCACATGGTCAGGTTGCTGCAGGGGAGGCACCTTCCCAATTCCACCTAGTCACAGACACAGGGACCAGGTGGACTTGCTGCCAAGAAGTTTTGACTGTCTCCTTTGTACCGGGGAAATTAGATACTCCAAAACACCTTGAATTGTATTGGGCCCCAGGTGATGGGGACTTTAGGGTCATGAAGGATCTCAAGAAGGGGGCCACATGCATACTCCCTCCCCACAGCATGTCAGATAACGTTTTTGTCAACCCCTATGGACTTGGTTGAAAATCAGTAGTGCAGCACTACTTGCTCTATTTTGCATGGTGTCCCTCCTGAGACCAAGCTTTAAATGAGATCCTCTTTGGCCATATAGGGTTCATTTTGGACTCATTGTCCTCCTGGCGGGCAGCCCTAGTCACCAGGAACATTTTTTCCAGTCCATCTGGCCTCTAAATGGTACTTTTTGTTGGGAGTTTAATTTTGTGGCTTACTGAACTTGACCGGTCCATTTCCTGGGCTCCAAATGCTCTCTCCTATGTGGGGAGCATCTTTCATACACCCTCCAAAGCCAGGAAGTTGATAACCCGGCCTGCCACATTCCCAAAGTCCAACAGGCTCCTTGAAGGGTACCTTTGTGTCAGTAGTATCAAGGACAGGTCCCCTGTAGTCCCATAGGAGCCATCCAGGTTCCCCCAGTAGATTTATTTTGTCAATTGTTCCTCAAGAAAAATAAGGGGTCTAGTGCCAAGGTCCTGGATAGACCCATTTTAGTCCTGGGGGGCAACTAGTGTCAAAGTCTTTGAGTCTATCCTTACAGAAAAATCAGGTGGCTTGCCCTTCTAGCTGGGTATTCTTCTGCTTTCAAAGCAAAGCAATGCACAGTTCCCCTTAATCCTAAATCTAGGACGGCAGTTGAAAAATTATAGTAAAAAGTGATTGAAGGCACGCCGGAGGGGGTTCCTACGTTTCCGAACTAGAGACCTCACACACCCAGCAAGCTAGGTGTCATGCTTCATCATATGGCCTTGCCCCTCGTCGGTCGGAGGTGCAATACCCGATGGGCACCCATAAAGGGGCTCTTTGGCGGGGATCTTTTGTTCCTGCCGTATGGTGCTGTGGGTGTGAGGGCCCTAAAAAAGTGGACGTGAGTGGTGAGGATCTGTTAACAGGATGTTAAAAAAGGTTGGGTAGTCCACAAAAAAAGTGGTTGCTTTGTCAGGCTCAAAGGTCCATGAAAGCAAGTCCTACTCAGAAGTGGTCGACATGTTTCATGCTAATCTAGTTCAAAGTGATACTCAGCATTTCCTCAGGACCAAAATAAGGGAAACTATCTACACTACTAGATTCTCATGATGTAGATTTAGTTTACTGCGTGTCTGGTTCTGCCATGTAGGCACCCGGGAATGGTGGAGCGAGTACTATCACGGTTTCCCCCGGCGCTAAGACACCACTTGGTTGATTCTTCTGGTTTGCCACTCCCAGGTCCAGTGTCATCTCAGACATTTTTCCCTTGTGCAGGGGTCTTAAGTCAGGGTGGTAGGTTCTAGAAGCCAGATAGCCATTGCCTATCCTAGGGTACCACATCATCACTCGCTTCAGCCCCAACCCACCAGCCCATCATTCTTGGACAATCCAAAATGGTGACTTCAAGTTGTCTCTGGTCAGAGCTCCTCTGAGGGCCTTTGCTTCCCCTTACATGACACAGCCTCTCCTGTGTTGCCTACAAAGGTCTGGACTTCCTACTAAGAGAGCTTAGGAGTCTGGCAGAGAACAGGTCTGGCACAGGGACTCAAAAGACCCATCACCTCACAAAATAGGCCTCTTTTGAGGCCCAGAGGACTGATGAAAATGCTTCTGTTGCCCGACCAGCAGGAGCACAATGAGTCCAAAATGGAGACACTCAGCTCAACAGGCCAGAGATATGTTATTTTAAAGAATTGCTATTCAGTGCAACTTAATGTTATTAAATTAATATGGGATGTGGCATGCTACCCGGATTGAGGATGCCCTTGGGGACTGAAAACAAAGCTCAATAGAGTGCCTTTGTCCATGTCCCCAGGGGCTCTAAGTTCCAAGAGACACCATACACAAAACATTGCTCGGGCAAATTTCATGCGCCCATGCCCATGGGCATAGGAGTCGCATCAGCCTTCTTTGTTCATGTCTGAGCTTTTTGAAAGCATGGGAATAAAGATTGGGAGCCAGGAACAAAGGCTGCTGCCACCCAGAGGGAGCAGAAGAGAATATTGTGGGCTGCCGCACCAATCCGAATGGCACACAAGGAGCCAGTGGGGTCAACAAATAATGCAGGGTGTGAGGGCCCACAGTGGGACTGTGGCAGCCAGCATAAAAATTCAAAACAGACAAAAGAGATGCAGTGTGCAGCTGAAGACAGGAATAACAGAGGCAGAAGCCTGTTAATAAAATATGCAGCGACTGGGCAAGGGAGTGCCTATAATCTGCTTCATGTAGAGTTACCATCTGCCTACTTTCTCTGTTGTACTGTGTTGGGTTGTCTTTCCATTCCCTGGAAGCCTAGAATGTTAGCCCATCAAGAGAATGGAAAGAACATTGGAGAGCTGGAATTCCTGATTAGTTGATCGCTGCCTGGGAGATGATCATTCGTGCTTTTCTGTGTCCTGTTGACATATGAATAAACCTACTTTAAGATCTTTACCTGCATCTGTCAGATCTGTA
The DNA here is from genome assembly GCF_964263255.1 of Lissotriton vulgaris. NCBI lineage: Eukaryota > Metazoa > Chordata > Amphibia > Caudata > Salamandridae > Lissotriton > Lissotriton vulgaris. The sequence goes on along the minus strand of NC_141685.1, from coordinate 1,865,993,947 downwards.
CATACCCCAAAGAGGGCAGGTCGTTTTTAACACAAGAGAAACCAGGTAATTACCAGGGACCTGGGTCAATTAGTAAAACAAGAAACAAAGGCCCCTAGTTTAAGGAATATGTAGAAATAATGTGCAGTCACTGTAGCAAAACAGTTCATCATAACAAATCATATATTCAAAAGTGGGTCTGAGAAGCATAATAACTCCACAGCAGAAATCCAAGGAGAAATAATTCACCAGAATAGCCTTACATTTCAAAATGGAAAGCAGAAGTCAGGCGCTTGTCACCTGGGACTGTGTGTGAGTGTCTATGTGTGGAATCACCGTAAGGCAGGTAGAACCAGGTTGGACTAAAACAGGCTATAGAAGCTGGAGCAATGAAATCCTGTTGTCCAAAGCAGGAGCAATGTCTGATGACTACCAGCATTAACAATTGGTAGTCATTGAACATTTCTCCTGCTTTGGCTAATGGAAATTCATTGCTCTTTGCTCCTGCTTACATAGCCTGGCGATTATTTCTCCATGAATGTCTGCTGGGAATTTATCATGCTTCTCAGTGCCCGCTAATAAGTGCCAGCTAATATGGTCTTGGGCTCATGATAGATGCTCAAGTTCTAATAATGATCCTGGTGTTTGTTGAGGATTAAAACGTTTCCAACTGATTAAACCTCACCTTTGAATATATGGTTTTGTTACGATGGGCTGTGTTGTTGTTATCTTGATACACAAAAAGATCATGCATATCACATGCATGTGTCACTTATGAATGCGCACAGATCATGTTGCTCTGCACTGGCACTCACTGTGTTTTATTGATTAATACTGATTAGAATTGTAATTTGACTGCATATAATGTAGGCATATTCATCAAACTAGAAACCTCTGTTCCTTGTTCTACCAAGGAGGGACAGGGACACCATCAGTGCTTTATTGTGAATGTGTGGAGGTTGCAAGGAGTGCAGCAGCCCCAGAAATCGTTCTTGCACAAATTAGCCCTGAGTCTCAGAGCATATTGAAATCATGATTCAAAGAGACTCTTACCTCATTTTAAAGCACTCCCAGAGCTGCAGCTTCTGCTCCTGGGCTCTGAGATGCCAGATCCTCCTATTGTTGGCCCTATGTCTGTATTTTTTGGCTTATAGCAAGTGAAGGAAGACTAATACACATTTTCGCAAATAAAATGCTCTATTGAGAGTAAAACTGATGAACACTTACGCTTAGGATGAATTAATTTGAATATGTTTATTGTCCCCATGAGTTTTAATGGTGTTACCACGACAAATCATAACATATGGCTATTTTAATAATGTGGCCACACTTTGACAAAGGCAGTAGGCCTGCCTTATATTATTGATACCCCCTTTAAATTGTGACGTTGCACCTGGTACAGATGGAGGTACTTTGACTATAAGGTTCAGGTCCCACTAGGGTTGTGTTGTGATACGAGGTTGTCAAAGGTATTTACATATAACTGAATGTATGTATTTGTAGTTTAATACGTATAATTTAGCAATGTGTATGAAATAAATGTACTTCATCTTAACAAAAGAAAACACACCAACTGAACAATCATTTTTTGAGCATGCTGTTACCAACCAGCAAATTGGGACTGCTAGACCACAGCACCTTCTCTAAGTGTGTACATTTTACATACCTACAACACAGTGTTGATGATCCCATACATATTCATCCATTGATGAACCTCAAGTCAAGCAAGCCACATCACACAATGACATACATGGTCCAGAGCTCCCATAGCAGGTCTTTGAATTTTCTGACTCCAGCTCGCTACAGAGATGTTGGAATGTCATTGACAACAGCTAGACATCCAACACCACCATCATGCTAACGGCATACTTTGCGTTATGCAAATGCTATCAATATAATTAAGTTTTTTCTGCAGTTCATCACGCAAATACATACATTTACATTGCATGCATTTACAACGCATGCAATAAAAACGCAGTCATTACAACAACTGCGTTGTTACATCGCAGTACCATTACAGTGCAAGTCGTTACAACGACTTGCTGTAGGGGGCGCGCTGGACTTTGGAATAGTATAATTTACTATTCCAACTCCACTGTTTGCAACAGTAGGGAAGTTGTTGGAATAGTAAATTGTTATGTTATGTTATGTTAATATCATTTATTTTGCGCACAGATGCTCCAGCTCAGGAGCGTCCTGGCGCAAGGAAAAGGTGAACATAACACAACGCAAAAGGAAATAGAAAAGTGAGTGAAAGATGAATTAAAACAGGTGAGTTTTCACGGCCCTACGGAATGCTAATAGATCCTCTAACAGGCGGATTTCTAAAGGGAGGGAATTCCAGTGAGCCGCAGCTCTCACACGAAAAGAGCGACCGCCCATCCGGCTAAGCCTGAAACGCGGGACAACCGCAAGGGATTGCCCAAGAGATCTAAGAGAGCGAGTCGGGACATAGGCGGATAAGAGATTATTGAGAATATCAGGTGCCGACCCTTTTAAAATTTTGAAAGCAAGGCTAAGGGCCTTAAAATGGATTCAACTTTTGATCGGTAACCAATGTAGGGACCGCAGAGTATTGGAAGTGGGACAGGACTTTGGCAGACCCACCACTGCTCTCGCAGCCGCGTTCTGTACGCGCTGCTGGCGAACGATCTCAGATTGGTTAACTCCCAGCAGGAGCGAGCTGGCATAGTCCAGCCGGGAGATAATTGTCGCTTGGATGACCAACTGTCTTGTCGGAGCATCAAAAAATGTGAGCACCGGCCTTAGCCCACGCAGGACACCAAAACAGCATGCCGCCACTCTCTTAGTGTGGGTAGTGAAGCAGAGGGTGTGATCTAACCACACTCCCAGGTTTCTAAGTTCCATCACTGGTGTAGGGGCCGGCCCTAACTTGAGAGGCCACCAGTTGTCCCCCCAGCGATCCGCTCCCCTCCCGACGATCATCACCTCAGTTTTTTTCGCGTTCAGCTGGAGACAGTTCTTATTCATCCAGCTGGCCACCTCTCTCAGCCCATTTCGGAACCTGGGGGCATCCCGTTCGACATCCCCACTGATCGTGACCGCTAGCTGCGTGTCGTCGGCATAAGAGACCATGGTTAGGCCCCACTGCTTGGCGACATCAGCCAGCGGCCGCACGTACAAGTTGAAAAGCGTGGGACTCAGCGAGGAGCCCTGAGGGACCCCCAGGTCCAGCTGATGGTATTTGGACTGAAAAGGAGGGGTGGCAACGCAGAAGGAGCGATTGCTAAGAAAGGAACGGAACCACTGCAGAGCAGAGCCACAGATGCCAATGTCCTCCAGGCGGTGCAGAAGGATGCAATGGGACACCGTGTCATAGGCAGCGCTAAGGTCTAATAAGATGAGCGCTGCCGTTTGACCTGCATCCAACACAATCCGCAGATGTTCTACCATTGCCAGAAGGGCGGTCTCCGTGCTGTGACCAGCACGGAACCCATTCTGCGTGGGATCGAGGACATTGGCTCGGGCCATATGCTCGCAGAGAGCCAGGTTGACGTGAGCCTCCATGACTTTGGCCGGCCAGGGAAGCAATGAAATGGGGCTGTAGTTTTCCGGTTTTAAAGGATCCAATGATGGTTTTTTCAGGATCGGAGAAACCACCGCCTGCTTCCACTTGGCAGGAACTGTACCTGAAGTCAAGGACAGGTTAATTAGCGAACACACTACAGTGTGCACCTGAAAAGAAGGATCTCTAAAGAGGGCAGGTCTGAGCGGGTCCGCAGGAGAACCGGACTTGACTCGTTGTGCCCACTTGACAAACCCATCCCAGGAGAGAGTAGGGAGAGAGTGTAATGCCGGGCAACTGCGAGGGCCGTTCAGAGGAATGGAGGGCAACGTCGCACTGGGGAACGACTGATAGATGGTCTTGACTTTCTCCAAGAAGAAAGCGGCCAAGGTCTCACAATGGGAGGTAGAACCGTCCACTTGCGGATCCGCTCTCTTAGCCAACAGATTTTTAAGGGCTTTGAAGATGGTCTTAGATGGATTGAGGCTGTTGCGGAATTCCGTCGCGTAGAACGCCGCACGGGATCTACAAATAGCTCGATGGTAGAGGTGACGGAAGCCAAGTACGCGTTTTTTTTTACAACATCATACGTCTTCCGCCACTCCCTTTCTGCCCATCTACATTAACCCTTCAGAGCGCGGAGGGCACTGTCATACCAAGGACTCGACTGCCTGGAGCTGGATTTACTTGAGATGATAGGCACCAATACATCAAGCGCCTTGGTAATCCAGCTGCAGAATTGGTCGTAGCCCGAGGTGGCATTAAGCAGAGGGCCTAATGGCTCTTCAGCCAAGATGTAATGTAGGTCCTCTAGCCTAAGCTTATTCCAGTGACGCCGAGGGATCCACTTAGGAGATGGAATAGTGGGGGTTTCGGGGAGAGGTAGCCAGACGGACACCAAAAAATTATCGGTCCAGCCCACTGGAGAAATAGCCAGGACTTGGACATCCGCTAAGTTAGTGAAAAACGGGTCCAAAATGTGACCAGCCACATGTGTAGGTTGAGTAACAAGTTGGGTCAGCTGAAGGGCCTCCAAATCCACCAGAAAACCACTGATAGCCGAGGTCTGTTGATTGTCAAAATGGAGGTTGAGGTCACCTAAGATGGAAAAATTGGCGCAGTCACTAGCTAGCGTACTAACCGCCTCAGGGAAAGCTCCCCTGAATGCTACATCACTGCCTGGGGGGTGGTACACAACCATCCCAGACAGCGTGAACTGGGGACTGATGGTGATCTTGAACAGGGCGCTTTCGCACCCAGCAATATGCAGACCCGTCCAAGTGCACGCAAAAGTAGATTTTATAGCTAGGGCAATACCTCCACCTCTGGACAGGCGGTTCCACGTAAAAAGTGAATATCCTGGGGGGCAAGCCAAGTTAATTATGGCTGCGTCTGTGTCCTGGAGCCAGGTCTCAGTGATGACAAACAGACCTGGCTCCTCGTCAGTGATAAGGTCCATGATAGACAGGTGATGTTTTACCAGGGATCTGGTATTAAGGTTTAATATCCGCAGACCATGAACAAAACACTTACTCAACAGAGGCGCACTTATGCCTTCCCGTGGAGCTGCAGAGTTGTCATAGTCCCGAATGCCCACTGGCTGGTCGAGTGACCATCCCTTGCAGGCACATTGATAGGGGCCACACAACGGATGGGTCGGTGCTGAAACGCACCGCGCGAGGGACTGCCCAATCGCCCGGAGCAATGCACTGGTGTAAACAATCATCCTACCTCCCAAAAGGTGCTAACCGGGAGGGGCCCGCTGCGCCCAGCGCGTCCTTAGCGCGGACGGGCGCAGACGGGCAGGACTCTGGCAAGACTCCGGCTAGCGACGGCGTCCAGCTGCGCGGGAAAGAGCGACTTTAAATAGGCGGAGAAATTGTGGGAGGAGCGCAAGGACGCTCCAAGATGGCGCCCACCGGAAGACCAGCGCCCCAAACCAAAATGGCGTAGATCGTCGATCCCCGGACCACCCTTGGAACCCGGACCCACCAAAACGGTGGTGTTTTTTCCAAAATTAAATGCAGGTATGAGGGGGGGAGAGAGCCCAGCCAGTTCCACTTTAAAAACAAAAGAAACAAAATAAAATAGTCAAAATTCAAAGGCAAATATTCTTAAAAGCTAAGCGCTAACAAACCGCGGCGCAGTAATGCGGCACCTTTTCCAGGCTGCCCACTGCCTAAAATCACCTTAAATAGGCGGAGAAATGGTGGGAGGAGCGCAAGGACGCTCCAAGATGGTGCCCACCAGAAGACCAGAGCCCCAAACCAAAATGGCGTCGATCCCCGGACCACCCTCGGAACCCGGACCCACCAAAACGGTGGTGTTTTTTCTAAAATTAAATGCAGGTATTCTTTATTTAGAGAGCCCTCTACAGCAGGTCGTTGTAACGACTTGCGTTGTAATGGTACTGCGATGTAACAATGAGGTAATTGTAACAACCTCGTTGTAATCGCATGCGTTGTTAAGCATGTGATGTGATGGCTGCTTCCTGATCCTGAGAGAGTCAAGTGCTACAATGGAGTACTTGCTTTCCAGTAAAAAAGACAATTAAGGATTTATCCTTCAAAGCTAATACTCCAATTTCTTACAGGAGGCTTTTGGTCCACCTGCTGGCCCCATAGGTAGGGCCAAAGGCCTGGAATCTGTTTATGGTTGAGCAAGGAAAATAGGACAATTCCTAAAGTGCCATAACGAGTGTAAATATGATAAAAGAGATGGTTGATCTACTCTTGGGATACACGTTTCCCCTATTTTACATCACTAAACTCTGTAGACCTACCTGGGGCAAAACTGTAATTTGACCAAAATATTCTATTAAAGTATCATTAAATTAAGAACCAGAGACTTTCAGTGAGCACAACAGGCCTAAACTATAAATGTCACCTCATAAATATAAGGCCTACTCCAGGTCAGGAGGACCAATTCTTAAAGGGTTCCATCTACAACAGATACCAGACTGTGCAAGACGGTAAACCCAAATGCCCAGCCGGCACACGTGTTCATGTGCAACCATCCCAGAGCTTCTTACCCGAGCTGCGATGAAACAAACCTTATCTTAAAAGGCGTGAATGAATGAATGAATTTATTGTTTGGTTACTGAAAACCATTACATAAAACCAAAATACAAAAATATCAACATTACAAAAGTTAAAATCAAGAAAATTACGAAAGTTCAGTTTATCTAATTGCTCCATGGGCCCTGGTGATACATCGGAAAAGGATCATGGGCCGGCAGGAGCCTCTGTAATCAGACCAGTAGAAGTCATCAGCATTGCCCGTGCTTGGAAGATGAACTTTCCAAAGGCCGCCATATGCTTTACCGTGGACAGGGTATAAAGATGGGTAATCCCCTCCTTTGCAGTACATAACCCAGATTGTCTTAGTAATGGCCTAAGATAGAGACTGCAGGCCAAACGCAGGGCCGGGCAGCAGAAGAGGAGGTGGGCCAAAGACTCGCGTTTATACAGGCAAAGCCTGCATTCCCGGACTCCTGAGCTGTCCTGATCGCAAGGATATAGTTCTTTGAGGGGCAATGGGTGTAGTCTATAAGCCAAGATCTTGTGGAGGGCAGCACGGCCCACGGCTTGCGTGGGATGATGTTTAGAGGTATGCAGGGTATGCGGAAAACACAGGTCTCATGCAAGTCTTTTCTTCCCAGCGACTCCAGATCCAGTTCCCGTGACCTCGCACGCACTTGTTTTTTAATCGCATTTTTAATGGCAGAGTATTTGACATATTTAGAGTTCCATGAATCCATGGCAAGATTGTGTTGGACCTTAGCCACTTCGAGAATGGCCGACCAGGGGTTCCCTGGCTCTCTGAAGATACCTTTCAAGACTGCCTTTAATGTGTTCTACTGTGCCCCCGTTGTTAAAAAGTAATATTTACTTAAGGTGACCAGCTCTTCCAGGTTTTGCTGGTTGAGTGAGAACTCCAGGCGAATGAGGGTGTTTCTAGTGCACCTTGGAAGATGGAAAAGTTTCTTATATGCACTACAGTGAATTTTTTCTAATTCATTATTCAGTTTGCCCGGAAATGCCTGTAGAGCATAGTTGAGAGCCGGCATAAGCTTGGCTTTAAGTACTCTGTTGATGGCCGTGGTGGACGGGCTGTATAAAGAGGCTTGCAGCTTGCAAATGGCATATGTGATGGATTTGCCTTTAGCCTCGATTGACTTGAGATGGGCACTTGCGCGCCCTGATTCCTGAAAACAAATGCCCAAATAGATGTACCGCTGCGTGCTTTCCAAATTGCCTAGCCTCCATTTTAGAGATTTTTTCCTTGGGTAATGTCCAAAAATAATTACTTTAGACTTGGTTGGGTTTGCTACTAGCCTGTTTTTATCGTTGTATACGGCGAGTGCCGTCAACGCCTTTTGTAGCCCCATTCTCGTGTGGTCCAAAAGGACCAAGTCATCAGCATATTGCATAAAGTGAATTTTGAACCCACCAATCTTTGGAGTAGCCAAGGCAGCCCCAGTCAAGGCCTTCTCCATATCCGCTGTGTATAGGTTGAATAATAATGGGGCTAGCACACACCCTTGTTTTAGACCTCTGTCTGTATTGATCTTGGCAGATGCGTGGTCCCTAGAGATTTTAATTTGCACCCATGTTTTTTGGTAAAGGGACTGTATCGCTCTTAACAGAACTGGATTGATGTTCCATTGGACCAACTTGTGCCACAGAATTACGCGGTCTACCCTATCAAACACAGCCGAATAGTCAATAAAGCAGGCGAAGAGGGGAACACTTTTGCTTGTCCGTGCGCGGTGCGCCAGGAAAGAAAGTGCGATGATGTTGTCAACTGTGGCAGACCCAGGTCTAAATCCGGTTTGGCAGAGTGGAAGGATGCCTTCAGCACTCGACCAGTCTGCGAGGTCCCTCAAGATGGCACTAGCGTAAGCTTTTCCCTCAATATCCTACAAGGCAATCATGCGGTAGTTGGCAGGTTCAGTTTTTGGACCTTTTTTATGGATAGGCTGTAAAAGCGAGCCTCTCCATGAATCTGGTATGTCCCCCTGGAGCCAGCATTCAGAGTACAGGTGGGTCAGATTTTTGGACCAAAAGTCGATGTTTGCCTTGAATAGATGTCCAGGGAGACCATTAGGACCTGGAGCGGCGTTTTGTCTGATGTTTTTTATGATGTTGGCAACAAGCAATTTTCCCCGTGGCGCCATCTTCTCGATGAATGGATCTAAGTAGTCTCCAGCAATGGATGTTTCATTTTGCATGTGAGCAGGGCCATCATTAGTATAAAGTGCTTTCCCGGGGCGACCAAGTTGAGGCTTCAAGGGAATTTTCTCTATGGTTTGGGCCTCGACCCAGGTTGCATATATACTTCCAAAACTCCTGTGATTTTCCCGGGCTCAGCAAGTCAAAAATTATTAACCATTGTGCTTCCCATTGGGCACGTTTTGCTGCCCAAACCTTCTTTGCATGGCTTTTTTTGACTTCTTGTAATTGGTTCTTGTTTAAACTTGTCCTGGTTTTGCGGAAGAGTTTGCGTTGCTTGTTTAGTTTTTTGGCGCTTGTTTTGATTTCAATATTATAACCATATGTAGGTAAAGGGCGCCAGTGCGATGTGCTTTCCAGGCCCCCGCGAAGAAACACCACCAGGGTCTCTGTTGTGGCATTCCAGGTTTCTATGGCACACTTTTTCTGTTCGCTTGGTGGCCAACCTGTCTACTGATTTGCCTAGCTGTTAAATCCAATAATTGCGGTCTGTTCCCATTTGATCCTTTTGGGCAGCTTTATTAGTTCTTCTCCATCGGCTTCTCCGATGAATTCAAGTTTATAGCGGTGGTCCGCTATGATGTTCAAAGTGACTATTAGGGCAATGTGGTCACTGTCACCACGTGAATGGACTGAGAAGTTTGACATTAAAAGTTGGATTTTGCCACTTAGGATTATATAGTCGACCGTAGTTTGGTTGTTAAATGTGGGGCCGACAGTCAGCCCAGGGCTGTTCTTTAGAAGGACTGAGTGCGTCGTCGCCAGATTGTAGGGTCTTAAAAGGCAGACAATGAGAGATAGCACTCTCAGTCCATTTCCACAGAATTTACCTTGAGTGACAAGTTGGTGACAAGGACATACACCCTGCAACAAGCTTGTCATGGGCCACACTTGGAGTCTGTGGCAGATGGCTCAATGGTGGCTTGGGAGGTGAAGGAGGGTGGTGTCACAGGGTAGCAGATCAGCACTTCCAGCATAAGGCAGAATGAGCCACCACATTCTGGAATATTCAAAGCATTTCCAACAAGCTGGAATATTCTGGAAGTAGCTAGAGGATTCTGGACATTTCTGGGCCAGAAAAGGTAGGAAGATTTCAGCACCAGTTACAGCGTAACACTTTGCCTGGCTACAGTAGTTGACGAGTTTTCTACACCAACCCCACTGTGCACACAATTTTCCATATCTGCACTTTTTTGGTTTCCTCTCCTTCTGTTCCCTGAGTTGGAAAGAGCAACTCAGATTAATCTTATCCACTAATACTAGGCTTGCTGCCATTCTGGATTTCCTGCTCCATTTTCAATTACTCCAAGTCAGCCTGGGTGCTGGAGGCTCTCAAGGCATACCTCTGTAATTGATTTCAAGGATGTACCTTCGTCACCTAGGGACTGGTGACAGTCTTTCCACATCTTTCCCTTGATAAGACAATTTACTGATACTCACAAGATATTATATCCTTTTGTCTATAAGTGTATCTAGGTTAATGATACCTTGTTTTATATGAGTACAGGGGTTACTAGTCAGTCCACTGCAGACTGAGGGTCCTCCTTGCCACATGCATTGCAAAGTCAGAAGACTGAGATGCATACGGAGTGTTTCTCTTTTCTCTATCTCTCTCCCACTTTTTTCCTTTTTACAGTCACTTCGGATTCTGCAGTTACAGATATTATTTGACTGAAAAAGGAAGGAGCTGGATTAGCAAGACCCGAATTCCAATGAAATCCAGACTCTGTAACCTCTTGTTCACAGTAAGAGAGATCCATCTTAAACTACTGGTTATTTCTAAATCAAGGTGACACTCTCTTGGTTCTACTGCGCTATAAAGAAGAAAAATAAACAAAATATTCAGTAAAATAAGCATTTCTTTGATGTCGCAAATTGTCTAAGTGCAAGTAGTATAATCTACTTACTTGACTACACCACACATGCTTGTGATGATGACTCCGAGTAGAAAACTGGAGCGTATGATTTATATAAGGCTCACACCCAAGGAAATGATAACCTCCTTGATTATGGCTCAAATCACCATTAATGTCAATAAAGTGTGCGCGGAATCTGTTTCCCAATTTTAAAGCCCCGGATTCATTTGAAGTAACATATAAATTGCAGGCGTAAAAAGTAATTATGTATTCGTACTGAACAAACAACCTTATTCTCAATTAAGGACAGAGTATGTCAAATATGGAATGTTATTTTATTGTTTAAAGGTTGGTCAACCATTGCAGCATGTGCCAAGGCGTCATAGAGTGATTGGACAGGCGCATGGACACTATGGCCCACATGCATCAAGCATTTTTGTAGTCGCAAACGGTGCGATTTCTTAAAATCGGCCGTTTGCGAATGCAAAAGTGCTTTTTGGGATGCATGAAGCAATTTTAGAATTCGTAACATGTTTGCGAGTTCTAAAATTGCGGGTGCTTTTAAGAAGTCGCAGATGTGCGATTTCTTAAAAGCAATGCATCATTATTTTAAAAAGTGAAAATTCGCAAATAGGGTGCCAAATTTACCGAGTGGTCGAACCACTCGGTAAATTTGGAAAAAGTGTTTAAAATGTTGAAAATGCTTTTTTTTCAACATTCATGTTACGGACACACATGTCCTTAGGACATGTGTGTGTGCAACATGATGCGAAAAATACATTTCAGGGGTGCATGGGGGGGTCCTTTGGACCCCCCCCTGCACCCATGAAATTTTCTAAGTGCCACTCGCAATTTGCATTGACTCCTATGGGCCTTTTGGCCCATAGGAATCAATGGGAATTGCGAAAATTAACTTAAGAATTCGGTATTTCTTTGGGATTCGGTTAAAATTGCGATTTTTACCGAATCACAAGGAAATACCGAAAAAAATGATGCATAGCATTTTGCACTTCTTAATTTGCGATTCCTTATTTTTCGCAAATTAGGAAGTGCAAAATGTCACAATGATGCATGTGGGCCAAAATTGCTGGTCAAAATCGAAATCGAGTACTTCTTTTCCTTCTGTAATACATGTAACTCCCGTGACAATTGTAGATTTTAGGCATATTCTATGATGACGGACGACATTCATGTGACAATATGATCTTTGGCAATGAATTTTAATGCAATATAACCATTGCATATGCGTCTTTATCTCATGATTTCCTGCTGTCTAGTCACACGAGACCAACGTTTGCATGATATCCATCCAGTTCTGTAAACCATGCGGCTAACTTTTCTAGTTCATCCTATGACTGGCTGCCGCAGCGGACTGTCTATTCGGTTGCAGACTTGTGTTTATAACGGACATTTTCAGCGTGTCTGAATTTTATGATAGAAGTTTACAATATAGATCTAATTGGATGTAATATACACTATATGGATGCAAAGAACACTATAAACAGTTTTTTTAGATAATGCACTAACATAATTTGTTTTAATGTGTGCAGTAATTTTAGTTTTTTTATAAAAAATCAAAAAATGAAGGAAGATTAATGTATTTGTACTAATGGCATTGGTGCAAGTTGTTTGCCTGCTCGCAACATTTTCTAGGTGTAAAGATATTTTACCGAAGGCCTTGACAACAATAAATCTAAGTAGCATTACAACTAAGAGTTTCAGTGTTGTATTTTTAATAACATGAGCTAATAGTTGTGGTTAGATACACAGCAAGGGGAGAATGCTATTTGAGTGACTTCTCGGGCAAAGATGTGCGGTTGGTATAAGTGTAAAAGCAAACTAAAATTGCTCAAAATATGGGTAACACAGTTCCATGTTTAAGTGAAAGTATGATTGCAAGATAAAGTTAAGTATAGTTGTAGTTCGTTGCCGAAGATATAGCGGCTTGGAATTTCGGTGAAGGGTAGGGGAGGACATTGTCGAGGTTAGATTATTGAGTACAGTCAGTGATTACGGATGTACAGCTTTGGAGCAGTGTTTGTAGCTGTCAGTACACTATTTTTTCTTAGGTCACCTCGATAACATTTTCATTTCATCTACACCTAATCTTAACCTTCTCTATTATTTTAGGCTTGTATTTTTGCTTCAACACCTCACCTGCCTCTGTCTAAATGCACCAACATTTCACTTGCACAGAGGCAAATAGAGACTTACCGCCCGATTCATCAAAGAAAATAGCGCTCGCAAAGGGCCAGATTCTGAGAATCTGGCCCTTTGCGAGAGCGATTTTTGCATTTGGGATTCAGCATCCCAAATGTAAAAATCGCTAATTGCAATCTCGCAACTTTGCGAGGAATTACATTTAGGGAATCTCTATTTGAGATTCCTTAAATGCAATTCAACATCCAATTTCATTTTGCGAATTCGCAATTTCTTGCCGCAATTTACCGCGAGGTCAGACCTCGTGGTAAATTGCGAAAACTCAGAAAAATGCATTTAAATGCATTTTTCTGAGTTGCATGTTACACACACACATGTCCTTTGGACATGTGTGTGTGCAACACCTGTGTAAAGTTTCATTTGAGGGGTGCCCATAGGAACGAATGGCGAGTTATTCCTTATTTGCGATTAGCAATTTGCTAATCGCAAATAAGGAATATGTAGGAATCGCATTTCTTCATTCAATTTCTACATGAATCCCGTTTTGCGAGTCCTTAATAGCGATTCGCTATGAATCGTTATTAGGGCCTCGCAAAACGGTAGTATGATGAATCAGGCTGTTAGGTTCTTGTTATCTAGGCATACTGGACTTCACACGTGGACATCACTTTTTGTTTAAGTCCCCTTTACAAAATGTGTCTATGAAGTTAAGACAAAGCCTACTTTAATATTATATTATTTGTAAAAGATGATACAAAAGAATGGGTCCATCTTTGATCTTTATCTTTGCCTTGTCTTCTTGTACACGGTCATGATAGTAAATGGGATAAACGGATGCCCACAATCCTTCACGTTATAAAACTTTAAATACAAAAAAAATCTTTTTTAAAGATTTTACCTTGGCAGTGTTTACGTTTCAAATGGAGGCTACAGGGGAAAGAGGTGTCAGTCTTGATATGAGCTTTGACACGGCATCAACACTACCCCAACAAGAAGATGATCAGTGCTTCATTATGAGGTACCCCGTGTTTGGAAGGGGAAAATCCTGACTAGAATGACCAAGAAATACTCAGTCCAAAACTGCAGGATATGTCTAACACCGGGACCGTATTACATAGATTTACCACCTGCTATTAGCAGGCTGTAAATCTCAGTGCGGAGCTAATGCAGGTCATGGGGTGGTGGGTGACTGGTGGGAATAGAAACAAATAGTAGACAAGGCTGCATGTCTGCTTGAGTGAACTTGCCCTGCTCCCTCAGATCGGGTGTAGCCAGAGACCTCTGCAGGCTATCTCTGGCCTGAAGCCATGGGTTGTTTTATGCACCTTGGAAAAATGCCCACAGCATTCCTAGACCACGCTCTCCTGGGTAATATCGACAAACTTCAATGTAAAGGTGACACAGGACTGCAAGGTAACCACATGGCTGCCACTTCACTGATGAGAGTGATTTTGTACTGTAAAATACTAGAATGATTCCCCATGTCTTCTTTTTCAGAAAAAAATATGAAAAAACAAATAAACAGTTATGTAACCTTATCGAAGCAATTATGGTTCAAGTGAGGCAGAAAGAAAGGGTACATTTTTCTTTGGAATGATTGTCTCTGCTTTTATTAGAGCCCATCATTGCTTTATAATTAGCCAGAAAGCCTTGAGGGAGACCTCTGTAATGAAGAACCCACTGTGGAGGTCAACATTTTCCACCAGCACAGGAAGAGTAGTAAGCGGACACAGTCATTTTAATAAACCCCACAACGGAGAACAAATTAAACTGTATTGAGTCAGACACTAAATAGATCAATGTTTCTTTGCTGTTATGTACCCTAATTGGGGGACATATTCATTATGCTTATATATAGTTTCTTTAAATGAGAAATTATTCATTATAGCATTAGCAGTATTTTCAATCATATGGGCATGGTATTAAGTTGTTTTTAATTGGCACTTACCAAATAAGGTGAAACACGTCACACACTGAAGATTTAATAAGGGAGGTTAGCACTACTTTGTTTGGAATTAGGGATCATAATGTGCCACAATACATACTCATGTAAATATTAAAATAAAATATAAAGAAGTTGTAAAAATAAGTGTATGTGTTTTTTGTTTTGTAAGAATATTTTAATGATGGCAGACTGGGGCACACACTTCTTTTCATTAATACTGTAGGTTTCAACCCCAGTAGTCCTCATTAGACCATAATGATTGGTAGTCGCTTGACCACTGGTCAAAAAATAAAGTCAATAAACACGTGCTGCCGCCTAAGCGCATCCCCTGATCTCCCCCTCTCCTGTTCCAGCGAGCCCCGCCCTTGTGCTCGTGCTTTCGGCAGTGGGAGAGGTTGGCGAGTGCAGGCTGCTTGGCACTCCCGCTGAGGACTTACTGGCAGCATTTTTGGCAGTTTAAACTCCCCCACCGCTGCCTCAGCGCTTTTGGCGACTGTTACTTCAGTCTCCCGAGACCTCACATCAGAGGGCAATATGTCATTTGGAGAACCCGCTCAAGAAGACAGACGCGGAGCTTGGAGGAATGTTTCCTTTGATTGAAGAAGAAGCAATGTCCTTGGAGGTAGTTACTATTGAATGCTGTACTGTTGCTTTATTGCTGTTTTTCTGTTGCTTCCTTGACAAGGGCATGAGCGGAGCATGGGTTGGGGGTTGGTGATGTTATCTCCTCTGAACCTGCCATCTGAACTGTGACTATATTTGTGCCTTTCACTGACTTTTATGGTCTTGTAAGTACAAAAGCCTCTCTCTCCTCTTATGCAGTTAGTTTATTTGCAACCCCAGGGACTTGAGTGCCCCAAAAAACATGCTGGCTAAAGGAGCCAAATCGATTAAGACATCAAAACACTTTAATCAGAAAAAGAAAACCTCACAGGCCGATTTAATGGGCCTGTAGAAAACGTTTGCAGGGTATACCAAGGCTACAAACGCAGCGCTTGGGGTTCGCACCTATGTGAGAGAAGACAAGAATATACCTGTCAATATGTTGAGTAATACACTCGCCTTGAACATTGGAGCTGTTGGGACCAGAGGCACTGCGGAAAATGAGCCAGGGACAGAGTCCCAGAGAGCTCGGGATACCATAGTCACACCAACTTGCTCAGCAGGGGAAGTACAGATATTGCATGTGATAGAGCACAGGCTCACCTGCTCAACATACTCACCTGGGCCCATATATCTATGTATACACTAAACAGGTAAACCTACACTTAATGAATTAGGATTTTTACCATTTGGATTTTTATACCGTTTATCTTACCAAATCCAAGTCACCGGTACCTATAGTCCTGAAGGATCAAGGGAGTTAAAGAGAGAATAGTTAGCAATAATAACATTTAGCATTTCATAAATGACCACAAACTCTGGAAAGGTTTAAAATCTTTATCTAAGTACATCTTTGAAAATTTATAAAACATGAAACTCAAATTAATTTCTTATTCTGTTTAGACCAATGCAGATTTTTAAAACATAAACATTTCAAAAATGATTTGGAGAGTAAATATTGTTAAGCATTTAAACCGAGGGTGGGAAAGAGAAAGGGAAAACAGTACAATGACAAACCCACACTTTATAGTTACCTAGAACGGTGTGATGACCAACCCTGGTCATAGGCTGAGTCAAAGAAATAAGAATCACAAGGTTTAGGTGCCAGCAGGAAAGAACAGGTGCAAGCCAGAATCAGGACAGGTTACGGATCAAATTAGATCAGGATAGGACCATCACAGGCTAAGACCAGCACCACAGTTAAAGTTCAAAACGCCAGCGTTGTAAACCCTCTCTGCAGCTAACAGTCGAACCCCGATTGGGTCATCGATCTCCTTCCCATAACCCTGATTGGGTTATCAAATCTTCTGACAGAGTGTTCCACCAGCAACTCTGCTCCTGATCACCTATTGAGTGTGTTGGTTCAGTGACAGGTCAGGTATTCGGACAAGTCGGACAAACTAACTAGCTAAGCCTACCCTAGTTATGTTATGTTACTTTGTTTTTTGTATAGCGCAAATCACCACTGGTCTCTAAGCGCTTTGAAAAAAGAGGAACACAACCAAGTCACTAATACTCCGCCTGCTGCCGGGCTAACCGTTAGGCAAGAGCAATTGCCTTTTTAAACAGGTAGGTCTTCAAGGCTTTCCTATAGGGGAGTAGCACTGGTTCTCCTTGTAGAGCTTCTGGCAACTCATTCCAGATTTGGGGAAGGAGAACCGACAAAGCTCTACCACCTTTGGATTTAAGATTGAATCTCGATGGGGCAAGCTTACAGGCCTTGGAAGAGCGTAAGGCCCTACCAGGGATATACCTTACCAGTCGGTCTTTTATGTATTTTAGAGCATTCCCATAGATGGCTTTGTAAGCTATGCAGAGGCACTTAAATTGCAGTCTATGTTCAATTGGAAGCCAATGCAGTTTAAGTAAAAGGGGGGTAGCTTGTGTTCTCCTTGGGAGGGAGAAGACGAGCCTGGCTGCATCATTCTGGACTACCTGCAATTTTCTGAGAAGCTTCCGATGTAGACCAAGGTAAAGAGCATTACCATAGTCCAGCCGAGAGATAACTATGGCGGACACAATGGATTGTAGTACAGGGACAGAGATGATAGGGACCAATTTCCTCAGTTGCCTAAGTAGACCTGTACAGGTGCCTACCACTGCGGATACTTGAGGGGCCATGGACAGGTCTGAATCAATTTTCAGCCCTAGGCTTTTTACCACTGTCCCTGGAGTTGGTACCTCCCCCAGTTCGAGGGGCCAAAAAAGCTCACAGCAAGGGCTGTTTTGAGATGCGATGACAAGCACCTAGGTTTTATCAGGGTTAACCTTCAGGAGATTGTTTGCCATCCAGTTAACCGTGAATCTCAGAAGATTTTTTACCCGTTCTTGGGCTTGGCTGGTGTTGTCCAGCTGGACCAGCAGTTGAGTGTCATCCGCATAGTTAAAAACTTGGCAGTTTCTATGTGTTAGCTCTTCCACTAAGGGCTGCAAATAGATATTAAATAAAAGAGGGGATAATGCTGAGCCCTGGGGCACACCACACGTTACTGGGCTGGCCGATGATAGTTGATCTCCCATTTGCACTCTCTAAGTCCGACCGGTTAAAAAGGAGTTTAGCCATTTAAAAGCTTGCCTCTTTATCCCCAGATTCAACACACACGGTTCAGCAGAATGGAATGGCTGACCGTGTCGAATGCTGCTGACAGATCTAAGAGAATCAGGGCGCAAGATTGTTTATTGTCAGCCCTGATATTCAAGTCGTCAACAACAGAGGCCATCATCAGCTCAGTACTGTGGTGTGCCCTAAAGCCTACCTGTCTAGGGTGGAGTAGTTCATGATCTTCCAAAAAAGTGGCCAAGGTGGTCAAGACCTGTTTATCCAGGATTTTAGCCAGAAATGGAAGTTGAGAGATGAGCCTGTAGTTTTTTAGAACTTTTGTATCAGCCCCTACTTTTTTTAAGAGGGGGATAACCCTAGCTTCCTTCAAAGTCACAGGCAGGTACCCTGAGTCTAATGACTCATTAAGTAGATCCAGGAGTTGCTTTTCCAGACCCGGCAGGGCCATTTGAAATATCCTCGGCAGACAAGGGTCCATCATAAAGCCCGATTTGGTCTGGTTGGCTATTGCCGCCAAACACGTAGCGTCCATGCGGGTAAAGCTATTCAAATTCAAATTCCCACTCTTGCTGGGAAGGCTGGGCTGGTCTACAACACTGAGATCAGTCGAGGTTGTAGTGATGTCCATGATAATGTCCCAGAATTTCTGAAGGAAGAACTCCTGAAAGGTATCACAGTTAGGGAGGTCGATTGAAGCAACTCTGCCCCTCCTCTGTGTGAGTTCCTTCAAGATGGCAAAGGTCTCTTTTTGTTTATTGCCGGCCCTGCCAATTCTATCCTCATAGAAAGCTGCCTTCCTTAGTAGGATACCTGATTTGTACTTGACCAGGAGGGTCTTATAAGACTCAAGATCCGTAGACTTATAATTGAGTCTCCACTTGACGGAGGAGTTGTTTTTTTCCTCTTAAAGTAGTATCAAACCAAGGGGCTCCTTTCCCTTTCACTTTAGCTCTCTCAGTCTGTTCCGGGGCTAGTGCATCAATTGCGACCACCAGCCGAGATGTTAAAGCTGCACTTTTTTGGTCTAGATTACCCTCACGTATGGATGGAACAAGGATTGAATTAAGCGTGGAAACTAAGGATTCAGCTTCTATTGGCTTCCAGGCTCTGACCTTCTTCCATAGGGTCGCGGTCGATACAGGAGGGCCGTCACACGGTACCCAACATCTTATCAAGTAGTGGTCCGACCACACGCAAGGACTGATATCAGTAACTCCACCCGGGGTATAGAAGACCAAATCAGATCCAGAGGGTGGCTCCTGACATGAGTGGGGCCATTTACCAATTGCAAGAGGTCCAAGGAGGTCAAATTTGTTTCAAACGTAGCCTCTACAGAATCTCTGGGTAACTTATCCCACTGATAACTAAAATCCCCCACCACCAAAAGGTATTTATATCTTGATCCAAGATCCGTTAGGAGCTCCAGAAAAACATCATTAAAATCTGGGGAAGGTGTAGGCGGCGGTAAACTACCAGCATTACGAAGCAAGAAGATTTCAGGAAGATTTTTATTCCCAGTAACTCTGCGCTATCGCAATTTTCTGCCGTGATTTGAGTCACCATAAGAGTCTTTTTAAATATGGCCGCGACTCCCCCGCCCCTAGTATCCCCGGGTCTGTTATACCATAGTGCATCAAAATCCATTGGCAATGCTGCCAGGATATCGGGTGGATGTATACCCCAACTATGTTTCCGTGACAGCTAAGATGTCAATATCCCCATCAAGGAGCAGGGAGAACACTTCAAGATGGTGTTTATGCAGGGACCGCGTATTGAGTACTGCTACCTGCAGGCCATGTATCGTATTCACCCGAGGGAGTCTCTGAGCCAGTCCAATATCATTCCCCTCATGACTATGATCCCTCAATAACGATTCCTCTAATAACTTTGCTCGTACACTTCCTTCTAACACCTCATTGCCTAATTTTAGTGCTAGGAGTGTCTCAACGGGGTATCTATATTGTTGTACAGGGGTCCTGGCCCCTGGGCCCGGCCTGGCACGGACGGGAGCAGACGGGCTTGCCTAGGGCGCGCCTATGGCGCACGCGCTGCTGCTTGCACTCCTGCCATTTAAATAATGTTGGGCAGAATTCCCTGCAACGCTAAAACGCTAACCAAGATGGCATCTTGGAAGCATGCATGGGTCCCTGATCCCACACCCAAGATGGCGGTCGGGTGAGGCAAGGACGTGAAGGCTCACTGAAATGGTGAGTTGTGCAAAAAAGTTTTATGTGCAGGCAATGCGGTGTTCCCTGGAATAGTCGCTATGTTGGGCACCCGTTTTTAAAAATTAAAATTCCCAGCAAGTTAAAATATTCAAACAAACAATTTTCCACAGACAAGCAAGTTAAAATATTCAGAACAAACGATTTCCACAGACAAAGTGCAAAGTGCTAAGGTCAGCGTTCCAATAGGCAGGCGTTTCAGTGCCTCAGCGGATTACCTGATCCCACACCCAAGATGGCGGTCGGGCGAGGCAAGGATGTGAATGCTCACCGAAATGGTGAGTTGTGCAAAAAAGTTTTATTTGCAGGCAATGCAGAGCTCCCTGGAATAGTCGCTATGTTGGGCACCCGTTTTTAAAAATTAAAATTCCCAGCAAGGTAAAATATTCAAACAAACAATTTTCCACAGACAAGCAAGTTAAAATATTCAGAACTAACAATTTCCACAGACAAAGTGCAAAGTGCTAAGGTCAGCGTTCCAATAGGCAGGTGTTTCAGTGCCTCAGCGTGTTTCTATTCTAGTGTCTGCACGCTTGAAATCCTGCCGTTTAAATAATGTTGGGCAGAATTCCCTGCACCGCTAAAACGCTAACCAAGATGACGTCTTGGAAGCGTGCATAGGTCCCTGATCCCACACCCAAGATGGCGGTCAATCTAGGCAAGGACGTGAAGGCTCACCGAAATGGTGAGTTGTGCAAAAAAGTTTTATGTGCAGGCAATGCGGAGTTCCCTGGAATAGTCACTATGTTGGGCACCCATTTTTAAAAATTAAAAGTCCCAGCAAGTTAAAATATTTAAACAAACAATTTTCCACAGACATGCAAGTTAAAATATTCAGAACAAACGATTTCCACAGACAAAATGCAAAGTGCTAAGGTCAGCGTTCCAATAGGCAGGCGTTTCAGTGCCTCAGCGTGTTATACTATTTTTCAGGTCAGTGTACCACCCTCAATTGTTGCAAATGTGTGAATCCCACAATTTTGTTGGACAAAGAAAGAGGAGTAAACATCACACCATTTTCTTCTGAAGCAATTTGTCAATCATGTATTCAAATGATTCCCTCCCATAACTTTATCTACCCATGTACTTTTATTCCACCCGGTAGTGAAATGTAACAATAAATATAAACAACATTGTTAAATTCAGCTTTCTCTAGCAAGGCAAGGAGTTCATTCTTCTCTGCCATCCATGTATGATTGGCTTGATTTCAAGGCTACAGCTTCAGTGGCTTCAGGACATTTGTCGCACAGGCGCAGTTTCTCCAAACATGAAGTTCAGCAAAGCATTTAGGCCAGTAATTTTGTAACATGTCAAAATAGAAAAGAAACAGTTTTAGAGACACAGAATAAATGAATGCACTGTATACCACTTCTTTCTACTTTATTCCCATTATTATATTTTAACTTTTTAGTTAAATGTTAAGCAAAAACAAACAGCTTAGCAAAGCAGCGATGCAAGCTTCTTGCACGTTAGGACACATAACGGCCATCTTAGTTCTATTGTGCAGAAGCAGATGTTTTCACACCAAGCATGTCATGTGGGCATGACAGACGCATGCGCAGCAGAAAATCCTGGGTAGCAGCGGTCAATTTAGTGTAAGCGGATTATAGTTAGTAAAAGCACATTGGCAAGCTTCCCCTAGATGCCTAATATGTCGTGTAATGCAATATCAATAAGACAAAACATGTTATTTAGTACATTAATATTATTATCGAGTGGGTTGAGTACGAACAAGTCACTTTACGTGTGAAACCTTGCTCCGTCAATCCCCTCTTTGAAGATATTTTATATCATCACTAATTAATGAAACAGATGCCAACTTTTACACTTCACCCATCTCAATTTCTTCAAACTTTCTGTTAATATTATTTTCAGTCTTCATATGGAGGTCTTTCACCTTTTTGTATGAATGTCTATTATATTCTTAATTTCTCTTTCATTGATATTTCTTTTCTTTAACTTTTTATTTATTGCATATGTCTTTTTATGTTTAGGACATCTGCAACAAATTATTATCCCTAAAATCATTAAGGCTATTCCCACCATTGGCATCCGTATTTTACCCACAAAACATTTCCCTACATTAGAAATCCAACTACCTATAGAGAAAAGACCATCTGTTATTCTCTTCCATGCACTATCAACCTCCAGTGGTTTAAGTTCTTTTTCTAAATATGTAATATTCCTTACATACCCTTTCAGTTCTACACTTTTGTCAGGTATGTAAGGGCAGCAATGTTGCGCTTTCAGCATTCTGCAAACTCCGCCCTCTTTTGCCAACAATGTATCAAGAGCAAGTCAATTTTGTAAAACCATTGATCTTACTGCAACTAGTTCTGTATTAATCATTAAGAAACCTCCAGCAGTGTCTGTTGATAAATGATCTACTACTGTCGATAATGTGCAAATTCTTTGAGTATTTAAAACCACTCCCACTGAAGGTATCAATGCACTAAATATGTCACCTACAATTCCTGCTAAACTAGCTCTTTTATTACGTATTAGTCCATTAGTATCTTCATTACTTCCAGTGATTCTATTTATATGGTAATCTTTTGGGAATACTATTCCAAAATAGCAACTGCCATACCAATGATCAGGAAATTTGTAATACGCTTTGTTCCCACATATATAATAAATTCCAGGAAACACCAGCTCAGTTCCATCTTTGAAAACCAAACCCCCAATTATTTTATAATTATGTTCACATTCACTGGAACCAAAGAATATATTGTTATAATAACTTGTTCTCTCCCTGTGGAGACAGAGTTTCCCTTACTTTAACATAGCAGCACAAGTTTTGCCATTCAAGGTGTATTCTTTATTTTCTACCCATTTAGAAATCTTTTGTTTCTGTTCTGTAGCTTTTCTTTGGAAATCCTCTCTCCTTTTCTCAACTAAATTCAAAAATATCTTCTCTTCTTCATGTAAAATGCATGTTAAATTATTCTTGTGTGCTTCAGCTATATCTATTGTACATATTGTTAGAAAATATTCTCCCATATAACGAGCTATGTTACCTTTACTATGTACGGGATTCAGGTTACTATGAATAGGAAGTTCCGAGAGAATCACATCTAAATTAGAATAATAATATTGTAAGGGTCCTTTCTTGTAAAATAAACTAGCTAAAATACTACATGAAATACCATAAGTCAGGGGCAAATGATGATAAGTGACGCCTTCCGCTACAGACAATGGTAGCTTCATACATAAGTAGCAATCGCATATTTTCATTGCCTCTACATAGTGTACTAATAGATTTGCGAATACATTCAAATGTGTTCTATTTCTAACTTTATCGTAATGCAGTCCTTCCTCATCTGATGCTTCTACTACTATTCGTTGCTGTCTAACATTATCTATATTCCCATGTGTATCTAATTTTTCAGGTGCATCTACCTTCTCATGAATGTTAGTATCATTGTTTTCACTTTTACTCATTAGATAAGGAATAGCTACTGTCAATCCCATATTATGAGTATTATTACTACACTACATTTGCATATTCTACAGCACGTTTTTAAGCAATTTCTTTTTGGTTTACCATTAACAGTATGATCAGCCATTTTTTGATTAGGGAGAATTAGCCCCTCTTTGAGACTTTTTCACAGAATTTCAACCTGTGAAATCTTCAAGGTGGTCTTACTTCTTCGTCTGTTGGTTCAGCAATTAATTCATCATCATCTTCATCGCTCAGTGCTAATTTTTCAAGATCTTCAAGGATGACATAAGTCCATTCAGGGCCTCTGAACTTATTATTCAGTCTTTTCAATTGCAGACTTTTTCTTTTTATTTGTTCTGCAGAAAACCCAGTTTAACTTGATATTTCATTTACATCCTCTGGTTCTTCATTTATGGATTTAAGACGAAATTTTAATTTCTTGACAAAACCAGGCCAATTTTCTCCTTTTCTGAGTCTTTTAGCTGGCAATATGCTTTGTTTTTCTTCAATTGTTCTTTTTTTTCATTCAGTTGTGGCACAATTCGTATATCTTCGTTATCTGTAGGGGTGGGCGGATCCACAAAATCCGCAAATTTGCGGATTCGCGGATTTGGATTGCGCTCGTGAAAGTCAAGGATACAAAGGCCTCTATCCAGCATCACAGCTGATTTTCAACGGTAGATTTGGGAAGAAGGCACACCTGCCCAGCCTCAACGACGCTCACGATTGTTTTTGGGCTGATGAATGAGTCACTGATTTTGAGCTTCAACTAGTTCCAGCGACCATGTGTGTGTTACTATGCAATCGCCCTGAAGGGCGCAGGGGTCCGTTGAGTGAGCTATCATAGTGGGTGAATGGCGGGAAGACGGTGCACACCGCAAGTGTGTGAGCGGGACCAAACGTGCGGGGCTTCCATGTGAGTTCACATGCCTCTTGTGTGTATAAAAGTTCAGAGACCGATCAGAGCAGCAGATCAAGAGAAAGAAGCTCCTAGTTACAGGAACAGCACGAGGATTGCGCTCGTGAAAGTCAAGGATACAAAGGCCTCTATCCAGCATCACAGCTGATTTTCGACTGTAGATTTGGGAAGAAGGCACACCTGCCCAGCCTCGACGATGCTCACAATTGTTTTTGGGCTGATGAATGAGTCACTGAATTTGAGCTTCAACTAGTTCCAGCGACCATGTGTGTGTTACTATGCATTCGCCCCGAAGGGCGCAGGGGTCCCTTGAGTGAGCTATCATAGTGGGTAAATGGCGGGAAGACGGTGCACACCGCGAGTGTGTGAGCGGGACCAAACGTGCGGGCTTCCATGCAAGTTCTTGCCTCTTGTGTATATAAAAGGTCAGAGACCGATCAGGAAGCACTTGAAGCAATTGTCATTGTTATTCTTTTCCTTTATTGTAATTAATATTTTTGTGTAAGGTTCGGGGGAATGTGTGTGGAATCCTTCTCTATTATGTTCTTCTTAGTGTTAGTACTGAATGTCGAATGTAGATGATGTAATCTAGAATAGAGACTGAAGCGAAGGTGGAAATGCATAGGAAGACAGTTGGAGTTGCTGCTTGCTGTGGATGGGATCTTGTATTACCTTTAACTCAATAAATAAGATTACTTCAATATAATACTGTCTACGATTTCTCCACAATAGGCTTCTGTCTTCATTGCACAGGGTGCAGACACAAAAGTAGCCTGTTTATTTTTGTAGTTATAGTGCTTTATTAATTGGAAGCTGGTTCTGATTTGTTAACCATATTTATTCCGACTATGGCCCTTATTATGATCGATTCAGGATTGGGACCATCTGACAAGTAAGCGGCATTCCCGACATCCAAAATATGATGGTCAGAAATATGCCTATTTGCATTGAGGTTTGTGCTGTGTCCCAGAAAAGGGAAAAACAACAGGTGATGGACAGAATGCAGAACAATGTCATACATTCACCCAAGTACAGAGATCTGGGCCTAAATCCGTCATTTTTTTGCTCACCATGCCTTTCCAGTTCAAACCCAGCCATATGCAAATCAGTCTTGACCTTGTGCCCATGTGAACAGTCTGGCTGAAGACGGCTGATAGCCAGAAACCGGTCCTAGGATGCTTGATTCCGGTCCAGGGAAGACATGGCTTGGCAGTTCGGGCTGGATTGTTCCCATGAGGCACAGGGTCAAGTCTGATTTGCATATGGCGATGTCTGAACTGGGGTGGCTTGGTGAGCAAAATAACGATGGATTAAACCCAGATCTGTGACTGGGAGTGAATGTTTTGCCATTGTGCAACATTCCGTCCATCATCTTGTGTGTTTTCCCCAGAAAAGGGCCACAGCACAAGCCTCAATGCAAAAAGGCATGTTTGGAACCACATCCCCCATTGAAACACTTAGTACATTGGGAACATTAATAACCTCTGTCGGGCCATGTTTTTGAAATTTCACGGCATCCCATAAAATCCCATCTAGAACTGGCCAAGCTGTGATGTTAACAAAAGTCTGGTCCCCCCTTATTCTATGTGATGAGGAGTGGGGCGCCAAAGTTTCATCAATTACTCTAATGGAAGTTCTTTCTTTAACATAGTGTCCATTTACAAAACGGAAAAAACACACCACAAAACCAATTGACATGAATAGAACATTTTTAAAAAGCACTAGCCAAACGTAAACCAAACAGCAAAAATAGAAATTTTCTAAGGGGACTTTCATTTTGTAGAGTCAGAGTCAAATGAAAAACGTGACTGGTTAACTGCACTTGCCTGCAAATCAGGCATTGACAAATCTATGGGTAAGTATACTCAGTATCACCAAGGGGATCAACAGTAAAGGATTATTAACTGTAGGCATCTCGATTTCAACATTAGGTCTGGTGGTAATCGCCGCAGGTGTCATACTAAGAGGAATCGGCCACTCGCTGTATTTTGACATTGTCAATGGAGATGTACCTGTTTTCCTTGCGACCAGGAAGTGGAGGTAAAATGACTGTTTTTCTCCCCTGCTCACCAAGTACAGGAACTAATGCTCGATATGAGGGGCCGAACTCCTTCTTGTTCTCTATCTTTTTCATCGACCAGATCAGCAACTCGGCTTTGCCAGCAAACTACCGGAATCTGAAGAGCAGCATCAGATGTGGCGGGCAAATGTTCCTTTATAAGACTGTCTCTGGTCTTTTTTAGGTTCGGCAAACCATTAGAATGTTCATCTATGTCAAAGGATGCAGCAGACGCCACCATATCTAGACCCTCAAGGTCTGGAACAAACATGTTGATGCCAAAGAGCATTTCGTATGGGGTCCGCTCATCCAGAGACCTTCTAGGAAGATTATTAAGTGCACGCTGTACGTTATAGAGATGGACTAGCCAGTTCTGGCCTATACCTAAAACCTTAGTTGTCAAGGATTGCTTTAAGTCACAGTTCATTTGCTCCACAACCGAATTGCCCTCAGGCCTGTATGGAGACGAAAAATTGACTTGGACCCCCAATGAACGCATGGCATCCTTTTATGCCTTAGAGGCGAACGCTGGACCCTGGTCCGAATGAAAGGTACCACATGCAAAAATTCCCACAAAGACACGCAAATTCCTGATGACAGTGCAGACATCAGTACTCCTTTGTGGCCACACCCAAACAAAGCATGTGCACGAATCAACTGCAACTAAGATGTACTTATATGCAGAATCAGAGGAGAAAGGACCGCAATGATCTAAATAAACACACCCAAGTGGTTTATTAGATATGTACAACTGTGTCTGGGGCGGGCGCAGAAGAAGGCTTAATCTGATGGCATATGTCACAATGAAGGACATAATCACGCGTCTGTTTGTACAATCCGCGCCACAAGTAACACTGTTGAAGGAGAGCTACAGTAGATGACACGCAGGCGTGAACCAAGTCCATGCCCTCGTGAGCCTCTGTTATCAAAGACTGCCTGAGGTCCGCATTGGGAATAAACCTGTCACCAACGTTGTTAATTGTCACATAGGGCACTTTATCAGTACTTAAATGATAAGAGTATTTAGAAGGGAAACCTCTAAGGTAATTACCTCCCTTCTCTGTAGGGGCACTAGCTGCCAAGATGTCATTATCAATCATACTGCTGGAACGTGTAACTGCTGCTACTAAGTATGTTGCCACTGCGATCTTGGCTGCTTCATCAGAAAGACAGTTACCAACAGCGTGTACCCCCATGCATTGGTGACCAAGAATATGAATTACAAAAACAAGTGGGAGCCATTCTTTAAGCTCGGCCACTCGAGCCCATAGTATTATGAGCTTAATCGTGCTACCTTTGGAATCACTATAGTCATTTTGAGTCCAAAAGAACAAATTGTCGTTGTAAGACTGTAAACAGTAGTAAGAGTCGCTCACAATAAGAGTAGTCACACTAGGATCCGCATAGTCCAGTGCAAGCACCGGAGCACGGAGCTCTGCCAATTGGGCGGTACAGTCCCCCAATGTCTGTGTATGCACGACATCAGACTTGAACTCTCTAATCACCATGGTACCGACCACAATTGCGTAGGCCGCAGAATATGCATGCTTAGACTCCGTTGCGGGTTGCGCGATCCGTCCGTGTAAATGGTAAAATGGAAATCGTCCAACGGGTGCATGGTCAGAGGAGTAGGATGAACAAATTCATACTGAAAGTACTCTTGAGTCTGCAGAGAGGAATGCAAAACAAAAGTGACATCCAGAGACGTCAAAGATGTTGCCCATTGAATCCATCGGTGGTGGACAGCTTTTAAATGTGGCACACTGGCTTTCGCCACTGCCTCCAAGGCAGATCATGGTGTAACAACCAACTTGCGTTTCCCCTGTGACAGTGCTCGTTCTTTCAGAATCGCGATCTGCACTGTAGTCAAAACTTTTTCCACAGTGGGACAACCGCATTTTACAAGTGTGACTTGTAAGCGATAGGGACTGTGTCACCCTCATTAAAAGTCAGGTTGGCGAAACCCACAGCCCCTGGCACGATTCTTATTACCAGGTTGGTGCGGTTGTCATGAGTCAGTAGGTATTTAGATTTAAGAAGATCAGACTGCAAAGACTGCAAAATTGCAGAGTGTTCAGGCAGCCAGCAAGATCTGGAGTAAGTTGGCTGTACCAAGGCATAAAGCGGCTTGATACGCTGGCCATAATCGGGAATATAAGTATGCCCGAAGTTAAAAAAAAACAGTAAAGATTGTAGTTTCTTCAGAGTTGTAGGAGCACACAACTGTGCACATTTCTCCAAAAAGTGAGGTGCCAAACCTTGACCTTCATTGTTGAGCTCATATCCCAAGAACAACACTGTAAACTCTGCAATGTGTGATTTTGCAAAGTTAAATTTGTAACCGATATCCGCAAACATACAAATGATGCGGTCAACACAACAAAGATGCATTCATAATTCGTTGTCTGTGAGGTAAATGTCATCCAAATACGAGTACGCTTCAGGGTTGAGTCTCTCCAAAAGAGAGACAATGCGGGCGGCAAAGACGTCTGGACTGTTCTTATTGCCCATAGCTAATCTTCGGAACTGTTTTTGTTTACCGCCACAGGTGAAAGCTGTCCATTGAGTATTAATAGAGGGTAGGATATGGCTAAAAAAGTCATTGGGTATGTCAAGTGTGGTCTTAAACCGTTTACGCACAAGACTATCCACAAGGGCAGAACTGTGAGTATTCTGTACCCTGCAGGTTTCGACAATGGGAGTTTAAGTGCCAGTAATCCAATACCAAATGGTACGAGCCATCAGGCTTGGTCACAGTTAAAGGAGGATTATTCATCAGAGACACACACGTTTCAATCACACCTTGATATTCCAATTGTTCAAGGATTTCTGCTACAGGAGCTTTCGCTTCACTTCGCATGGGATATTGGGGTTGAGGCTGTGGCATAGACCGCAATGGAATCTCATGTCTGGGGGAAAATCTGTCCCATCCACATTGAGTACGGTACACTGCTGGTGCAAGAACCTTAGCCCACTCTCCTGCAAAATGCAAAGCCTGCTCCTTCGGCACAGTGTGTGCGAAAACAGGGAGGATTACCTCCTCCCCCTGCAGAGAGGCCAGAATGAAAGGCGGGGCCAATCTGCCTCTGCTAACAAAATGTCATAGGTAGTTGTAGGATGCTCCCAAAATACCCCTTTTATAGTACGTTGTATGTCAGCTTCAATTAAAAGAACTATTTCATAGAGTCTTTCAGGGGGAGCCACTCTAGTGTCAGCCGTTTCAACAGCAGTGAACGTGTCAGTTGCTGTCACCTTCAGAAATGGCCCCGCACTACTGTAATTTCCGCCACGCTGTCTAGCAGCGTCAGCACACATGTCAGGTTCCGAAGCTGTGTTCTCACTATCCGTGGCATACCTCGCTGTTAAAGCGGCAACTTTCTTTTTCTGAAACTGTGGTCGATGACATTGAAAGTCATCTTGCTTGCCTTTACCGTCAGTCTTGCGGGGCTGTTCACTGTTTTGTTGGGCACCCCGACCTTTGCCTCCATCTCCTCCACCGGTTGGTGAGACCGATGTATCTTTCAAAGATCAAGGAGAACGTTGATCAGAAACCTGAAAGCTTTCAGGTGACTTAATAATAGCGCAGTCACATAAATCATATGTGCGGTCAGTAGACACAGGTATTGGCGAAGAAGGATGTAACCCCTGTTTCTGTCGCTTTTTCCCCTGTTTCTTATTCTTATTCCAATTCTGCTTTGGAAAAATGGGGCGTTCATCTTTATTAGACTTCTGCTCCTGAGTTTGCTTCTGTGCTGCTTTAGCAAAAGGCTTAACACTGAAACTATTGCGGCCAATAGTCTAATAAGCCTCTGCAATGATTTTCAGAAATTGCTTGGGTTTATCGGCATCGGGGACTTCGCACAAAGCATTAAACAACTGGAAGTTTACTGCATATCCCTTGACCTTAGCAAGGACCAGATCGGAAACAACCTAAAATGCTCAAACGAGTCTCATTCCCAACACAACAGCCGCCTCCGCTCCGTGTTCATCTTGGACACGCTTAATGACGGTGGGTAGGACAGCCATGGACGGAGTGCCGAAGCACTTAGTATAGACTGTCACAAATATCTTACCCCAGGTCTCACAATCAGCTACCTCAGGTATTAAGTCTTTCTGCAAACTTATTGTAAGGATTCTGTGTTTCTCAACAGGAGACGTATTAGGAAATATTGCTTCCAGCTGGTCAAATTTCTCAGCAAGCCAAAAAAAGGAAAATCATCCTTTTCTTGAAGCCGCTTGCCCATGACTGAATTCACCATGACGGGATTAATTTTCATCCCGGCATGTCCAGTTGGTTGCGCTGCAACACCAGGCCCCGCCTGGATGTGGCGGAGACGTATTGCACAAGAACCCGATGCATAGAGCGCACACAATTCCTCTATAGTGACTTGCAGATAACGCGGATGCGGAGTGTAACTGGCCAAAACCGGCCATGAGGCCCCCGGAATAGACAAAGGGGCCAATCAAACTGGCGTTACCGATTGGGGAAGGGTGCCATTAAACCAAATTGGATGCTGCCAAGTGTCTCTAGTGTCTCTAGTGTCCTATATGGGGTGTAGTTCAGAGACACAGCCGTGGGAGTGTACACATGAAACAGACCAGAATTGGCATTGTCTGCAGGAAAGGTAACCCATGAATAGAAATGCTCAAACGGGTAGGCCGCTTCAGCACTCACCACGAAACTACCACCATGCCATCCACAGTGACGCCGTATGTCTGCAAATTAGTGCGGATGGCCACCCTGCTATGTTGGGAGATCTTAATATGAGCCATAAGAAAATGTATTGTGGCACTAATGGGTAGTAACTCAATGTTTGAACCTTTTGAAATGATCAAGCCTGAAAAAACCTATGTAACTATAGGTAGGTTAATCCTTCACCACTGTCAACCGGAAACAATAGTGAGGGTGTCATGGATTGATGTAAGCACTACTCGAGAGTCTTAAAATAAGACCACAACGATAGGTGAGCCATGTTGCAGGGATTCTACTCATACGCTGAACTGTGCTGAGAGACCCCGGACATCAGTGAATTGTGGTGGACGAAAAAACTCACCTCAGTACCTAGAAACCCTAACCAACTAGCATAAGTGCCACATTAGCTCTCGATCCTATAGCAAAGTAACCTATGATTAGACAACCCAGACCATGCGACTTAGGTTACTCTCAGGAATGGTGGTAATCAAGAACACTCTTTCGTTTGTTATTCTCATACCAGTCCACAACATGCGTAAAAAAGAGACACGATAAAGTTTAAAATATTTATTTTAACGACATGCTCTAAGATGCAGTATTTTTGCTAACATAAGCAGGCATAATATCAAAAATATTATGATCAGCATTGTTACAATTTCATAAAACACAAAAGGAGAAATCATTTTATAATGAATAGTGGAAACAGGTCCTATAGTGCCTGGTGTGCCCCCCCCCCCCTAGCAAGGAACTATGTTTTATAAAATATAGAAGGTCTCTTAGGCTTGAATGGGGGACCTCATACCTCCAAGATCAGCAGAAGTGAATAACATCAGGATCTGCAAAAGCTCTGTCTCTCTGGAAACAGATTTGCTCCAAGTGTCTAAAATCATGTATGCAGTGCAATCTTAAAGGTGCCAGAATTTCAGTTAGATGCAGCTGCGTGCATGTTGTGTCTATGCAAGAACCGATCAGCCCGAATAACAGCTAACATTGTTATGATAACCATGGAGGCTTCAGCACTCACTGTACAGACTAAGGTCATGATGTAAGTCTAGGGATGTTGAAAACAAGTCATTCTCATATGAAGTTATTTACAAAGTCAAACTTACAACAATAGCTACATGCAATGTTGTGTGCAAAAGTGGCAAAAAGGTAAAATGTGTTTAAACTTCTAATAAGCATGGGCTAACATAGCAAAGTGCGCAAACAAGGCCCTGCCTTCCCTACAGTGCCTGCTCAGACACCATCGTAGGCATTTTGATGGCCAATTATGATGGCCATTTATGATGGCCTTTTAATGGCGGTCCCACCTCCATTGAAAGGCTGTTGGAAACTGACTTTGGGGGACCTAGCAGGGCCCCCATCACTCCACAGCCTCTGGTATGAGACCAGGAGGATACATGTGATGCCCCCACAAACATCAATGCTCTCTGTGGCAAGCACCACGAGGTGCCTGGCACATGGTGCAGGGATTTGTAAAACATGCCTTTTGGCATTGGGGCTTTTGCTGTGGCTCATTTGCAGGCTGCAGCACAATCCTCAATGAAAAGATGCATGTTTCCGACCTCCCCCACAACCGTAGGATCCAAAATTGGTGGTCGGGACTACTGACTACCTGTTGGCCAGTCCTTTTACTGCTACAATGCCAGTCGGAAGCTCGTCCAACCGGCTTCATAATGGGCCCCAATTTCTCTAGCGAAGTCACTTTCAATACCTTGCAAGAAGGAAAAACTCTCCTAGCATTCCTAGGCTGCTTCTACAGTAAAGAGCACAGTAGCAATGAATGTGTTCTCTTATCCACAGGGAGCTAGTGCAGCCTGTGGATGAGGATGGAGACCAAGCCGAAGTTAGGAAGGGCAAATATTAGCTGTGCTGTAGCATTTTGGGTTAGCTAATGTCTCTTGGTCACTGTCTTATTTGATCCTAAATACAGTGCATTGCAGTAGTTCAGCCTAGAAAGATAGTAGACTGGATAATAACCTAGCATATATGGGAATAAAAAATCACAGAATGAGGTTCAGCCCTCGTAGGAGTCCAAAATAGAAACCTGTCACCAATTTCACCTGACCTTTACAAAGATCAAGGTGCTATCGACCCAGACACCCACATTTTCTACCACTGCTTTTGGCTTGAGACGGTGACCCTAAAGAATGGGGCCACCAATTGTTGCCACATTGATGGATGTCTCTCCCCAGGAGAAGAATTTCTAATTTGTTTGAGTTTAGCTGTAAGCAATTGGCCGCCATCCACTAAGCAATAGCCACCATGTTGTCTTGAAATTTAGCTAGGTTCTGAGTAGAAATGTTAGAAAAGGAGATCATGAGCTGAGTGTCTTCAGCATAGGATACCAGCTTCATCCCCGGGCTTTTACAACCAAAGCCAATGATTGAATATAAATGTTGATGCCAGTCGGGTTTTGCCCTGGCTCGGGAGCTCCAAACGGGTCACCCAGTCGACCCCAGTCGACTGGTGCAGTTCTTACACAGGGTTCTCTTGGCGTGGGAGCTCCGGGTGGTCCGCCCAGTCGACCCCAGACGGATACGTCTGGCCCCAATCTGGGAGCTCCGGCTGGAACACCCAGTCGACCCCAGCCGAGTGACCCAGTTCTTTGTTTGGGAGCTCCGGAGACTCCCTCCAGTCGACCCCAACTAAGACTGTTTCCCTGTCCCTCTTATGAGGAATTTTGCAGCCTGGCACACACGGTTGCTTCGGGCTCTCCGCTTGACCCTTTACCTCCCAAATTCTGGAAGGCCTTCCACGCAGAACTCTTTCCGCCTCTGCATTCCATCTGTCTCCAGTCTCTGGAGCTGGCCTCGGTTCCTGACTGTTGGAAGTTAGCAGTAGTGTCACCTTTGCTCAAGAAGCCAACGCTAGACCCTGCTTGCCTCTCCAATTATAGGCCAATCTCCTTGCTCCCATTTCCTATCAAGATCATGGAAAAATGGGTGACCCGCTCGCTCTCAGGCTTTCTGGAGAACATCGGTTGGTTTGATGAGGCACAGTTTGGCTTCCGCCCCGGGCACGGGACGGAGTCGGCACTGGTAACCGTATTGGACAACCTTCGTTCGCGTGTCGACAGTGGTCGGGCAGCCTTTTTAGTGCTGCTCGACATGTCGGCCGCGTTCGATACGATCTGCCATCAAACCCTCATCAGAAGGCTGGAGGAGTGTGGGGTCACAGAGAGTGCAAGAGATTGGCTGACTTCCTATTTGGGTAGCCGGCAACAGTTGGTCTCGCTTCCTCCATTCTGCTCCGAGCCAAGGAAAGTCGGACAGGGGGTCCCACAGGGCTCGGCCATCAGCCCTATACTTTTTAATCTGTATCTTCGCCCCTTGGTCCAGCTTATAACATCTTTTGCTGTCTCGGCTTTTAAATTATGACGACGACACCCAGCTGGTCTTTTCTCTGGAAGGAAACAACGCGGTCCCGCTGGAGACATTTCATCGCTGTATGGCAGCCACAGCAGACTGGCAACGGGCCAACTCCCTCCAATTTAACAGCTCAAAGACGGAGGTGCTCCACAGCTCCATTGACCGGATTCCGTGGGCTCTTCCAGGGAACTTCTAGCCTACCACCTTTCCTGAACCAGTAGCGGCGGCGGAATCAGCTCGCAACTTGGGGGTATTCTTCGGCCCAAATCTACAGCTTGATCTGCACGTAAACAAAACCATCTCTACGTGCATGATGCTGTTACGCATGTTGCGTAAAGTTCTGCCCCTTCTCCCCGCCCAGGCCAGGCCAGAGGTAGTCCGCAGTACCATTCTAAGTCGATTAGACTATTGCAACGCGCTACTTCCGGAGGCCCCAAAAAATCTGCTGGGGAAGTTACAACGGGTGCAGAACATGGCCACCAAGTTAGCTCTCTCTCGTTCCAGGTCTAGCTCTTCCACTCTTGCTCTAAGAGACCTACATTGGCTTCCGATACATCTGCGAGTGGTGTACAAAGCTGCGTGCCTGGTGTTTAAGGCAGCACACCAACAGGGCCCAGTACCACTTCGTAATATGTTTGCCTGGTACTCGGCCTCGCGGCCCCTCCGCTCCTCTTCGGCACAACTGCTGGTGGTCCCGAGGTTTCAGAGAGCTAGGATGGGTGGCCGCTCATTTAGTGTTGCAGCGGCCAAACTCTGGAACTCCCTGCCTCTTTCTCTGAGAGGCCACAAGGACTACCTGCCGTTTAGGAAAGCGTTGAAAACGCATCTCTTTCCAAAAATTGCCTGAGCAGCGAGAAGCGAATCGTCCCGAAGTTCAAAGCGCCAGGATGCCCTCTGGGTGACAGGTCTGCGCTTTATAGGTACACAAAATAAATAAAAAATTGAATAAAGTAGGGCGCAGTGCAGAGCCCTGGGTAACACCATGTTGTAGAGTATGAACCTGAGAACTGTATGAGGAAGAAACACCCTGAAAGGATCTTTCAGATAGAAGGAAAGAGGACTAGGTTAATGTTGCCCTACATATACCAATCTCTTGTAAACGTCACAACAAATTACCATGAGATACGGTATCAAAAACTAAGCTTAATTCATGCATATTCAAGCAGATGATCTGCCCTCATCTAAAGAGCCACACAGATGCTCCATAACCGCTAGCATTGCGGACTTGGTGCTATGTTGTGGACTAAAGCCATTCTGAGAGGAATCCAGAATACGGTTCAACTCCAAGATATATGTTAGAGTAGCATTGATTTGAGATGTGGATGGAGATAGAGACCGAGCAGAAGTTAGAAAGGGCAAATAATAGCTGTGCTGCAGCATTTTGGGCCAGCTAAAATCTATTGGTCACTGTCTTATTTGATCCTAAATACAGTGTATTGCAGTAGTCTAGCCTAGAAAGATAGTAGACTGGATAATAACCTGGCATGTATGGGAATCAAAAATCACAGAATGAGTTTTAGCCCTCGTAGGAGTCCAAAATAGAAACCCACCGCCAATTTCACCTGAGCTTTCCAAAGTTCAAGGCGCTATTAAACCCAGAAACCCACATGTTTTACCAGTACTTTTGGCTTGAGGGGGGGCCCTAAAGAAGGGGGCCACAAGTTTTCACCACCTTGGTGGATGTCTCTCCCCAGGAGAAGAATTTCCAATTTGTTTGAGTTCAGCTGTAAGCAATTGGCTGCCATCCACTAAGCAATAGCTACCATGTTGTCTTGAAATTTAGCTAGGTTCTTAGTAGAATAGTTGGAAAAAGAGATCATGAGCTGAGTGTCATCAGCATAGGATACCAGCTTGATACCCCGGGCTTTTACAAGCAAAGCCAATGATTGAATATGAATGTTGAATAAAGTAGGGCTCAGGGCAGAGCCCTGGGTAACACCATGTTGTAGAGTATGAACCTGAGAATTGCATGGGATAGAAACAACCTGAAAGGATCTTTCAGATAGAAGGAAAGAGAACTAGATTAATGTCGCCCCGCCAATACCAATCTCATGGAAGCGTCACAAGAAAATACCATGAGATACGGTATCAAAAACTAAGCTTAATTCAAGCAGATGATCTGTCCTCATCTAAAGATCCACACAGATGCTGCATAATTGCCAGCAGTGCAGACTTGGTGCTACGTTGTGGTCTAAAGCTATTTTGAGAGGAATACAGAATATGGTTCAACTCTAGAATATTTGTCAGAGTAGCACTGTTGTGAGACTCCGTGATTTTGGTGTGAAAAATAAATTGGACGAAAAAAACCTGGTCTCGAAGCATCCAAAGATTCATCAGTTCAGGACAGACTGGAATATGACAGTCTTGAAACTTAAGGAACAGGTCAGGCCTGAGGGGTCATCTGGGGAACCCAGTAGCAATATCATATCCAAAGAATTAGCTTTCAGTATAATAGAACCATCTTGTAGCACCTAAAGAAAACTCCACACTGTGAAGAGAATGCTCAACCAACAGCAACTTCCAATTCCAAATACAAAAAAACAATTTGCCTTACCTTAATGTCCCCAGCTGAAGTAAATAAGTACTAAATGTATTAAGATACTTAGGGGCAGATTTACAATAACTGGTGCATCCCTTCAGATGAGCAGGGATGCACCAATTATTTTGCATGACTTTGGTAACCCCTTGTGCCACCATGGATGCGCCACATTTACAATGCGGCACACCGTGGCGCAAGGAGAGACAGATGCGTGACGTAGTATTTGGTGACGCAGTGCTGGGGTTGGGTCACA
This sequence comes from Lissotriton vulgaris, assembly GCF_964263255.1. Taxonomy (NCBI): domain Eukaryota; kingdom Metazoa; phylum Chordata; class Amphibia; order Caudata; family Salamandridae; genus Lissotriton; species Lissotriton vulgaris. The sequence goes on along the minus strand of NC_141685.1, from coordinate 1,865,956,580 downwards.
AGCGTGATGCAACTCCAGCACTGCTCAGGGGTGGCCCATACCCATAGTGCTGCATCATTCCTTACACCTGCTACAAGCAGGCTTAGGGTTGTGATGCTGGGGGACGTAAATGTGACCCCGTGAAATCTTGTATATATTTTCAATATGACACACTTTACACATTACATTTAGAAGTACAAAACTTTACACAAGTAGACTCCACACAAAAGAACTTTACAGTGTAATCCAATTGTATTAATCTATTTGAAAATTGTATAAAAATATATTACATTATTAAAAAATATTATAAAAGTTAATTTGTTTTAACACTTAACTGTATTTTAATTTGTTTGTAAATGTATATTTTACATTTACTTCTGCAAATCATGTCACACAAATTTTAGAATAACTACATGATTTTGTTGACATATATATATATTAAATATTTTACCTCTAAAACAAAAAAGTAATAGAACACTATATACTTATTTTACTGGGTATATTTCTAACTCCAAACCCCACAAACAAAGATGTAACATTATAAATTTGAGGGACTGCTGATTTACTACTGTAACTCAAGGCCCTTTATACATTGGGGTTTAACAATACATTTTGAGGACAGCAGATATTCTTTTCTAATTGTAAGGCCTGTAAAAATTAGGGTAACAAAGGATCAGTGGAGTACAATGGCATAATTGGAGGCAAGCAGATTTACTATTCCCTATGCCAATTTTGGAATATCAGCGTAACACACTTAATTTGGAGGAGTTCAGATTTACTATTCTAGCTGTAAGGCCTACAGAGTCCGGCTAAGAAACAGCAAAATTACAGGGGAGGCTATTTGCGATTTGAGTTCATAACATACAAACATCGCTGTAACATAATAAAAAAGGAGGAATGCAGATCTACTATTTTACATCCATGGTCTACAAACATTGGTTATGCACAGCATAAATGAAGGAGAGCAGATTTACTGTTTTAACTCAGAAGTGTATGAATATTTGGAAAGTCAAAAATTATGGAGAATGCCAATTTGCTATTCTAACTCCAAGAATTCTAAACATTAGGTAAAACAATGAATTTCAAGTTGAGCAGATTTACCAATCTAACCTTTTTGCATTTTTGAGGGACAGCAGATTACTGTTCTAATTCCAAGGCAGAGGAACATTACGGTAATGTAAATAATTATGGGAAGTGCAGATTTACAATTATAACTCAAAGGTCTAAACCCCCCCCGGAGGAAAACAATATATTTTGAGGAGATCAGATTATCAGAAATGTTAAAATAGTTTTTAAATGTATTGAAAGAGTGATAATATTTATTAAATATGTAACAATGATGCTTTAATCAATTAAAACACTACCCACCCCATTTCCTATAAAAAACAACAGACCCATAAGGAAAATATTTATTAATATTTACAAACAATATTACATTCTGTAAACTAGCATTATAGATCACATGAAAAATATATATCAATTACAATATAAAATTGCATAACAATATTTACTTAAAAAACACCCATGCAAAACTCCAATAAATCTCAACAACCTAAGCAAACTTTTTATACATATTTTATACCTATGAAAATATGTCCCAAAAATTTGAATTACTTTAAAATTATAAAAAGTAGAAAAATTGTATTGCATTCAACAATATTCAGATTATAATATATATATTTAATTCTTTATTTCAACTGCTCATGGTCATAAAAGAACATTATAAAGACCTAATAAAAATTCATTAAGCATATGAGTAAAGTGCAAAAAAGATATATGTTCAGAGATCGCAATTCAGGTAACAGAGTACAATAATTTAGTTTAGCAACAATGAAAAAAAGATAAACGAATTGGTTAGCATACATAAAACAAGGTAAAATACAGCTCGCCATCTGATAATACAATCAATGCAACAAATCATCATCATAACTGGATTCAGTCCTACAAATTCAGAATCAGCATCCTCATAACTGCTTAGAGCACATAAAGTTATAGCATATTTAAATATCAACAGTTCTTAAAGCTCCTCTCCTAAAGATCCTTGCTCCACAGAAATCTTATCTCTTAAACTTCAAGCTTCGAGGAAATAATTGGCCACAGCATCTTCTTGTTTAAATGTCAGCAGTTCTCTCATAGGGACAATTGGTCCACACAGATCTTGTGTCTTAGCTTTCAGACTTTGTACATATATTCTGCCACAACATACAAATATAAGTCAGTGATGTCTGTAGTTAAAATCCTACAGGCCTTTGCAAAATCCATTGCTACCAATTTTCTGCACACTGAGACCAGCCAAGCTTTCTTAATACCCGAATATACGGGAACACAAGAACATAAAGTGTGCTACTGATTTGAGAAGGGATGTTAAAATGGGCATTTTTCACATAATCTCGGCGGTGCGATTTATGCTTTTTCACAGGAAGAATTCCATATCGAAGTTTCAAATATACGTTTTTCAACTGAGGGGACTCTATTTTATCAAGGTATTCTTCAAATTAAGATACACAATATACATCTAGGAACTTTTCTGTTAGGTTACCCAAAGAGGGATTCAGATAACAGTTGTTGTTACCAAAGGCCCAATACCAACGCTATAGATGTTCCACCATTCCCTTATTACATAAGGATGGATTACTCCAAAGGTCACTCAAGTCATGATTGCAGAACCATGTCTTAAAAATTTTAACCAGGGTGTTCCAAATCCAACATCCAGATCTTTAGCTTCTTGAGCGCTAGTTGGTAATCTTTGAGATCTTTAGTCGACCACAACCTCGGCCAGTGTAAAGGAGTCACAGAAACAGGAGGATTTCCCAAGCAATGTTTGCAAACCCCTTAGAGTTTCTAATAGTAAGAGAGTATTGTCTGCAAAAAGGGGGGCTGGGATCTTTTCACCTCCTAATTTTGGAGAGTCAGTGTTACAATTATGCAACTTCTAAATTTTACCCAATTGATACAAAGAGTAAACAAGGTTGGATGTAGCACACTGCCTTGATGTGCACCTCTTTCTATTTGAATTCTATCTGTCAACTCCTCCTTTTCACTTCATCTGACCTGTGCAATGTTGTTGCTTTACAATCATACAATCAGGGATACAAATTAATAGCCCATTTTTGGAGAGTTAGCCAAAGCTGGCCCCTGTAAACAAGGTTGAAGGCTGCTCTTAAATCAAGAAAGGCCACATAGAGATGCTCATACCTCAACTCAACAGTCTTCCATATCAGAAGTGAATAAGCAAAAGACTTGGTTCATTTTGCTGGTATTTTCCCTAAACATAGCCTTCAAATTAGTTAGAACCTTTGCCTCATACATCAAATCCTGAGATTCTTCCAAAATATGTGTACTAAAGTTTTTTGGGCAGCTTCAATATAGCTAATAGGTCGATAATTATCCAGATTGTCCCTAGAGCCCTTCTTAAAAATAGGAATGATTTCATCCCCTATCCTTGTGGCGGGAATATCTGAATGCTGAGCTATTGAGTTAGTAAGCGAGTTAAGGTAATTTTCGAGCTATAAAGTCAGCAGGAATCTTATCTAATCTACTTGCTTTTCCTCCTTCATAGAATTAATTGTCATTATAGTCTTGTCTAGTGTGAAGACTATATGGTTCGAGCTACCCTCACCTTTTACTCTTCAAAGGCCTATCATCTGAGTCAACCTCCCGGTGAACTGATGCATACAATTTGTTAAAGTGCTTGAACCATTCCTCTGTTGAAGGTGGAATTCGTCTACCTTACATGGATCAACACTGCCCTGTGTGAAAAGATGCCAGAACTCTGTACTTTATTTTTCAAACTATCAGTTAGATCATGCCATTTTCTTTCCTCCCTTTACCTCTTACTAGTAGTTTGAATAAGCTGATACTTTTTTCCCAGTGGCTGAGATCACATCTCTCACTCCCACCTTGATTGCCTTGATTATCTCAAACTTGGCCTTTCTGCATGAAGTGTAAAACCAGCTGATGCCTACAGCCATGCTTTTTTGGGATGAAACCAGCTTAATAAAGTGGTCTTCAAGGTGATCAACTATATAACCAAGAATAGCCATAATATGGATTCCCTCAAAGGAAGTGTTGCGATGTAGTTCTAATAAGTCAGCAACAATTCTATAAATTCCTGAATTTGTTTCTACCTATTTCCCTCACAACCTTTTAACACACATGAAGAGATTCATTTTAAATAGGTGTAGGTGGTGGATTCATCTTGTGCAATTTTCCTTTCAAATTATCAAGAATATTCGTATTAAATGTCCCGTAACTATGACAGCTCCTTTATCTGTGATCCAGTTCCATTGGCAAAATTGTGTAACTCATGTTCAGTTGTCATAAAATGTGAAAGTGTACCCTCAGGATGTGCCTATTCACATTTCCAAACCGGATTAGTAACATCACCTCTTATTAAACTCTTAAATTCTTTAAAACATTTTATTTTTGCAATAAAAATAAAGACAAGAATGTTCAATCAAAAATGTTATCATTTTGTTCCGTATACCTTAATTCTCAATACACCAATCCAATTTAGGCTAATAGTTTACTTACACTCTGACATCATTAACCAATCTCAGCATGCAAGCACGCCAGCTGACCAATTTCCATATGATGTATGATCTCACTCCTTACCGCAGTTCACCATAATATACAATTGTTCTTGCATTCACACAGCTTTGACAATAAACCTTTAAAGTTCTTCTTGCTTGCTTCTACTAAAGAAATAACAGTATTATAATCACTCAAGAATATTTTCCACAACCGCAAGGTACATTTTGGCTACTGCAAAATCATTCAAATCAATGCAGCTTCATTCGTTTGAGCAATTAGGTTACACTAATACCAATCAATGGTAAACTTAACAATGCGTAGGGGTCCATTAGAATTGCGAGCGGACTTCAATCCGCCTGCCACCCTAGCGGTGCTGGGACCGGCCGCCAGAGGTGCGGCTGTCCCGCACTGCCAATTAGGATGTGACCCCCACCTTGGCTGTCGCATCCCACATATTTAACATTGTGGTGGGGAATGCTTTGTGCAGCACCCGCCACAATGTCAAATATGCATTTTGTGCATTGGCATGCACAACGTGACAGGCACCACAAGGTGCTTGCCACCTTGTGTATGCCAATGTAGGGGAACCATGGGTACCCCCCAGTGCAGCCCCCAAACCCATCCCCCCACCCCCCACCCCGAGCCCCAAAGCGATTCCTGCATGCCTTTCCATGGCGGAGTATCCGCCATGGAAAGTCATATCACCGCCCACATCATAATATGGATGCAAGGCACTCCCACCATATTATACGCCTTTTTTCTGTCCTGTAGTTAGAATTGCCTACCAGCAGAAAAGCGGCAGATGGTCTTTCCATCCGCCGAGGAACCCCCTGCCATGCTAATTGGAGGGGGGTAAAAAGCCATCCGGCTGGGTGTTTTGGCGGGTGGATCACCACCGCCCGATCTGCCCGCCATGCTAATGGGCCACTTAGTCTCCCTATGCCAATGGTAAGGTGGTGGTACTTCATACACTACAACTCATCTTGCAAAAAAGTCTTCTATTTAATTTATGTTTATTGCTGTATATCCCGGATTCTTTCAACTACAATGAGCCTGAATTAATCAATCTCTTTTTTAACAATTTTCAAACACTCCTCTCCACTCAATCACTCATACCAGCAACACTACCCAAAACACAACTACCATAAACAACTCATCACCCTATTCATACTCACACCTTCAAACCACAATCACCTTCTAGTACTACCTTGACAGATCTTCAAGTTCCGGACACTGGATTCAGGAATCAAGAAATTTTATTATGACTAGGGAAATTATTTTATAGCACCATTCAGAGTGTGAACCATATCACTGCTACCAGAAACTGCTTGCACAGAAATACTTTTTATTTAAATCAGTTCAATCTGTGACTTACAAAGGTGGTCTTCAACTCTGCCTCTTGTTCTAACTGAGGTCGACTGACTTTTTGCAACCATTTTAGAATGGAGCATAAACCAACAACTTCTCAGTAAATGCTGTTTATTATGTTCAGTAAATAAGAGTTTGAATTTATTTTGAAAACTTCTATCCGGCTTTAAGAGTTTAGTATTTTGCTTTAGTATCTTTAATCAAGGTAGCAATAAGATAAATCCATTTAAGGAACTATTAAAATGTTTTAATTAATGACAATCAAGAAGATTACAGCGTGTTCCATGAAGTAAATATTAGCTACGTCCCTGTTTTACTCTTGCAGATCCTAACCTACCAGAAGCCATACAGAGTCCTTTCAGAAAAAGAACGAGATTTAAAGGAGCATTGAAATAGAATCAGATTATAATAGATTTCCTCATGAAGAGTTGTTCTGGAAACTCATCCGAATCTCCCCTCTCAAACAGCATCACCATACAGTCACAGTAACAACTGTTCAAAGTTAAGCTTGGAAAGTAGTCACAGCAGTAGCTTTAACCATTAAAATAATTAGATACCCACAAAGTAGTGGGTGACAGAAATTACCGCCAGCCTTAACTTACAGCACATAGGGCAGAATGCTAAGCAAAAGGATGGTTGCAGAACAAGTATCCTGGACCAGTCTAGAGAGCATAAAGCTCTCAGAGTGTGCTCTGAGGAAGACGAGTTGAAAAATCTAACTAGGAACACAAATATTAAACACAAAACAAATGTATCCATCCATACCGGTTTTAGGTAATGTGGAACTAATGGAAGAGATTCATCCGATGGTCTGCTGCTTCTTTCTCCATTCCCACGGTAAATGTACAAAGTTAGTAAGCTATTATCTACAGAACGTCTACTTAGTTGCTAATATTCATGTGCATTTGAATCACTCTGTGCTACCATTAGAACCTTGCAGTCTAAACTATTAGCTATTCAAAACGCCACTGCGTGACAATGCACTAATCTAAAGCAGAAACATTCTAGTTGTAACTTTACTGAATTAAGATCCATGTTTTCATTTAAGTACAATTGGTTTAATATACTGCTTAGCATTCATTATAGTAAATATGTGGCAGCTAAAATCTAACTAAATTCGAGGAGAACGTGTAGCTTAGGAAGGAAAGAAAATACATTTTTAAAGTCTGCACATTCTAATAAGATGACAAGTCTAATAATGTCAAACGTAAATTATTTATTTAATGCAGCACAGTTCAGCATCTGCTAAAAACATGTATTTATTTACGAAGAAAGTTAGAGGAAAGGATAGAAATGGCTGGAGAAATAAATGAGGCATTATTTGACTTGACAATGTAATTACAGTAGAAATGAGTGCTTCCTCTAAAAAAAACAAATCATGCTACAAGTTAATTTGCATATTTAAGAAATGGCATGTTTTCTTTATATTTATTTATTGAAATATTCTCAGGTTAATGTATTGCACAAATTAGTACACTTATTTTAAGCTATGTTTTCCTGCTACATTATCCACACGGAGATTACAATCAACCAGCACCAGATTTTTGGCATGAAGAGGGGGTAATTGTCCTAGCCCATCAGTAAGAAGCTGTAAGGAGGCAGACGAGGCATCAGGAGGGTGGTAGATTGGCGCGCCAGGTAATGCAAAAGTAGGGGCTAGAATAATAGTGAAGGACAACCCTTCAATATTTATAACGTTAGCCAATTTTGATACAGAACAGGAGTAAGAAGATTGGTATTATATAGCCACCCCATCCCCATTTTTTTGTCAACTCTGTCAATATGCTTCATAGAGAAATCTGGGGGACTTTCTAGTGCAATATCAGCTGCCGGAGTCTTTTAGCAAAGTTTCGGTAAGAAACATCAAGTCCCAGTGGTTCTCAGTTAGAAAAATGAAAATGAACCAGACTTGTCTGACTGAGGAATTACAGTTCATAAGGCAGGTCAAAAAGGAGGAACCTGGTGTGGGTAGAGCTAAATCACCAGGCTCACCATGTGGCAAAAACCTCAGTCCTTATTTTGGGAGCAACTGCATATTTTTGGGGCATTGGGAGAGAATTAGCCTCCAGGGCATTTATATCCAACTCTTGTGTTATCATCAGGAAACTGACATACATGGTAATAGGAAGTAGTACAGAAAGCTTACAATTTACCCCTAGAGTATGTATGAGTGGGCACGTTGTGGCAGGGCTTACCAGCAGCTTCGATATCGCTGGCGCTGGCCATGATCCAGACATGGATGGTCTTGTCTTTGGTGCACCTTCAGAGCACCTGCTGCATTTGTCTACTGTGCTTCCACGGCATCAGGCAACTAATAATTATAAGTCAACCCTTAGGTTTCAGTGTTCTTAAAAAGTAGGACTTGCACTTTTAAGTTTTAGATGTCTTGGTAGTGAAAAACTCCTTTTTCACTAATACAAGGCCCATGTCTCCCATAGTTTAACATTGGGACTACCTTATTGCATCCTATATGTGTAATTTCTAGTTGGGAATAGATGGGACTCCAAGTATGGTGCCTCTGGATTCACAATCAAAAATCTGAACTTATGGTAACATTAGATTTTAAATTGCAATTCTGAAAATGCCATTTCTAGAAAGTCAGCATTTTCTTACTTTTTATATTTGGTGCCGTCATCTTCTTCCACTCCCTGAATATACATCTGGAGTGGGTGACAGCTGAGCTTTTTGCATTCCCTGTAGAAAGCAACATACAAAGGGAGCTTAAGTGTGACTGAGTGGCCTTCCATATCCTGATGGGCCATCCTGGGCAGGATGGGAGGGAGTAGCTGACACTTACACCTGAATGGCTTGTGTCCTGTCCCCACAAAAAGGGTTGTATCCCCTCTGGTGAGTCTAGAGTCACAGCTGGGAGGGAGGACTTCTGTGCACTTCAAAACCACTCTTTGAATTCACCTCCAACTGAAAGGCACAACTGGGTATAAGTATTGGATCTCTGACCCTCCGGTATTGAACACTACAGGACCGCTGAAGATACTCTACTAGGAGGAAGGACTGGTGTGCTGCTACAAGGACTGCCTCTCTGCTGGACTACTGATCTGGAAGAACTGCTTATCTGCTGTGCTGCCCAACTGCCGACTCCCCTTTACCATGCTATGGAAGAACTGGGCTCTTGCTTGAACCTATTGTATTGTGGCGGGCAGTGCTGTAAGCAACACCTGCCACAATGCAATATATGCATGTCACACATTTGAAAATGGAGGGGGGTACCATGGGTACCCCCTAAGTGTACCCCCAACCCCCTTACCCCTGGGTGCCCACAATAAATCCCTAAAAGTGATCTTCGCCTGGCTTTCCATGGCAGAGTCTCAGCCATGGAAAGCCCTGCACCGCCGCCCATCATGATATGGATGGCGGTGTCTTGCAGACACCGCCACCATATCTGAGCCCTTTTCCGCCAGGTCACCTGTTTGACCGGTGGAAAACCGGCGGACGGTCTTTCCGTCTGCAGGGGTCCCCGCCGCCATCGTAATTTGGTGGGGGGAAATGGGAGGCAGGTGGTGGTAAATGGCGATCCACCCGCTATTATGATAGACCCCTTTGTCTGGAAAAATGAAAATAAATTACCTCCTATTTATGAGGAAGGCATTATGCACAATGGAGCACAAGTATTCTCTCTTTTGTTGTACTACATTATTGAAGGTATGCCTCAGCTGATGCCCTAGTTGTACTCATTAGTAAGCCTGGGCGGTGAACTCTGCTCTGTTCACAGAGTTTGCAGAGTTTTTCGCACTCCATGCTCTGCAGAGCTCGTGAACTTCCAAACAATTCTGCTCCACTTAGCCGAGTTTTTTCCTTGCTTGTTGTAACGACCGGATTCTCGAACCAGATGGGATCAGCTCCTGAGAGCCCCTCCAACCCAGTCGGAACGTAATCACCTCCCTCCTTAGAACGTATTTACAATAGGTATATGTATATGTATGTACATCTCGTACCTAAGGATGGGGAAAATAGCTATACACATGCATAGGTTTTCTACAATATCCCATTCATACCAACTAGTCTCACGGCCACTTAGGCCCAGACTAATCTACCCTGGGGCAGTTCTGGTTATGCACCATTACACACTGATCACCCTCAGTAATAGGAAAAAAAACTAACTGATCTATTCCTCTTGCCAAATCTACAATATTGGAGTAGAGAAGGAATGCACTGAATAAAGCAGCAAATAGCTACTAAAATACAAATAGAAATCATAATACCCCTTAATATCTGTCGTAGGGAATGTAAGTCAGGTAACCAATTGAAGAGCCAGTCAAACCAGCCCTGATCAATATGTTTTCTAATCTCTGCAGTCAAGTCATGGAGTTTGTCAATATGGGCCTGGATCAATTTGGTGTGGTCGGACAAATTAAAGCAGCAAAGACCCTCAAAGTCAGAACAGTTGTGTCCATGCTTTAACAGGAGATAGTCGATAGCTGCGCGGTTCTGCAGAATTGCTCTGCGTTCACCCTGGGCATCTAATAACATGTCAGATAAAATGGTAGAGGTTTGGTTAATCGATTTTACCATCCAACAGGCCATTTTTCCAATGGACTTCGCGTTGTAAACAGCCAACGCTGGGACACCAATAATTGAGATAGCTAAACTAAGGTATTCAGATTTGGAATAGAGATGTAGGGAAGAATCACAGTCCTCATGTAACATCATAGAATCACGGACTACACATGAATAGGTATTGGGATGTGAGGAAAACATTAATAAACTCAGTCTAGTGATGGCACACGGGCCTCCGGAAATATTTGCAGGAATATAGGGACAAGAGGAGTTGCCGCAGGAGAAGAGCCAACCAGAAGGTAACAACATTGTACGGTAATGGCTAGGAGCAACTACTATACTTTTACAGGTCATGTTATTTTTAACAGAAACACATCATTTTGGGAGTCTTCGTAAGCACAGCAAGCGTTCATGAGCCGAAAAAGAAGTGGCGGCTCTCAATTTTATCTTTACACATTCAGTAATTGCCTTAGGATCACAAGTCAAGAAAAAGCACAAATCACCCTGCGTGATATTATATGTAGTGATCTGAGAATGAATTGGGGGAATGGACTCTAAAAGAATAGTACATAAGGGACAAAATTCATGGGCCGCGAAATCGCCCAGAATAACGTTGGGTCGGGCATTTGATATATTGAAAATATGTTTTAAAGTCTCCAAAGAGGCAGGGACAGCAACCAAACAGGTCGCTAAAATGTCAGTTACTGAACGCATGGGTGTCAGGCAAAAATGCGGAGAATTAGTAACTCGTTTGGCTAGGGTTGTCCAAAAGTTTGATGATGAATCCCACGCAGCGAAGGAACGCGGTACTCGGGTTCTCGAATCAACCAACTCGGTCAGTCTTTTGAATCGATAAATCAACCTCACTGCTATTCAGTAGGAGGACCTTAATCTCTCCCTGATAATCACTGTCAATCACTCCTCCGAGTACTTGAACACCTTTTAAGGCAAGGCCTGATCTAGGGGCGATCAGACCAAAACTTCCAGCTGGTATACAGACACCAACGCCGGTCTCGACAATGATTCGGTCTTTACTCTTAAGTACAGTGTCATTCATGGCATGCAGGTCCAAGCCTGCGGAACCTGGGGTTGCTCTGCATGGAGCCAAAGCTCCGGGGGAAATTTCCCAGTACATTACAGTATTGCCAATGGTGTTGGGTTTCACATCAACATTTGGGGGAAACAAACGCATCAAAGGAGATTCAGCATGTAACAAGGGACGATTATTCAGAATTGACAATGCTTGAAATAAATATTCCCGCCTAATTTTATGTTTGTCGTCAGTTAACTTTCGCAACTGTTCTTTAAGCAAACCATTCATCCGCTCAACAAGGGCTGATGCCTGTGGATAATAAGGAATATGAAACACCCATTCTATATTGTTTTCCGCACAAAATTCCTGTACCAATCTTCCACAAAAGTGGGATGCGTTGTCAGATTGAATTTGAAATGGAATACCATAATATAATATGATTATTTCCAATGTTTTAATGGTATTTACTTGGGTAGCTTGTTTGCAGGGAAAGGCCACCAAAAGGCCACTGTAAGTGTCGACAATTGTACAAACATATTGACAATTCTTGCTCATAGGGAGCGGGCCAATATAATCAATCTGCCAAATTGGAGCGGTCAATTTTCCTCGATGTAAATGACCTTTAACAATTTGTGGTACTTTTCGTTGTCTGGAATGTTGACAGATGGGATAATGCCGAATGGCATCTTTAATGTAATTTAAAGGAATATAAATTCCTCGATCGGCGGCCCACCTGCTAGTGGCTCACTCTCCAAAATGTCCTGCTTTCTGGTGGGCCCATTTCGCCAATCCCGCCAAATCAGAATCTTGCATGCCCACCACTGCCTCAGCAATTTTAGATTTCTCATCTGCAATGTTATGAAAGAATTTGTCAAGGGAATCTATCGGGGTGTGAGCATCCACATGAAAGATTGTCACAGTACTCTGTGGGAGCATTTCCCAAATTTCTTGCCATAATTCTTTTCCCCACAAATTTTTTGAATGCAACTCCCAATTATGAGAATGCCAAGTTGGTAACCATACCGCCAGTCCATTAGCTGTGGACCAGGAATCAGTGAAAATATGACATGTGCCAGGTAGTTCCTGTTTCAAAACTTGGTAAACTGCATATAATTCAGCATATTGACTACTCTTTCCTTCACCAGTTGTACTCAGCAATTTCTGTGTGATAAGATTATAGGACACTGCCTTCCAATGCCGTTTCTCTCCAATGAACCTCGCTGAACCATCCGTAAACCACACATGTTTTCTGTCCTCCACGGACAAATCATCAAATGGCGTACCCCACTTGACAGGAGATTCCTGTACTACAGGTACGGAGCAATCACTCCCAGTCTCATTCGATGGCACCTGCGCCACTTGCTCATGTAATGCTGCCACACCTTTTGGACCCACGCGTGCCCTGTCCTGAATGTACCATTTCCACTTAATCACACTTGCCTCTTGAGCATGTCCAATTCGATGAGTTTTCGGCGAACTCAAAACCCACTGCATGATAGGAATTTCAGGTCTCAAAATCACATCATGACCTAAAGTCAATTGCTCGGTATCCACCAGAGCCCAATAACACGCAAGCAACTGTTTCTCAAAAGGTGTATAACGCTCACCAGCCTCAGGTAACTTTTTAGTCCAAAAACCTAACGGCACTTTTTGTCTGCCTTGCTTTTGCCACAGACTCCAATTTGCATACAGACCTTGTACGGACACATTCAAATCCTCATCACCCTCGCCCACAGGCCACAGATCCAAGGCGTACTGAATCGCTTCTTTTGCCAAGTTAAATGCAATCTGTTGTGGTTCACCCCATTCAAACGCATGCTTTTTGCGAGTGACTCGATAAAGGAGCCAATATCTGACTCAAATGGGGAATATGTTGACGCCAAAAACCAAACAAGCCAATGAAGCTCTGAGCTTCTTTTCTATTCCTCGGAACTGCAAAATCTAAAATTTTTCGTTTAACCTGCGGGATTACCTCTCTTTGACCTTCATGCCAATTGATACCTAAAAACTTAACATTTTGGGATGGACCTTGTAACTTATCAGGATTAATTTCCCAACCTTTTTCACGTAAGCAGTCAAGGATTTGATCTAATTGAGTCTGAACTTGATCTTGTGTTTCACCTTGAATTAAAATGTCGTCAATATAATGGCACACTTGAATTTGCGGATGTACAGTTACTTCGGACAAATGCTCCACCACCAGCCGGTGACAGATCGTAGGACTATGTACATAACCTTGAGGAAGACTCCTAAACGTCATTTGACGCCCATTCCATGTAAAACTGAATTGTTCCTGACACTCGGGGGCAATCGGAATTGAAAAGAAAGCATTAGCAATATCAATGGACGCATACCATGTACCTGGATGCTTTTGGATTCTTTCAATTAAAGTAACAATGTCTGGTACTGCAACAGTCAAAGGGGGTGTGTGTTTATTCAGTTCTCGATAATCAACGGTCATGCGCCAAGAATTATCGCTCTTGCGCACGGGCCAAACGGGATTATTCCAAGCAGAAGTAACCGGAGTTATAACTCCTGCGTCAACCAAATCCTGAATTGTGGCACTGATCTCTTCATGGCCACCTGGAATATGGTATTTTTTCTGAGAAACCACTTTTGTAGCTTGTGGAATTTTTATGGGGGGCATTCGTAAACGGCCAACCCGTACGGGTCTGGACGATATGTAGTGTTTAGTTCCAAATTGGTAACAACCGTCATCCAAATGCAAAGTCATTCCTTTTAAAATATCAAATCCAATTATATACTCCAAGAGTGGTACAACTAACACAGAATATTCTCTTCGGGAATTCTACCTATTCTCATTTCAAGTGTAGTTTGCACTGCGGGAGTCTCCTTTCCACCTAAACCAGTAATTGTGAAAAATTGGCCTTTGAATTTCTTTGATTTACCATGAATCAGAGTGGCCTCCGCTCCTGTATCTACCAATGCTCGGGCCCTTTGGATATTACGATGTTTCCAAAAAATTTCAATATCTACATAGGGTCTATTGTCTTTATGAGCCCACCTGCGTACTGGAGCTTGACCTATTTCCTAGTCATTTTTACTGCGTTCTGTCAACCAAGACAAATCAGGGTAAATGCTCTCATGTTTCTTGGGTATCAAAATATCCTGTTCATATCCATCTCCATTACGAAATGGATTTTTGTCATTTTCATAGTACTGTGAATTACGATCAGAAAGCCTGTGACGATCCTCCCTTCTCCTCAAATCAGGGGACTGATCCCTTTCATCTCTATATCTGTTGTAGACACGATCATCTCTCCCCCTTTCTTTTTCCCCCTCTCTCCCCCTTACTTTTTCACAACGAGGGGAATCATCACGCTCATAGTGCCGTCCTTCACGGCGATCAGAATCCACATGACGCCTGTCGTCACCACTATCATCAGAACAACCACGATCACAATCATTCTTTCGCACACGACGGGCACCCTCCTTTCGATCTAAACCACGCTTACGAAACATGTCCCATAAGCGATTATTAGGTTCACCGTCAATGTCTTCACTTTTCTCACCATCAGCCAACAGTGCAAGAAACATATCACGTCTAGAGAATTTATAATCTCCAGCAGTACGACCCTCCGGTCGAGATTGTCTCTCAGGTTTAAACCAGTCACTGAACTCACCAAGCTGACGGACAGATTCAAGCACCATAGACAAAGGATTGCCAGTTTGATTAATTAACAAAGTCATCATAACCTGCTTATAAGCAACAGGGGAAGAACGGAAAATGCGATTCCGCACAGAAGATGTCAATAAGCCATCCAACAACCTGTCAGCAGTACTGAGAAAAATCGCAGTTTTCATCACCTCCTCTTTCAAACGCTGCGACGCATCGCTCAAAGTATACCACGGCTTGTCATGGACAGGGCAATCAGACTCAGTAGGGTATTTGTGATTACAGCCATCAGTCGCTAGCTGGAGTAGACTAATTTGGCCGGCACCATTAAAATTTCGAAAATGATCTTGTACAGTAGAATCAGAACTCAAAGAGCAAAAACGTAAACAATCACCTGCATCTAGCATGATACCTGCAGCACCTAATTCATAAAGGCGCACCATCCACGTAAGCAAAGCCTCACCAGGCTGTTGTCGAAATCGTTGCAAAATGTCACTAACTTCCTGTTGAGTAAAATCTTCAATACTATCCATATGAATACGATTAGGATTACCAGGAGCCTGTTGTAATTTGCGTAGAAAAACCGGGTGTGCAGAAACCTCCGGACGAGCCTCCGAAGAAGCCCGATCCATAGATTTAGCGGAACAATCAGGAGTAGGTACATCACCAGAACGGGAAGAACGACCAAGGCTGCCAGAATCATTGTCTTTGTCACAAGAAGCAGATTTACAATCACGTCCGGAGCGAGAAGACTCGCGCTTGTCACTCTCCTCAGCCGAGGAGCCAGAATCATTTGAGTCCCAGATATTACCATCCCACTCGTCGGGGTTCCAATCCAGTCCGACTTTCGCCACGACCAGACGCACTTTCCATTTACAAACACGACCACAACGGTTTCTATATTTGTATTTCGCAATTCGAACAGCAGCCCTTTCGGCTATAGTCTGATAAGTCTCAAGTTTGTCAGCAAGCAATTTATTTTGACATCGCAAAAGAGTATGCGCATTCTGCACTTCAACAAACTTTTCTTCCATATCTACAAATCGCTTCTGTAATTTTACAAATTTCTCATGAAGCATTCTGTATGCAGTCAGCACAATCCAACCTCTGCGTCCTAAAATAGGAAGCTCATCACCCTTCACTACTGGAGCCTTTTGCAAGCAAGAAACCACATCAGCAGGCTCCGCCTGCTCCAAACAAGAAGTCCAATTCTCACTCAAACCAGTAGAATCGGCCCACTCACGGGCCAAGGCCTCGTAAGGCAATTTGAAAGTAGATTTTGACTTTCGCAAAAACATTTTGACACACAAAAAATATATACACAATTATCAACAAAGAAAATACGTACGAGCCGAGCGCAAACCAACAAGATTAAAACAATATAGCGCACACAGGCTTCGTAACAGTTCGTGACGCCAGATGTAACGACCGGATTCTCGAACCAGATGGGATCAGCTCCTGAGAGCCCCTCCAACCCAGTCGGAACGTAATCACCTCCCTCCTTAGAACGTATTTACAATAGGTATATGTATATGTATGTACATCTCGTACCTAAGGATGGGGAAAATAGCAATACACATGCATAGGTTTTCTACAATATCCCATTCATACCAACTAGTCTCACGGCCACTTAGGCCCAGACTAATCTACCCTGGGGCAGTTCTGATTATGCACCATTACACACTGATCACACTCAGTGCTCACTCGACACGCAATCCGGCGTGCCATACACACTGAGCTGCAGCCCCAGTGCTCTCTTTTCATCCGGTCCACAATCCGGCGGACCTAAACACTGGTTTCCCTCCCAGTGCTCGCTTACTTACAACCAGATCCGCAATCCGGCGGATCTACACACCAGTCTCCCACCTGGTGTTCTCATTAACGCCGCTTACCAACGACGATCACTCTCCTATGAATACCTTTGGAAGGAATCTCTCATTGGCTACTCGGGATGATACTACAATAACATGAATTAGCACAGCCTTCCAAATTGAATCATGTACCTTCTGCTCTCAGCATCAAATGGTCCCTCTCGCCCTCATTATTCAGTCACCTCTTACCTGACCGGGATTTACATCCGTTCATGAAAACGATGTCTGACTAGAAGACCAGGTTACCCTGATTGAACAAGAATACAAGGCACATGTCGGTTCACTAAGAACTGGGGTATTTTATAACAATAATTATAAACACAGCACTATACTATAACATATATCCTGCAAAGAAAAGTGAAAGGTTAGAATGTGCACATTATAGGACAGAAGTCACCTTGTGAGCACGAAGTCGGGGTTCAACAGTCATCTAGGTTCCCTTCTCGTCTGTGCCTTGGCTCGTCTCGGAATCACACCTCAGCAGTCACGAGTACACGTCTGCACCGCTATGCTCTGTCTCTTCTGCTTCCCTCCAAGTCACTGGAACCTTCCTCTTTATTATCTGCTGTCTCTCTCTGTCTCTGATCGCTCTGCGCTACTTCTCCTTCTCCTTCAATCTTTCTCAGAGAGTATCAGCTTCATGATCTTTCTCTGACTTCAAGATGGCGACTGTCTGCCTGGAAATAATTAATGGCATTGATGCTAACGGCTAGCTGCCGCCTACAGACTGACTGACTCACTGCCTAACACTTTTGCTAATATGGAAGCTTGTCCTTTCATGGAAAGTTACGGCCAGAAACCTGCCGCCCACCAAATTCTTGTACCTCCCCGTACCAAGGACACGTTCCCAGCTGGCCAGCCTGATGTTGCGTCTTCCGAGTGGAGAAAAATACAGTCTTTCGATAAGGGCCAGCCTGAGCCGGTTCTCTCCAAGCGAACAACACTTCGAAACTAAAACATTACACTTGGCCTAGAAGCATCTCAAGCTGCCAGGGCAGAAAGCAAGATGGAGTCTCTCCCGTTTGAGGCCTACAAGGCCCGAAATAAGCATAACTCCATAGAAGGTATACTAACACTCTTGCAAAAGGACGGATTATCACTAATACTAATGAATCTATCCCCTAGCTTAAGTTTATAAGCCCTGATCTAAGGAAAAGGGTACGAAAATGCACTACTGTTCCTTATGAATAGGCCCTGTTTATAGTTCTAATCCCTGCACTAGGAGGATAATAGGCTGGAGTCACCTTCAATCATTCTCCCTCAAAAGAGGGCCGAAAAAGTCGGTCAGAACACTTGTGCACGCCAATGGTAATTTGTTGAGTAAGAGTGAGGAAAATCCAATGCTAGACCACTTCCCAGCGGGATTTCTCAACATTGGGTATGGTCACTACCGCTTGCATTGAAAAAACCTTCCATTCGTGTTGAGGAAGCGGCTGCTCGAGTAGAACTTCTATTCCAGTGGCAGAAAGAACCAACTTGCATTGTGCAAGATGCAGTGCGTGTTGATTTTACAGTGCGGGACAAACACCTGGCACTGCAAATCAATCATGCAGACATCCTCTTGGCAGTAAGTATACGGTGGGAAAAGTGATGTACTGCAGTACAGGGAAAGGATTAAGGAATGGGATATAGCTTTGGCATGTTTGTAACAGGCTATCCCATCCACAAATGTCAATTCATCATTGCATTGTTCTTCTAGTGTTCTTAATCTTCAACATTGGCTTTGATATGCACCATTTAAGCTTGACATTCTCTCATCTAGTCTTTCCCCATAGAATACCATCCATCCATATATATCCAATCAATCCATCCATATATATCCAATCAATTCATCCATCCAAACATAGCTCCCAATGAACCTGGCTTCCCCCAACATCCATTTACCCACATATGCATTCTTCACCCATCCTGCTTTGCCTTTATCCCACCTCAGGATTCCTTTCACCCACCCAAGCAGGCATCCTTTCATCCATGTATACCACTTCAAACAGTCTTCAACCAGACATGCAGATTCCTATCATCACCCACCTATAAACATCATTTCACCCACACATCCTTTTACTCATATTACATACATTTCACCCATCCTTTCTCCTTCCATCCTGTTTCCCTTTCCCATCAAGTCAACATTGATAAATCTCATTTATGAAGCTTTGTCTGCTAAGTTGCAGATAGAAGAGTCCATAACTACTCAACTCCTACTGTGTCTGCTAAAGCAAGGTGTTCTCGCGTCAACAACAATGCCCTGGCATTGAGTATATTACTATTTGTCAATCATGCAACAATGTGACTTACCACTGCCCGCCCCTGCTGCAGCTGGGAGTCCCCCCTCAATGACCGCTGCTGTGCCCCCTCCTCTGGCGCTTTCACTGCAGGCCCCAGCACTGGTGGTTTGTGCGGCTAGAAAAAGCATAACACACTTTAGATGCCAGACATTGTACATACACAATATTGGGGAGTCCACCATTACCATAGCTAATGTCTTGTTTCACTGTTTAGGCAAGAAAAAGAAAGCCTTCTCAGCATGCATGTGTGGAATACCTTACTTGGGCATGCAATCTTCACAGTAGAGTACCTGGCCTACAATTGGTTCTCAGAGTCTTAGAGTACCACATGTCCACAAGATATATAAGGATAGTGAAAAAAATGACTGAGTGAGTATACTGACAAAGCAGAAGAATAAGAAAGCTACAGAGTAATACAAACAGTTTGTAATCAAGTACAGCAATTTGAAATATATAAAATTAGTAGATATGATAACGCAGGGATAAGGAGAATTTAGGAAATAGGACGTAAACGAGTTGGGAAAGAAATTAGGGCACAGGCACAGTAAAAAGGAAAAATAATTCTAAATATGAAGCAGTAAAAGTTAGGGAAATAATAACGTTACCAAATGCAGGACTTACTGGGGCCAGCAGAGCCGTCTTCAGAGGCACTCGTGGAGACACCTCCAGCTCCCTCACCCGCCTCGGTGGTATCCCTCTTGTCCCTGGATGATGATGTAAGAAATTCACAAAATAAACTGAAAAAAGCTTAGTTGTACAGTTAATAATCTCCCCAAAAATATTTTGGAAGAGAGATACAAACGCAGTAACACTGAACTTTTCTAAATCAGATCTCCTCTCCTTTTAGTATAGTAGACCTATTCCTAATTTGCTAAACAAAATTATGGAACAAGGAATACATTGCAACAAATGATCTTTGCTTCTCATCTCATTCTCTCAGTCTCAAGTTTCAACCTCCTTTGACGGGCCAACTCAGTCTGCATTTTTTGAATGCATGCATGGAGGCATACTATTACACATCACATGGAAATTGCTTGGGATTGGGACTGTAGGAGCTACAAGAAAGAAAGGCACAGAGAATGTGGTAACTCACTAATACTATAACCACTATCTTAGAGACAGAACAGAGGAGCCTCTGCATGCCTTCCTAAATATTAAAATAATAACTCAAAGCGAGCGCTAATGAGGAGGATTAGGTAAGCACTGAGAACCTGTCTAGATGATGTTCAGTCTTCATATAATATTAATTGCAACATAAACTTAACTCACCTGAGTGTGAGCAGCATGCTTGCTATTTGGGAAAAACATATTAAAAAGGACACAACAAATAAATAATTTTTACTCACCAACCCTCGCATCCTCCACTCACCACCAGGTCGAGCACGACCTGATCCCTGTCTAAGAGGTCAGCCCATTGGTGCATCAGCTGTTGTTGGGTGTGGCAGGCCCCAGAACTGCATTGCACATTCTGGCTTACCCTCTCTCAGAGCTGCAGATGCTCCCGGAGGCTGTGTCCGCTACAACACCTCCCACCTGCTGCCAGGGTGGAGGGGAGGTAGCACTGCATGTAATAAACAAGCGCAGCCACCTCCACCAAGGAACAAATGGCACAGACTGCGCACCTTCATGGCATGGCCGACTGAAAAATAGGCGGCTGGTACCACGGCCCTGGGTAGTTTGGTAGGGGTCTGGCGCTGCCACTCACCTGCTCTTCCAGGGCACTGGGTGGAGGGTAGAGAAGAAACAGGAAGAAAAATGAAGGAAATAAGGAAGGAAAATAAATAAGAAAGTAAAGTTTTAAAAAAGTGCAAAAGGCATACAAAAACACAAATAAATTAGAATAAACATGAAATGCTAAAGCACAAATACACAGGGTAAGGTAATAAATAAAAATGAGGGGTAGATACATTTCAGAGAGGTAAGATTAAATAGATTAAGAGGGATGAAACAAGTAGGCCCCAGCAACATAAACAGAGCGGAAAATAAGATGGCTGCACCTATGAGAATCGCATGGTGACATTTGCATGTGATTTCCAGCATGAGAACACACTTTGCGTTGCGTATGATGAAAAACATCATGCGAACAGGTGTGGTGAGCAACTCTGCCTGCTCATGGAACTCCATGTAGCGCGGTAAATTTATTTGTACTTTACAGAATTCCATATAGTGCAGCAATGCGAACTAAACCTGGGTCTACCGTACAACCACTCGCACACCCATACAACTACTTACACACTAATACAACCACTCACAGACCCACACAACCCTCACACAGCCACTCACACACCCAGAAAACCACTCACAAACCCATTCACAGACCCATACAGCCACTCAGGCATCCACTTTCATAGTGATACAGACAGTCACACAACCACTGGCAGATCCATCCAGCCACTCACACACCCACTCACATATGCATATAGCCACTCAGACACCCGCTCACACACTGATACAGACAGTCACAAATCCACACAGAGGAAATATGTTTGAAGCAGTATCACTCATTAGTACTACAATAAGACTAGCAATTTAAATTATGCTGTAGCTTTGTAGATAACTGTAAGCCTATGAAATGTTTATAAAACACACTGACTAGATTATGTTATTGGTGATGTCATTTGAGATTTCATCAGTGATGTCATCAATGATGTCACTGATAATGTCATGAGTGATGTAATATGTAAGGTCACAAGAAGTGCATTGCGGGGGATGAAAGTTATAGTTAGCTCAGGTAACTATAACTGCTGAATTTCACTGGTTTTGTATGAGCAAAATGTGAGCCTAACTATAACGCTATACAGGACGTTATAGTTAGGAAATAGAATTTTTTTAAATCTATAAATTCACTGAAAACAACAAACGGGATATTATAGTTAGGCTCAGATTTCACCGGCACAAAACAAAGAAATTCACCTGAGCTCAATATAACTTATGCACCCACTATGCACTGCTTATGACCACACATATTACATCACTCTTGACATGGTCCGTGACATCACTGATGACATCATTGAAGACATCATTCAGCGTTTGTGAGTGTTTTCAAAATGTTTATGAGTGTTAAACATATATACTATGCTCCTACAAAAGTTAAATTAGTTTACTTTGTGTACTATTAATGAGTGATTCTACTTCCAACATATATTAAGTAAATGGCTGTGTGACTGTGTGTATCTGCGTGTGAGTGGGTGTCTGAGTCACTGTATGGGTGTGTGAATGAGAGTGTGAGTGTTGTATCAGTGTATAAGTGGCTGTCCGAGTTGCTGTATGGGTGGGTGAGTGGGTGTGTGAGTGGTTTTATGAGTGACTTTGACTATGTGTCTGTGTGAGTAGCTGTATATGTGAGAGACTTGGTGTGTAAGTGGCTATATGGTGAGTGTGTGGCTGTTTGATTGGGTGTTTGGTTAGGAGAGTTGGTGTGGGAGTGGTTGTATTGATGAGTACGTGTCTATGGGAGTTGCTATATGGGAGAGTGAGCAAGGGTGTGAGTGTTTGTATGGATGTGTGAATGGGTATGTAACTGTGTGTGTGCATGGGGGTATGAGTGGTTGTATGGATGAGCGAGTGGCTTTGTTGAGAGGCTGTATGGGTGAGTCAGTGGTTGTGTGATTAGCTGTTTGGGTACATGAGTGGGTATATGAGTAGCTATATGGGTGAGTATGTGGCTGTTTGAGTGGCTCTATGGGTGAGTGAGTAGTTATGTGAGTAGCTTAAAGGGTGAATGAGTGGTTGTGTGAGTGGCTGTATGAGAGTGAGTGTGGGAGTTACTCAATGGGTGAGTGAGTGGGTGAGTAGTTTTATGGGTCAGTGAATGGGTATGTGAGTGGTTGTCTGGGTGTAAGAGTGGGTCTATGAGAGATTGTATGGGGTCAGTCGGTATTTTAGCAATTCTCTGGATGAAATCATCAGTGATGTCATTTGAGATGTCATCAGTGATGTCAACAGTAATGTCACTGACCATGTCATAAGTGATGTCATATGTGAGGTCATAAGCATAAGCAGTACATTGCAGGGCCTTAAGTTAGAGTTAGCTCAGATAACAATAACTGCTGAATTTCCATGATTTTATGTGCTAGAAATCTGAGCCTAAGAATAACCTTCCTATAACCTTTATTTTTTCTAGGGTTGGGCGGTAAACTCTGCTCCGCTGGTGAAGTTCACACAGATTTGGCACTCCACGCTCACCTTGGATCACAGAGTTCAGCTAAACTCTGCCAACCGTCAGCCCAGCAGAGTTTATTGGCAGACACACACCCCTCTCAAGGGGCTGCATTTGCAGAATGGTTGAGAAAGGGGGCGAGGCCTCCGATGAGCTCTAAGCAATCCCGCTGTGGGGGACTCACTAGTGGCAACAATAGGGGTTCTTGGTCCCAAAGGACCTCCATCAGCCAAAGGGACTTTATCCCCAACCAGTAGTGCACAGGAGCCGTATTTGCATAGTGGTTGAGAAAGGAGCAGGGCCTCCTACGAGGTCTCAGCAATCCCGCTGTGTGGGGCTTACCGGGAGAAACAATATGGTTTCTTGGCCCCATTGACCCTCAGCAGCCAAGGGGACTTCATCCCCGAACCAGTAGTGTGCCAAGACACAAATTTGCAGAGTGGTGGAGGAAGGGGGTGGGCCTCCAATGAATCTCAGCAATCCCTCTGCTGGGGACTTACTGGTGGCAACAGAAGGAATTATTTGACCCCATGGACCCTCAGCAGCCGGTAGGACTTCATCTCCAACCAGTAGTGCCCAGGAGGCCCTTTTGCTTAGTGGTTGAGAAAGGGGACGGGGTCTCCAATTAGGTCTCACAAATCCTGCTGTGGCTGACTTATTGGTGGCAATATTAGGGGTTAATCTTGACCCCGAGGACCCTCAGCAGCGAGGGGGACTTCATTTCCCAACCAGTAGTGTGCCAGTAGGTGCATTTGCAGAGTGGTTGAGAAAGGGAGAAGGGCCTCCTATGAGGTCTCAGTAATCCCACTCTGGGGGATGTACTGGTGGCACCAGTAGATGTTCTTGGCTCTAAGTACCTTCAGCAGCCAAGGGAGCTTCATCCCCCAACCAGTAGTGCACCAGGGTGGCTATTTACAGAGTGGTTGATAAAGGGGGGCCTCCAACTATGTCTCAGCAATTTCAATGTGGAGGACTTACTCGTGGCAAAAATAGGAGTTATTTGCCCCCCAACTATTCTCAGCAGTCAAGGGGACTTAATTAGGGATGGCAGAGCAATACTCTGAACAATAACAGAAACTGCCGAATTTGGTAGAGTTTTTCGATAACTCCACAGAATTCCACAATGTGAAACTCTGCATGCTCTACCCAGTCCAGTTTTTTTTGTGAACTTCTAAGTTTTAAAAAAAATCTCTTTCTTAACTATAACATCCTTGTGAGCTTTGTTTTTTTGTGAATTTCTAAATTTTAATGTAATTTTCTAACTATAACGTCCCTGTAACCTTTCTTTGTTTTAGTGTATTTTTAAGGTTTTCTAATTTTATTTTCTAACTGTAACCTGTGACCTTTGAGATTGAGTGTGTGAGTGGCTGTATAGGTAGGTGAGTGGGTATGTAAGTGGTAGTATGGGTTTGTGAGTGGGTGTGTGAGTAGTTTTGTGGGTAGGTGAGTGGGTATGTGAGTGGCTGTATGAGTCAGTGAGTGGGTCTAAGACTGGCTGTATGAGTCTGTGAATTGATATGTCTGCTGCTATATGGGTCTGTGGGTGTGTGAGTAGCTGTATGTGGCAGTGGTTAGGTTTGTGAGTGGCTGCAAAGCTTTGAGCCAACCTTACACTACCTGAAACCCCTCGCATCCACAGAGCCAGAGCAAGTGGTAGATCGTTCTCTCACATTGCAGCCAAGACCTGGAACAAACTACCCACAAACATCAGATGTGCTCCCTCCCTGGACACCTTCAGGAAGGCTCTCAAGACCTGGCTCTTCAGCTGAACAGATCTGCAAACCCTTCCCCCAGTGCCTTGAGACCCTCATGGGTGAGTAAAGCGCTTACAATACCCTGATTGATTGATTGATTGATTGTGTATAAGTGGGTGTGTGAGTAGTTTTAAGGGTATGTGATTAGGTGTGTAAATAGATTTGTGAGTGGCTGTTTGGGTATGTGAGTGACGGTATGGGTCTATGATTGGGTGTGTGACTGGTTATGTGGGTGTGTGTCAGTGAATATCCGGGTATGTGAATGGGTGTGTCAGTGGTTTTGTGGGTGTGAGTGGGAGTGGGAGTGACTGTATTGGTATGTGAGTGGCTGTGTGGGTCTGTGAGTACATGTGAGAGTGGCTGAACGGGTATGGGTATCTGAGTATCTGTTTGGGTGTATCTGTAGCTGTGTGAGTGACTGGGCTGAAACGGAAACTCACATGTCCCTTTATCCAACAAGAGTCAACAGTTTTACACAAAATGTCTACTCAACTGGAGCATTTTCTACTGGCTAATTAGCAAGCGCTAACTTGTCGGGTAAATGTTTAGCACATATTCCACACTACAGCTGGTAATGGACCAGGAGGCAATATCTCCAGTGACCTTCTGTGTGTAAAGTTTCAGCAATGTGAGTGTTCCTCATGTGTCTTCTTCCAGAAATCTGAGATAACATGAATTTAGCTATAGAGAAGGTGGCAAGACTACAAAGAGGTGAAACTCCATCAAACAAGGGTACTTCCTCTTAACTATATAAAGTAAGTCCGTTGTTAGGTGGTGATGTCCCTGTATTCATCACATTAAGAAGGCATCAACAAAAGTGGAGGGAAATATGCTGGGGAACCTTTTGGTAAGCTGTCCATCATACTGGCACAAGGTGGGAAGACCTTGGCATACTACTAAGGTGGCTGGGAAGGGTCAATTTGCAAATAGTACAGATGTTATACTTAAAAAATTAGGTGGATATACCTTGCAATACTAATATTATTGAGATTGCTTTTCTTTTCCTGCAACAACTGTAAATGGTGGCTGCCGTTGAGGTATTCGATTTGCTCCTCTTTAGCTGACTCTGCTATTGATAGAGAAAGGGAAATTGCTGTGAGTACTGTGGCACTGCGAATATCTACTACACAGTACTAGATATGCCGTAGTACTCGCATATTCTGCCGATTTTTACTATAAATACTCTGAAGTTTGCCCTTATATACTTTATCTCTACTCTTTGAAGCAAATTCCTTACATCTACGGTGCCTTAGTCGTGCCCTTATCTGAAACACAACATCACCAATTAACGAATTCCTACCGGGGCACTATTTCACCAATTTTAAGGCGCAACTCGAACTATCCCTCTCCAGAGTTAGCGAAAGTTTCAAAAAACCATGCCTCATAGGAGAACAGTATGCCCTTTCCGTAACTGCTCGTCATCTATATATTATCCCAGTGCCTCAACAATCTCACATGGAAAATGGGGGATGGGGGTTTATTACCTTTCATCCAAAAGGTCATCATTCATATAAGATGTTACGTGTTCAGTTACAAAGTTCATCCCAGGACACAACCTAGTAGGTTATACAGCTCAACTAACACTCCCCCCCTTACAAAATTGGTTGTTTTACAAAGTATCCCTCATCGGACAAGCATTGTTCTCTTTCTGTAACTGCCCCTTATCCTTACATTTCTTCAATGTGAAAACAGTCTCCCAAAGCAAGCTGGGGATACGCACTTTCTTGCCTTTTGTCTTTTAAAAATCAGCATATCCAGCACAGCCCCATGTCGTCGTGTCTCTATGTATGTTCGATGACTATTTCTCCTCTTTTATCTCCCTTAGAGCAGAGACTATTGGGCCCTCAGTATTTGGAAACAGCTGCGGGTTTAAGTTACGTCATAGCAGGTGGGACGACTCTGGTGATGTTATCAAAAAAGGTTTAGAAATCCAAGCGCCATTTTAAGTCTGTGTTTATAGTGATTGGATGCGTTCTCAGGTTACCATTGCATCATGTGCGATACGACCATGCTTACAATAAATATCAGATATGAACTTGGCAAATCTAGATGCCATCTTACAGCTACATTTATACTGATGCAACCTCTAGTTGCCATTGCGTCGTATGCGATACAATGACGTTTGCAATGTAGGTCAGGTCTAGAAATAAAAAATCTAGTATGGTTAATATCACAACCTTTAGAAAGCGGCGTTTTTGTCTATCAATAATTTCTGCATTATTGTGTTAGCAGACATGTGCCGAATGTATACCATATAGATTAAGATAACGATTGATAGGATTAAAATTCATATCATTGGATCCTACAAGCTTTATCTCTACTCCTACTTGGGAGTATTCAGGATGGGCAACAAGGGAAAATCTGAGAAGTAGTGGCCCAAAAAAGGGGAGAAAGAAGAGAAGAATACTCTCTCTCTTAAACTTCACCATCTGAGGCAAGATGCCCCTCTCTTAAAATTTGTAATGTTGTACGTGATTTATAGGTGGACAATAACTACATAAAATAAATACTGTCAGGGCATTCCAACATCATGTATTATGAATCTGTAATGTGGTAATTTGATCCCTGGAAGTTTATCTAAACAGGACATTTGTGATATATGATGTTCGATCTCCTTTAACCACAGTGTTCTGAAGTCCTAGCTTCCAACAGATCTCATACATCATCCTGTACGCCAAATTATCGCCTCATTTAGGCCATTCTTCACCATTTCTAGAGTGTAGATCCAAAAGGTTTCTCGGCATTTGCGAAGTTCATTTATGTTTTTCCATGGTATGTCTCTTACCTTCTCTAAGATCAGCCACCTAAGTAAGCTTAAAATCCATGCAGTGTTGAACCATTGGGCATGATGATTTTTGTGTCTTGATTGATGATCTGTGTTCGCTTAACTGGGTTCTAAACTCCCAGCCTGTTTCTCCTATGTATCCTTGGGAACAAGGGAAGA
Source organism: Lissotriton vulgaris (assembly GCF_964263255.1). Taxonomy (NCBI): domain Eukaryota; kingdom Metazoa; phylum Chordata; class Amphibia; order Caudata; family Salamandridae; genus Lissotriton; species Lissotriton vulgaris. The sequence continues at coordinate 1,865,928,502 of NC_141685.1, read as the reverse complement.
GGATGAGATAGACAAGATTGTGGCTTCTACAGTTTGTCAAATCCCTTAGTTTCCCTTTCATACCATTATATTCCCAGTTCTGGGTGACAATTGCATATACATGTTCCACATCTATGGTTCCCCAAAATAGGGGGGCAACAATGGTAGTTTGTTTACTGCATATATTCTGTCTTACCCTACTATGAACTAGGCTATCTTTAGGATTTCTATTTCTGGAGTACGCAATAATAGGTTTCTGGATGGTATCATGTTCCTCATTGGTGTATAAGGCTGTGCCTGTCCTCACATAAATAAGTCTCCACCCCCTGTAGTGAGTCTCAGGCTAGAGGAAGTAAAGGCAGAGTTTTGTGCACTACAAAGTATTTTCTTTGAAGTTTTCCTACTTCAAAGGTTGAAATGGGTATAAGTACTGGACCTGTGACACTATATACCCATTACACTTCTGGGTGGAGGACATTCTGCCAGGAAGATGAACTGGATTGCTGTCATGAGGGACTGCCACTTTGCGGTTTACTTTACTGTGCTGGTCTGCTGCTTGCTGCGTTTGTCCCGGAAGTGAAAAAATTGGACCATGTTTCCTACATTCAGCTTCCAAGATTCTCCAAGGGCTTGATTTGAGCTTGCCTCCTGTTAAAAAGTCTCAGGGCCATAAAATAATTCTCCTACCACTACCTGGGTTCTTCTGCTGAGAGTTCTGTCTTGCCAAGTGATGCCAAATCCAGTTCCTGGTCTCTTGGAAGTGAGTTCTGATTATACAAAAGGAGAAAATCCACGCATTGACTCGAAGCATTGTTAGGAATCAGCGCAGCACCGCCAAAAATTAGCGCATCGCTGCTGCCTGCTCTGAAGTGTGGTCCCCACTAGATGCAACCACTGCTGCCTGCAACGCAGGCCCAGCATTTTGTTGCAGAATGTTTGAAGAATTGCCACCTCATGAGTCTCAAGCATCGCATCTCCACAGTCCGTGATGCATCGCCCTGAGTTTGACGCAGTGCCTGCTTCAACGCTGTGGAATTGACACAGGATGACTCGTCTTTAAACGCATCAAAAAACAATGAAGGGAGTGGAGAGATATATCAGTCAGGGACTCAATCTCCTCTAAGTTATGAAAAAACAAAAATAGTCCACTCAGAATTTACAAAATAAAGTGCTAGCCTTCCAAAAAGTGACTAAATCTACGTGAACCATTTGGTTACTAGCATGGGAAAGCAATAAAGTTTTTTAAATTAACCCTCACCCACCAAAAGGTCCCTTGGTGGCATGCTTCATCATCGGTTTCTTCCTGCCCTGCTGCAGGACGGGGCGTGCTACGACTGACGAATATGTGGGAGCCCTTTGGAGTGAAGTAAACTATGTGTATTGGTGTGAGAGTGGAAGGGTCAGGAATGAGTGAGTTTAAAAATACTTGGCTTTATGGAAAAACTAAACTTTAATACTCCCTATAGCTGGTATTGATAAAAACAATGAAAAAAGGAGGAAAACAGCTTTAATGAGCAGCTCCCTCATTGATCGGCATGTTTCGAAGCCTACCCCTAAGCTTCTTCTTCAGAACCAAATATAATGATCCCTGTTACCACTTTGACTAATACCTAGTGCTGTTAGCCTATTAGGTGTTAATATAATTCTGTGCAAGACATTTGTTCGATACCTACTTGGTAATATTCTTTAATAGAGCGAATATACAATTTCTTAATGTTGACAATATTATAGGTTTCTTAATTGGACCCCATGAGCATCAACACGAGAGGGGAGGAGCGCTTGTAGTCAAACATTTGGCAAAGCAACTCTCTCACCCATAGAACAATGCCTGCCCGTGGCTCTTCTTTCGACGCATCATCCCTGGGCATTGATTTCTTCATCAACACCTCACTGCAGAAAGGAACTGAGGATGTGGGCCCAAAAACGACCCATAGCCTACGCTTCAACAGTAATGAACTGATGCATCATCTTCCCTGCCTACCAGTAAGGAACCGGCTCATCACCTCCCCTGTAATAGTAAGAAACGGACGCATTGCCTGCTTTTTCGATACCCTAACTTCTCCGCACCTTGCATCATCTTTGATTTTTGAGCATCTAAGGTACTTTGTCCTGATCAAGCGCACCCACTGATTTTTAAGAAGTACAATGTTATTGAAACTTTGAAAATCCATATCTTGACTTGTGTATTTTGGAGTTTTGTTGTTTTGGTAGTGTTTTGATCAGATAAATATTGGCTAGTTTTCTAAACTGGGGTGGAGTCCTTTTGTAGTGTTTTCACTGTGTTATTGCGTGCGTGTTTGTGTGTGTTTGTACAAATACTTTATGCATTCCCTCTGAGATAAGCCTGACTGCTCATGCCAGGCTGCCAAGGGGATGAGTAGGGGTTATTTTTGTTGTGTAACTTACACTGACTAGAGTAAGGGCCCCTACTTGGACAGGGTGCAAACCACTACCAACTATAGACCCCATGCGCTGACATGAAGTCAGTGCCTCTGTTAGAATCTACCTCTTTGGGGAACCCCACATGGGTAAAAATCCCATTAGGGCCATGGCAGGTGCAGTCACTAACCTCAGAGGAATGGTCTCTGGATAGCGAGAGGCATGGTCCACAACCAGTCTTGAAGTCCAATGGTCCTATAATTTTGATGCCGACCCTCCTAAAGGGTGTGTTATCCTCAGTTTTTTGGGTCAGGGAAATCTTGAGCTTTTTCCCTGACTTCCCACCGACCTGGCAGTTGGAATAGGGCCTACAGAATGCCTCTGAGGACATCTTCTGGGGTTAACATAAGTGGGCAACTAGCCTTGCTAAGGCAAACCCAGAAGGAAGATCCTGTAACACTGGGGAACTACCAGCACACTGGCTGCCCCAGATCTAGGAGTCTAAGGCTTGCTTTGTAGGAGGTTCTTCCAATAGATCAAGTGATCTCAAGAGGTGTCATCTGCTGCTTCAGCATTTGCTTGCCGCCTCAAGCCCTCTAGAGTAGGGCACTCTTTCTGCGCTTTACGGAATGCCTCCCTTGTGGGCCCAACCTCAACTTGTCTACCTATAAACTCAGGCAAGTAACCCAGGGTGGCAATCTTCCCGAGTTGGCTTGGGGGAATTCTCATCAGGTGCCCCATCAACTTGGACTGCAGGAACTTCAGTGATGGGTTTTCCATTCTCCTAACCCCTTCTTTTCTTGGTGGTTGTTTGGGACATTTTTCCAAACTCCAGATATCCTTGGCTCCCTCCCCTGGCAGCCACTGACATTGTGGTCATACAGACACATTGAGGCAATCCCAACATTTCCAAGTATGACCTTAGCTCTGCTTCCTTCTAGATAGTAAGCTCCAGGTCATTGCCTGTCAGAAAAATATACAGGTCTGGCAGGGATCACAGCTACTTTTAGAGAACTGAGACCCCCCACCGAAAGGGAACCAGAGCAATCAGTAGATAACTCTCATGATTGTTGGTGACTCCAAAGAAAGTTTCCCCTCTATTTTTCATTTGCCATTTGAAGTTGAAACTCCTTCTTTGCCTTCCTGCCTGCCAGCTCCTCGGGTGACAGGCCTGGTGATTACACATTGCTTCCTGCTATGGTTAGGGGCAACTCAGGGAATTAGTCCTCCCACTCCTACGAAGAGTGCATTTAAGGGCTGTTGCCCTGGTCTTGATCCTGCTTCTCCATATCACCCTGATCCTCCTGCTCCTCTGTGGCTGTCATCAATTGGTCGACCTCTGTCAATGCCCTCATAGCTTTTTGCAGCTTCAAAATTTTGGTGTCACTGTACAGCTTTCCAGGTTAGCCAACTCAAAATCCATTGCTGCAGGTATAGTCTTAGGCAGTCCAGTAGTAGGAATGACAGTCGTTTGGACAAAGAAAGAAGACAACCAAGGAGAATAAAAAAATGAATTGGTCTAAAAATATTTATATGGGGTGGTAGTGTAATACAAAATTACCGCCTGACACTGCACAAACACAAGTCCAATTCTCATCACTGAACACCAGTATAAAATACTGGGTTACTTGTTGACTGGGTTGTGAGCCCTGGACAAGCAGCAACCACAGTCCTTGATAGAGTAAGGAACAAGCCCCCAAATTAACCTATGCTCAACCCCCTAGTAGCTCGGCTCTGAGTCCTTAAGCTAAATTCAGAGACAATGTGTAAAGTATTTGTGCAACACTTCAAACGGTAACAAAGTGAAAACATATTACAGTTATAGCCTACAACACTGTTAAATAAATAGAGTAACATTTCATAAATAAATTGAGACCAATACGACAAAAACCCAATCAATAACATCAAAGTTATTGAGTTTTTTATGTTTTTAGAGAAAATATCGCCAAAAAGTGCAAAGTGCCAACTGTAAATATCTGGTCACACAAGACTGGGACAAAGTCACAAGTTCCGGATGACCATGATGGATCGCCGGCCGGTTACAGGGACCCAGTTCAGCCCACTGAACAAAGTACCTTAAATCCTGATTGTGGAGCATTGCGAGGACCTCTGTCGAAGATGCATCACGCAGTTGAAGAGATGCGTCTGTTCCAAAATGCAGTGAGGCTGTTTTTCAAGGTCTTGTTGCATCATCATCGAAAATTTAGCTCATTCTGGCAGGAGAATCTCGAATCTAAGATATATTACTGAGGCCGACTGATGCCCTGCGATACCCTATTTGTTTCCAGAGAAATAGCCTGGAACACGGACTTGACTGAAGGATCGCTTTTTCTATTTCAACACAAGAGGTCACATTGTACCTAGGCTACATTGCAACTATTATACCTGTGGAGTGCGATCATTCTCAACATTTTCCTTTAACTTCAAAGAAAAGATACTCGCCTACTGAGCCCTGATGAAGTTCTCATCATGAGAACGGAACGCGTTGGCTGACTATAAAATGACCTATTCTGCACTCATGTGACACTTCACTCACCGGTCCCCCTCACTGCTCAATATGCAACTAACTCAAACAAGCCCATCAGTAATCATACATTCATTCATCCCATTCTGAACTTGTATCCACACCCAAATTCATATGCCACCTCACTCACCATGCAGTCACTCCTCTCACCCTACTCTCACACTGTTGCACAGCTCACCGTGCACTCACATGGGCACTCTTGTCACCCACATAGTGCAAAGGGTTAATGTGCCTGCTACAAAGAATATGTACCATGCAGATCACAGAAATTAGTTTGAGTAAACTATGAGTAGCGCTATAAAAAAATGAAATATTTGTCAGAAAAGTACTTTAGAGAGATGAGGTGAGGGGCGATAGAACATTTGGTCTTTGCTCTTTGGACCCACCATTTGGCTTCTGCTAATCCAGCTGCACCTGGGCTCCATACGCTGTGTGTCTCCCCTGCCACCACTCCAAACCATTGCGTGGCCGCAGCAGGGGGAGACTACAGCTCCCAGGCTGCCTAGCGGCCCACGACCCGCTTCTGCCCACTATCGCGCCCGGAGGTGCAGAAAAAGGAGAGGCTCCCTCCGCGTCATGGGACGCGCACGGGTAGCGCTGGGAGAAGCCCGGGACAAGGGCGGGACCGTTTGTGGCCGTTAGTGTCCGGGAGAGGTCGGGTCGGGCCACCCCTCTAAGTCCTGTGATCTGGTGCCCTGATAGACTGTCTTACTTTTGGTAGGTTTCCTGAGATCTAGTAATCAACGTAATAGGAGTTATTCAACACATATATAACTATTGTTGTACATAGGAAAATGAGATTTATCTTCTGGTACTTTTTATTGAGTGAATTCTCACAGAGTTGTATTTGCTAGCCTTTGTGTAGACCACAGCACGTGCCCCAATAATACCAACTCTCGTATTCGTAGTGGTAAAAAAAAAAAATGGGGAAGAATAATCCTGTGTTACCTGTCCTTGTGTCAAAGCAAAAACCAGTCCCAAATCCTCCGCTACCCAGTTTGACAGCAAAAGATCGTATGCTGCAGAAAACAATCGTGGTGGTAGCTAACGCCATTGAAAATACAGAACTCTGCCTTTCTCTCCCTGCTGGTTCCCTTCCACCTTTGCCATCCACTAATATATCGATGTCCACTATTAATTCTCAGGACTCGATATTGGCGCCATCTTTTGTTGCTCTCCCAAGGGCTCATCATACTTCAATAACCCAGGATACTGCCATTACAATAGTCAATGTGTCACCTGAGTCCACTCCCTTACCAACAAGGCTATCCATGACTCCTACTCCTTTCCTAAATGAGACTTCTCCTGATTTGCCTCTCCAGGCAGAGGACCCTATAGGTATCGGACCCTGTGACACACCATTAAGTTTAATCTCGTCCCCGAGTATGAATAATGATGACTCGCGGGTAACAACTAGAGGACAGAAGGCTAGGCGTAAGTTAAACCACACTAATGGTGAAAGTCTAACTGTAACAAAGGTTAAGGGGAAAGTAGGTGTCAACAAGCAGAAGAAAGTTACTACTAAATATAATGTGACAAAAGGGAAAAATGCTAAGAACAACGTTACTGACATTGCATCTACATCAATCAATGGCAGGGGTCCCTATGCTTCAATCATAGAAAAGCCAGTTACTTTACCACCCTTTCCCAGGCGTCCCTTACCTAATGAGGGACGCCTGGAAAAAATCGAAATACTTATGAAATCTTGAATGGCTCCTTTTCTGGAAAGGGTAAAACGCATAGGCAAAAAAATACATGGTCAGGAGCAAGTAATAAAAAACAGCCCTATTAACCCAGGCCAACAAACAAACAGCACACATACAAAAAAGACTACGGATCATCAGTTGCACTCCAAGACCCAAAAAACTGGTACTAATAAAACTACCCAGCCATCACATGATCATAGGCCCCTAGTTGCTCAAACTAGGAACACTGAGGCATGGGTAGGCCTTTACAGGGGGCCCTGAGGGTGGCTAAACCCAAGGACTCGGAAATAGGGGTGGCCGCACAACTCAATGTCGCAGACATCTGTGTAGCCAAGGATTCTTCCCTGACTACTAAACCAAAGAGGTTGGTTCAACACATTGACTTACCCCCACAATCAGCACCATACACCGTAGTCCTAGTTGGCGTCCCGGAGCTGCCCCAAGAAAAATCTGAATCCTACCCCGACCTAAGATGTAAATCCGCATACTGGCTAAACAAGAGTAGGCCCCTCCCTTATGACACACCAGGGGAAATACTTTTTGCTAGAAGGTTAAGATGGCTGGGTCATAGAAGAAAGGATCTCCCTGGAGGCTGTATAGTTATCAACTTCAGGGACAGGCCGGTGGTCCAACACATATGTAACTGGCCTGCCCAGTTTGGTGGGAGTGAAATCCGCACTAGGGATCTGAGTTAATTTTATCCCCAACCCATCCCTTTGCCGACAAATAACTGCTACAGGGGTTCGGCAAAAGCTGAACAGATGGAAGGGACCAGAATTAGATACAACATGCCAACTTTTAATTATTTTGATAAGCTCTCCGAACTGGAAAGGGTGGATTGACTCCAGCCGGAGGGTCTGTCTTTTAATACCACGACTACCATTTCTACCCCCTGTGTACGCCTAGACAATCTGGATAAACTGGGTGCTGCTAATAACGAAGATCCCGTTAATATCACCCAGATCAGCCACCATAAGGAAACTATGGGAATGTATCTCGAACCTGTAGCAAACAAGGACGACCCATCAATGAAAAAAATATTCTGGAATGTCGCTGGTCTCCGTGCAAAGGTTGTGAATGACATCTGGCTGGATTTCTTTAACAACTTTAGTATTTTCAGCCTACAGGAAACATGGGCGCCATCCGAATTACACATTGAGGGTTACAAGACGTATTTCTCCCCTCCAATACCTTCTATTTCTGGCAGAGCAAAAGGAGGACTTAATATTTTTGTATCTAACATCCTTCAATTCACAAGCATAGTTCCCATTAGATTGGCCCCAAATTTCCAAATACTTATCCTCCATCAGAATAACACTAATGCCCTACTAATTGTGAATTTTTATAATAATCTCCCTGTGGTTGATTTAATAAAAGCTATAAAGGAAATATATTCCTGCGTACAGGACATATCTAATAAGGTACATAAAGAGCTGGCAATAATATGGGGTGGGGATTTTAACCAAACTCTTTATACGCAGAGTACAAACACAGTCTGTGGCATCGCTGATGAAAACGGCGACCCGGTTACCCATTTCCTGCATACTCCAGTCGGGCTTTGCCTGAATGAAACCATGTGTGGCCTAGATCTTGCTCTTGTTAATGATTTGCTGTACCCTCCTGTACCTGTTACACCTACTTTTAATGGTAGAGGCAGGCCAAGTGCAATCGACTTCATCTTCATCTCTGTGATAGCGGGAAAAGAACTACTTAATTGTAAAACCCATGACATCACCATCAGCGACCACTACCCAAACAGTATCACCCTAAAAATCGTTAAGAAATGCGAGAGGTTTAATATCAAGACGACCCTCGGCCAAAACAATTTAACATTAGACAGATTAAATGGCTACTCATTAAGGTGGGAAAAAGTGCATCCGCTAAGTATCACAGCAAGACTGATCTCAAACCTAAGACCGGCGATCGATAAATGCCTTGACCCAGCCACCACCAATGAGGGCATTTTGACAAATTTTTCTAAATTGTTGGTAGCAGTAAAGGATATTCTATTTGTAAAAACAAAAACGGGCAAAGCTAGAACTAAGGGTTGGTTTGATAGTTCTTGCACTAAAGCCTATCAGAACCTAAAAGTAGCCTTAAACAAAAAGGACAGAGATACTAAGGCAATTGCAGCCCTCAGGAAGAACTATAATCAGGTCTTAAAACGTAGGAAGAACACTTTGAAAAAAGACCTCTGGGACCAACTGCATAGATCATGTACCCTGAGGGACAGCGCCGCCTTCTGGAAGGTTGTGAAGTCTCCATTCCTATCAGACACAACGGCTAATCCCAGTATTGACTTTGCGATCAATGAACAGCTCTGGGTTGACTATTTTGAGCGGATATTCAGCCTTCCACTAACCGCAACACAGCCAATTGCAGCTGGGTTAAATCTAACACCTTTCCCGTTGTCTATTCATATTTCCCATGAGGAGGTGGAGCTTGCCCTGATGGCCAGTAAAAATGGTAAAGCACCAGGACCCGACGGGGTTCCAATCGACCTCTTCGAATTTAACAAGGATCTATGGTCGCCAATCCTAACTAGGGTCCTTCAAGCGTCCTTTGCCCTGGGTCTCAATCACTCGTGGTCCCAATCAATCCTTGTGCCCATTTTTAAAAAAGGGGATCGACAATCACCATCTTACTACCTGCCTATTTCCCTGCTAGATTCACTGGGAAAAGTGGCTGGTCGCGTTATTTTAGAGCGCCTCCAAGAGTGGGCATTAGACAACAAAGTTCTTTCCGATCTGCAATTTGGGTTTCGCAAGGGCTTGGGAACAACAGACCAAGCCCTCAATTTATCCCAAATTATAGGCAAATATGTAATACGCTAAAGGGGGGAAATATACATGGCATGTGTTGATCTCTCAGCAGCTTTTGACTGCGTCAACCACAACAAGCTGTGGAGTACCCTAGAGAATATGGGAATAGAGAATTCACTTTTAACTTTCCTACGTGAACTCTACTCTGACGCCACAGCTAGAGTCAGATACGGCCTGGGGGGGAGCTCACAAAGTCGTTCAGAGTGGAGCACGGAGTAAGGCAGGGCTGCGTACTGGCCCCTTTTCTATTTAATCTATATACTAACGTCCTGGAAAAAGCCATGATAAAAGGGTCTCAGGACCTGCCCATGATAAACAATCCCCCTATACAAGTTTTACTTTATGCGGACGAAGCTGTAATCTTAGCCCGTACCCCCATGGAACTACAGCGTGCTCTTGTGAAATACTATACCTTCATGGCAAACCTCGACCTGAAAATTAACATTAAATAAACGTTTGTTATGTCCGCTAGTTCGAGGATTAAAAGCAAGAACATTAAGGCCATGTACATTTAAAATCAAAAATTAGAGAGCACAACCATGTATCACTATTTAGGCATTGTATTTGACCATAAATGTTCCTGGAAACATGCCATTGAATCCAGAAAACTTACATTTACGAGGACAACAGATGCTTTAGCTAACTTTGCGAATAAATTGGGTAGACGTCCTGCACTAGAACTCTTGGAAATCTACAGGGCAAAATGTATATCCAGTGTGACGTACGGAGCTGGCGTTTGGGGATACGCCAAGGTCGAGGAGGTCCAAAGGATAGAAAACATCTTTCTGAGATTTCTATCGGCACTCCCGCGGGGTACTTTGACCTATGCATGTCATCTGGAAGTGGGTTTGCCTTATATAACAGACTTGATTAGGATCCAACCCTTTCTCTTATGGCATCGCATTTGGTCGTCTAGCGAAACTACTCTGTGTCAGGGGTTCATAGAGGATTGTATTTCCCTAGATAAGGCCCAAAAGATTGCCTGGATCGCTTATATTAAAAAATTCCTCGGCGATCTTGGCTTGTCACAATATTATCATTCCCCTACCTTAATCACTGTAATACCGAGAAAACAGTTTAAAAAAATCTGCCTGGCTCACTTAGAATCTCTTAGACTGTCTAGCGAGGTTTGCAAAGTTACAGTGCAACACTCACTACAAATTCAAACAACTCTGGCAGTCCAGCCGTATCTAACTTACAACCTATCGGGTTATGATAGATTCTTGCTAACTAGGTTCAGACTAAACATCTTTCATCACCTGGTCACATTTCCAAAAATTAACACCTGGGAAAAACAGCAAAAACGTTGTCCTTGTGATGAATTTTACCCTCAAACGACGATCCATGTAACACTATTTTGTAAATTTTATCAGGATCTGAGGAAACTGTCGGTAATACCGCTTTTAAAAGTCTTTGGCCTATGCAGGTGCCGCCCGGCACTCCTCGCCCTTCAATTTCTAGACGCTGAACCTTTTTCCATACAGATAGCAACATTTCTGAAGCTGGTTGTTAAACATAGATAGAACCTGGAATAACTAACAAGTAGTATGGGCTGTCCCTTTTCATTCTTGAGATTCTTTGTAACCGATAAACGCGAGTCCTGGTTGTGTTTTCCACTAACACTAGTCTACTGAATTTTTATCTTGTTTTTAATTTCCTGCTTTTTGAGAATAATGTCATTTTTTTGTGTACGCACTTAGAACTTTATACATTTTATACTGTAGATCTCTTGCTAGGAGTTATACTCCACGAAAATTATCTGTCTGCTCTTCAAACGATGGAAGTTCAAGAGAACTGTTTGGTGATAATTTTGAATCTGTTATCTTTCTGATATTTTATCATGTTAACTACATCTTTTTAATTCCATTTTTTATGTATCTGTTAATATACTGTGCTTTTATTGCTGTTTTTTCACAACCGAATAAAGCTCTGTTGATTGATTGAGATGAGGTGCATTGTTTATGAGTGGTAGCGATTGAATTCATGGAGAAGAAGGAAACAGGGTGGGGCACCAAAAAAGACTGTTGCACCATGTGCAACCAGTAATAGGGCCAGCCCTGGCTGGGATTGTTAGCCCCGACCCCTTCGAAGTTTTGGTCTAGTGACTCCCCTGCTTCTGCCTATTATAATTACTTACATTTGTAGTGTCCTACTGTTACCAAAAGATGTCCTGGGGCTAATAACCATTGGCTGCCTGAAGGCAAATGAGAAACACACAGAAGGAAAAGGAGAACCAGCCAAATGGGGTAACCTACCGAGCATAGAGAAAGGTTTTTTATAGCTTCCTAAAGGATAATAGATTCTTGGTGGAGCGAAGCAAAGGAGGGTGCAAGTGCCATAACTGCGCGGCCTGCACCAAAACAGCGAGACAGATAACTCATGCCTTCTTTAATTAGGGAACAATAAGCAGAGAGGCACAGGCCGAGAGGAGCATACGAGTCCGACCCGTATGCTTGGTGAGGAGAGATGAGAGGATGAGAGAGGACAGCAAGGGAGTGAGAGAATTCAATTGAAGAGGTCCGGGATGAGGAGAAATGTGAATTGCCAAAGAGAAGTGTGGACACACAAGAAGTATGTGTGAGCCAAAGGTGAGGGCTTCTGTTAGAACAAAGGGGATATGTGAAAGATGAATGGGGGACTGGAGAGGTGTAAGATACAAATAGACACAAATTTGAATGAAGAGACAGAGTGAATGAGAAGTGCTGAGGGGCACGGGAGGTGATGGGCCAGAGAGGCTATGAGATAAATGCAAGAGAATGTTAGAGATGAGGGCAGTGAAAAACAGAATTGCAAGAGGTGATTTAAGGTGGAGAGGTTGAATGGGGAGAGTACAGAAGTTGTAAAAAGGGGTGAAAGAAAATGGCCTGCAAAGTGAGAGAGGGATCCGGGGTTGGGAGAGAAGAGAGGGATGGAAGGGAGGGGGTGAGAGGAAAGCTGCATGGGTAAACTGCTTAACTCTTCACAAAACCACCAGGGTTTTAAGGGACCCCCTGCTTCTCCTGGCTAGGGTCAGGTGAGCTTCTAATGTGGCAACACGTATTGCTGCAGCGTGGAAGGCCCTTCACAAAGGTTGACTAGAAATCTTTCTGATGTTAATTGCTGTATTTTGCTTATAAATGGGTACTGATGGGTGGAAATCTTTCCTCATTCTTACTGTGTGTAAAAAATATCAAAATAATGAGGCAACGCCATCCCAAATACGCGGTATCACATAACATCATTTACATTTTCTTCCCTCACAATTTAGTCAAGCCTGTCACGTAATTTGGTCCTCAAACTGCCTCATAATTCCAGTAGCCCTGCCTACAGGTTTAGAAAGGTTTGTCAGGAGGGGGTCCTTACGCCTCAAAATGTTGACAGGGGGGCCTTGGCATCCAAAAGTTTGAAGACTTCTGCTCTAGACTGTCATGACTCTATCCTAGATGTGACATATGAATTAAAAAGAAAGGTCTGGGTGTGTTAAAAGGTTCGTTTTGCCAGGTTGAAATGGCAGTTTACACTTAGCACACAGGCTCTGTAATGGCTGGTGTGAGACATGGTTAAAGGGCTATTTATATTGGGGTACAATCAGTGCTGCAGGTACACTAGTGTTTGTTAATTTAAATTGATTTGAGAGAACTTAATGATCCCTATATGTAATTAATACATCACAGAAAGATAACTTAGCTATTTAGTTGACCTCAACAAGGTTTTGACACATAAACAACATATAAACAACAAGCACAAAGGTGTATTTATTAATTACATATAGGGATCATTAAGTTATCCTCTCAAATCAATTTAAATTAACAAACACTATTCAAACGAATTCCCTTGAAGGCATCTATACCCCTTTATCTAATTACCCAAGCCCTCAAGGGTATTTTGGGTCGCTCTCTGTTTTTTTGAGCAGGTATACTAGTAGCTTTTAATTTGCAGGCCCTGGATATCTATAGTAGTAGATTACTAGGCACTCGTTAGTAAATTAAAGTAAATTAAATATGCCACTTGGATATAAGCCATAATTAACATGATTAGAGGAGAAGGCAACTGCACTTTAGCAGTGGTTAGCAGTGAGAAAGTGTTCCGAGTCCTAAGGCCAGAAAGAAAATGGCCAGAAAAAATAGAAGAGGAAGCCAAAAGGTTGGGGGAAGACCACCCTAAGGCTGACAGAGAAACTAAATGCTGTTTTAATACATTATGCTTCTCAGATGATCTATATGATATTGTTTGTTTTAAGTAAGGGCTTTTAATATGAGAAACAGCGATCTATGAAAAGCAAATGAAAATTGGCGATGCATTTCACTCTAATCATAGTGGCTTGAAAACAGCTCTGTGCTCCTCAAATTACAGTGCGGATAACTTTTATACTGTGTTGTATTTTCAATAGAATGTTTTCTATTTCTTAATGCTGTAATAAACAATGGTAGATACCAATTCGCCAATTCACAGATTAATGGTAATAGTAACTTTGGTAATAGTAACTTCTTGGCCTCTGAATGATTAAAGACTGAATCTGGTATTCCATCTTTTTATTTTTCCACAGTTATTGGGATCACTACCAGTAGATTTTCTAAGCCTAAAAAGGAAACTGTAACCTTCTCAATGAATTTTAGCACACTGTAACCTTCTCGATGAAAGGAAAAGCTGCCGTGCATTTCTTGCCACCTTCCCCACCCCCAATATGCAAGGGTATGCTTATGTGAGGAATGATATTAGAAGACAGGCAAACCTGTCAGAGAATCTCTCATGTGGAAGTAAAAATGCAGAGCCCAGCCGTAACCCTGAAATAGGTACGCACACAAGTACTAGTGAGGTTGTGCCTTGATGGATCAGATTGGCAGGTTTGTCCCCCCCCGTTCAGAGGTCTTAAATTCCCAAAATGTCTTTAATCTCAGGTTTTTAGATATATTAGGAGAAGACCAAATAGACACAACTCCATGCCAAGCATCGCAGGTCCTCAGGAACCGTACTTGGGTGCCCAAAGCTCAATACAGCAGAGGTCACCAGCCAAGCTCAGGTTAAGTCTAGTTGGTACCAGTTAGCTAGGCACTCCAGGAAAAGGCCTCATTCATCTTTTCTACTGCCTTGTCGCTTACATAGGAGGTCAGCCAACTTACCCTTGGTGTCGACTTCTTTGTCCTGAGTAAATGTAGGAGCAGGTCCATCCCTTCGGTCACCTCTAAGATCTCAAACAACAGTGCCAGTGCTTCTTCTATACTATCACAGGTCCAGATGGTTCTGAAGAAGGTGTCTTGGAGTGTCAATTGTATGCCTAGCACCAGTGCGTGGGCGAAAGTGGCCACCATACCCACTTTTCCAGCACTTCCTGTGAGGCCTACAGCAAACAATCCCACAGGGCCCCTCACTCACTAAATACTAGATGAAGAATCTTTTCTCCCCTTATGCAGAGCCTATGTACCCAGCAAACAGTGTGGCCAAGGTAATCAAAAGAGTCTCCGCTGTGGCCACTTGAAACCAGTTCTGGTGGAAGCTAACCCCCAATTGTTATGGTGCCTGCCTGACTGGGTGGAAAAAGGGGTGGGCATAACTTGTGTAATTTTGTGTAGCGTAATTATGTGAAATTACAGAAACAGTACGCACAATTATGCAAGATGCACCTCACACTGAACACAATTATGCGGTCTGTTTGGGTAAAAAGTCAGCTCAAAAACTTAATTTAGATGTGATTTCCGATTGCTTGTGTACAAAACACTGCCACTGACATTCACATTTGTAGGTTTGAGCTTAAAAAGTATCCAAACAATCCGCTCATATAAAAGATTCTGACATCTGCTGGTGACATATGAAGCCCCTTTGAGGTAAATTAAGAGCCAAGGCACAGCCCAGCTGGTCTTCCTGCCTGGAGAACCAAAACACCTCCCCACACTCGGGCAATTGTCTCTGTTGTGAGAGCAGTTTCAACACCTCATCAGGGCTATTTACCATCTTTTGACAGTTGGAACTAAAGCAGATTAGCTTAAAACATCAAAAATGTTTCTTTCTCCCCTTACCTTAATATTTACCATAAATCCAACTTCATCTTTCGTTTGCAGTTAGTTTTACTACATATTAAAAATAGTAGTGTCATAATTTTTCTAGCTACTCGCTAGCCTGGAGACCAGAATCAATACTTAGTATTGCTTTTCAATGTACCTCTATGGGCCAGTCAGCCTTCCTACAGTAAAAATGCCTTTTCGATGCTAGTCACTACGAGAGCATGTGAACTTTAAATGTAGGTGTGACCTACTTTTAAGTACCATGCACCCTGCCATGTGGTCTACAAGACTTTCATATGGGTCACTTGTTAATATTTTCAAGGGAGGTTTTCTCCTCTCAAAAATTGTCATATTCATAGGTCTACAGCTTTACAACTTCAGAACCCAGGCTATATTGGTAGATGAGTATTTGACACAGTATGCCATAGCCCATAGATGGCATTTAACTTTCCATTAAGTGTGGGCGAAATTTGCGAGTACGTGAATTTTCCCGCGAACTCGCGGATTTTTGTGCCATTTGCACAAATATGTGACCACATGTGCCTGTAACTTTGCCAGCCCGCCAAAAGGCGCCGAGGTCCCTTGAGTGAGCTGGCCATTATATAGGGGACGGGCGGGAAGACGTTTGATACCGCTAGTGTGTGGTGGATGGGGCCAAACGGGCGGGGCTTCTATGCGAGTTCTCATGCATCTTCTTTATAAAGGGTCAGAGACCGAGCAGAGCAGCAGATGAGGAGAAAGCAGCCTCCTGGTCACAGGAGCTACATGGGGATGGCGCTCGGGAAACTCATGGATGCAACAATAGGTTTGGCACAGGACCCCAGAATCCTTCAGATGTCCAAGATAGCACTGCTGCGCGAGTTGGTACAAAGCGATTCTGATCTTGCTCAGTGGGTTCAGGCGCATTCAGCTGCTGCTGCTGGACAATGTCCCATCTCATACTAAATTGCCCCGTACAGGCATATGCTGGCTCTGGGCAGTAGGGTGCAGTGGCATGTGGTTGCTCCATGCCTGGTACATGCACATACCGGTGCCAAAGGGAACACGTGTTTATTGGTGCTGTGTAGCAAGTTATGACTTTACATTTTGACTCCACCAGATGGTGGTACCACCTACACGGATCAGGAGAATCCAGGCACCAGACTCCATGGTGCAAGAGCATAATGGTGCTGGGCGGTATGGGTATATATGTACTGGGGGCAGAGGGGCACTTAGCACAATGTGTGCTCACACCCAGAGGGCTCCCATGCAATTGAGCAGAAGTGATTTTCACACTGAGAGGGCTCCGGGGAGGTTCAGCAGCATGGGGGCTCACACCCACTGTGCCCCGGGGCAGTTCAGTAGCGTGTGGGCTCACAACCCCTGGGCAGCTCAACAGCGCAGGGGCTCACACCAACAGGGCTCCCAGGCAATTTAGCAGCGCCACCCTCTGGTTCATCACTGCCACCCTCTGGTTCATCACTGTCACCCTCTGGTTCACCACTGCCACCCTCTGGTTCATCAATGCCACCCTCTGGTTCACCACTGCCACCCTCTGGTTCACCCCCGGTCAGCTTCTGGTTCATCACTGTCACCCTCTGGTTCATCCCTGCCACCCTCTGGTTCATCACAGCACCCTCTGGTTCACCACTGCCACCCTCTGGTTGATCACTGTCACCCTCTGATTGATCACTACCACCCTCAGGTTCACCACTGCCACCCTCTGGTTCATCACTGCCACCCTCTGGTTCATCACAGCACCCTCTGTTTCACCACTGCCATCCTCTGGTTCATCACTGCCACCCTCTGGTTCACCACTGCCACCCTCAGGTTCATCACTGTCACCCTCTGGTTCATCACAGCAACCCTATGGTTCACCACTGTCACCCTCTTGTTGATCACTGTCATCCTTTGGTTCATCACAGCACCCTCTGGTTCACCACTGCCACCCTCTGGTTCATCACTGCCACCCTCCGGTTCATCACAGCTCCCTGTGGTTCACCACTGCCACCCTCTGGTTCATCATTGCCACTCTCTGGTTCATCACAGCACCCTCTGGTTCACCACTGCCACCCTCTAATTCATCAATGCCACCCTCTAGTTCATCACTACCACCCTATGGTTCACCACTACCACCCTCTGGATCATCACTGTCACCCTCTGGTTCATCACTGCCACCCTCTGGTTCACCACTGCCACCCTCTGGTTCATCGCTGCCACCCTCTGGTTCATCACAGCACCCTCTGGTTCACCCCTGCCACCCTCTGGTTCATCACTGCCACCCTCTGGTTCAACACTGCCACCCTCTGGTTCAACACTGCCACCCTCTGGTTCACCACTGCCACCATCTGGTTCACCACTGCCACCCTCTTGTTCATCACTGTCACCCTCTGGTTCATCACGTCCACCCTCTGATTCATCACGTCCACCCTCTGGTTCACCACTGCCAACCTCTGGTTCATCACTGTGACCCTCTGGTTCACCACTGCCACCCTCTGGTTCACCACTGCCACCCTCTGGTTCATCACTGTCACGCTCTGGTTCATCACTACCACCCTCTGGTTCTTCACAGCACCCTCTGGTTCACCACTGACACCCTCTGGTTCACCACTGATACCCTCTGGTTCACCACTGCCACCCTCTGGTTCATCACTGCCCCCACTGGTTCACCACTGTCACCCTCTGGTTCATCACTGCCACCCTCTGGTTCACCACTGCCACCCTATGGTTCACCACAGCACCCTATGGTTCACCACTGCCACCCTCTGGTTCATCACTGTCACCCTGGGGCTTATCACTGCCACCCTCTGGTCCACCACTGCCACACTCTGGTTCATCACTGCCACCCTTTGGCTCCTCACTGTCACCCTCTGGTTCATCACTGCCACCCTCTGGTTCATCACTGCCACCCTCTGGTTCACCACTGCCACCCTCTGGCTCATCACTGTCACCCTCTGGTTCATCGCTGCCACCCTCTGGTTCATCACAGCACCCTCTGGTTCACCACTGCCACCCTCTTGTTCACCACTGACACCCTCTGGTTCACCAATGCAACCCTCTGGTTCACCACTGCCACCCTCTGGTTCACCACTGCCTCCCTCTGGTTCATCACTGCCACCCTCTGGTTCATCACTGCCACCCTCTGGTTCATCACAGTACCCTATGGTTCACCACTGCCACCCTCTTGTTCATCACCGCACCCTCTGGTTCACCACTGTAGAATATGGGGAGAAAGCACACCTGCCCAGCCTCAACCGGGGGCTGGTTAATGTGTTACTGAATTTGAGCTTCAAGTCCGGCACTTGCTTCCTTATCTGTAAGTGCTTCCTGTTGTGGTTTAATTTTTGTGACAGCCTGGAGAATTGTGCCATACTTGTAACTATTCCCTGACCTTGCTTCGAGGGTCAGAGCAGGGTCAGAGAATAGTTGCAAGTAGGCAACAACTCTGGAGGCGCCGCTCAGAAAGCACTTACAGGGTTACAGCAGGTGCCCAAGTTGAAGTTAATTTCTTTGTAACCATTTTGTAAATGGTTACAAAGACATTAGCTTCAACTTGGGCACCTGTTGTAACCCTGTAAGTGCTTCATGTACTTCAATTTTTGAAAATACGTCCCGCGCTCGATTTTGCAGATTTTTTGGCAATTTTGCGAGATTCGCGGACCGCGAAATTGCAGAAAATCCAAAAATTCCACGAACAGAACGGATTTTACGCACATGCTTCCTTTCCATGCAATGGGTGTATTTAGGGACACTATATTCTATGGCCTTGTAGGAAAGTTAAAAGGGCTAATTAGGAGTAAGCCAATGTTGGCATGATTTAGCTATCATCGCACATGCACTTGGGCCTGGTTACCGTGTCCAAGTGCACAAAATCAAAACCCTAGCAGCAACAGTACACAAAAAGTAGGGGTCACTACTCAAAAAAAGGAATTTTCTCAAAATGACTCAATAAACAAATTGAATAAAAGAGTGAAACCTAATTGCACCATCACTATATTTCATAACTAGGTCTGGGCATAGTTCGCAGAGTTTTGCTACTCGGAACTCCGCGATGTTACAAAAAAACTCAGCGAAGTTCGGCAAGTGGCAGTGTGCAGTGCAAACTGCAGTTTTTGCTGGTATTCCTGCAGCTCAGGTAGAAATTCTACCCGAGCGGCAGCTCGTGCTTGTGAACTTACCGCTCATGATTGCGAACTTACCATTCTCGATCGCGAGCGGGAAAAGAATTCCTCCGCACATCGCGGAGCAAAGCAGAGTTTGCTGCACTCCTTGAGCTCAGAGGAGTGCAGAAAATTCTGTAAACTCTGCGAACGGTGCAATGTATACCACACAGGACTATTCATAACATATCCCTAACTTGAGTCTTATCCCAACCTACAGTAAAACTAATGGAAATAAAGTTTAGTGTGCTTTACAATAGCTACACTAAGTCATGTATGAAGGTGCATATCTTCAAGCAACAGAGCTTAAAGTTGGCTACTCACTTCTTGGCATCCTGCCATTAACCTGTCAGTCCAAATTGCCCTACCCCAATTACTGGTTGTTATACTATTTTAAAAATATTAAATTAGTTTGGCTGCCCACCTCAAGGAACAATCATAAGGCTTAACTTAAGGCAATGTGTAAAGTATATGTGCACTACAAAAATAGCAATACAGTCAAACCACACAGAAATAAAAATTCCCACCAAATTAGAAAAATACAGTAAAATATAATAAATAAAATAACACCAACATGACATAAATCCAATGAGGGGAACTAGAGAGGGGAATTTTTTAAGCTTTGTGTAGAAATTGCACAAAGTGCCAATGAAATTCGATGGTCACAGTAGACCGGGACCTACACATGAGTTCAAGCTGAACCGGAGGAAGTCTTGGCAAGACACAAGAAGGGGAAAGGTCCTGGTGAAAATTCTAGAAGTTGAAGTTTGCATAACTATTCTAAGTCCTAATTATAAAAGGAATTTTGCCACTTTTTGAAGTTGAAAATCCCTCTCTGCGTTACTCAAAGTTGAAACTGTAGCCGCTGCAGTGGAACTTTAGGTCAGATAGTTAAAGCAGGTTTATCACAATTTCACTTGAGACACTTCAATTTTTAGTCGAAAATCTTCTCAGTCCTAACAAAGAAAAGGACTTTGTCACCAAAGATAAAATTCAATTGAACACTGTTGAACTGCCGGTCGAATACTTTTTGTGGTGGGTACATCTAAGGAGCTTGTCTGTAAACTAAATGCTGCAAGTGGATTCACAACAATTAATACGACACACATTCAGCTTGAATGCAGTTTTAAACTATTAATTTGCCTTTGCAATATAACTCCATTTCTAAACCTTAAACTCCCCTTTTGTTGCATATATGCCACCCATAAGGTAGGCCCTAGGTAGTCATGGTAGGCTTGGTAGTGAAAAACTCCTATATCCATTGTTCACTGTTGTGAGGCCTACCTCTCCCTTAGGATAACATTGGGTTGCCATATTATAATTAATAAGTGATAACTTTTGATTCGGAACAGGGAAGCATTTTCCGTTTGGTGTCTCAGAAACTGTAAATAAAAATCCTCCTTAATGGTAAAGATGGTTTTCAAGTTACAATTCTGAAAACTGCATTTTCCTGTCCTAACCATTTAGTGCCTGTAGCCCGTTCCTAAGTCACATGAAAGGGTGTGGTCAACAGATGGACTTTGTTTATGCCTCCTAGACAGGCACACAATAGAGAGGTTAGGTGTGTCTAGATAGGCCATCAACTGGCAAGATAGGGGGACTGAGCTGGGCACGGTCCCACTTGCAACTGAATAGGCTGTATTCTATCTTCACACAAAGGACACAAAGGACTGGTCACCAGTGCATTTTTCATGCAGCCAGCTTGGATCCAGGGCAGGGGAGGTAGGAAACTTCATGAACTTCAAAAGGAATTCTCTAGAAACTTATTTTACTTCAAAGGAGGTACCAGATATCAAAATAGGATTCACATACCCTCTCTTAATTTCACTTTCGGGGCCTGCAGAAGGACTGTCAGAGGGATGCCTGCTGCGTACTCCACAAGACAGCTTTGCTGCATCAGGAAGGACATCTTTGCTGCCTGGATCCTGCATTAAACCCAAAGAATCAGACTTGCGCCCTTCCTCTCTGAACCCAGAGAGATCAACTGCGGAGTACCCTAAGGATCATCGCTCAGCCTCATGCTCTTCAACATCTACATGGTCAGCCTCGCTGCCATCCTCAGACAGTACGGACTCAGCATAGTATCCTACGTCGATGACACCCAGCTCATTCTCTCCCGCACCAAGGACCCCCTGAACACCACACTCAGCTTCCAGGAATGAGTGAAGGATGTCACATACTGGATGAGCAGCAGCTGCCTGAAGCTTAACTCAGAGAAGACAGAAATCCTCATCCTTAGACCCTCACTCACTGCATATGACAACACCTGGTGGCCCACCACCCTCAACAGCCCCCTCCCCCAAGGACCATGCCCAGAACCTCCGTATTATACTCAACTCCTCCCTCATCATGACCCGATAGATCTACGCCGTCGCCGCCACCTGTTTCAACCCCTTCCGCATCCTTCACAAGACCCTCAAATGGATCCCCCCAAAACAAGAAAGACCATCAGCCGCCAAGCACTCATAACCAGCAGACTGGACTATGGAAACATCTTCTACTCCGGGATCAGCAAATCTCTGCTCTGCAAGCACCAGACCATACAGAACACAGCAAACAGACTCATCGTCAGCATCCCCCGATACGAACACATCACCCAACTCCTGCGAGACATCTACTAGCTACCCGTCACAAAGAGAGTAACCTTCAAGCTACTCACCCACGCCTACAAATTGGCATAAATACTGGACCTCAGACACCAATTCTTCAGTACACATCTGGACTTGCGGCTACTCTGCCAGGAAGAGAAACAGGAGTGCTGTTGAAAGGACTGCCACTCTGCTGGACTGCTTCTCTCAAGGACTGCTGCCCTGCAGTGCTGACTTGCTGCCCTCTTGCCTGGTCGAGAAGGACTGGACCTGCATCTCTTGAACCCAGAACCCAGAGTGACTCCAAGAGTTAGTTGACTGGCCTACCGATCTGAAGCCTCTGGGACATAACAGGCTTCCAACAACCTTACACCTGCACATGGACTCTGCCATCTGTGAGTCTACCATGCAAAGTAGTGCAACCCAAGTCCTAGACCCTTGGAAGTGGGCTTAAGGTGCTCTTCCAGCCTCTGTGGATCCAGGGGAACTGACGCCTCACCTCTACTGAGCGGTGCAAACCCGAGCAGAACTGACGCATTGCCACTACTGCATGGATTGGACCTGTCTCAAAGACCGGCATCGCAATCCATTGGAACCGCTGCTGCAAGATACATCTTCGCGCAGGCGTTGACATACCTCATCCACGGCAGCCTCAACGGTGATGCCAGATTCTGCATCACAGCTCCTCAGAACCAACGCATCACCTCAACTGCCCAATACATCCTCGACACCAGGCTTCACATCGCAAGCCCTTGTTGTTGGGATCCTTGACCACAATGCAGGACCTTGCACCTCAGCCTCACCTCATCTCGGAATAGATGCATCACTTTGACTGCTCGAGACATCTACAAAACAGATATTTGCTAAGTCTGCAAACCAGGATTTAAGGTACTTTTTGAGTCAGCGGGCCTAGCGGGTTCTCCGTAGTCATCCAGCGCTCCTTCGCAGTTGGCCTGAACTTGTGACTTTGTCACGTCCAGTGCGTCCAGATAGCCACAGTTTATGCTTTTTGATGTTATTTTCACTCAAATCTTTAAAATTGCGTATATGTGGTGCTGTTGATTGGATTTTGTCATTTTTGTCTTGTTTTATTTATTAAAGAAAGTTCTATTTTTCTAACTTGGTTTGGGATTTTTTGCGGTGCATTCACTATATTACTGTTTGAAGTGTTGCACAAATACTCTACACATTGCCTCTAAGTTAAGCCTGACTTCTCTACCCCAAGCTACCAGAGGGTTGAGCACAGGATAATTTAGGTTTGGCTAGTGCCTCACCCTGGCAGGAATTGTGGTTTCTGACTTGAGGAGGGCTCACACCTAATTCAACCAACAGCCCAATTTCTTACAGACATCAATCACAAGATGGTTATTTCCTACAATTTTGTTACATAGTAGTCTATAGAGCAAGGAGGGGTCTGCTTATTCTCAACTCTTTCATTTGCAATAAATAATGACTGCCCAAAGATCCCTGCATGGGCTTGGACCAATTTACCTTAGGAAGCGTTTTGCCTTCTATGCTCCCAGTAGGTCTCTGCGCTCAGTCACCCAATGCTGGATGGGGATTCCCGGATTCTGTAGGATGCGGTTTGGAGGTCAGTCTCTCTCCGTGAAAACAGCTACAGCATGGAACTCCCTTCCCCTGGAATTACGATATATTCAGGATACCAGCAGGTTTAAACTCCTTGCTTCACCAGGTCACGGTAACTTTGCACGCCAGGATATTCTCAAGTAATTATGCGCGATATAAAATCACTATAACAGAGCTGCTACTTTCGTGCAGATTTGAGGAAACACTCAGAGGTTGCTTCTATTGTATCTTGTCAGTTCCTCTGATACAGGCCTGGATAGGCTATTTATAGTTTCTGAGTCAGAGTGAAATATAGCTAATGCAGAGAGTGAAAGGTTCCTTCCTAACTTTTTTTATAAAAGCTTCAGAATAATTCAAAAAGGTGTGACTGCTGAGCCTGCTTCAGGTGAGCCTGCTTCAGGTGGGGTCGCCCCCACACCGCTGCTCCTGCCCGCTGCCTGCCAGCACCAGCACCTTGCCCTGCGGCTGCCTCCTTACCCGCAACCTGCCGTCCGCCTGCTGACGTTTCTTTTACTTTTTCTCCCCTCTGCTCCACCGTATTTTGTGCCGTCTACTTGTGTGCCCCTCTTCCCTTTGCCTTCTGTACCACCCCAGCCGCCGTATTTTGTGCCGTCCTTGTGTTCCCCTGTGTGCCCCTCTCCCCTTTGCCTTCTGTACCACCCCAGCCGCCGGACGACCCAGCCACCGCTGAGCCGCCCTCGGCCCTCCCTTCCCGCCACTGCCTCCGGCATCACCGCCCCCCTCCTGCCCATTGGCCGCCCCGCTCCCGCCACCCAGCTGACCCGCCCTCCCGGCTCCTCACTTAAGGGGGACCTCTCGCAGGGTTAGGGAGCGACCGCTGAGCCTGCTTCAGGTGAGGTCGCCCCCACACCGCTGCTCCTGCCCGCTGCCTGCCAGCACCAGCACCTTGCCCTGCGGCTGCCTCCTTGCCCGCAGCCTGCCGTCCGCCTGCTGATGTTTCTTTTACTTTTTCTCCCCTCTGCTCCGCCGTATTTTGTGCCGTCTACTTGTGTGCCCCTCTCCCCTTTGCCTTCTGTACCACCCCAGCTGCCGTATTTTGTGCCGTCCTTGTGTTCCCCTGTGTGCCCCTCTCCCCTTTGCCTTCTGTAGCACCTCAGCCGCCGTATTTTGTGCCGTCCTTGTGTTCCCCTGTGTGCCCCTCTCCCCTTTGCCTTCTGTACCACCCCAGCCGCCGGACGACCCAGCCACCGCTGAGCTGCCCTCGGCCCTCCCTTCCCGCCACTGCCTCCGGCGTCACTGCCCCCTCCTGCCCATTCGCTGCCCCGCTCCCGCCACCCAGCTGACCCGCCCTCCCGGCTCCTCACTTATGACGCCCCCAGAGCGACCGCGCAGCGGACGCGCTCAGCGGGAGCACCGATTGAGCGCCGAAGGTGCGCCAAAGGTAAGCCCGTCTGCGCCCGTACACGCCTGGACCGCGCCCAGCGCCAGGACTCCTGGCCCCCGCAGAAACCAGCCTACCCGCCGGACCTACAACCCCACCGAACTCAACGCACTCAACGCCGGCAGAATCCCGGGCTGCTACCGAGCCACCTCGAGACGCACCCACGGACCCTTCTGCTGCCACTCCTGCAAGTTCCCCTGCATCCGGACCTGCACTACTCCAGCACCGACCATGAACAAGACGAGCAACAGCAGCAGCCACCTGAAATGCATCCTGCTCAACACCCGCTCCGTCTACAGACACGCCGTCGAGCTCTGGAACCTGCTCGACACAACTTCACCAGACGTCACCTTCCTCACGGAAACCTGGATGAACGCCTCTTCAGCGCCCGACATCGCCATCGCCATCCCAGGCAGCTACAAGATCATCCCAAGGGACCGCATCAACCAGACCGGAGGAGGCATCGCCATCATCCACAAGAACACCATCCGCATCATGACCAACACCGACGACACCCTCGCACCTGCCGAGCACCTGCACTTCCAGGTCCACATCAACCCCAAGACCACCCTCAGAGGCACCCTCATCTACAGACCCCCGGGACCACGCACACAATTCAGCGAAGACATCGCCGACTTCATCAGCCCGCACGCCCTCCTCTCCGCTGACTACATCCTCCTCGGGGACCACAACTTCCACCTGGAGAACAACAACGACCGCAACACCACCACCCTGCTGGACAACCTCGCAAACCTGGGACGCAAGCAGCTGGTGACCACCCCCACCCACTACGCCGGACACACACTCGACCCTGTCTTCTCATCCAACAAGGACATCACCTTCAGCCACGCCACCGGACTCCACTGGACGGACCACAGCTGCGTCCACTTCAGCTTCAGAAGGACCACGACCCACCACCACCAGCAACAGGTTGCACGCAGAAGCTGGAACAAGATCACAGCCGACCAGCTCGCGACTTCCCTGAGGAAGAACCCACCCACCAGCGCAACGAACCCCAGCCAAGCGGCCACCAACCTCACGAAGTGGATCAGCGACTGCGCAGACGACCTCGCCCCCCTGAGGACCCTGCCTAGCAGACCCGGTAGCAAGAAAGCCCCATGGTTCACCGACGAACTCAAGAGCTCCAAGAAGAACTGCCGAGCCCTCGAGAGAACCTGGCGCAGAGACCCAACACCGGACAACATGACTGCCCTCAAGCTCGCCACCCGAAAACACCACCAACTCATCCACGCCACCAAGAAAACTGCATTCAAGGAACGACTGGACAACAACGCACACAACAGCAAGGAACTCTTCAACATCGTCAAAGAGCTCTCCAACCCCAACGCCGGAAACAACAACATCGCCCCTTCGCAAGACCTCTGCAACTCCCTCGCCTCCTACTTCCACAACAAGATCGCGGACATACACAACAGCTTCAGCACTCAACCGACGCACGCCACGACCGAACCACCGCCCCCCACCACCACCCTCCGCACCTGGACCCCGATCAGCACCGAAGACACTGTCCACAAGATGGACTCCATCCACTCCGGATCTCCGACCGACCCCTGCCCTCACCACATCTTCAACAAGGCCGACGCTGTCATCGCACCCCACCTGCGGGACATCTTCAACACCTCCTTCGACACCGCTACCTTCCCGGAGAGCTTGAAGCACGCCAAACTCAGCGCTCTACTAAAGAAGCCATCAGCCGACCCCACCGACCTCAAGAACTACCGCCCCATCTCGCTGCTCCCGTTCCCTGCAAAAGTCATCGAGAAGACCGTCAACAAACAGCTGGCCGCCTTCCTCGAGACGAACGGATCCCTCGACCTCTCGCAGTCTGGCTTCCGGGCCAACCACAGCACCGAGACCGCCCTGATCGCTGCCACCAATGACATCCGAGCACTGCTTGACAACGGAGAAACAGCAGCCCTCATCCTCCTAGACCTCTCTGCGGCCTTCGACACTGTCTGCCACCGTACACTAGTGCAGCGACTCAGCAACGTCGGAATCCAGGTGAAGGCACTGGAGTGGATCATCTTCTTCCTCGCCGGAAGGACACAGAGAGTCCGCCTCCCCCCGTTCAGATCTGAAGCCACGGAAGTCATCTGCGGCGTTCCTCAAGGCTCCTCACTCAGTCCAACCCTCTTCAACGTCTACATGAGCCCCCTCGCAGACATCGCACGCCAGCACAACCGCAACATCATCTCCTACGCCGATGACACCCAGCTGATCCTCTCCCTCACCAACAACCCCGCCACCGCCAGAGCCAACCTCCACGAAGGGATGAAAGAGGTAGCCGAATGGATGAAGAACAGCCGCCTGAAACTGAACTCGGACAAGACGGAAGTCCTCATCCTGGGATCCTCACCCTCCGCCTGGGACGACTCCTGGTGGCCCCCCGCCCTAGGCAGCGCACCCAAACCAACAGACCACGCACGCAACCTGGGCTTCATCCTGGACTCCTCCCTCTCCATGACCAGACAAGTCAACGCCGTCTCCTCGTCGTGCTTCAACATCCTGCGCATGCTACGTAAGATCTTCCGGTGGATCCCCACCGAGACCAGGAAGACGGTCACCCAGGCCCTCGTCACCAGCCGTCTGGACTACGGCAACTCCCTCTACGCCGGAACCACCGCCAAACTCCAGAAGAGACTCCAGCGGATCCAGAACGCCTCAGCACGACTCATCCTGGACATCCCCCATCGCAGCCACATCCCCGGACACCTGAGAGACCTGCACTGGCTCCCGGTCAACAAGAGAATCACCTTCCGACTCCTCATCCACGCACACAAAGCCCTACACAACCAAGGCCCAGGATACCTCAACAGCCGCCACAAATTCTACGCTCCCAATCGCCAGCTTCGATCGACTGGCCACGCCCTCGCCGCCGTCCTCCGCATCCGAAGAGCCCCCACAGGGGGACGGTCCTTCTCCTACCTCGCCGCCAAGACATGGAACTCCCTCCCGACTCACCTCCGCCTGACCCAGGACCACCTCGCCTTCAGGGAGCAACTCAAGACCTGGCTGTTCGAGCAGTAGCGGACCCCCCTTCCCTAGCGCCTTGAGACCCTCTGGGTGAGTAGTGCGCTATATAAATGCTTTGATTGATTGATGGATTGATTGATTGACGATGGAGCGCACACATTTTTACAGAGACAAAGACCTTGTTCTAAAAGGTCCATGTTAACATTAAATAGACTTGTCTGTCATCGTCATGTTTCTAATACTGTACATCAACAAACAAAAAACGTGCTAATATCCAACAAGGCTTGTGCCTCATATAACATTATATTTACAGTTAGTAAAAGCTATGCCACACCCTTCAATATTCTACAGGC